>NC_044044.1:11809422-12460732 GCF_901765095.1 Microcaecilia unicolor
AAAAAGGGACATCCTTATATCACATTACAGGATATCAAAATGATTCAACTAAAGAAAAAAAGTTACTTACCTACTACTACTAATCATTTCTATAGCACTACAAGACAGTCCCTGCTCAAAGAGCTCACAATCTAAATAGGACAAACATACAGACAGACAGACAACTAAGAGGTAAGGGAATTAAAGAGAGGTGGGGATAAAGGGACAGGGCAAGTGAGTAGTGGTTAGGAGTCAAAAGCAACGTTAAAGAGGTGGGCTTTTAATCTGAATTTGAAAACAACCAAAGACGGGGCTAGACGTACAGGATCGGGAAGTCTATTCCAGGCGTGAGGTGCAGCGAGATAAAAGGAATGGAGCCTGGAATTAGCAGTAGAGGAGAAGTGGACAGACAAGAGAGATTTATCCACAGAACGGAGTAACCAAGGGGGGTTGTAGGGAGAGACAAGAGTGGAGAGGTATTGGGGAGCGGTAGAGTGAATGCACTTATATGTCAGTAAGAGAAGTTTGAATTGAATGCGGAAATGGATAGGGAGCCAGTGAAGTGACTTGAGAGGGTAATGTTAGCATAGTGACTCTGGCGGAAAATGAGTCGCGCAGCAGAGTTTTGGACTGAAGAGGAGAGAGATGGTTAAGTGGGAGACCGGTGAGAAGCAGGTTGCAATAGTCTAGGCCAGGGGTAGGCAACTCCGGTCCTCGAGAGCCGCAGGCAGGTCAGGTTTTCAGGATATCCACAATGAATATGTAGGAGATAGATTTGCATACCATGGAGGCAGTGCTTGCAAATCTATCTCCTGCATATTCATTGTGGATATCCTGAAAACCTGACCTGCCTGCGGCTCTCGAGGACCGGAGTTACCTACCCCTGGCCTAGGCGAGAGGTGATAAGAGTGTGGATAAGGGTTCTGACAGAGTGTTCAGAGAGGAAGGGACGGATTTTGCTGATGTTATACAGAAAGAAACGACAGGTTTTGGCAATCTGCTGAAGGTGAGCAGAGAAGGAGAAAGAGGAGTCGAAGATGACCCCAAGGTTGCGAACTGATGAGATAGGGAGAATGAGAGTGCCATCCACAGAAATAGAGAAAGGGGGAAGAGGAGGGGTGGGTTTAGGGGGAAAGATGAGCAGCTCGGTTTTGGCCATGTTAAGTTTCGGATGACGTTGAGACATCCAGGCAGCAATGTCAGATAGGCAGGCTGATACATTGGTCTGGATGCTGGCTGAGATTTCAGATTTAGAGAGATAGACCTGGGAGTCGTCAGCATAGAGATGGTATTGAAAACCATGGGATGACATCAGAGAGCCAAGGGAAGAAGTGTAGATGGAGAACAGGAGATGACCGAGAACAGAACCCTGAGGTACACCGATTGGTAGTGGGAAAGAGGTGGAAGAGGATCCATCAGAGTGTACACTAAAAGGTGCGAAGTGAGAGGTAGGAGGAGAACCAGATGTCCAGACTACATCTACCTGTAGTAGATGTAGTCTGGATGTAGTCTGGACAACAGGATATAAAGGCCTCAAAAGATGGGAGACATCCGAACAAAGTCCACATGGAAAAGCTTAAATGACTAAAATCTTAAGCAACAGAACTATGTATGTGTGCTCTTTCCCACTTGCTGCTGTTTAATGAAGCATTTAGTAGAAGACAACTCCTGGGGAGGTAGGTGAATGAGGATCCTGCTGTCCATGGAGAATGCCTGCTACAAGTAACTTGGTTTTCAACAATAAATAAGATAACATATCCTCACAGATGGGATTCCCTAGCCACAAGCTGCTTTCAACCAAAAAGGGAACAAACATGAAAAACTGCTGCAAAAACCAAGAAATGTGCTTGGTGGCAATAAGTCTTTTCAAATTAAGGGTGGTTTCTTTTTTTTTTTTTTTGGGGGGGGGGGGGGGGGATGGAGTCTCTTCTAGCATTCTGAAAATCCTCTTGGCTTCTATCAGGCACGTTAAAAGCAGCTAAGGTTACATTCTCACCATCTAGGTCAGTATTTTTCAACCAGTGTGCCACAGCTACTTCCGAGGTGTGCTGCGGGCAGGGGAAGACTGACCGTTTAGGCAACCAAGCACTGCCCGAGGACCTAGAGCACCAGGGAGCCCCTTTGTTAACCAGCATTTCTCCAACTCTCTTCCCTCTCCCAGTCTACCTTAATACTGCATCTTCCAAGGAGGTTCCCAAGCACCAGCAGTAATTCGCAGCCTGCTAGGAGACACTCTTCTACCACAGCTTCCTGTATAAGGTGCTTCCACCACTAAGGCCTGAAGCTCAGTGACACTATGAGCTGAAGTAACAGCCACCAAAAATATGACCGTCCAGGTCAAGTACTTCAGATGACAGGAATCAAGTGGGTCAAAAGGAGCTTTCATCAGCTGGGTGAGAACGATGTTGATAACAGTGATCATAATATGATCAGTTTTGATATCGACCTTGAAGTAACTGTACACAGAAAGTCAAATACGTTAGCGTTTAACTTTAAAAAAGGAGACTATGATAAAATGAGAAGAACGGTTAAAAAAAAAAAAAAAAAAACTTAGGGGGGCAACTGAGAGAGTAAAAACTGTACAACAGGCGTTGGACGCTATTCAAAAATACCATCCTGGAGGCACAGGCCATACATATTCCGCGAATTAGAAAAGAAAGACAGAAGTCCAAAAGACAGCCGGCCTGGTTGAAAAGTGAGATGAAGGAAGCTATTAGGGCTAAAAGAAACGCCTTCAGAAAATGGAAGAAGGAACCATCTGAAAATAACAAGAAGCAGCATAAGGAGTGTCAAAGCAAATGCAAGGCGCAGATAAAGAAGACCAAGAGGGATTACGAAAAAAAGATAACAGAGGCAAAAAAAACATAGTAAAAAATTTTTTCGGTATATTAAAAGCAAGAAGCCGGCAAAAGAATCGGTTGGGCCGCTGGATGACCGAGGGGTAAAAGGGGCGATCAAGGAAGACAAAGACGTAGCGGAGAGACTGAATGAATTCTTTGCTTCGGTCTTCACCGAGGACGATTTGGGTGGGATACCGGTGTCGGAAACGGTATTTCAAGCGGACGAGTCGGAGAAACTTACTGACTTCACGGTAAACCTGGAGGACGTAATGGGGCAGTTTAGCAAACTGAAGAGTAGCAAATCTCCTGGACCGAATGGTATTCATCCTAGAGTACTGATAGAACTGAAAAATGAGCTTGCAGAGCTACTGCTAGTGATATGCAACTTATCCTTAAAATCGAGCGTGGTACCGGAAGATTGGAGGGTGGCCAATGTAACGCCGATTTTTAAAAAAGGCTCCAGGGGAGATCCGGGAAGTTATAGACCGGTGAGTCTGACGTCAGTGCTGGGGAAAATGGTAGAGGCTATTATTAAAAACAAAATTACAGAGCACATCCGAGGACATGGATTACTGAGACCAAGTCAGCACGGCTTTTGTGTGGGGAAATCTTGCCTGACCAATTCAATTCTTTGAAGGAGTAAACAAACATGTGGACAAAGGGGAACCAGTTGATATTGTGAATCTGGATTTTCAAAAGGCGTTTGACAAGGTACCTCATGAAAGGCTACAGAGGAAATTGGAGGGTCATGGGATAGGAGGAAATGTCCTATTGTGGATTAAAAACTGGTTGAAGGATAGGAAACAGAGAGTCGGGTTAAATGGTCAGTATTCACAATGGAGAAGGGTAGTTAGTTGGGTTCCTCAGGGGTCTGTGCTAGGACCGCTGCTTTTTAATATATTTATAAATGATTTAGAGATGGGAGTAACTAGCGAGGTAATTAAATTTGATGATGACACAAAGTTATTCAAAGTTGTTAAATCGCGACAGGATTGTGAAAAATTACAAGAGGACCTTACGAGACTGGGAGACTGGGCAGCTAAATGGCACATGACGTTTAATGTGAGCAAGTGCAAGGTGATGCATGTGGGAAAAAAGAACCCGAATTATAGCTATGTCATGCAAGGTTCCACGTTAGGAGTTACGGACCAAGAAAGGGATCTGGGTGTCGTCGTGGATAATACGCTGAAACCTTCTGCTCAGTGTGCTGCTGCGACTAGGAAAGCGAATAGAATGTTGGGTATTATTAGGAAAGGTATGGAAAACAGGTGTGAGGATGTTATAATGCCGTTGTATCGCTCCATGGTACGACCGCACCTTGACTATTGTGTTCAATTCTGGTCGCCGCATCTCAAGAAAGATATAGTAGAATTGGAAAAGGTGCAGCGAAGGGCAACTAAAATAATAGCGGGGATGGGACGACTTCCCTATGAAGAAAGATTAAGGAGGCTAGGGCTATTCAGCTTGGAGAAGAGACGGCTGAGGGGAGACATGATAGAGGTCTATAAAATAATGAGTGGAGTGGAACAGGTGGATGTGAAGCATCTGTTCACGCTTTCCAAAAATACTAGGACTAGGGGGCATGCGATGAAACTACAGTGTAGTCAATTTAAAACAAATCGTAGAAAATGTTTCTTCACCCAACGTATAATTAAACTCTGGAATTTGTTGCCGGAGAAAGTGGTGAAGGCGGTTAGCTTAGCAGAGTTTAAAAAGGGGTTGGATGGTTTCCTAAAGGACAAGTCCATAAACCGCTACTAAATGGACTGGGGAAAAATCCACAATTCCAGGAACAACATATATAGAATGTTTGTATGTTTGGGAAGCTTGCCAGGTGCCCTTGGCCTGGATTGGCCGCTGTAGTAGACAGGATGCTGGGCTCGATGGACCCTTGGTCTTTTCCCAGTGTGGCATTACTTATGTACTTATGTTGAGGTCCCATGACACAGGTGGAGGTTTGACAGGCCGAAAAATCCAAAAGCCTGCCAAAATGGCCACAGCCATGTCCGACCAAAACCCCACCAAACCAACACTGGACAACGACCAACAACCAAAGTCAAAAACGCGGAGCTTAAATGTGCAGCAGACTTAGGGGTTTTTTTTTGTTTAATAAACCGGGAGACTTTGAAAAGAAATAAAAAGAATATCTTGCCTTGCCAATGCAGATGACTCTGTAAACAGAAAAAAGTAAACATACTTGCCCAGAAGTAAATAGTGCCACATCCAAGCCCGCTGAGCTGCAAAGTCTCTAGGCGAGAGAGATGGGAGGAGAGGGACCCAGTACCACTAGGTATTCCCTATCTGGGAGATGGATCCAGTCAGTGGCGTAGCTAGATGGGGCCAAGGGGGCCTGGACCCCCCTGGTTGGCTGATGGGGGTCCCCAATCCCCACCAGCTGAAGACTTCGTCCAGTGCTGGTCTGCAGCGGCGCAGCCGCATTGTCTGCCCTGCTCTCTCTTCCCCTCACGTCTGGCACTCTACTTTTAGTGAAATTGAGCATGCTCAGTTTCACTAAAAGGAAAAGGGGAAAAGGAAATGGGGCTTGATATACCGCCTTTCTGAGGTTTTTGCAATTACATTCAAAGCGGTTTACATATATTCAGGTACTTATTTTGTACCAGGGGCAATGGAGGGTTAAGTGACTTGCCCAGAGTCACAAGGAGCTGCAGTGGGAATCAAACTCAGTTCCCCAGGATCAAAATCCACTGCACTAACCACTAGGCTACTCCTCCACTCTAAAAGGAGTGTGCCGGATGTGCGGGGAAGAGAGGGCAGAGCAGGGCAGGCAATGCGGCTATGCTGCCGCTGACCAGCACAAGACGAAGTCTTCAGCTGGCGGGGGTTGAGAACCCCCACCAGCCAAAGTATTTGCGGCAGTGGTGGTGCTTCAGCTGGCGGGGGTTGGGGACCCCCGTCAGCCAAGATGTACGGTGGTGGCAACCAAAATGTGCCCCCCCACCTTGGGCTAAGGCCCCCTCCCACCTCGATATCCCTTGTCCCAGTATCACTGGGTGTCATCTGAAACAAACCCAAATTCGAGCAACAGAACACCCCTTGCTCAACCATTCCCAGCTGAGCTGGGACAGGAGAAAGCTAGCCATCACTAAGACGAACTGCACATCCATCCACTAGAAGACAGAGAAAATACTGAACATTCCAGGCTGCATGATACCCTTAAGGGGCGAAGAACCTTGGACCACTTTCTCCATCTCCTTCCTCTGGTGGATGGATATAATCCATTGGTCTGGACTGGTCTGGTATTGATGACAGGGCAGGTCCTGTTGCACCGAATCCAGCACTTAAAGCCACTGGGAGCTTTTGATGACATGAAAGGAAAAACTGTTGGATTATTTGTAGTAAATAATTAGCAGATTTTAGTACACACAGCTTCAGCTTTAGAAATGTTAATTTCTTTCTTCATCTCTCTCTCATTCACCCCTGAATAATTCACTGCTGAGTCACTTTAAAGTTGAAGTAACAAAACATCTGTTTACTCACAGTTTGTAGTTAGATTATAATCAGACAGGCTTTTATATACATATTACTATACATTTGTATTATCAGCTCCTTCCATGTGCTTAGATGGTAATGGATGCTCACACCACCATAGATCCTCTCAGGTTAGGAGAGATCATGAGCTCCATGTGCTCCATGTGCTGCATGTGCTGCATCTGCTGTGTCTAACCCCCACAGGAAGTTGCATAGCTGTGTGACCTCTCTAAGTAATTTACATCAGAGGTCACAGAGTAATCACAGAGAAATAATAGGTGACAGGCAATGCATGTAAAATACAATTACATTCCAACAAACCCCTTCTCATGCATAACTGTCATGCAATTATTTATTCATACAAAGTCCAAGCTTTATACGCAGATTCACAAAATGTTCTCTGGGTAACGGTTTGGTCATGATGTCAGCTGTCATCTCACTGGTGTGACAATAGTGTAGACTGATGACCCCTTCTTTCGCCAACTCTCGCACGTTGTGGTATTTCGTTGCGATGTGCTTGGTGCGTGACTGAACCTTGTCATTCTGTGACAGTCGGATGCAGCTCTGATTATCTTCCATTATCTGGATTGGTCTCTGTTCAGCTATTCCAAAATCCAGCAAAAGTTTTTCAATCCACATCAGTTCTCTGCACGCTTCCGATACGGCCACATATTCAGCTTCTGTAGAAGACAAACTCACAATACTTTGTTTATGACTGGCCCATGAAATTTGTACATTTCCATACATAAACACATATCCACTTGTGGATTTATTATCAGAATGATCCCCTGCCCAATCTGAATCACAGTAACATATTAGTTTTGGATTACTATTGGCTGAAATCTTTAATTTACAATCAATGGTACCCTTTAAATACCTTACCATCCTTTTAACTGCAGTCCAATCTGATTTGGTAGGTGAGCTGACCCTTCTGCTCAAAATTCCTACTGCATTTGCTATATCAGCCCTGTATGTGGTAGCTAGATATAAAAGCTTACCTATGGCTGATCTATATTGGATGTTATCTGGTAAAGGTTCTCTTACTGTTTCATCCTTCAGAAAATCAGTGATCATGGGAGTGCTTACAACTTGGGCATCGTGCATACCTAAACTTTCAATAAGCTCATTTATTTTCTGCTTCTGGCTTAGAAGATAAGAACCATCATTTTGTTTCTCAATTTCTATACCAAGATAGTATGACACATTACCAAGTTCTTTTATCTCAACATTCTGGTTTAAACACTTTACAATGTCCTTGTACTCTTGCTCACTTTCGCTTGCAATGAGCAGATCATCAACAAAAGCTAAAATGTATGCATATTGTCCATTTGTGCACCTAGTGTACAAACATTTATCTGCTTCACCTTGCTTAAATCCTAAATTTGTCAATATTTCATGCAATTTTTCATTCCAACATTCTGCACTTTGCTTTAATCCATAAAGACCTTTGTTTAATTTACACACTAGCTGTCTTTGTTTTGTATTTATGAAACCTGTTGGCTGTTCCATGTACAAGTCTTCAGTTATATCTCCGTGAAGAAACGCTGTTTTCACATCAATGTGGTTGACTTGCATGCCTTTTGAGACTGCAATGCTCAGAAGTGTTCTGATTGTCGTGTGTTTCACTACAGGTGCAAACACTTCATCAAAATCTTCTCCATATTTTTGAAGATATCCCTTTGCCACTAATCTGGCTTTATACCTTTCCACTTTTCCTTGTGCATTCCTTTTAACTTGAATACCCATTTGCATCCTATAGCTTTCTTGCAAGGAGGTAATTTTGTAAGAATCCAAGTATTATTTTTATCCAATGCATCAATTTCTTCTTGTGCAGCTTTATGCCATTCAGCAGCTTCTTCTGCTGGCATTTTCTCAATCTCATCCCATGTTAAGGGCTCTTGAGCTTCTGCTGACTTTGTTAGGTAAGACAGTCTTGGGGGTGGAACACCTTTGTTTTCCCTGGATGAGCGTCTGACAACAGGTTGGTCCGACCTTTCCGCATCCTCTAAATCTGAGAGTCCTTCTCCAATTGATTCCCCTTCTCCAACTGTACTGTCTTCTTCAATGATCCTTTCTGTGTCTGCTTCCTCTGCCTGTTCCTCGTTAGATACAGATGAGTTGCTTTCAGACATCTGCCTTGGTATGGCATTTATATACACTGGCATGTCTATTATGGTTCTAGTTTCATATTCTGGATGATAAGGCTCATCTGGGATAATCCAGCCTTTATCAACCCTTTTGTTTTCATCAAAATATGTAACATGTCTTATGCCAACAATGCCAGTTTTCAGATTCAAAATTCTATATCCTTTGTGTCCTGGAGTATAGCCAACTAAAATGCCCCTTTCTGTTGTGGAATCCAGCTTATGCCTTCTTTGCTTTGGTACATGAGCATATGCTGTACTTCCAAATGTTCTTATATGTGACAGGTTTGGCTTCCTACCATGCCATGTCTCATGTGGTGTGTGCTCAGCGCCTTTAGTTGGCATTCTGTTTTGTAGGTACACTGCTGTGAGAATGGCTTCCCCCCATAGTCTTTTAGGGAGATTGCTATCTGACAGCATACATCTGGTCATTTCCACAAGTGACCTAAATTTTCTCTCTGCAACAGAATTTTGCTCTGGTGTATAAGCTACTGTTGTGATATGTTGAATGCCTTCTTGTTCTAGAAATGTGCGCATGCTGTGTGAAGTGAACTCACCACCATTGTCGGTCTGAAGAACCTTTGGTTTTCTTTCAAATTTATTTCTCACCATGGCTACGTATTTCTTCAGCATGTCTGTGACTTGACTTTTTTCTTTCAGCAAATAGGCCACACAATATCTAGAGAAATCATCCAAGAATATTAGCACAAATCTGTTATTTCCCAATGATGGGATATTAAACGGTCCACATAAGTCACTGTGTATTAAGTCCAGTACTTTATTACTCCTATTTCCTGTGTATGCAGGAAATGAGGGTCTCACACCTTTTTGAGTAACACAGTCTATGCATTTCTCCATTTTACCAGCATTTGCACTTATCTGAATGCCGGTGGCCAGTTGCTTACTGTAAAGATCCTGGATCACCTTAGAATCACGATGTCCCAGGCGGCGGTGCCAGATTTCCAGACTACATTTACCATCATTCTTCCTTACTTGCGCCATATGTGAGGCTTCACCTGAAATGTTCAGCTTATAAACATCATTATGCATAAAAGCTTCAGCATACACTTCATCATTTTTAGAGATTGTGCACTTACTGTTTTCAAAATGAATCACAAATCCCTTCTTATCTAATGTAGATACACTAAGCATATTGCAAACTGCTTGGGGAATATACAAGACATCACTTACAGGAATTTCTTTAACTTCATTAGACACTTTGCATTTTAAGAATCCAATACCTTTTGCTTGGATCTTAGCAGTCCCTGCGTTTGCAGTTTTAAGAATACCTTCCTCTGGACACATTTCCTGAAAGAAATCTTTACAATTGGTTAAATGGCATGTGCTCCCTGAATCCAAAATCCAAGTACTTTCATTTGAATTATTATTTACCATAGTCAAGATTTTTCTGCCATTAGAAAGCCCTTGTGTTTATCTTTGTCCTTCATACATTTCCTGGTTTGAAAATTCTTTAGTTCCATTGGCTTAGGTGAGCTAGAGGGAGTGTTTTGTGTTTCCTTACACCATTTAGATACATGTCCCTCCTTTCCACATGAGTAGCAAATCAGCTTGCCCTTGGGTGGAGTTTTCCCATAGCTCCGCCTTCCTCTGTTCTTTGCCAAGAAATTTGTTTCATTTCTCTCTGACTTGCTTTGAGAACACATCTCCTCAGAATCATTTATTATGCATTCCTGCCTTAGTTTTGATGTTGCCTGTTCAAAAGATTGCCCTTCAATGGCCTCATTTACAGACCTAAAAACATCAAACTTCTTTGATAGTGAGGTAAAAAGAAATGCTCTTTTCAATGCATCACACATGGGAATTCCAGAAAGTTCTAACTTTTGAAATGAAGACATAAGATACATAATGTGATCATTACATTTACTTTTATCCCTTAATTTGGTTTCATTCAACTCTGCCAACCAAATTGGTTGCTGCTTTGCATATGTAGTTGCATACATAGTTCTCAGTTTATATAAAATGTCCTTTGGTGTATCTTTTCCCTCCACTAATATGGCTTGTTTTTCTGAGAGAGCTTCCAAAAGCATGCACTTCACATAATAGTTTGCATTGTCCCATTCAGCCATATTTTCAGCTGTTCTGTCTTGGTCTAAGCATATATTTAATCTTTTTGCTCGAAGGAGACATATGAATCTTAGTTCCCACTTCTGATAATTAAACTCAGTTAATTTAGGCACCTTGAGAGAATAGAACAATGGTGAATTTCTTCCCTCAGCCATTTTCTTAGCCTTCTGTCTGCTGTGTGGGGGGAGAGAGAGACAGACTGAATCTTTCCTTTAAAACTTAAGAGAAAAATGTGGCCTTTTTTTCTGCCTGGTAATATTTCTCTTCTTTTTCAATTCCTGGACCCTGGGCCCATAACCCTTTTGTTGGATTATTTGTAGTAAATAATTAGCAGATTTTAGTACACACAGCTTCAGCTTTAGAAATGTTAATTTCTTTCTTCATCTCTCTCTCATTCACCCCTGAATAATTCACTGCTGAGTCACTTTAAAGTTGAAGTAACAAAACATCTGTTTACTCACAGTTTGTAGTTAGATTATAATCAGACAGGCTTTTATATACATATTACTATACATTTGTATTATCAGCTCCTTCCATGTGCTTAGATGGTAATGGATGCTCACACCACCATAGATCCTCTCAGGTTAGGAGAGATCATGAGCTCCATGTGCTCCATGTGCTGCATGTGCTGCATCTGCTGTGTCTAACCCCCACAGGAAGTTGCATAGCTGTGTGACCTCTCTAAGTAATTTACATCAGAGGTCACAGAGTAATCACAGAGAAATAATAGGTGACAGGCAATGCATGTAAAATACAATTACATTCCAACAAAAACAGCCATAGCCAAATCAAAAGGAAGAGCACCAATAACGAGAAAAGGGAAAAACCCAATCGGAGCTCAGGTCTAAATGCAGCCTAGCAAGCGTGGTAAAAACAAAGAATATTGGCTTTTTTCTAAGTTATCTAAAATAATATATGGGGAAGGATAAAATAAGGCAAACTCCAAAAGAAGTATTAAGAAAAAAAAAAAAAAAAAGAGGAAGGCCCAACCAAACCAACTGTGAGGAGTGGATAAAAACTAGTCCTCTCCTCAATGTGGAAAAGAACCGCTGGTCCCGCACTCCTGCAGTGGGCGGGAAGGCACTAGCACATGCGCAATAGAGCACATCTCTCGCTCAAAGACCTATTTTTTAAGTTTGTTACAAGCTCCGGACCAGCAATGCAGACCCATATTACCCATCTGCAAGAATTAGAGGCCTGCTTGTCCTCGGAGAATTAATACTACAGTAATCACTAGAATCATGCATCTGGGTCTGTCTGGCAAGGTACAAGTAATTACAAGAAGTTCTGATGAAAACATTAGGCACTCATACAGTTTGTTCTGTCTAGCAGGTTACATAAGGGATCCTAGCTCTTTGGACAACAGATATCCTAAATATTGGGTGAGGGGATTTTATACTATACAATTTTGTAAGTTGTCTGCTCAAGATGACAAAGTATGACAACCAATTATCCTGGATAAGAAGAGAGAGAGAGCTTACAAGTGGTTATATTATTTATTAGGATTTATTTTATGAACAGATTCACACAGTGGAGGAATAGCTTAATGGTTAGAGCACCAATCTTGACATCCAGAGGTGGCAGTTCAAATCCTACTGCTGTTCCTTGAGATCTTGGGCAAGTCACATCCCTCTATTGCCTCAGGTACAAAATCAGACTGTGAGCCTTCCAGGGACAGAGAAATACCCAGGGTAGCTTAATGTAGCTCACCTTGAGCTACTACTTTAAAAGGTGTGAGCAAAATCTAAATAAATAAAAAAATAATGCTATGTACAGTAGATGCAGCTAGCTTACACAGGTATAGTTATAGTAAAATGGTTAAATGTTAGTATATTGCATAATTAAACCAATAAGAAATTTAGAAATATTGCTCTATTAATAGCCTAATACTGTATCATGCACGTTAAAACAGTATAGAACATTCATATTACTCACAATGAAACATCTTAATAGGTGGCATTAGTAAGTACAGATGAGTAAAACAATGGACTAGAAATGGATAACTAGACTGAAGGTAAATTGTATATACAAGTGAGCTAAATCCAAATATGTACGCACACCTAGAGGCATATTTTCAAAGCACTTAGCCTTCCAAAGTTCCACAGGTTTCTATGGAACTTTGGAAGGCTAAGTGCTTTGAAAATATGCCTCCTAGTATCAGAAGGCCTGTTTGCCAACTAGTCCTGATACGTGTTGACTAGATAGTCACCACAGCCTTTTAAGGCTTATAAGAAGAGTCAGACTTTCGGCCAATTCCTAAAGTAGGAGTAATCGTTAGTTATACACAGCCCCTCTGGGAGCGAGTTCCAGAATGTGGGAGCTACTTCTTGAGAGAACTTTAGAGGCTTCAATGGTGTACAGGGGAATAATTTGAGTACTCTGGTCTATTTCCTCTGAAGGCCTTGCAGATCAGAGACATGAGTTTAAATTTGGCCCTGTAAGGAACTGGTAGCAAGTGCATTTTTTGCAGAAAGAGTGTAATGTGGTCACTTCACTTGCAACCCTCTGTCATCATGCTGTGCATTCTGAATTAACTGGCACCGGTGCAAACTCTTTGTGGTCAAAACCAAATTCCAAGGCATTTGAGCAATCTGGCCATCATATTATCACAACACAAACCATGGTGATACCTGCAAGCGAGCCTTCTCCGGAATAGCCCCCACACTCTGGAATGCATTGCCTGAAAGGCTTCGCTTAACACAAGACTACCTCTACTTCAGGAAGCAGGTGAAAGCTTGGCTCTTCAACCAAGCCTTTAACAGAAGTAGTAACTAACTTGTTAATCTCACTCACACACAAGGATTGACTCGGGCTGCACATACTGCAGCGGGACATGTTTATCCGCTCCTATCCTAGCTGAGATAATATTTAACCATCTCTCTGACCTTGCGTGCAACTTTCTTCAAATCAATCACCTTACTGTCTAATTCTTCCTACTTTCTTACTCATCTATATGTTACAACTTTGCCTTACCCTTCACTACCAATTATAATGTTCTAATACATATTGTGTTGTCATTGCAAGTAGTACCATGCCATACTTTGTATTGTTCGAATATTTTTACTGCTCTAATTGCTTCCTGCTCATGTTTGATCTATTCTTACTGTACACTGTCTTGAGTGAATTCCTTCAAAAAGGCAGTAAATAAATCCTAATAAATAAATTAAATAAATAAATGGTGATCAGACTTGCCTTCTAGATATATGCAGAGAGATTTTCTAGTTGATACTTAAGAGAATGACACTGGGATAAAATTTGACCCCATCCCCGCGGGTTCTCTTCTCATCTACAGAAGCCTCAAACATTTATGATTTTATATTTAAACCTTTTTATTAAAGTATAAAAAGGAATATGTTGTGCAACTGTTGTGTATAAATTGCAAATAGAAAACAAAAACAATGAGCATTTATAATAAACCCTCCCACCATCACCACCCTCTACCCTTCCAACCTCAACAGCTGGCTTTACTACTGCAAGTAATCCTAACCCACCCCGTTAAAATGTCCATGGGTACAAAATACAACCTGTTCTGTATGCCCTGGAGGGTAGAAATATGCCCTATGAAGTACTGATATGATTTTTTAATCTGTGGATAAATAAGGAGTCATCAACAATCTCAGGATTCAGTCTAGCTCTCCTGTCTTCCACAGTCCCTCCTGCAATAGATGTCTTCTTAGAAGATGTGCTGGTAGCAGGATGTACAGGATCCCCCATGCAAATTTTGCTAGCTATGATTAAAATATTGTCATCTGCATCAAACATAAATAACAGTCCAGTTCAATAACAGGCTTCAAAACAGACAGTGGCACGGGGACATGGTTTGTCTCTGTCCTCATCCCTGCCCCGTTCCCACAGGCTCAGTCCCCATCCCCTAATGGGGGGGACTTGATATACCGCCTTTCTGAGGTTTTTCCAACTACATTCAAAGCGGTTTACATATATTCAGGTACTTATTTTGTAATACAGATGACAGAATCAGTTTTTTTACATTTTGCATAAACTTCAAATATCAAGGTAAATGAGGGGTCCACCAGTATCCCAAGCTTCCTGACCCGTGATTACAGGGGGTACATTCATAGTTCTGAAAAGGGATTCTGACGTCAGGCACCTGGTCACTCACACTAGGAACCCACGAAGTATGTTGCTTTTTTCCTTTTTGGACTTGTTAGGTAAGCAATCAATTCATGTAACAAGCAAGTAGGACAGATCCCGGAAGTATGGGTACGAATAGCTAAGCACAGTAGCTGGACCAATTGGTTTTTTTTTAATCCCACGGTCATTTATGGTGTCATCAATCCTGTTAAAAGCTCACAGAAAGGACACAGCACGGTAGTATTAATACTACATTGCTGTTATAGGGAAAGTGGGAATACACCTAGGAATAACATAAGCCCCATTACAAGCAACACTAGGACATAGCAAAGCTGCACAAGGCAGGCGTGCAGCGATGAATATTAATACCCCGGTGTACTCTTATTAAGTAATACTCACAAGAGGCCGGAGCAGGAGGTGCACACGAAGCTTCCCACGGTGATGTCAATGTACGTCACTCCCCGCTGCTCACACTCAAAGCAGTGGCGGTTGAAGAGGCTGGAGCCCAGCTCCCGTACTCGCCGACCCCACACCTCGTCCTGCTCCTTCGCAGGCTTCTTCGCCATAGCAGCGAACGGGAGAGATAACGGGGGGGGAAAAAACCCCAGAACCGCCTTTTTAGTCTACCCTTCACTCACCCGCCACCGTCTCCCTCACACACACAAGTCAAGCGCGAGCCACCATAGGAAACGGGAGCAAACTAAACCCGCCCGCAGCACGACCACCTACCAATCACCTAGCAGCTCTCCCCCCCGAAAGGGGAAGGGAGAAGGAAAGGACAACGCCTACCCTACACACCTCAGTACAATCGGCGCCTCGCTTAACCCCACCCCGAAGCGATAGCAGCCAATCGGCGGGCACGAACCCCTTTCCTCCCCCCCCCTCCTCCTCCTCTCCTGTGTCCTCGTGAAGCTGCGCCAGCAGCTGACGCGCGCGACCACCACCACGTTTTAAACCAATAGGAGCAGCAGAACTCTAACGTTAGCCGGTCGATACTAGAAATTCTTCGCTTCTTCTAGAGTCAAATCAATGCTTAGGGACTGACGGGCTACTTACTGAAGTAGCCGCCATTCAACTCGAGACACCCCCACCCCCCCCCCCCCCAACCAAAGCAACACACAATCATGAAAGGCAGATGTCCAACCGTCACTTTCGCCACAGCTGTAGTTAGTTTGCACCTGGCCCTGCTATTGTTAAAGAACCCACTCCAAAAGCGAGGTAAGTAGAAAAAGATAACGTTCTGCTTGGTTTATTTGGGATCTAGATGTTGTCAGTCTTTTGGTTAATTGTGGCCGGAGGCGTGGTATTTAATAAAAAACCTAGGTCTACGGTAAGAGAGAAGGAACAAATGTGAAAGACTGCTGCGAACTGCAATAATAATATTTATTTATTGCTCTTGTATCCCACATTTTCCCACCTATTTGCAGGTTCAATGTGGCTTACAAAGACCTGTTATGGTATTGTCGTACCAGGGTTAAGAATGCTATTGGTGGTACGAGATTATCTGATTATACGTAGGGTTACAGTATTTATTCTTTTCCCACTGTGCCTTATCTGCTCTCGAAGTCATTGCTTCATGTTCCTCGTGAGCTGTTCCCCGAAGGAGGTCCCTTGTCACCACATGAATGTTTGTGCTTATGTAGGAGCCAACTTTTTCAAAATGTTTGCAGGGGCTCAACGCGCCACACAAGAATGGTATTGCGCAAAAACCTGATAAGCAACTTTAGGGACAAACTGAGATTTTTTTTTTTTTTACTGATGTATTCTTTCATAGCGCAGTTCATTATCTACTGACTTTATTTTTGTCAAAATTGTGCCTCTAACTTTGTGCAATATTAAGTCCATAAGAAGTAGCTCCACAGGAAACTAAATCCAGAAAGGCTAATTGCCTAATATATTAATTACTAGTCATGGACAATATTTTTGTTTCTGCTAACTGCTGCTGTAATTGATTTAAAGGGTTAATGTCAACTTAATTTGCATTGAATTCCTTAAAAAATGTGGTAAATCCTAATAAATAGTGATCATTGTGCATGATGATAGCAACTGGAAGCTAACTGTAACAAAAATTACACGTGTGAAGGAAGAAGGATTTGTGATTGGACAAGAGCAGACAAATACCTCTGTGGCCCAGCAGCAAGCTCCATTGTGTGGATGGTTTAAACGACCAAAGTAAGCAAGAAATCCTTTCAGTTTTTAACAGAATTGGATATCGTGCTGTTCAGAATATCTTCTATCTGTGAGAAATTCCAACAAAATGAGATGTCAAATGGGGTTGATAGAGATACCAAAATGAAAATGGGAACCCGAGATTTGGTAGCTAGCGGTTTCAGGTGAGTGGACTTAACAGGTTCTTGCACAAACGAGTAGAGTCAAGTACGACTTTTGTGATGTGTAATGAACATGACATGGATATGAACATTTTTATACAGTGTGATTCTTTATGCTTTGAATAAAGGAAGACAACCATTGAACCCCTCAACTATCCAGTAAAAGGCAGCAAAGATGAAAGAGGTCGAGAAATATGTTCTTGAAGCTCAGAAAGACTTTTTTACCAGCAGATGAAATGGAAGATAGTTTATACTGTTACTTTTCAGGACTCTATTACTACAAATCATTTCTATAGCTGATGCTTTTAGACTTCATTCTGGGGTTCCTCAGGAATACGTTCTCTTGCCCACCCTTTTCAATATTTTTCTGGCCCATTTCTTGACTTTGGCCCAGACATTTGTTTACGCAGATGACATTCAAATACTCTATACTTTAGAAATGTGATATCAATACGATCCAAACATTAAATCAGAAGCTTATCAAGTTTACTGGAACCAGGCCACCACGCCTTTCAGTGGTCTGCTCACATACACCCTACCCCAGCTGATTATAGCTGAAGCACTCACAACCCTGGTATCCTTATATTAACATGATAAATAATATTTACTACTCAGAAGTGAAATAAAAGAAAATTTATTCTTTAGACTGGTAAAGTAGTTGCTCAGAAGCACAGGCTCATTGCAAGTCTGAAATACAGAAAAGAAACAGAGATGCCCTTCCTCCCAAGTCAGTTCCCTGGGTTGGAGGAAGTAAATCAGCCCCCCTTTACATAGGTCTCACTCGTATGTATACTTTTTGTACTACTGAAGATTCAGAGCATTATTTGTGTAGGCATGTGGCACTATCTAAAGCGCTTCGTGCCATTTTCAGACCCTAGCAACTCCTGAGGCAGGCCAGTGGGCCGAAACACAGTCGTGTCAAGTCAGTGTTGCTGATCTGTAAATTCTTCAGATCAATACAGTATGATCATTGTATTGAGTCACCTTCACTGTTTTTGTGTACAATTTTGGTACAAATCGTACAATAAGGAGGAAATTACCTTCTTAGCACATCCCACTTACCAATCATCTACCTTCTATTCCAGCCACATTTAACTTCTATCAGCTATCAGTTCATGCCTTACTTCTAGAAATTACTGTTCCATCTTCTAGCCTGATCGTATGTCACATAAGCTATCTTTTCCCCACCATCTGAGCTTTGTGACCTTTAGCTTCATTTGAGAGAGGCTCACTTCCTGTACATTAATGCCACTGAGGTATTTAAATGTCTATATCATATCCCCTCTCTTCCAGCGTATACATGTTGAGGTTCCTAACCTGGCCCTATATGTTTTATGACCGAGACAGCTTAACAAGTTTTGTAGCTGCCCTCTGGACTGACTCCATCCTGTTTATATCCTTCTATATATGCAGTCTCCAGAATTGCGCACAGTACTCTAAATGGGGCCTCACCAGAGACTTGTACAAGGGCACTATCACCTCTTCTTTTTCCTCCCCCCCCCCCCCCCCCCCCCCCCCCGCTTGTCATCCCTGTCCTTAGGCATCTAAGCATCCTTCTGGCTTTAGCCATCGTTTTTTCTATCTTTTTGGAGACCTTAAGATCATCAGACACAATCACCCCAAGTCCCGGTCTTCTTTCGTACACAGAAGCATTTCACTCCATACATTGTACTGATCGCTAGATGCCAACTGATCTCCAACTGTAACATCAGAAACATTGTCCCCCGTTTGTGAGCACCAGGTCTAGGATAGCTTCATCCAATGGATGATACTAGGAAGAAGTCTTGATGAATTATTATGAAGCATTCCTTGGGAAGAGAAAGGTTTTTAGCCTCTTCTGAAGCTGAGGTAGCTGTTTTTCGTTCTGATGGGAATAGCTAGAGTTCATATTTTGACTCCCAAGTACGGGGAATAGAGAGCTGAAAATCTTCGGATTTCAAATTGTCTTTTGAAATGGTGATGCTAGTATTAGTTGTTGTTTCAGTCTGTTAGACTGGGCCAGATCTAGCAAAGGTGAAGCCCTGTAAGATTTGGAAAACTAAACAAGCAGTCTTTTTGCTATGGGAAGCCAGTGCAGTTTGTTTAGGTGAGTTGAAACACTAGTATATCTATTCAATCTGTATATTAGTCTTGCAGCTGTATTCTGTATGATTTCTGGAAGAATGAAGTGTATTGTAATAATAGTTTCTTTTTAGCTGATTGTGTGAATCTGTTTTTATTATTGCTTTTATTGTTGCTTATGTTCTAGATTATGCATGTTTATATATATATTTTTTCCCTATCCTGGATAAAGGCGGGATACAAATAAAATAAATTAATAAGAAGCTTTCTGATTCTTCTTTTATTACCACCTGAACATTCAGTATTAGCTTATTGTTTTACTTTCCATAGTTGTATACATTGTTACTCCTTTGTTCGTGGTGATGATTAATTTCATAGTGCTCTATACAAATAAAAATCTATATCTGTTAATTTTCTAGAGATGTGTAGTTCTAAAGAACTACAGAGTAGAGGAATAGCCTAGTGATTAGAGGAGCAGACTGAGAGCTAGGAAAAGCCAGTGTTCTAATCTTAGAGGTCCCTTGTTACAAGTCACTTAACCCTCATTGCATCAAGTAAGACCTTTGGGCACAGGGAAATATCTACGAGGGATGTGAATTCATTTAAAATGACATAGAAAATATTAGCACTTCCAGTGTTTCTTGTGATTAGCAAATGAAAACGGGCAGAAAAAAAAAAGTTGTGTGAATTTTGTGTGCAATCAACAATGCCCACTCTGAAAAAGCATACACTCTTCATGAATAGTGCACGTTCTTCCCAACGTTGCTCCTGTGATGACATAAATGGGGAGACCGACCAGACATTCCTGGAAACAATTTGGAAAATGACACAAAACTACAAGTTTCTGTCTGCACACCACTACTGGAATAAATTTTTTTTTTTTTTTTTTACTTCTTCCCATCCCCCAGCAGATAAGTGAGATGTACAGAGCTCTGTATCTATATGGCACTGTATGAAAAATGTTACATCTACTTTCTCATGCTGCTGTGCAACCCTATGGTGTTGTATAGTAATAAAATAACATCACTCTGTTATAGTGCTTGTATAAACTATGTATATGTTGATTCATTCTAGTGTTGGTCCTTATTTATTATTAGATAACATTTCTCTCTCTCTCTCTCTGCTTCGCCAGATCCTTCCTCGTGTTATCCACACCTTCCGGGATGTCCACCCTAATACCGAGTTTGGTATCATCTACAAAGAGACAAACCTTACCAGATTGCCCTTCTGTAATATCACTCACAAAGATGTTAAAAAGAGCCAGCCTAAGGACAGACCCCTGCGGTACACAGTCAGTCTCTCTATTCTTGACCTTGGACAAATATTCCAACTAATAGAAGGGAGAAGTGAGAGTCCACCAGCACCTGCAGGGTCAGCCCGAGTATCTGATGCCAAGATGATCCTTCACCCTTGTATCTAGCCTGGAAGCCAACTGAATTTTGGTTTCAGTTATGACAAGACACCAGCCCAAATTCCTCTCTGCCAGGTTTCTGTTTCGGCCGAAAGGTTATTTTCAGTTTTTGGCCATATTTTCGGTTTCAGCTGAAAATGACCATGGAGTTTCTGTGTAAGGATAGGTATTAATCTGGCTTGTTCAGTTTTCTCAGGAGGTATACTGATGATCTAGGGCCCTCTGCATATTTACAGTACTGCCTTTTCCTGAGTAGGGTCCTTGCTATATAAGTTTGGAAAGTTACGCCAGACCTAGAGGTCTGCTCTAGGTCCTGAATGAAGTTTTATTATTTCACAATATGCCTGATACAATGCAAAATTGTTTCTAAATTCAATCTCAGTAAGTTTTATAGGGAAATGTGCTGCCTCTGCTCTGTACCAGTTGTGGGAGATCCCAAGAGGACCTGTGATTGCCGAATATATGTTTTGCATTTAATATTAAGGGTCTGCAGAGAAAGCTACGGCTCAATGGGGGCTAAAAGATGCAGCCTACTGTAGTACCCCCTCCCAGCCCTCACTGTGGCCTGCAACCACTGATCCTTTACTGCTGCCTTCACTGCAGTTATCTGTTAGGGGCAGGATAGGGTACATCAAGGATCAGAACTGAGGTAGAGCAGGGCATTGTCAAGTTTCTCTTTCAAAACGTTGGTAACTGTAGGTGCACCATTCTTATACTGTATATAATACTAGTAAAAAAAGCCCCGTTTCTGATGCAAATGAAACGGGGGCTAGCAAGGTTTTCTTCAGAGTGTGCATGTGGGAGTGTGTGTGTCCCTGCCCTCTGCCCTCTCTCCCTTCCCCTGTGCTGTCTGTCCCCTCCCCCCTCACCCAGTCCGACTGTGGCGAAGCTCCCTTCACCGCAGTCAGAGACCTCACCGCAGGAGAAGGGCCAGACACAGCTGCAGCAGATGGTACAGAAGGCGCAAGCACCCCCAACACCGAAGCAGACTGATGTATCAGTCCCTCCAGAAGTTCTGGAAACAGGCCCAGATGCGCTCGTCGAGAGCCGCCATTGGAAAAGGCTGCGGGGTTGGTGGAACAGGCGTTGTCAATCTGTGGAGGCTCGGGAGCAGGCATCAGGCTGCTAGGAGACCGACGCATCGGCACCTGTATCGAGGGGGAGCGATCCTCTCGGCGCCGACGCTTCTCAGGTCCCGACTCTCTTGACGCCCTGGAGTTCCCGGTACCGTGCGTCGAAGGAGAATGATGACGGTGCTTCTTCACCTTTGCTGGATGCCTGTCATCGAGACTCCTCGGTACCGATGAGGAGGACATGGAATCCTCACGTCTCCTTGGGGCCTGGTCCGACGAAAGTTGGTCCCGGGGGGCCTGCATAACAGCAGGCCTCGAGACCCACTCGACGCCTCACTGCTCCCAGCGCGAGTTGGTCTCTCAGCAGCCATTACTTCTACTTCCGATGTCGATGCTGCTGCTACTACTACTATAAATCATTTCTATAGCGCTACCAGTCGTATGCAGCACTTTACAATTGAACATGAAGAAAGAAAAGAGAGTCCCTTCTCAAAAGAGCTGACGTCGAAGGCACTGGATATATCAGGCGTGGGTATCGGTACCTGAGATGGGCCGGTTGCACCGAATACAACGTTTGAAGCCACTGGGTGTCTTCAATGACATGGAAGGAAAAACGGCTTCGGCGAAATCAAAAGACGTGATTGTGCCTATTAAAAGAAAAAAGGGCACAAAAAGAAAGGAAGAACCCTAAAGCCGGCCTCGTTGAAAAACAAAGGAAACTTTTAAAAGGGGGGGGGGGCTAAACTAAGAATAGCTACGCAGAGTTTTTTTTTTCTTTAAAGAAAAAATGACGAAAAAATAAAGAAAAGAAAGAATGATAGAAGTCGTCAGATTCTCTTCCTGGGCCTTACGAGGAGCACAGAAAAAAAAACCTGTCACCTCGTTCACGGACAAGAAAAAACTGAGGAGGCACACTCAACAGAACGGGCGGGAAGTCATCCGCGCATGCGTGGTGCATGCGCCAGAAGGCTCTGGCAAAACTTTTTAATTTCGCTAGTGAAAATTTTCCATTTCCTGGGCCGACGCGGATGTCGATCCACAGCAGCCTGCATGTCCTCGGAGAATAAGCTTTACAAGTTGCTTTTATTGAAACTTTGCGCTGTACGCCTTGCCTTTAAGCCATAATTACATTTTTATTTGGTTTGGGGGCCTTAGAGTTACTCATTGGCACTAAGAACAAGGAGTTTTGTGCTTAATCAACTTGGAGAAGCTGTGGTATTTATCTGCTAGATCCCGGTGGTGTCCATTCTTGATAGTTGCCTTTTGTACTGCCCGTTGGTGAGGCAATTAGAGAGATTGGGAGTTTTCTAGTCTGGAGGAATCAGGGCTGGTAGAGAGCTATCAGAGTCCAAGCTCTCTATCTTTATTTTTAGTGATTCAGTGGTTGTATACTTTGGGGGAGGAGGGGTTGGGGAGAAGTTGGGGGAGTTATCTTGTTGATATATAGGATTACACTTGAAAATGTTAAAAATTGTTTTTTGTGCTGTTACCCTTGCCTTTTTTCCTTTGCTCTTTGATAAAATTGTTTAAACATAAAAATGGTTCCAGGAATGTTATGGGGAAACCACTGACTGTGTGCTTGACATCAGTGCTGGGAGAATGGTAGAAACTATTATAAAGAATAAAGTAGTGCAGACATAGATAAAACATGGTTTAATAAGACAAAGTCAACACAGATTTAGCTAAGGGAAGTCTTTCCTCGCCAAGCTGCTACTTTTTTTTTTTTGAGGGTGTGAATATATGTTCATAAAGATGAGCCAGTTGATATAGTGGATATGGGTTTTCAGGAAGCATTTGCTAAAGTACTGGGACACCTACAGTCAGATTTTTAGGATACCCACAATGAATATGCATGGTACAGATTTGTGTGCATTACCTCTATGGTATGCAGATTTATCTTGGGCATATTTACTGTGGATATCTTGAAAACCAGACTTGCTTAGTGTGCACTGAGGACTGGGTTGAGAACCCCTGGGTTAAAAGATAGAAAACTGAGATTAAAGTTAATGTTCAATCTTCTCAATAGAGGAAGGTAAATGGATGACCTCAGGTATCTGTACTGGGACCGGTGCTTTTTAATGTATTTACAAATGATCTAGAGTTGTTAAACCACATGCGGATTGTGAGAAATTTTGTAGGGGATCCATCCAAATGGCAGATGAAATCTAATGTGGAAAAGTGCAAAGTGATACATGTTGGGAATAACAACCCAAATTATAGTTGGATTCCACATTGCCCAGGAATAAGATCAAGGCATCATTGTGGACAGTGTTGACATGTTCTGTTCAGTTCAGTTCATTGCAGCTAAAAAAGCAAAAAGAGAATGCTGGAAGTTATTTGGAAAGGAATATACAATGCAAGAGAGGATATCATATTGTCTCTGTATCACTCCATTCACCTTTAATGTTGGTCGCTGCATCTCAAAAAAAATATATAGCAGAATTAGAAAAGTTACAGACAAGGGTGACCAAAATGATAAAGGGGATAGAAAAACTCTCTATGGAGAAAGGTTAAAGAGATTGGGGCTCTTCATCTTAGAGAACAGATTGCTGAGGGATGATATGATAGAGATCTATAAAATCCTGAGTGGTGTGGAATGCAAATTGTTTACTCATAATATCCAAGGGCTGGGGGAAATGCCATGAATCTACAAAACAGTACATTTAAAACCGAAAAAAATATTTTCTCCTAATGCATAGTAAAGCTTTGGAACTTGTTGCAAGAGGGAGCAGTTGGCATAGCTGAGTTTAATAAAAGACTTTGGGCAACTTTCTGGAGAAAAACAGACTTATTAAAATACACCTGTGGAAAGAAGCATGGAAACCCTGGAATCCTGCCAGTGCCTTGTGACCTGGATTGGCCACTGTTGGAAACAGGATACTGGGCTTTATGGGCCTTTGACAAGTCTTACATTTTTATTGTAAAACACATACATTCAAAACACCCACAAATGTGATTCTGACTGCAGAGTATGAAGCACCGTACATTGTTTCTGCCAACTTGAAGGTCCATGTACAAGGCATGAAGAAGACAGACAGATCTTTGTAGGCAGCAGTGGCTCTGGTCCCCTCTTCTTTCTGATAGCAGCTGATTTAGCAGAAAGATAATCTGCTAAATTACACATTGGGAGGGATGCAGTTCTATAAGTGGATGCTGCCATTGAAGTATCCCCAATGGTGCACAGTGAGAACCTATTCTGTAGCGGTATCTGGGTGTCCAGCTTCTGTTATAGAACACTAGGTAGACTTACATGACTGTGATCACTTAAATGCAGCAGGGATGCATGCATCTTAAAGTAGTTAAGCTTGTATGTGGGAGCTCCACTTATTGTTATATGTTAAGTGGCATAGCATGTGCCATTACAGACTATCACCTAGTCACACTGTCACTTTCAGGGGTAAGTGAAAATGACAATATTCTGTATATTTATGCATGCAAGGCGTGCATAAATGTGGGTGCCTAGTGATGCTGCTACTGTAAAGTTTCTTGATGATTTTTTTTGTCAAATTTTAGGTTTCACAATTTTGTAATATCGCCAGTACTTATTTAAAGGGATATCAGTTTAGATAGAAACATGACAGCAGATAAAGGCCATATGACCCATCCAGTCTGCCCATCCTCTGTAATCCCTAATTCTTCCATTTTTGCATATTCTGTTGGTCATTGTGGACAGGAACAGCAAACAGGAAAGACCTCCACGTCAGAAAATCCAAACAAACAGGAGTAGAGGCTGACCAAAGGACGAATCCAACACTGGAGATAGTGCTATTGGTAGCTTGAACAAAATGAATTTCATTAATTTTGTAATGGTTTCCGGTGAGTACATACTTCTAATTTGCAATTATTTCCATTTTAACAATGATATCTCAAATCATGAGCACTTCTATGAGCACCAGACTGGCACCCCAATATGCTAACCTCTTAATTGCAGAACTGGAAGAGACGTTTTTATTATCCCACTAAACCGTCAGGTAGGATGCCGAATATAAGACCTTGTATTATAGAACTGAATCTCCCTTAAATATTTGGGCCTAGGTATATGCTAATTTTCCTGCACCTTAATCCTGCCCTGTTTATAGACAGTATAGAAAACTGGTAAAACACACATGTTGAATTTGTACCACTGAATTGGAAAACTATCATGCATCTCATAACTGTGTGTAATGGCATTAATAGCTAAAAAGCTGTATGCATAATAAGGTAGCTTGTCTCATCCACTGGAAGCTGTGTATCATATTGCTGTGCCAGAAAAACACTTAAGATAATGAACCTAACATCTCTCTGGAAATTGGAGAGATTGTGATCACCTGTGACATTCCTGCTTTCACAGACAGATTGTGTTAAAGTGCATAGAGAAAGAGGAGATCCTCGAGTAATCGAAGACCACGAAAATGTGGCAGAAAATATACAATTTGTCCCAATTATATTGGGTAACTCTGGAATGATTTAAAAGTTTTCCACTACATCTATATAGGGTACCTATACATATTACATCTTATGAACTCCAGAAGGATGCTCTTCGGAACAACATAACTTGGCATGGGGTGAGGTACATCCCTGTAGAGTATGTGCAAAATTAACAACTGATCATCTTGGAACCAGCACTATAGCAACCACAACTTTAAAAATTGGATTTTTTTTTCCCCAAGTACTTTTGAGCAGATGCAAATGAAGTCTTTTTTGAAATGTTATTATGACCGTTTTATCATATTTTAAGTATTATATCATAAGCAATATTGTGCTGGAAAAGAGTATTTTAAGACCAATGGATATATTTTCACCTGACTGCTGCTTACTGATGAGTTGTTCCTCTGAGGTCCTTCCTCGGAGGTCCTTTCTTTTTTAATTTATAGAGAATAGTAATTCTTTCTGTTTTTCTGGCAATCAAATAAAACATTCTGTTTCTTAAGCCCAATGGAGGGCTTTGTTTAGCTAGTGAAAATAGCTGCTTAAAGGGAAAAGCTTGTGCTAAACTCTTCTTAATGTGCCATGGTTGGTGTCACTTTCCCAGGCCACACTATCCACTTTTTTGTGTTTGTGTCCTACAATTGTCTGATGGCAATTCGAGTTAATCCAGAATTCAAAAGAGAATTCTCCAGTCTACAGAAACTTAATCCATTAGGTTTACCAGTATCCAGCCTAAAGAGCATGGTGACAGTCACCACCTCATATTAGCAGGCACCTTGTCTAAAACCTATTATTCTGAACACAATGTGGCATTACAGGAGCTTCCAATTTTCTTTATCAAGCAATATTTGTCATTCAAATCTCAGTTTTTATGAAGTGCAACTTATTGCAGTGATGAAAAATACAATGTACCATATAGGATGATGTACAAGTAACATATCATTCTAAAACATAACTTTTGGCCATTCACTGGATTCTTAAATGCACTGATATTCAAAGAAACATCACAAATTATGCAGTGTCTACATTTAAAATGCCCTCCTTTATTGAACCATACAAAAAGATCATAACATTGCTGGTCACAAATACTCTTTCAATTTTGTTTCCTCTACTTAAAGGCAAACAATATCCTCTGCTGATCAGGGTGAAATGATAAAAATTTCCAGTATTTTATTAATGATCACTCTTATTCTAATTGCCATTGGGGAATAACGCATCACATAAGGTATTAGGTCTTTATTCCATTGCACTAATGAATGCATTAGATCTCGATCACTGAATGATGCCCTCATATACTTTTCTTGACAGTGACAATATCATAGTAACATAGTAAATGATAGCAGATAAAGACCTGTATGGTCCATCCAGTCTGCCCAAGAACATAAACTCATTTTACATGGTATGTGATACTTTATATGTATACTCGAGTTTGATTTGTCTTTGCCATTCTCAGGGCACAGACCGTAGAAGTCTGCCCAGCACTCTTCTTGTACTAAAAGTGCTGAAGCTAATGTCGAAGCCCCTTAAAATTTACGCTCAAGCCCACCCATATCTATTCAGTCATGATCAGGTCGTAGACCGTAGACATAGGCATAGACCCAGCACCGGTTTGGTTTTGCTTCCCAATTATTGGCATTGCCACCCAATCTCTGCTTCCATGGATCTATTCCTTCTAAACAGGATTTCTTTGTGTTTATCCCACGCATGTTTGAATTCCATTATCGTTTTCATCTCTACCACCACCCGCGGGAGGGCATTCCATGTATCCACCACCCTCTCTGTGAATAAAATACTTCCTGACATTACTCTTGAGTCTGCCCCCTTCAACTTGAATTCATGTCCTCTAGTTCTACTGCCTTCCATTCTCTGGAAAAGGTTTGTTTGCGTATTAATAACTTTCAAATATTTGAATGTCTGTATCATGTTACCCCTGTTTCTCCTTTCCTCCATGTTCAGGTCATTAATGTTTTTTTGATGAACATATATGATATTGAAAAACTGCAAGAATGAATGCCTTGCTTTCAATTCTGAATGATATCGTATCATAAAAAGATATTGTGATCAGTAGTTTGAGAACACAGAGAATAAAAATGATTATCAATGCAATTAATCTGTACATCCACAAAACGACTAGCACTAAAATACATATCAGACTGAATGGCACTCGAGTAAGAATTAAACCAACCAGTTCAGATTCAATACCAGACCAAAGCATGAACACGTCATTGATGTACTGATGCAATAAGTCAATCTACGCTTCTTCCTTTTCCTTCATCAACCTGGAATGCTTTGCCGAGACTACTGAAAGAGACATTGGATCACCAAACATTTAAGAAAATTACTAAAAACTTATCTGTTTAGTAAGGCATATCCCAAAGACCACAATACTCTATAATCCCCTATTTCCGTTTGGTTTGATTACCCGCATATGGCCTTATGTCCGTTTCCCTCTTGTTGCTCCTGTATTCCCATCCGTATTCTTTTATTAAGCTGCTTATGCTATTGTCTTTAATTTTTATATAACTATTTTATCCTGCTGTACTTTGTAATTTCTTGTCACTTTGTTAGCCACATTGAGCCTGCACAAACTGGGAAAATATGGGATACAAGTGTACCAAATAAATAAATACTAACATTAATGAAGAATGCCTCAACCATTCAGCTTCAATGTACTTGAAGGAGTAGCCGGCAGGGTGGAAGGAGATAAAGGAAGCGGAAAGACTGGGTTAAACTGAAAGAGGCTATAAAAGGGACAACAGATCTTTCTATAAAGAAAGTAAAGAGAACCAATATGGTTCTTCAAAGATATGACTGCAGAAATAAAGGTGAAAAAAAGTTATCCTTCACAACATACAGAAGATCACAAAAAGAGGAACAGAAAATATAATACTGTGTAAAGCTGGGAAATAAAGAAATCAAGATAACAAAATAATGCATGTCAAAAGATGAATGAAAAAAAGTCTTGTCACCTCACTTTGCAAATATATTTGCCAGAGATGAAATTACAAGATTCAGAGATATTGAGGGTCAATATGTAGATAGAGCCGAGGGAAAAGACATTACCTTAGGTCTATAACATTCTTAAATAATGCATGGAGGCAAATTTTCAAAGCACTTAGACTTGCAAAGTTCCATAGTAACCTATGGAACTTTATGAGTCTAAGTGCTTTGAAAATGAGCCCTCATATGGTGTCTTTCAAATAAGGTATACCCAGTATTAGGACTCATTAATGGAGTAAGTAGGCATTTACTTATATAAAAGGAGCATCAGTAGAAACTATAAGGTGTTTTAGTGGACACTTTTTAAAAATAAAGTTTTGGGTGCTTTTGGGGGGGGGGGGTTCCTCTACTGCTCCCATATGGTTTTTGAACTTTTGGTGAGCTTTCAGTCTGGCCACCCTAACCTCTTTGATGAACTTAGTACTCTTAATATGAGTCACTACGTCTTCTCTGGACCCTGTCCCTTCAGTGTGGTTTTGGATCACCCAGCATGATCCGATTCTTTTGGATTTACTTATGTATAGTAGCCTATCCATGGGTGATGTTTCTATGGCCTGGAAGCATACTCTTGTGCTTCCAGTTTTGAAAACCGGGGAGCCGCAAAGGCCTTAGGCGCACACTGTTGACGAGAACGAGCGTGCTGGGACTGAGCCTGGACAGGCTGCCGAGAAGCAGGAGTGTACCTACGCCTAGCATAGGAATAGGGAGCACTTCTCTTCCCTCCAAAAAACCTCCTAGATGAGGAGGTAGTAGCAGAATATGCCTGGCGGGAGAGAGAATCCATAGCATCATTGTGCTTCTTGAGCTGGTCAACCAGATCCTCTACTTTCTCACCAAAAAAGTTATCCCCCCGGCAAGGAATACCCGCCATCCACTGCTGGACCGAATGATCCAGGTCAGAGACACGTTGCCTTGAGAGTCTGCGCATCACTATACCTTGAGCAGCGATCCTGGACGCTACATCAAAAGTACCCCTGGCCAGGAATTTTCGACATGCCTTCTGCTGCCTGACTACCTGGCGAAAAGGCTCCGCTTGCTCCGGAAGGAGTGCATCAACCAAGCTAGACAATTGCCTCACCAAGTTCCACAAGTGGATGCTCGTAAAGAGCTGGTATGTTTGGATCTTGGCAGCGAGCATAGTGACCTGATACGCCTTTCTCCCAAAAGAGTCCAAGGTTCTAGATTTTCTGCCTGGGGGTGTCGACGCATAGTCCCTAGTACTCTTGGCTCTTTTGAGAGCGAAGTCCACCACCATGGAATTGTGAGGTAGCTGAGACCTCATCAATCCAGGCTCCCCGTGGATCCGATATTGGGATTCAGTCCTTTTCATGATCACGGGATTAGACAGAGGGAACGAGCAGTTCCGCATAAAGACTTCCTTCAGTACATTATGCAAAGGAGCCGTTGCAGCCTCTCTAGGCGGAGAAGGATCATCCAGGACCTCGAGCATCTCAGCCCTGGGCTCATCCTCAACCTCCATAGAGAAGGGAATAGCCGCAGCCATTTCCCGGACAAAGGAGGTAAAGGGATAGACTCTCCTGTGGAGATAGTCTCCTTTCTGGTGGAAGGGAGGGTTCAGAAGGAATCCCATAGGACTCATCAGAAGAAAAGTACCTGGGATCCTCCTCTTCCTCCCACGAACGCTCATCTTCAGTATCGGACAATACATCTCTCAGAGGAGTCCGAAACTGAGCCTGCCTCGATGCCGAAGAACGACGACCTCGATGGCGGTGCTGAGAAGTCGACGCCCGCCTGGACTCCGGTGAAGCTTCCTCCACCGACGTTGAAGGGGAGTTGACCTGGGTGGCAGCAGACACTGATGCTGCAGGCGGCACCAAGGTCGGGGACCTCAAGACAGGCGACAGGCCAGATACAGCTGCAGCAGACGGTACGGAAGGCACAAGTACCCCCGACACCAAAGCAGACTGGCGCAGCAACCCTTCCAGCAGCTCTGGAAGCAGGGCCCTGATGCACTCGTCGAGAGCCGCCGTCGGACAAGGCTGCAGGATCAGTAAACGAGCCAGTGGCAGAATCTGTCAAGGCTCGGGAGCAGGTACCGGGCTGCTAGACAGACTCATCTGCACCTCCTAAATAGAGGGAGATCGATCTTCTCGGCACCGACGCTTCTTGGGTGCCGAATCCCTTGACGCCCCGGAGCTCTTGGCACCGTGTGTCAAAGGAGAACGATGACGGTGCTTCTTCGCCTTTGCTCAACGCCCGTCATTGAGACTCCTCGGTACTGATGAGGAATATGTGGAATCCTCATGTCTCCTCGGGGCCGGGTCCCACAAACGTCGGTCCCGGGGGCCTGCATAACAGGAGGCCTCGAGACAGGTGTAGACCCACTAGATGCCTCACTGCTTCCAGCAATAGTTGGTCGTTCCGCAGCCATTACCTTCGCTCCCAACGTCGATGCGTCCCTCGATGTCGACGCCGCCGACCTCTGTACTGAAGTCGACATCGAAAGACCGGACCGAGCACCAAAAAGCTTCTCTCGTTGGGCTTCTCGAGACACTTACTACTACTACTACTACTACTTAACATTTCTGCAGCGCTGTACAATTTAACATGGAAGGACAGTCCCTGCTCGAAGAGCTTACAATCTAAAAGACAAATGTACAGTTAATCTGAAAGGTCAGACAGATTGGGGCAACCTATATGTTCGAAAGGTTAGGTTCCGAAAGCAGCATTGAAGAGGTGAGCTTTAAGCAAGGATTTGAAGATGGGTAGGGAGGGGGCTTGGCGTAGGGATTCAGGAAGACTGTTCCAGGCATAGGGTGAGGCAAGGCAAACACTTGAGTCTGTTTCTTCGTGCGAAGACACAGACTACAAGTGGCTGGGCTATGGTCAGGCCAAAGGCACTGGATACACCAGGCGTGGGTATCGGTACCTGAGATGGTCCGGTTTCACCGAGTACAACGTTTGAAGCCGCTGGGTGCCTTCGATGACATGGAAGGAAAAACAGCTTCGGAGAAATTAAAAGACACGACAGTGCCTGTTAAATTAAAAAAAAAAAGGGCACGTAAAGAAGGGAACAACCCGACCGTGTGGCCCAAGCTGGCCGCGTCGAAAAACAAAGGAAACTTTAAAAGGGCAAAAAATAAAGAGAACTGCGGGAAGTTTGTGGGGTTTTTTAAGTGTAAATTTCTATTAATAAAAGAAAAAAAATAAGCAAAAGCCACAAAACGGATGAGACTCTTTCCCGGGCCTGAGAGGAGTGGAGAAAAAACTCAACCGCACCTCAATACGGAGAATAAATAACTGAGGAATGTATTCACGCGACAGGCAGGAAATCGGTCCGTGCATGCGCAGTGCACACTGCAAGTGCATCAGAACACTCTGGCAAGGTTTTTTTTTTAATATTTTGCTTGCAAAATGCTGGTTCCCGGGCCGACGCGGACATCAACCCAGCCTACTTGTCCTCAGAGAATTTAGTATTTCACTAATTATCACAGCATATTGATGATTCTCATGTTTTTCACCCCAGACCCCCATTGGTAAATTTAGCCCTCTTTCTCCATCCCCCCTTCCCCATGGCCGTGTGTGTGTGTATCTGTGTAATTTTTTTCCCTCCGTGTATGTGTGTGTATATAATATAACAATTTAGCCATTAAGACAGGCTGCCGGGGCCTTCCCTCTGCACATCTAGCCTACTCTGTATTCAACTCTCTGTTCCCATAAGAATCCATGACAACATAAAATCAAACTGGGTTGAGAAAAGATTTTCTAAGTCATAGCTTTTTTTCACCGACTGAAATGAGGACTTTTAAAAGTACAAATATAAAGCTTGGCATTCGTGAACAGACAGCTTGTGCTAAGTGCTGCCTGACTCACAGGATTAAAATGAGTAACGTTGTATTTGGTGCATGCTAATGTCCATTAGCACATACTAATCTTTAGTCAAAATGGCTGGTAGCATCCTGTCAGCCAACAGTAAGGAGTGAGGAAGCAAAGTCAAAGCTCATCCAATGAATCAGATCTTTGCCTCAGAAATAATGTAAGCCAAATGTCAAAAGGCTCGACACTGCTGTGTTTCAGCAGACATGCCTTCGTCAAGAGCCTTATCTTATTGACCACATAAACTATTGTGTAAACTGTGAACAGGTACAAATATAATGCACATTAGAGTGGGATGTGTAGAGCGGTTATACTTTCTCAGCCTCACCTGTCTGCCGAAACATGGCCATGTCGAGCCTTTCGACATTTGGCTTACATTATTTCTGAGGCAATAAAACACCTGATTCATTGGATGAGCTTTGGTTTCCTCCTTTTTATTTATTTATTTTGCTGCTTCCTGCCTGACTTTTGGTTGTACACGCATCTGTGAGGTTTGAAGCTTCTCTGCTGTTTGTTCCTGGTAGCATACAGTCAACATGCCTTTTTTAGTATGAGATGCAGAAAGGAGACACTGAGTGCAAAAATAGGCTCTTATCCCTCTTTTATTAATAGTGCACAGATCCACGCTACAAAAAAATAGTAAAGAAACTTTATACATAGGCAATTTATTTAACTTGCATTTCTGCAACAAAAAAAGAATTTTTGTTTTCTGTTTTATTCTTTAATTATTATATTATACAGTATTTGGTGGCAACCCCCCTTACCCACAAGGAGTGTACTTTTAAAATATCAGGCAGTATTAAGACATGGTAATCTAGAACATCCATTACTAACTGCTAGTTTATGTTCATATGAGAGGGCTGTCTCCAAATGTCTTACCGGGTATCCTTTGACCACAGGCTGCGAGGAGAAGGTTACCTAATCTCATCTGTTATAAATGTGCCTGGTTTAGCGGAGAGGTGTCTCTGTGCTATAGGCATATCTGCTTTATAGGAGACATCTTTCTATTACAGGTTTGTGTGGTGGTATGGGCAGATTCTGTGGCTAAAAGTTGCACAGTAATTCACATTAGTTCGAACCTAGCTCAAAATTCTTTTGTAAACACACAATATTCTTAAATAACAATCAAAAGTTCAAGTTTTTGCATCTCAAGTCTATTATCTTTTGTACATGTAAAAATAAATATAAAATAAATACCAAAAAAACAATATGTTACATTATTTTCACAATTTTATTTTTGTTTTGTTTTTTTTAAAGAGGCTTTTCTACCTAGCTTACTCAAAATTCAGCTAGCTTGAAACACTACCGAAATTATGTGCTCAAATATCGCGTTGTTTTCTCCTTTTGAGGGCAATTAACTTTGCTGAGAAAATGACTGAATTAGTCCAAGGTTTGCTATCACATTGTCACTAACTCCCGCTGGAGCCTATTGTGGAAGCCACAATGAGAATACACTCGTGGGAGAACCTGTAGGAAAAGAAATTTAGTTCCCTTCATGTGTGCAAAACCATGGAAAAGACAACTGTTACTTCCAAAATTGGTTTCTCCTTTTGAGGGCTAGATACCACTATGTCCTTTTAGCACTATACATACAGGGAGTAATCGAAGAATCCTGATTCTGCAGCTGTCCAAAGTTGTTTTTTCTTTTTTTGCTCTTGCCCTAATCAAAACTACTAACTAGCTAGGAAACATACACAGGACATACTAGGCACACTGAAATGGGCATGTATGTGTGACTTTTGTGAGCAGCAGTGCCATTATTAGGTCTTCTCTCAAGGGAGTGTTCTGGTTTGCATGTGCCAAGGAGGAGAAAAAAAAAGACCAGTGCTAGAGAACCTTTACAGCTATTTCTGGAAGGCAGTCTGACATCTTGAGTCACTCTAACTTCTTCTCTTATCCCATCTAAACATTAAAGGGTTCTCTTTGGGTGGCATGTTAGCTCACTTACATCTCAAGTAATGAGATGCCCTAGCACTTGCCTACTATCAGCTGATTTCAGGTTGTCAGGAACAGGGGACTACCGAGGACAATTTAAACTCCAAAATAATCCTCTTCCAATAAAATCAAACATTAAAAATTGATAAACCTTGATGCATTTGATTGAATTAAAAAGTTGACAAATTTATTAGAAGAGGATTATTTTGGAGTTGTATAGGTACAGGTTCGGTCATACCTGGTGTGCAGCTGTGCAAATATTTAGGCTCCTCTGGATAAATTGTATGTTTTCATTGAATCCCTACATGAACAAGCTGACGCAATCCCTGAATGCAAAGTCAAGCATGACAGCTTTCTGCAAATTTTAATTCATAATTAGTAAATATGGCAGATGCAAAAGTTTGGATGCCTGTCCAGTCAGTACTTTGCAATACCTCCTTTGGCAGAAATAACAGGTTTCAAACATTTCCTGTAGCCAGTTTAGTCTTTCTAGTTTTGCTTTTGGAATTTTTACTATTCGAGCTCAGAGATATTCTTAGATCTCTTTGCATGCACTGCATGTTTGGTATCTACCCACAAGTTTTCAATAATAATAATCAAGTTGAGGAAATATGAAGGCTGTTTCAAAACCTTCTTCTTTCTTTCCTGTAAATACTTGTGTGGTTGATGTTTGAGGTGTGTTTTGGATTGTCTTGCTGAAATAAAATAATGTCTTTTCAGCTTCAATTTCCTTACTGACTATGACATTATTCTAGAAGGCATGTTGATATTTTATTAAATCCATTCTTCTTTCTCTAGGATGATATTCTGAATACTGCAGAAACTTGTTAGTTATACTAAGCTCCAAGAAGCAGATAGTGTACTTTGGGTCTACTCAGCGTATTTTTTTTTTTGAAAGCTGGCCTTGTTCTTTAGGTGGAGGACAGCACCTTTCTGCAGGTTAAATGGCATCCAGAACTTCTAGTAGCTGATTCAAATGAATACATAATTGAAGCATCACCAGTCTGTTGATTAAATGGAATATATAACTTTAGACTACTGATGCAACTGAAAACCATTCAAAAACCAATCTTGCATACCACTCCCCATTACTGCTATCCTTAAGAAAGTGTTGGTAGGCTCTTATCCTACTGGCTCTCATAATCAATGGTCTGTTGAGGGACGAGGTCATCATATTGCAACCTTGCAATTAAGAGAATATTTTTAAAAAAAGAAACCCAAGACAAAGGAAAATAAAAACTGAAAATGCTCCATTTTGCTAAGGAAGCAAAAAGAACGAACTGTCTTAAAAAAAAAAAAAAAAAACAGCGAACGAACTCATCCAAGCAACCACGAGAGAGCATTCTCAAGCACAAGGGAAAGACAGCCTGCTGGCCAGAAGATAAGAGAGAGGACATTCCTGACACAGCCAGAGCAAGTGAATGCATAATTAGTTTATGATTAAATAATTTATCTCAATGTATATTTGAGCCTGCAAATAGGTGGGAAAATGTGGGATACAAATGCAACAAATAAATATTCTCCTTGCACAGTATCCCAAAAGAAAATATATGTACATGTAGGGGAGTGCTGTGGTAAATGCGTCACTCTTTTTCTTCCAAATATATCATGTGTGCTTGTCACCAAACAGTTCAATTTTTGTTTCATCAATCCAAAGTACTTTGTTCTAAAATGTTTCGGGTTCATCAGGGTTTTTCTTTTGCATACTTTAAACAAGAACTTTGTGATTGATCACAGAAAAGGTTTAATTCTGACAACTCGTTCAGTTCATTGTTTAATGAACACTGTATTCTGGACCGCTGTCAGCTGGGGTTCTGTTTTGCTTATCTGGCCAGGTTTCAGGCAGTTCTATCATCTGCACTTTTTCTCAACTTTCCAGATTTTGCCTTGAGTTTGTTTATGGATTATTAGATTTAATTTGTTATAGATCAATGTAAGTTCTCACAAGGGGCGTAGGCAGACCTCAAGATGGGAGGGGACCAGAGCCCAAAGTAGGGGGCACATTTTGGTCCGCCACCCTGCCGTTCCCCACCCACTGCTATCACTGTACATATCTTGGCTGGCGGGGCTCACCAACCCCCACCAGCTGAAGCCTTCATCCAGCGCTGTTCTTCGGCGCTACCGCCACATTGTCTGCCCTGCTCTCTCTCCCACTCACAGTCCGGCACACTCCTTTTAGTGAAACTGAGCATGCGCGCATGCTGAATTCCATTGAAACGAGCGTGCCAGACGAAAGCTTCAGCTGGCAGGGGTTGGGGACCCCTACCAGCCAAACCAGAGGCCCATAGCAAATTTGGGGGAGGGGGGGGGCCCAGGCCCAGGCCCCCATGTAGCTATGTCACTGGTTCCCACACGAACAGAACATGAAACTTCTAGCACCTTTCTTTTGATCTGCAAGTATCTCTAGTGATAACAAAAGTCTTTAAAACTTTGTGGAGGCTGAAAAGAATTAGACCTCTTTTCTCAAAAATTTTCAGGAAATTAGCCCAAACCCTAGTACTATTCCAATTTGATTATTGTAATGCAGTGTATGTAGGATGCAAGGATAGGGTCATAAAGAAACTACAAACTGCCCAGAACTTGTACGTAACGTCTCACGATTTAACAAGACATCATTACTCCTTTACTCATTACATTGGCTTCCGATCAAAGCCAGGATTACCTTCAAATTATGTGTCTTTGCATTCCAAATTATCCATGGTATGGCCTCTGATTATATGCTCCCTTTGATTGACTTCCCTATGCGTAATTCCATCCCTGGATCCAGAGAATTCCTATTTCTCCGTTACCCTAATTGTAAAAAGATTGTTTACAAAACAGGCCTCTCTTCTGACTTCTCCTATCAATGTACTAATTGGTGGAATCTTCTTCTAAGGGCTGTTAGATCTGTACAGGATTACAGTTGCTTTCAGAAATTATTAAGAACTTTTCAAGAAATTCCTGCAACAATATAATGGAAGACAGGAATGACCACTTTTATGCAAAATGCTGTTTCAAACTTTATCCTGTATAACCGCTTATAATTTGATGTTTGATACACAATACAACCTTGTAAAATAATTCATAAAATAACCTAAAGTTTAATATGGCCATTCATATTTATAACTATAATATGTATGTACTAAATTGGATTAGAAGCCACATGGAACTTGAACTCTGTTTGGGATAATGCGAGATACAAATGTCATTATAAATAAACTGTTACTTTGTGAAAGCACAGCAGCGTGGTTTTACAAATAATTTTATAGAAGGAGAAAGGAAATACCATTTCTGAAAGAGAAGTACGTAACAAAAAAAGATCATTTCCATTTATTAATAGTGGGCCAATATTCAGAAAACGCTAACCGCCAGATTCTATACACGGTGCCTAGATTCTGCATGGAGATACATGCATAACTTAATTGCAGTAAGAAAATAATCAGCATTTTTACCAGCACTTAAGCAATAATGAGCATTAATTGGCACTGCACCTAAATTGCAAAGCGCGCAGTTCAAAATAAATGTTCGTAGCTTAAAAGGGGTGTGTTTATTGGTGTTTCATGGGCATTCCAAAATTTCTGCACATTAATTACAGAATATGGGGTCAATGCAACTAAATCAATCGCAGGGATTTACACCAGGTTTTTATTGGTGTAAATGGCTGCGTGTAGATTTAGGCACTATGGTATCGACTAAGCATATTCTATACACTATGCCTAAATTTTATAGAATACGCTTAGTTCTGCACGGATTTGTTAGATGCCATAGTAGTGTCTATATTTGCGCCGTTTTCAGCTAAACTAAGCCATGCGCTAGTTTTGGTGTGCGAAATTGGCGTGCACTGGGCCACTCTTTACTACAGCAAGAAAAGAGCGTTTTTTGTTTTTTTTAAAACTGGGGCAGTAAATGATCATACACTAATATTAAAATTAGCACAGAAGGATCACCCTGCTCTCCCTAGACGATAATTCTGTAAATTTGTAAATAAACTCAGTTTACTTGGAAATAGATCCTGTATGGACAAATATATTCGCTTTGCAGGGGGTGAGATGATTGGAAAAGGTCAGAGAACAGCAAAAGGGGAGGATGGCGAGGTAAGGGGTTATTGTACAGAAGCAACATATGGTTCTATTAGGCTCTCTTCATTCATATTATGTAAAGGGCTTAAGCATAGGAGGACTGGAAGGGAAGGTTTTTGGAACAAGGAGTTTTTCATCAGAATGATAACCTATTTGAATGTTTTCATAAGAACATAAGAGTAGCCATACTGGGTCAGACCAATGGTCCATCTAGCCCAGCATCCTGTTTTCCAAACAGTGTCCAAGCCAGGTCACAAGTACCTGGCAGAAACCCAAATCATGGCAATACTCCATACTACAAATCCCAGGGCAAGCAGTTGCTTCCCATGTCTGTCTCAATAGCAAACTATGGACTTTTCCTCCAGGAATTTGTCCAAAGCCTGTTTTAAAACCAGATACGCTAACCGCTGTTACCACCTCCTCCGGCAAAGAGTTCCAGAACTTAACTATTCATTTTAGTGAAAAAATGTTTCCTCCTATTTGTTTTAAAAAGTATTTCCATGTAACTTCCTCGAGTGTCCCCTACTTGTACTTTTGGAATGAGTTTTGTTTCTCCATTTGTGATCTGTTGTCATTTACCAAAACAAAATTAATTAGCATGTTGCCGTTTACTGCCTGCACCCTTACTGCTACCTATTTAGGAGGTGGTAAGGGCTCACAAGCTAACCCTGTGTTAATAGTGCAGTGCTCCGCCACTGCTTAACGCCGGGAATGCCCTGTAGTAGAAAATAGAAATTATTTTCTACCATGGGAAACTGCACACGCCAACTTCGAAACTACCGCCGGGCCGATGGCGTGCAGCACCCCTACCACACCTTTCTTAAAGGGCCCCTTAGGAGTATAACTTCCCAGAAAATGCATCTTAATTTAGGAGCATACGTTTTATGCTTATAAATTTAGGGCTGCCATTCGTTTACCTAGATTTGAGCCTAATTTATTAACCTAGTACTGAAAATCAATGCTAAGCTCCTAACTTCTTTTTCTCACCCTAAATCTACCTGTGTTGTCACCTACTTTTTATGTTCCTAAATTTTAGAATTTAGTGAACTTTTGAGTAAAACTTTATGCACTCAGTCCTAGTAAATTTTCAAAGAGGCAATTTGAGTTTAACTCTCAAAGGGCCCTTTTTACCAAGCTGCGGCAAAAGGGGGGCCTGTGCTGGCGTCGGCGCATGTTATTGCCACGTTCCAAAGCCCCCTTTCACCGCAGTCTTAATTTTTTTAAGGGAATGGGCGTATGGCAAGTGAAGCACTTACCGCGCAGACATTTTGGGGGGGGGGGGGGGGGGGATGGAGCCCTTACCGCCACCCATTGAGGTAACCAGGCAGCATGCAGCACTGCCTGATTACCACTGGGTACATACCGGTGCTACAAAAATAAATATATTTTTGTAGCGCTAGATGACAGTGCGCTGGGGGTGGGAACTACCGCTGGACTGCTCCAGTCCTTTTTAGCGAGCTGTAAGCCCGCGTTGGGCTTACCGCCGCTTTGTAAAAGGGGCCCAAAGCTAGAGGAGCATAAATCCTTTGAATATCAGGCCCACTGTTTCTGTCAGTTGAAATTGCTAATTGACAGCATTTAAAGATTTTATTTATTTATTTAAAATAGCCTTTCCTTGCTTTCCTAAGAGAAAAAAAATCTTCATTTTCAAATGCTCAGACAGCTGCTTAAGGAAAGGAGTATATGGTTGTTAAAAGTAGACAGAATAACAGTCACAAGCTGACTGGCTAGAAGGTTAAAATATTTGTGCCACTATGGGATTGTTTTCACCTAACTTAATGAAAGGCCTATTTAGTAAAGTTTTTGGACCTTTTAAAAAAAAAATAGTAATGAATCATTTGGAAGGGTGTCCAAAGTTTTGCACCTGCCATATTGACTTATGTTCAATCTCCTAAATAGTATTGATGCATTAAATTTTGCAGAAACATGCCATGTTTTAACTTTGTACCATGTAGAGATTGTATGAATTTCTGTTCTCTTAGAGGCCCATTTACTAAGCCAGGTAGGCACTAGTGCATGCCTACTGTATGCCGTAAAGCACTGCTGTGGAAAGTGCTGAGCCATCCCGCGGTAGTGTGGCGATCTGCGTGCTAAGCCCGCCCTAAAAATTAGTATGTTTGGTTTTTTTAACTCAAGAGGCGTGTCTATGGGTGGAGAGTAGGTAGTGGGGTAGTGTGGGCACATTATCACGTGAGATAAGTAGGTGGCGGTCAGGGCTCCCATGCTAATGGCCACGTGTTATTTGGGGAATTAGTGTGTGGCCATTACAGAACAAAATGGAAATGTGCATTAAACCCACGTGGTACACACAGCGCCAGCCACTTTTTAGCATGGCTTAGTAAAAGGGCCTCGTAGGGATTCAGTGAAATGAAGTTTGGGGTGTCTAAATTTTTCCATACAACGGTATTAAAAAAGAGACAGAGAACTGCAGGTAATGAAGATGGAATTTGATATACTGCCTTTTTGTGGTTATAATCAAAACAGTTTGCACATTATATACAGGTACTTATTTTGTACCTGCGGTAATGGAGGGTTAAGTGAGTTGCCCAGAGGCACAAGGAGCTGCATTGGGAATCAAGCCCACTTCCCCTGGTTTTCAGGCTACTGTGCTAACCATTAAGCTACTCCACGGGGAGGGGGGTGGGATTGAATAAAGAATAACTCAGCCTGTGCCTAAGGACCTGGAGCCAGCTGGTTACTCTATGGCTGCCTCCAGAAATTTCAGTTACGTATTAGAAAGTCTTTAAAAGCAGTATCCCATCTGCTCTTTTGGGACCTCACCCTGTTGTACACAACCAATAGGAGCTGGGCTAATAGAAGCCAACTGGTCCAGGCAGCCACCCTTCATAGCCTCAAATGAAGTAACATGAGAATAATTTTTACAAAGCGCTTTTTAACCGTAAGAAAATTTTATAATTTAAAACAGCAATATTATTTTGACAATAGGTTTTATAATATATACATTATAATTCATCATTTTCTTTTTTGAGTATTATAATGGAATGAACCAAAAAAAGATATTTTTAAAATAAATAACCCCTTCCCTTTCTACCCAGCATAAATATTGAAAAGCAGAAGGTACTACACTAAAACTGTTTCAAAGGTTAAAATAGTTTGATGCAGCAATTTTCCCGCCTCCCCCCCCCCCCCCCCAAAACTCCATTTCATATGCACAGACCATCAGCACCAACTTAACTTTTGCTCTGCTTGTCTTTATGTGCAATCACTGGCTCCAGTCCAGTGATGCTGTCTTTAAAGATTTACAAAACACCAGCAGAAATCGGAACACATTTCAAAAACAATTAGAACTTGTAGATAAGGGCCTGTGACACTGTAATGTAGCTATATCAATCAATTAAACATATAGTCCCCTTCTAACTGTGACTTCTTCATAAACTTTCGAAACTCTGGCCATAGTCGGCCGTGGCGTTCTGGATATCACTAAACAGCGTACACAGATAAGTCATGCCATTATATAAATAAGTTAAACTAAATTTAAATATAAGAATGGACATTTAATGGCGGACAAGGTTTTGTGCCTATGATAAGACAGATGTGCTCCTTTGTACGGGAGGCTGTGGTGCCACACTTTACAGGAGCTGTCCATTGAGGCTTTTCCCTCCATTTATAAACATCTAGGTTTGCTCTTTTATATTTATTTATTACTGAGAGTTTGAAGAATGAGACGATTGGATTTTCAAAGTTTATGAAGAAGTCACAGTTAGAAGGAGACTATTATTTAATTGATTGATATAGTTACATTTGCTTCAGCCCACATTATAAGCTATAGAAGTCACTGTAATGTAGACCATGCTCAGTTTCTACTCTTTTTTTCCCTAAAACCTTCACCTTTACCCAGTGCCATTGTCAGATGCAGGAAATGCAAGCGCCAGGCTATTGGAGGGGTGCCAGTCTGCTATGTCACCAACTGTGTGTCAGCAAGTTCCTGCTTGCTGTATAGAAGCTGACTTCCATAGTTGGCGGATCACTGTCTAATGACACAGTCATTCCTGCACAGAAGATTAGCCTATTGCTGCATTGGAAGGGGTCCTGCCTCCCTCCCCCTGGGTATTCCAGTCCTAAGCTCTGTACCTGCCCCAGGTCTGAATTTCATACAGTGTTGGTTCCATCTACCTCTGCTTCTATAGATTTCAGGCATCTTCTACCTTCTTACTGGAAAGATTTTTTTTTCCAATCTTCACCCACCAAACAAGTAAGCAGATGGCCCTCAAGCAACTTGTGTTAAGGACAGATGGAAATTAAAGTTGCCAAGTGACCCAGTTTTTGGTAGGAGACAAGGCCATTCTTGCTATGGTGACTTTCCCCTCATGATGTATTTTGGTACTTGTGCTCCTTTCAAATAAAAAGCATCAGGAGCAGAGGAACACCTTTTTTGAGGGATGGGGGTCTTATTACATTCCAGACCCACCCGCTCCACACCTCAAGCTCGTTAGTTAGTAATGCTACACGGGGCAAAGGTTTGGCCAGGCCACAGCCCCAGTGACCTACCCCATTCCACTGCCTACGAAAGCAGGGACTACAAAACTACAATGCACCGGGACGTGAACTAAATATTTAGAATGAACGCACATAGGATTATAAATTAGGGTTGCCAACTGGCTAGAGACTTGACAGCAATGATCCAGTCTTGACTTTACCCCATTATATGGATGGAATTATAGTCTTAGGGTCAATATGCAAAAGGGTTCAACTGGGCAGGAAAGACTCCTGCCCTGTTAAACCTCACTGAGCTGGCCAGTCCTAGATATTCAGTGGCATTTAACCAGATAGTGCAATGAATATCCTCTCTAACCATGAAAGTAGGAAAAGTATGGGCAGAGCCAGCATTTAACTGGTGATATTCAGTCTGCTAACTGGTTAAGTGAGTAGATGAAGTTAGGACAGCTGAAAGACTGTACTAACTTTATCCGTTCACTGATCTGAATATTGGCCAGTAAGCAGTTAGCTTACAGGTTGTCATACTAACCCGGATGTTCAATGTAGGATGCTAGACATGCCCAGGCACCGAATATCCAGGGTTAACTTGGACCGCGGCTGTGAGTGGCTTAGAAGCCACTTACCACTGTGGGCTGAATGCAGTTGGGAATCAGAGCTACAAGTCCCTATATGCCGGGACTGGGTAGATCTTGTGGGTGAATCTGGACCCATCTGGTAACCATAATTAGAGTCCGGTGATTTAACCATTAGGCCCTTCCCCCCTCACAAACTTACTTCAACCAGCCAGACCTTGCTTTCTAAGGCCACTGCCTATGACATTAAAGTTCTTAGAATTGCAAATTGTTACTGTGGATCCAGTCTGGAGCACCCTATGTGTGCCATTGAAAAAATCAAATTTTCATAACCCCAGTGGTCTTCATGAGACTGGAGAAGTTCTTGGCAGTATCAGCCAATCTACTGCCTCTGCTGCTTTCACTGTGTATCAAGTTTGAGACACCTTAACCCTATCATAGGTCTCCTGCCCCATTTCTGACCTGCTATGAAGGAGGAGCTGTGGCTGACACACCAAAATCTATCACTGCATCTAGATTCCTTTCTTTGTGGCAACTCTGCTGCTACTTCTCGACTCCTTCAGTTCCTAGTTGAAACTGGGATATGTTAAATATGTGTCTCAACACCCTACAGAATTCTAAGAGAAATGTGTATGCACACATACACATGTATAATCAATTTATTGGCAGTGCTGCTGCAGATTCTGTATATCAGTTGTCACACTGATTAAAATAAATAAAGACATAAATAATAGATGAATTGATGCATATACCTTACAGATTCATTTATCATAATCCAGGATACTGCCTACCCACTTTAACTGGACTGTAGCTTCTCACATTCCACCCCAAGTCGGACTGTCCCCCACCCCTGTTCCCACCCGTACTCCCACCCAGAGGTCTCACGCATTCCTTCAGCAGGGGACTCCGGAGAGGCGACCTGTTAGTCCTGCCCTAGGGGCAGACTGATAACCCCCTGACGCGGCCAGCTGCGTCTATGAGGAACTTTGTGGTCCGCAGACGTGGCATACCCATTCCTCAGATGGCAGTGTCCCACAGCACTGTCTGCTGCCTGCGGCAAGGAGGTGTTCCTGTCTTGCGGCTCTCTGTATTTTTCTTCCAGCTGGGGAGGATGGGCATGCTTTCTTGCTTGCACAGGCTGCGGTCTGGCCTGTGCCGTGCTTTGATCTCTTTGCAGAGGTAACGTTTCCTCTCGATCACCTCCAGCAGCTTGCCATCCCTCTCTCTACCTCCTTGGCATTGCTGTGGCTCCTGCACACCCTGTCACAAAATAAAACAAATTATGACTCCTCACTTTGTTAGTAACAGCATTCTGCAATGCATTTAGAGTTGCTATGTCAGGGGTGCTTAACACAGTCCTTGAGACACACCTGGCCAGTCAGGTTTTCAGGATACCCACAATGAATATGAATGAGATAAATTTGCATGCACCACCTCCACTGTATGCATATTTACCTCATGCATATTCCTAAAAAACTGACTGGATGTGTTCCAAGAACTTGGTTAAGAACCACTGCCCTAGGTCAACTGAAAATGTTGATCCAGCCTGGTTTTTCCCTACTACATGCATGGATTTGTAGTCCTGAGGAAAATCAATGGGAAAATCAGACAAAAAAAACAGGACTTGACTGGCCTGCTCATTCAACCCAGTCTGAAGCAGAAATGCTACATGCAATGTTTTGTGCATGCGTATTCAGAAAAGTGATTTGGCTGCCTTTTCTGTTGGAGGAGGAAGGGTTCTAAGGTTTTGACTGTGCAAAAAGCACCGCATTCTAATGCAGGTCTAAGCTCCAGCGCACAGCGTTTTTAACACACATGCTAAAAAGTATTTTTCTCTGAGGACAGGCAGGATGGTCATATTCTCACTAACGGGCAACATCACCAACGGTTCCCCGGTACCAAGATGCTCCCCAGTGTTCTATTTCTAGAAACCTTTGGAAGCAGCCATCCATTCATGCGAACATCTTCCTGCCCACTGTCATCACACAGGGCCGGGTCAGTCTTTACTTTTCTGTGGCGCAGAGAGGATGCTCTCCATCTGTTCGCCTCAGCTTGCATCTTTTTTTTTTTTTTTTATGGCAGTAGCTTTGCTGTTTTTGCCTAGTTTGATGTGTGAGCATCACACAAGGCCAGAATCCTTTCCCTCTTTAGTTTCTTAGCCAGATTTTTTGCTTTTTTTAAGTTTCCCTTATTTTTCTACAGCTCACCAGGCTCCCTTAGGCCTAGAGGATCTCAGTCAAAGTTAATTTAATCATTGCGTCGTTTGATTTCATGTCTGCTATTTTTTTCTCAAGACATCACAGAAAACTTCAAATGGATTAAAAGAACTGCACCCACTGCAACAGGACATGTCCCTTATGGACACTCATAATTGATGCCCAGCATCGGGGGCCTGACCATAATCCTCTGTACACAGATGTCAAGAGAAGGATTAAAGGTCGTTAGAAGCAGCGCAAATTACTTTTTGGTGTCAACAAGTCTGGTCCATTGATTTCAGCATTGGAGGCATCGATCTCCATCGCTCTGGGAGATACATCAGACACTGAGGATGCATCGGGATTGAGGTGGTCTCCGTTTTCCTCAACATTTTTCTTCATTTAACGTGTAATTAAACTCTGGAATTCGTTGCCAGAGAATGTGGTAAAGGCGGTTAGCTTAGCGGGGTTTTTAAAAGGTTTGGATGGCTTCCTAAAGGAAAAGTCCATAGACCATTATTAAATTGACTTGGGGAATATTCACTATTTCTGGGATAAGCAGTATAAAATGTTTTGTACTTTTTGGGGATCTTGCCAGGTATTTGTGACCTGGATTGGCCACTGTTGGAAACTGGATACTGGGCTTGATGGACCTTTGATCTTTTCCAGTATGGTAATAGTTACTTACTTATGTAATCTAGTCCTTAGGACACATCTGGTCAGTCAGGTTTTCAAGATACCCACAATGTATACGCATGAGATAGATCTGCATACAGTGGAGGTAGGGCATGCACATCTCTCTCATGCATATTCATTGTGGGTATCCAGAAAACTTGACTGGCTAGGTGTGTCCTGAGGACTGGGTTGAAAACCTCTGCTCTACGGAAAGCCAGACACCAGCCTAGGTTTGTCAATTGTTTTCAGTGGTCAGATCTGGCATTTGGAAAGTGCAGACCTACTGGGGATTCGGACACCTATGAAAAGGTGCGCAAACTCTACTAGTTTTATTCTGTAGAAAGGTGGCTGCCTGTAAGAATTTTGATGCTATTTATAGATATACGTAAAGCAGCTGGATTCTGCAACCAGGCTGAACATGTATATCACTGAATTGCGTATCTGGTTTATTTGCAAAAATTAAAAGTTAATTTAAATATAAACTATTTCCCCTTCCACCTCCCCACTAATCTGTGTTCACAAATGTAGCTGGTTAGTATGATATTCAGTACTAACTAGCTAAACTGTTGCAGACACCACCACCCATATAAATGACTGCCTTCAATCTAACCATAGTGGTAACTAGACATTAACATCTATCTGTGGCTGTTGTGTGATATAATAAGGATATTCTAGGTGACTATGTTTGTCAATGACATCCACCTTTTTCTATGACCCATGTTAATGCCTGTCTGCTGTTATGGAAAGGTTGCTGTTAAATGGTCTGAAACTCAATGCCTCAAAGTCTGAGGTTCTTTGGGTGGGAAGGATGGTAATGGACTCAACAAAGTCAGTGAACCTAGAGGGTACTTTCCTTCATCTGAGAGATATTGAAATCAGGATAGACCAACAAAACTCAATGCGTGTTCAGATTACTACAGTTGTACAATGTGATAAGGGTCTTGAGATGAGCCTGTTGCTTTTTGCATCAAATGGATTGGCTATATTGGTAAAAGCAGTGGTCACTGCTCACACTGACCACTGTAATGCTCGTTATACATAGTAACCTAGTAGATGATGGCAGATAGACTTGAAAGTTTCGTCCAGTCTGCCCAACAGTCATGCTCATTATCCCATTCATGTAGGACTACCATCCAGCAAACTGTCCAGGCTTCAATGTGTAAAAAAATTTCCAATTCTAAAGGAAGGGATCCGGTTATGCCTATTTCGAAGAATTTACATTAGTTACCTATTAAACTGAACTGTCAGGTTAAATTAATTCTTCTTGTGTTCGAAGTTATACATGAGTTAGACCCTGAATATCTGGGTAAGTTTGTGAAGAACTATGTCTGCAGTCAAGCTACACAATCTCAACATAATAACTTATTGATTGATAGGGGTGTGTAAGTAAAATAATTTTGTTTGCCCCAAAATGAAACTAAAATAACAATCTTGCTAATTGCACATACACTACTGTACACACTATTAAGAAAAAAAATCGACATTTTAACATTTGTTTCTATTGATTCATTGAGAAAATGAAATGAAACTTGGGAAATGCCATTTTAAACAAATGGGTATCTCAATTGTTTCTTCAGTGTCTCAAGCTCACCTTTCAGTTAATTTAGATTGCACATCTTCTGTTATCGCGCCCCCCCCCCCCCCCCCCACATTTTGTGGAATTAACTGTCTGGCCCTTTGAGACAGGAATCTGATTTGTCTGAATTTTCTTGACTAAAGACCTAGTTTTTTTTTTTGGTTTTTTTTTAAAGCATATGGTACTAGTTAATAGGCATTCTTGCAGTACAGTAGACCTGGATGACAGGTGTTGGGGAGGTATGGGATAATTTTATTATATTACTGTATTATGAGTATGGAAGCTTCTATTTTTGCTGTATCACTTTGAGATACTTTAAAAATGTGATTTAAGAGGTACATTGAAATGAAATATTCAACCACACCCATAGCTGGCTCAATCTCCAGAAAGTTAATTGATAGGGGTGACAAAGTTTAATTCTTCTCTGCTCTCAGTGTCACACTTCTAGCTTTTTTCCTTTCCTGGGTAACTCATAGTTGCCTTGCTGGCTGAGGGCTGGTGAGCAACTCCAAAAAAGGAGGATCCAACATAAACAGGATGTGTGAAGGACTTTATTATCTTATAGATGCAAAATGCCCAACATGGCCATGTTGTAAAATTTCTTCATCAGGACTATAACAAATTTGAGTTCACGTGGAGGGGCATAACCGAACGGGGCACCCAAGTTTTCATGAGGGCATCCTCGCAGGACGGCCCTGTAAAGGGGCGGGGCAACCCGTATTATCGAAACAAGATGGGCGTCCATCTTTCGTTTCAATAATACGGTCGGGGACACCCAAATCATGAAATTTAGGTCGACCTTAGAGATGGCCGTCCTTAGATCATTTTTGAGATGGTCGTCCCCGGTTTTCGGCAATAATAGAAACTGAGGACGCCCATCTCAAAAACGACCAAATCCAAGCCCTTTGGTTGTGGGAGGAGCCAGCATTCATAGTGCACTGGTCCCCCTCACATGCCAGGACACCAACCGGGCACCCTAGGGGGCACTGCAGTGGACTTCAGAAAAATGTCCCAGGTGCATAGCTCCCTTACCTTGGGTGCTGAGCTCCCCCCCCCCCCCAAAACCCACAACTGTACACCACTACCATAGCCCTTAGGGATGAAGGGGGGCACCTACATGTGGGTACAGTGGGTTTCTGGTGGGTTTTGGAGGGCTCACATTTACCACCACAAGTGTAACAGGTAGGGGGGGGAAGGGCCTGGTCCGCCTGCCTGAAGTACACTGCCCCCACTACAACTGCTCCAGGGACCTGCATATGGCTGCAATGGACCTGAGTATGGCATTTGAGGCTGGCAAAAAAGTATTTTTTAAGATTTTTTTTGAGGGTGGGAGGGGGTTAGTGACCACTGGGGGAGTAAGGGGAGGTCATCCCCGATTCCCTCCGGTGGTCATCTGGTCAGTTCAGGCACCTTTTTGATGCTTGGTCAGAAATAAAATGGACCAAGTAAAGTCGCCCAAGTGTTCATCAGGGGCGCCCTCCTTTTTTCCATTATCGGCCGAGGACGCCCATCTCCTAAGCACGCCCCAGTCCTGCCTTCGCTACACTTTTGACACGCCCCCGTGAACTTTGGTCGTCCCCGCGATGGAAAGCAGTTGAGGGCGCCCAAAATCGGCTTTCGATTATGCCGATTTGGGCGACCCTGCAAGAAGGACACCCATCTCCCGATTTGTATCGGAAGATGGGCGCCCTTCTCTTTCGAAAATTCACCTGATAGAGAATCTAACTATCAGTATTTAAACAGGCAGCCTAGATCAGTTTAATCAGATGTTATAACTGATTTTATTTTACCTGCATGAATTTTATCCTTTCGATAAGAGCATACGTTCACAAAATAGACTCTACCACCATTATATAATGGCTAACCTTGCACCAAGAATACAGCAAAAGTGATTTAGCCTGTTTACATAGAGGGGCATAATCAAACGCCCATCTCCATGGGCGTCTATGTCCGAGAACGGGTACGTGAAGGGGCGGGACAGACCGCATTTTCGAAAAAAAATGGGTGCCCATCTTTTTTTCGATAATACGGTTTGTGCCGGGTAAATGCATCGGATGTGTGCAGATTTGAGCTGCGCACTTTCGTTTTTCAGCGATAATGGAAACCGAAGGCGCCCAGCTCAAAAACGAACAAATCCAAGGCATTGGGTCGTGGGAGGGCCAGGATTCGTAGTGCACTGGTCCCCCTCACATGCCAGGACACCAACCAGACACCCTAGGGGGCACTTGTAACAATTTAAAATTAAAAAGTAAAATACCTCCGAAGTCCATAGCTTCCTTCCTTTGGGTGCTGAGCCCCTCAAATCCCCCCCCCCCCCCCACCCAAAACCCACTGCCCACAAATCTACACCAATACCATAGCCCTTATGGCTGAAGGGGGGCACCTAGATATGGGTACAGTGGGTTTTGGGGGCGGTTTGGAGGGCTCCCATTTACCACCACAAGTGTAACAGGTGGGGGGGGGGGGGATGGGCCTGGGGCCACCTGGGTGAAGTCCACTGCACCCACTAACAACTGTTCCAGGGACCTGCATACTGCTGTGATGGAGCTGAGTATGACATTTGAGGCTGGCAAAAAAAGTTTTTAAAGTTCTGTTTTTTTGGTGGGAAGGGGGTTAGTGACCACTGGGGAAGTCAGAGGAGGTCATCCCCGATTCCCTCCAGTGGTCATCTGGGCAGTTGGGCACTTTTGGGGGGCTTGTTCGTGAGAAAAAAGGGTCCAGAAAAAGTGACTCAACTTCTCGCTAAAAACGCTTTTTTCCATTATCGGTCAAGGGCGCCCATCTCTGCTCGGCCGATAAACACGCCCCAGTCCTGCCTTCACCATGCCTCCAACGCTCCCATCAACTTTGTTCATTCTCGCGACAGATTGCAGTTGAAGGCGCCCAAAATTGGCTTTTGATTATACCGATTTGGGCGCCCATCTCCCAATTTAGGTCGAAATATGGGCGCCCATCACTTTCGAAAATAAGCCTGATAGTGATACTTAGATTCATACATGAATTCAAACTTGTTATGCCCCTGATGAAGACTTTTTGAAGCACGAACATGTTGAGCATTTTGTATCTATAAGAAAGTTCTGTACACGTCCTGTTGTCCACCTTGGATCCTCTTCCTTGATGATGCTCTTTGGGTGCAGATCCCTACCTCTTTGGTTTATACATCTACTGCTGAGGGCTGGTGAGGACATTTTCTAATGGAGTGATCCCTCTCAGTGCTGCACTGCTCTTTTTCCAGCCAGTGGTGTAGCTATGGGGGGCCTGGGCCCTCCCAAAATGGATCCAGGGCTGCCGGTTTGGCTGGTGGGGTCCCCAACCCCTGCCAGCTGAAGCATTTATTCAGTGCTACTCTCCTTGCACTGTGTGCCCTGCTTCCTTCTCATCGTGTGCACGTTCGGTTTTATTGAAACTGAGCATGCACAACATGAGTGGAAGAAGGGCAGGCAATGTAAGGACAGCAGCGCTGTAGCAAAGTTTTGGGGTCTGCAAAGCCCCCCACCGGACAAGGTATGTGACATTGCGGCAGGGAGGTGGGCCAAAATGTGCCCCCCCCCCCCACCTTGGGCTCTGGCTCCCCCACTTCGAGATCTGGCTACACCCCTGCTTCTAGCAGTTTCTGTCTCCCTAAAGCGTGCTTTCTCTGTGGCATGCCACATCCAAGCCACGGTGCAACCCTATCCTTTTCCACTCTGTGTTCTTTTCTCAAAATTCATCAACATGTCCAATGGTTTTCTGAGACTCTGAAGTAGTACCTGGTTCTGGCTCTCCTTGCCTTGGGTTGCCTGCCTCTGCACATGAAAAGCTGCATGGCGCACGCCAGAGGTAGACGCTGATCGCCCCAGGCGGTAACCGCTCATTAAGTCTGGGAAAAAAAAAAAAGATGCTCAGAAGAACAAAGATAAATTATGTAAGAGCCATACCCATAACACATTATTTAATTTTTAAAAAATATGTTCTTCCAACTCATCAGTGTCCACAAGCAGATCATAGCCAGATACCTTCTTGCCTACGCCATACAGCCCTTATATTGCTGTAAAAGGGTCTCGACCTAGATTTTCTCGTGGATCCAGAGAACACAACAAGTAGCAATGATTTAGGCTTTAGAGGACATACCCCTTGTTAATGTTTATGTAAACTGTTGACTACCCATGTTGTCACTGTAAATGATGGGAATCTGAAGACCAGCGTACAGAAAGGCCAGCTTAGAACTGAGGCACAGGGAGATAATGTGATTCACTTGAGATTACACACAGAGACTCTTGGGAGAAGAGAGTATGTGATTTGAAGGAGGAAAATAAGAATAATTTTCTTGTCAAGACTTGCTGAGTATCTTCTTATGGTGGCCTCATTGTATTACATCTAGAATACAACTAAGCAAAGTGAGCCCCACTTTTGAAGTATGAGAAGAAGCAAAAGAAGAAAAATGTACACTGGCTACAAACTGCCCCAGACAAACCTTTGATAATGATTGAGAGATGTGAACGCACATAAATTATACCCCCCTACCCCAAACACCTCCACCAAAGCAACCACAATTTTAAAAAATGCATAGTGGGTTGTGAATTTGACTGAATAAACCTTGTCCATGTCAAGAGTAGAATAGGTAATATGGGTATGAAGAATATTCATATCAATAAAGTTATTTGAACCTCATGTGGTCAAATCTAAAGCCTCCCCCCACCCCTGGTCATTCTTTTTTCCCAAACCAAGTTACCAGTTTCTCCCTTTTCTATTCTGCCCATCCACACCATACCACTTCCCTCAGCCAGTCTTCACCAGTGTTTCTCCCCTTTTCCCCTCAGTCCACCCACACTACACTTTCTTTTCCCCTCATCTTGTCCCCACCACTCTTTCTCAATTTCTCTGTTCTCTCACAATCTCCTAATGTCTGCTTCCACCTTTCTCCTTCCTATCTTTTTGTTCTTCCCCTCCTTTTAATTCTTCTGCTCCCGCACAAGAATTGTCTAACTTTTTACATTTGGATATTTTCTCTCTTGATAGGACCAGGGGTGGGGTGGGGAGACAACTAAGGCAATTACCCTGGGCCCCCATATCAAAGGGAGCCCCAAGCCTGCCCAAATCTGAACGAGGCACAGTGCGCTGACATGCTTTGGGGCTAGCATTTCTTAACGCTAGCCCAGTTCCCCACACCTCTTCAGCCTGTTCTTCTCTCCCTTGCCCTAGCCTTCTGTTACCATCCACTCCCCAGCAAGTTCCCTCTCACTTCTCCCTAGCCAGCTTTGCTCCTCTGCAGATTGGGCTCACCCATTCCTTCACTAATCCCTGCACCTTACCCCTCCTCAGCAGATAAGACCTCCCTTCATTGCAAGTTCAACCTCTTCTCAGTCTGTGATTCCCCATAGCAAACAAACTTGGATCATTTCCCCAATCTTCGAATCCCTATTTTCTGGGTCAGCTCATCTCCCTCTGTTCAAGCTTGTATTCTCTTCTCTCAGCCATTTTTTCCATAACAACTCCATGTCCTCTTCCAGCCCTCACAGCTTTACTCTTCTCTCTGGCCCACAGCCCCACTATTAGCTCCTCTCTCCATCCCCTTCTCAGCTCTTTCATTCTTCTTCCAGCCCTTCATGTTCAAAGCAGTATTATAGCTCATGACTTGTATCTCCTTTTAGCCTGTACTCTCTTCCAGTGCTTCTATGAGCTCCATTGACAAGCTTATTTTGAATTAGCCTGCTGACTGTTGAGGGCTGAATATTGACCAGTAAAGCAATAAGAATTGGACATAATCATATTATATTATAGTCCATTCTTCTGTTCCGCTCCACTATAATGAAGGCGGAAACAAAACACTGAAAGCAGAACTAAGTGGCATTATCATGTTGTACAATGGGCTTCTCTTTTAAGAAATTCTCAAGCTGAACCGAATCTAAAAAAAAACACATTTCAGTTGTTCCCATAAGTGACCAGATATTTACATGGAAACAATTGATTAATTTATTTATTTATTGCATTTGTATCCCATATTTTCCCACCTTTTGGTAGGTTCAATGTGGTTTACATGGAACAATGGCGGTGGTTACAGAGTATCAAGCGGGGTTAATAGTTCGAAGAGACGGTGAGAGTCTGTGGAGCTTCCTCGTGGAGAGTATTGAGCTAGGTTAGGAACATAGGAGATTCTAAGGGGATTACAAGACAACAGTTAAAAAGTTATAGAGAAAGAGTCAAGAGAGAACACTACGTAGTCTAATAGGGTTGCATCATTCCAGATCTGGTGCACGGGAGGGTACGTAGTTCGTAGATTAAATGGGTTGAGAGTTTTGGACAAGTGTATTAAATGTGAGGCTTGGGTTAGTCAGTGTGAGCTTGTGCTTTTTCCGTTTAAACTGTCAATTTATGGGTGGAATTCGATTGGTCCATTGGATGGTTAGGTTGGTTCAGCGGGGATGTGTTTCCTGAACATGGGAAAAGGAAGCCCCTGAAATCAATGCCTTAGGTTTTAGCTGAAGGAAAGCTTCCTTCTCGAGTTGCTCTGGCTACATCAGGGAACACTGTACCCACCTGTCCACAGAAAGGAACCTGCTTCTTAAGAAAATAAAACTTTAATAAAGCCAGTTTCAACTCTTCAATCTGCAATAAGTACACCCAAAATTGATCTCTTAGTAATCAGATTAGATTAGATTTATTATTTATAAACCACCCTTGGAGGCATCTAAGTTATCAGATGTACTAATTGAATCCATGACACTTTATTAATTATTCTGGAGTCCTTAGGCAAATAATAAGCATTAACTATAGTACTGTAAGTGGCCAGAGAAACTGCAGAACATCTCTAAGGTACAACAGGTTTCTTCAGAGGAAATTAATAATAGAGAGCTCTCAGCCCTCAGCTGCTTGTAGCAGTGAAATGGGGGCCCCTCTTGGGAGTGTGAATATTTACAAATAATGAAGCAGATAAGTAATTTTGTTTGAGTTATTGTTAAAAACAGACCTTCATGTTAAGTTGTGAGATCTCTAGTAGATAACTCTTCTGAATGGGAAGATAACACCATGGTGCTCATTTTCAAAAGAGAAAAACTTCTCAAAAGCGGCACAAAGCAGCAGATGGAATTATTTTTCTGAAGAACATCTAAATTGTGATTTTCAGAAAAGCAGAATTGGGACATTTTTTCACTAAATTCGTCCAAATAGCAGGGATATTTGGAGGTATGTTTTAGGCAGGACTTGGGTAGGCTTACAATCTGGAACAGAGAAAAAGGTCCAGGACAGAAAAGAAGTATGTTTTTATCTAGACCTGTTTCAGTCACAACTAAGTCTGAAAAAGATGCCCTAACTGACCACTGAAGGGATGATGGCATGACCCCCCCCCTTAATTTCTCAGTGGTTACTGACCCCCCTTCCACACTCCCAAAGATGTGACAGTAGATACCAGCCTCTATGACAGCGCCAGATATTATGGTATTATGGCCATTCCTAAAAAAGCAGCAAGAAAGTGACTGGAGTAGCCGTCAGTGCAGTGAATGATGGGCCCAAGATTCAATTCCCACTATAACTCTTTCCTTTCTGTACAAATATGTGAGCCCTCCTGGAACATAGAAATACCTCCTATACCTAAATATATAAGTGGCCTGCAAGCCTGAGAGCTATTGTAGTTGTGGGTTTGTACCTGGGTACCTTTATGTGAAGTCCACTGCACTGACCACTAGGATGCCCCCTGCACTGCTGGGATGTTGGTGTGGACAGTTCACCAGGAATGTTGCCAGTCCCTAGCGCTTGCTTTTCCTTTTTTTTTTTTTTAATTGAGAACTTTTGATTATACTACAATGAAAACATAACCAGAAGTATGCATGCAGAAGAATACATATCAATATGCAAAGAAAAATATAGCATATAAGACCACTTTACGGAGAGCCAAAGGCAACACAAAAACTCATCCAAATTACATAACCCTTAATAAGTAGCAGGGTTGAGAGACAAAATCAAATAACCCTATTTAACCTGCAGCAAAGTTGTCAATCAAACATTAAACTTCATCTTTCCTCTTTTTCCAACAAGAAATTTTCCAAGTGAATGGGATCCAAAAAGGTATAAGAATTAATTCCTGATGTAACCAGATATTTACATGGAAATTTCAAGAAGAAAGTGCTCCTGCAGCCAAGACACGAGGTCTGAGCTGCAGAAAAGCCTTTTGACGCAACTGAGTTGGTCTGACCAAATCGGGGAAAATCATAATATTCTGCCCCAAAAAAAGGGAACAATTTTTTTTTTAGGAAAATAAGCTTTCAAAATAGACATCTTATGTTCTTCCTTATGAAAAAAAACAACCATTAAAGTTGTTCTCTTGGAAATAGGTTCTTCTGACGATTCTAAAAACCTAGATATATCCAGACTATCTGGCAAATCTATAACATCACAACCCCTTCTTTATCATTGAGCTTTTTGGATTCTGCAGGCAAGTAATAAGGTTTAGCAACCATCAAATCTTCGTAAACAAGAAAATGTGTCACAGGAAAATTTAAAAGCCTCAGGTTCCGAGCTCTCAATGTATTCTCAAGAGATTCCAATTGAAGATGCAAAGATAAGCTATCCTTAGCCATCGCAGAAACTGCAGAATAACTACTACTACTACTACTTATCTTTCCTAAGCCATTGATAAATCACCTGGACCAGATGGCATACACCCCAGGGTACTGAAAGTACAGTACTCAAACATGAAATTGCTGATCCGCTGTTAGTGATCTGTAACCTGTCTTTAAAATCTTCTGTAGTACCTGAAGATTGGAGGGTGGCCAATGTAACGCCAACTTTTAAGAAGGGATCCAGGGGTGATCTGGGAAATTGTACACTTATTGTTTGGGCAGTCTGAGGGAATATTCAGTGGCACTCTCCAGTTAAGTGCTGCTGAATATCCCCATTTAGGTGGCAGTGAATATCGGTGAATAATTTTGGGTGGGCTGGGGAACTTATGCAGGCCCAGCCGATCTTCAGCCGGCCAGCATAACTTTTATTTTGAAGCCCCCTAAGCCTCCCTGTCAATGTCCTCTCTTTCCCTCCCCCCTTCTCAGCCCGCATTGACACCCCCCTAGTCCTACCTGTATCTCTGGTGGTCCAGTGGGGTCACTGGGGGCAGGAGCACAGCCCCCTTGCGGCACTTCTCTAAAATGGCAGCAGCGATCTCTCACGGCAGCTCGTGGTACTACACGAAGTAGTGGTATGACATAAAGTACTGCTGTGACAGATCGTGGCAGCCATTTTAGACCAGCGCCATAAGGGGCGGGGCGAGACGACCCCACTGGACCATCAGAGATACAGGTAGGCCGGGGGGGGGGGGGGGAAGGCCTGCCTGCACTGCTAGAGGGGGGGGGGGGTGTCTTGATGCAGTCCCTACTGAATATCGTCCAGGCCTGTATAAGTGCCAGGCGCCCAGCCCGCCCAAAATTATTCCCCGACATTCACTGCTGGTGCCTGGCACTGAATATCAAGGGGATAGTATATTCTTTAACACTTCTTTGGGCAAAAGTAGATTTAAATTGTTGATTGTGTTAAAATTTTGCTCTCCAAGAATAGTGGTTATCTAATTTTGGGGTCCTCTTAAGAGGAATATATGGGCATCTCTAGCGTTTAGCGTGTGCTAAAAACCCTAGCAAGCCTTTGTAAAAGGACCACTTTGAGCGCCATTTACTGAATCTGGCCCGTGACTCCTTTTGAACACTGCTGTACCAGAAGATTTCTGGAATCACACCCCTGATAGAATTGTGAAGAGTAAAGAAGTGATCACCCAGGACATTCCCACCGCAACCGATAAAAAGCTTGATAACTTGATTCAAGAAAACTAGACAATAGTAAAAGGAGAAAAACACAAGAACGTCACTGCTAATAAAAGGATCAGTACCAGGAGGCTATTCTGTATTTATATATATGGAGGCAGAAGATCATCAAGAACAAAGAGATGCAATCGGACCTCATAGAACTGTGGCAGAAAAATACAGAAATAGTCTGGGGTGTTCTAGATGCTTCTGACTTAATTAATAATAACAACTTTCAAGCACATGATATGTGGAATACACATATTACACCCAACGAACAGCAAAAGGAAGGTCTCTTTTACACAATGCAAACATTAAATAGTCAATCTGAGAGACTGAGATTGTACCCAACATAGCCTGTTTTAAGAGTAGGCTAATTCCTGTCATGGTATATGCAAAACAAATCTAACAACAAAACACAATTTTCTGCTTAACTAGCAGAGGGAAACTGCATTGAGTGAAAACAGGTAGATATAAAGCAGTTGTGTTTTGTTGTTAGATTTGATATTTCTGCTACCCACGTGAAATTTATTTTATCAGAGTTAGGCGAGAGAGCCTAGAGCACAACTAAGGTACAGCAAGAGAAAGTGATTTACCTGAGGTCACACACAGAGTCTGTATCAGAGCCAAGATTAGGACTGCTGACCTTGAGTATCTGTACCGTGTTTAATAACAATGAGTTACCAGCAGATGGCAGCAGAGACTGACACATCAACAGCAATTCCATTTAATCAGTGATTGGCACACAGATTCAGCCACCAATTTCCTGCGATTTCAGGGAACCTTTTACATCTTGCCACAGAAGCCAAGCAAAACTCCTTTTGGATGCCACCTGGCATGCCAGCGTTTGACTCAGAGATTTGGACAGTTCAATGAAACCACACTATTTTTTTTAATGAACCTTTTGACTCTGGGCAAGTCACTTAACCCTCCATTGCCTACCACATTGAGCCTGCCATGAGTGGGAAAGCGCGGGGTACAAATGTAACAAAAATTAAAAAAAATCTCAGGAGACACTGGGAAATATCCATATGCCAGTCAGCCCCCCTGCAGGTCATCTTGAAATGGAAGAAAAGTCTTAAGTATAAGAAGCGTTGCATTAGAGAGAAGAATAGTTCTTCATTGCTTTCTGTACACTCCAGCCTTATGCCCTTTCTTCCTGTTCCCTCCTATAAAAGGAGGGGAGAAGCTGATTTAAGGAGAAAAGTGGCAAAAATCTGCTATGGTTGCAGGTGAGCCAGGAGCTCACCTATATCCATAGAGCAATTTTACAAGAAATAACCCACAAAGTTTTTCACAGGATAGTACCATGGCCTCTTAATTTGTTGTAAACATAGAAGACAGCTCTGTGGGTGATGAACACCCCCCCCCCCCCCCCCCCAATATCGAGCAAGCTCCTTCACTGTTTCCAGGGAAGGGTAATTTATATTGTATTTGGCACCCAGAATCATTTTGAAATGTTGGCGCTTATATTATAAAAATGAAGTGCTTGGGGAACAGCATGGGTGAGATGGAAATTCGTGTCTCTTGCCGGTCTTTTCAGCAAGGCTGTGGTTAATAGATAAACAAGAATTGTGATGCTTGGAAACTCTCAGAACAAGACTCCGTTGGGAACTTTAACTGGTGTCAGCCCCAATGTTCAGGCAAGAATCCTAATCATCAGACTAGCCAGTGACTTGAAGTAGGTTAAAGCAGTAAAAGAAAACACTTTGTCAGCCTTCAAGGCTCCACCCCCTAGGTTTCTGGTATTGGCTTGAGTTCAGTTAAAATGGGTTCTTGCAAAACAGGAAGCTGTTTGCAGCAACCTGAATGCTAACCAGCCCGGATGCTATTGAGCCTTCTGTTGCAGTCTTTGCTGCCAAGTCTTTCTGCAACAGGCTTGCTGATTCCAGTTCCAGAGCTGCAGTTCTGGTTTAATTCCAGTCTGTTTCAGCCTTGTGACCTGCTTCACAGCAAGCTCCAACATTAGGTCCTACGGTACCTCGAGTCTTGATATTTGAAAGTGAGTGCATACTCTCTGTTCTAGTTACCAGACGTGGCATCTGTCTATGACTGCAGAATGTGAGGGGCAGCAGCATGGCTCCTGCATGATAGGAGACCAGCGCTTTATTACTATTGTCAGGGCTGTTCGGGGCCTTTCAGTACAGGCCCACTCTCAGAAGAAGCATCAGTGCAGCACAGGGCTTTCCAGTACAGGTATGTGCTCAAGGAAGTCTGCATTGGAGGAAAGTGGGATATGGTAGTGCTTGAGCACATACCCGTACTGGAAAGCCCTCTGCTGCACTGATGCTTCTTCTAGCCCTGGCAAAGGTGAGGAGACAATAACAGTAGCAGGCATGGTAGAGGAAAGGGAAGGGTAGATGAGATGCAGGACACTTGAGGGGAGGAGAAGGGGAGATGCTGAACTATTTGGGATCCTTTGATCTTGAGCTGTCATGGAGTAGGGGGCATTGTTGAAGGGACATCAGATACCCTTGGCCCAGCCCTGCTAGTTACCCTTCAGCCAATGTAGAGAATGAAGCATGCCCAGCCCACATTGAAGCATGGGGGAGGGGCAGTCTGCATTCCTGAGATGTTTTTTGAGTTCTGATCACCCTGAGATTATATGAGCATAGCTGGGGGATAGCGGATAAGAAGGATGCATGCTAAATCATACTCTCCCTTCCATGACACAGATTGGCACCGATCATCAAGGGAAAAGTGTTCTTGTTCATAAAATCCTCCTTCAATTGAAACTGGTGTTGATGAGGAGGGTACAAGAAATGTGTCCCACTCCCACGCCTTCCCTGCCTTGTCTTCATTCAGGTCCCCACGGGCTAACAGCTTCCTCTTCCTCCTAGCTTAGGCGGATGGTAAACATAGAAACAAAGAAAAATGCAGGCAGATAAAGACCATATGAACTATTCAGTCTTCCCATCCGTGCCATCTACTCTCCCTTTCAGTCACTTAGAGATGCTATGTACTTGTCTCAAGCTTTCTTAAATTCAGGTATAGTTTTCATCTCCACCGGCATGTCGTTTCATGAATCCACCACCTTTTCCGTGAAGAAGTATTTCCTCAGGTTACTTCTGAGTGTATCTCCTTTCACCTTCATCCTATGCCCCCTCATTCCAGAGCTTCATTTTGATTGAAAGAGGCTCACTTCCTTTTATGCCATGTAAGTATTTAAACATCTCTGTCATATCTCCCCTCTCCCGCCTTTCATCCAAAGTATACATATTAAGATCTTTAATTCTGTCCCCATATGCTTTATGACCTTGTAGCTGCCCTCTGGACCAACTCCATCCTGTTTATATCTTTTTGAAGGTGCGGTCTCCAGAATTGTACACAGTACGATGAGATCTCACCGAAAGTCTTAGTGGTATCACTACCGTTTCCCTACTTTTTTTTTTTGTTACATTTGTACCCCGCGCTTTCCCACTCATGGCAGGCTCAATGCGGCTTACATGGGGCAATGGAGGGTTAAGTGACTTGCCCAGAGTCACAAGGAGCTGCCTGTGCCTGAAGTGGGAATCGAACTCAGTTCCTCAGTTCCCCAGGACCAAAGTCCACCACCCTAACCACTAGGCCTACTGGCCATTCCTCTTCCTATGCACCCAAGCATCCTTCTAGCTTTAACCATTACCTTTTCTATCTGTCTGGCCACCTTAAGATCATCACATATGAAATTGCTCAAGTCTTGCTCCTCTCTTTAGCATTAAATCTTGGCAGCAAAATTCCAGACCATTCCTCAAGCTTCGCTAGGTTCTTCCTCATGTTTTCTACAACCTCAGGTGTGTCTTCCTATTGTAAATTTTGGTATCATCCAGATAGAGGCAAACCTTACCGGACAACCCTTCAGCAATATTGTTTACAAAAATGTTAAAAAGAACTGGTCCAAGAACCGAACCTTGCAGCTCGCCACTGGTAACATCCTTTTCTTCAGAGTGAGCGCCATTTACCACTATCCTCTGTCACCCCATTCAACCAGTTCCTAAACCAGTCAGTCACTTTAGGGCCCATACCAACAGCACTCGGTTTATCTATTAGTCGTCTATGCAGAACTGTGTCAAAGGCTTTGCTAAAATCTAAATACACTTAGTAACATAGTAAATGATGGCAGATAAAGACCTTTACGGTCCATCCAGTCTACCCAACAAGATAAACTCATTTTACATGGTATGCGATATTTTATATGTATACCCGAGTTTGATTTGTCCTTGCCATTCTCAAGGCACAGACCATATAAGTCTGCCCAGCACTCTTCTTATACTTAAAGTTCTGAAGCTAACGTCGAATCCCTTTAATATTTACACTCCAGCCCATCCATATCTATTCAGTCACGATCAGGACGTAGACCGTAGAAGTCTGCCCAGCACCGGTTTTGCTTCCCAATTACCGGCATCACCATCCAATCTCCTCTAAGATTCCGTGGATCCATTCCTTCTAAACAGGATTCCTTTGTGTTTATTATTATTATTATTATTATTATTTATTATTTATTGCACTTGTATCCCACATTTTCCCACCTATTTGCAGCCTCAATGTGGCTTACAAAAACCTGTAATGGTTTCACCATTTCAGGGAGCAGAAATACATTTGGTGGTACAGAGATATAATAATAACAAGGCTAGCTGTCGATCTACTCGAGCAGTTATAGAAAGAGAACGATCAAAGTGAGGGAGGGGTGTTGATGAGTTGTAGTTAGTTGTGGATTCTCATGGTAAGCCTTGGTGAATAGATAGGTTTTCAATGATTTGCGAAAGTTTGTTATTTCTTTAATTGTTTTCAACTGGTTTGGAAGAGCGTTCCACATCTGCGTGCTCTTGTAGGAAAAGCTAGACGCATGTGTTAGTTTGTATTTTAGTACTTTGCAGCTGGGGAAATGTAGATTAAGGTAAGTACGGGCAGCTCTTTTGGCATTTCTGGGTGGGAGGTCCACGAGGTCAAGCATGTAAGACGGGGCATCTCCGTGAGTGATTTTATGAACAATTGTGCAGATTTTGAACGTGATCCGTTCTTTGAGTGGGAGCCAGTGTAGTCTCTCTCTTAGGGGTTTTGCACTTTCATATTTTGTCCTTCCAAATATAAGTCTGGCTGCGGTATTTTGGGCATTTGAAGTTTCTTAATAATCTGTTCTTTACAGCCAGCGTAAAGTGCATTACAGTAGTCCAGGTGACTTAGGCCATTGATTGTACCAGGTTTCAAAAAATGGCCCTTGGGAAATAAGGTTTTACTCTTTTGAGTTTCCACATGGAATGGAACATTTTCTTAGTTGTATTCTTCACATGGTTTTCAAGTGTGAGATTTCGATCAATGATAACTCCAAGAATTTTCAGAGTGTTAGAGACGGGAAGGGAGATGTTTGGGGTGGTTATGGTGGAGAATGTACTTGTGTTGTGTTGTGAGGTAAGTATAAGGCATTGTGTTTTTTCTGCGTTGAGATTTAGCTGAAATGCGTCCGCCCAGGAGTGCATGATCTGGAAGCTTTGGTTAATCTCGTTGGTGATTTCTTTTAGATCATGTTTGAATGGGATGTAGATCGTGACGGCATCTGCATATATGTATGGATTGAGGTTTTGATTGTCCAGGAGTTTGGCTAGAGGTATCATCATTAGATTAAAGAGGGTTACATGTTTGAATTCCATTACCGTTTTCATCTCCACCACCTCCCGCGGGAGAGCATTCCATGTATCCACCACCCTCTCTGTGAAAAAATACTTCCTGACATTACTCCTAAGTCTGCCCCCCTTCAACTTCAATTCATGTCCTCTAGTTCTACCACCTTCCCATCTCCAGAAAAGGTTTGTTTGCGGATTAATACCTTTCAAATATTTGAACGTCTGTATCATGTCACCCCTGTTTCTCCTTTCCTCAGGTCGGTAAGTCTCTCCTCATACGGTTTGCAACATAAATCCCAAATCATTTTTGTAGCTTTTCTTTGCACAGCTTCAAGACTTTTTACATCTTTAGCAAAATATGGCCTCCAAAACTGAACACAATACTCCAAGTGGGGCCTCACCAATGACCTTCTTCTGCTGGTTATACCCCTCTCACCAACTCCCCAAGGTCTCTCTCCTGAGTCAAGTTTACTAATCTCTCCCCTCCTATCTGGTATCTCTCTTTTGGGTTTCTACACCCCAAGTGCATCACTCTACACTTCTTGGCATTAAATTTTAACTATATAAGCATGTAATACATATAGTATTAAAACAATCTAATGATATAATCAGAGAGTATGTTTGTATTGTAATTAAATTTTAACTGCCAGACCCTCAACTATTCTTCTAATGTTCGGAGATCCCTTTTCATCGTTTCTACTCCCTCCATGGTATCCACTCTATTGGCTATCTTCGTGTCATTTGCAAAAAGGCAAACCTTTCCTTCCAACCCTTCAGCAATATGGCCCACAAATATATTAAACTAGTTCTCTTCCTCGATCCAACTATCTAGTTGCTTCCTCTTCCTTTTGGCCCACATGGGCTGGTGCCAATATCCAAAACTTTCTGGGGTTTTCTCAGAGATTTAGCAGTTTTTGGATGCCCTACAAATCTACAGCCCTGACTTAAAATGATCCTGAATAGGAAGGGGGATAGTAGAGAGGCTGGACTGAAGAAAATGGGGGGCAGATCAGACTGGGACAAGGCTAAGGATAGGGATCGAAAGGATAATGGTGTCAAATTGGAAAGAGGCTGTGATAGAAAAGGCCTGGGGACAGTGATGGGATCAGGAAGGTGGGAGAGTGGGAGGGGAAGAGAGAACTGGAGGAGGAACAAAGGGAGAGGGAGAAGAGGTGGGGAAAAAGTTGGGAAGAAAATGGAAAGAGGGGAAAGTGGGAAAAGAGTGAGGCAGGTGAGATGAAGGGGGTGTTTGAAAAGAAATAGTCATTTCACTGCAATTGTTTAACAGTTTTGTGCTAGTAATAAACAAGATGAGCATTGCCTCTACTGGAAAACAAAAAAGATGGAGAGGGAGCAGCCTAATGGTTGGTTAGAGCAGAGGGAACTCGGTTCAAATCCCACTGCAGCTACTTGTGATCTTAGGCAAGTCATTTAACCTTCCTTTTCTTCTGGTATAAACTGAGATTGTGAGCCCTCTGGGGACAGAAATATACCTACAATGGCTTACAGGCAGTATATGAACCCTCCAGGGACACAAAAATGCCTGCTGTATCTGAATATACACCACCTTGATAGCCTGCAGGTGGTTTACAAGATTTTTGTTTTTTAAGGGGTGGGGGATGAAGGAAGAAGAGAGTTGGATAATACAGAACAGTTGTTTTTACTCTCTCTTCTCGAACTTTTGGCAAGCAAAGGCTGTACTTCTAATTACTTTCAGCTGGCATCATAGTTTTAAAGCTTCTCAGTTACTCGGAGTTCAGGCTGCCAGTTCACAGCAGTCTGTCTCTAGTCTGTGCTGCTTGGCTGCATGCTCTTTTTGCCAGAGTTTTCCAAGTCTACATCTTTCTTCTCTCTTTCTCTGTGTGTAGCAAGCATTTTGCGGTCCATGTGTAGGCAACAACAGCCTCTGAAAACAGCCATCTTGAGTATGACATTAATAAACCTTGACAAAAAACAAAGCTCTACAATGTTTAAGACTGATTTATTTCCTTATTTTTGTGAGCACAAGTTTATAAAATTAAGAGGGATAGTGCCAGAATGGTGACTGTACTACTAATATTTCATCACTCAACGTGTAATTAAACGCTGGAATTTGTTCCCAGAAAATATGGTGAAAGCAGTCAGCTTAGCAGGATTTAAGAAAAGGTTTGGATAATTTCCTAAAAGAAAAGTCCATAAGCCATTATTAAGATGGACTTGGGAAAACCCACTGCTTATTTCTAGGATAAGCAGCATAAAATCTGTTTTACTGTTTGGGTTTCTGCCAGGTACTTGTGCCATGCATTGGCTGCTGTTGGAAACAGGATACTGGGCTTGATGGACCTTCAGTCTGTCCCAGTATGGAAACGCTTGTGTTCTTATGCATATTCAGCACCATTATCTATGTGGCTAGAAGTGCTGAATATATGTACTAAGTTAATTAAACATCAATATCAACAGTTTGTTTATCTATTTACAGTGAACCCGATATTTAACTGTGGCAGCCAGTGGTTAAGTAAAATGCCAGCTGCCATGGTTCAAATGAAAAATCACTTAGAAAAAGCTACCAGAAACGTCTCAGCTTGGAATGTAGTGGCGTTCTGAGGGCGGGGCGCTTCGCCCCTGGTGCACTTTGCAGGGGATGCAGGCAGCAGCAGCTGTGTGGCTGTCAGCTTTGCCGGTTCCCTGCTCCCTCTGACTTTACTTCCTGTTTCAGGGCAGGGAACCGGCAGAGCCGAAAACCATGCGGCTGCTCCCAGCATCCCCAGGAGGTAAGAGCAATTTTTTTTTAAAAGACCATCAGAAGCGGTACATAAAGGTGCTAATACACCAATGCACCGATACGCTCATTGGTCATTTCTTAATTTCTTTTTTTCTTTTTAAATAAATGTTCTTCAAATCTCTTATAGTGCTGGGCAGACTTATGCAGTCTGCGCCAGAGCCAGTGGTGGGAGGCGGGGTTGGTGTTTGGGAGGCGGGGATAGGGCTGGACAGACTTATACGGTCTGTACCGGGGCTGGTGGTTGGGAGGCGGGACTAGTGCTGGGCAGACTTATACAGTCTGTGCCAGAGCTGGTGGTGGGAGGCGGGGTTGGTGTTTGGGAGGCGGGGATAGGGCTGGACAGACTTATACGGTCTGTGCCGGGGCTGGTGGTTGGGAGGCGGGACTAGTGCTGGGCAGAATTATACGGTCTGTGCCGGGGCTGGTGGTTGGGCGGTGGGGATAGTGCTGGGCAGACTTATACGGTCTGTGCCAGAGCTGGTGTTGGGAGGCGGGGTTGGTGGTTGGGAGGCGGGGATAGGGCTGGACAGACTTATACGGTCTGTGCCGGGGCTGGTGGTTGGGAGGCGGGACTAGTGCTGGGCAGACTTATACAGTCTGTGCCAGAGCTGGTGGTTGGGAGGCGGGACTAGTGCTGGGCAGAATTATACGGTCTGTGCCGGGGCTGGTGGTTGGGCGGTAGGGATAGTGCTGGGCAGACTTATACGGTCTGTGCCAGAGCTGGTGGTGGGAGGCGGGGTTGGTGGTTGGGAGGCGGGGATAGGGCTGGCCAGACTTATACGGTCTGTGCCCTGAAGAGGACAGTACAAATAAAAAAGTAGCACATATGAATTTATCTTCTTGGGCAGACTGGGTGGACCGTTCAGGTCTTTTTCTGCCGTCATCTACTATGTTACTATGTTATATCGCATTCTAAACTTGTCTTTTATATTATCAAAAACAATCGCTGTATCACAGTAAATGAAAATTCTTATTTGCAAGCCAAGCAATCTGCGTCAGGGCTGGGGATTCTGTAGAAGGTGACGTGCTAAAATCTGGAAGAAATCTATTTATAGGACCAGCCCTGACGCAGATTGCGGCAAAACATGCATGTCAGCTTTGGTCTGTTCACCCTTGAAAGATAAGTGCTTGGCTTGCACATAGGAAGTTTTGTTTACTGTGACACAGCGATTCCTTTTGATAATATAAAAGACAAGTTTAGAATGCGATATAAGAGATTTGAAGAACATTTATTTAAAAAGAAAAATAGAAGTTAAGAAATTACCAATGAGCGTATCGGTGCATTGGTATATTAGCACCTTTATGTACCGCTTCTGATAGTCTTTTTAAAAAATGTAGTTGATCTAATCTATGGAGTATAATGCAGGTTATACCCAGAACAAGTTCCTATACAAATTTATATGGTTCAGTCTGCTTTTAAAATGTATTTATTTATTCCAACAGTGGTGTTCCTTGGTTGGCTGCCACCCGGGGCGGATCGCCACTGCACAACCCTGCCGGGTGCAACACCCTCACGGTGCATCACCTCCAACCCCCCCCCTCCCCCCCAGGTGCATTGCTCTTACCTCCTGGGGATGCTGGGAGCAGCCGCACGGTTGTCGGCTCTGCTGGTTCCCTGCGTTGGTATATTATAGAGGGAGTATGATGCAGGTTATACCCACAATGAGTTCCTAAAAAAATGTATATGGTTTGGTCTGCTTTTGAGATTAATAGTTCAAATGAAACCAGGGGCCCTGTTTACTAAGGTGCGCTAGTGTTTTTAGCGCACACTAAATGCTAGAGACACCCATATTTTCCTATGGGCGTGTCTAGTGTTAGCATGCACTAAAAACGCTAGCAAGGCTTAGTAAACAGGGCACCAGATATTCAGCACCAGTCCTGGATATCAGCCAGCATTGAATATCCCATTTCAACGTTAGCCTGGTTTAAAGAATTTTTGTTTAATAGACACTATAAAGTCAAAATGAGAAATATTCTGTCATCAAGCTGGGTCCCCATGTGAGGTTCCACAAGGTTCGCCACTCTTATCCATGCCTTCAATCCAAAAGCCAATGTACAATCCAAAATGCCGAAAAATTCACATAAAAAAATAAACTGGAAAAATGACACAAACAGAGCTGAAATCGTACACCAAGGAGCCCTTTTACTAAGGCGCAGTAGGTCTAACTCGGGCCTACCAAAAGGACACCACCATGGGATGTGCTGAGGTGTCCTGTGCTAGTTTCCTGCTCAGCGCATGCTAATCTCACACTGGAATGCCCATGGGCAGAGAGTAGGCGTGCCTGTGCTAATTGGATAGCGCGGACACATTATCATGCGCTACCCAGTTAGCGCAGGAGTAGCACAGGAGCCTTTAATGACCTAAACAGATGGTGATAAGGGCTCCCGCAGTAATGGCAACACTCCACTACAAAAAAATATGGCACTACGGTCATTTTACCACCACGCTAAAAGTGGCTGCAGCGCATGGAAAACCCACGAGCTGACACCAGCACCGGCCACTTTTTAGCGTGGCTTAGTCAAAGGACCCTCAAATGTCTGCAAAAACAGCCAAGCTTTCAATTTTTTTTTTTTTAAAGTCACATAATTGGGCTACCGCTCCCCAGTACCTCTCCACTCTTGTCTCTCCCTACACCCCCCCCCCCCCCTCGGGTACTCCGTTCTGTGGATAAATCTCTCTTGTCTGTCCTCTTCTCCTCTACTGCTAATTCCAGACTCCGTTCCTTTTATCTCGCTGCACCTCACGCCTGGAATAGACTTCCCGAGCTTGTACTGTACATCTAGCCCCGTCTTTGGCCGTTTTCAAATCCAGGCTAAAAGCCCACCTCTTTGGCCGTTTTCAAATCTAGGCTAAAAGCCCACCTCTTTAACGCTGCTTTTGACTCCTAACCACTACTCACTTGCCCTGTACCCTTTTATCCCCACCTCTTTAATTCCCTTACCTCTTAGTTGTTCTGTCTGTTTGCCTGTCCTATTTAGATTGTGAGCTCTTTGAGCAGGGACTGTCTTTTCATGTATGGTGTACAGCGCTGCGTATGCCTTGTAGCGCTACAGAAGTGATAAGTAGTAGTAGTAAGTCAGAGGAAAGCAAGGTTCCCAATATAAGACTTGCCACTGGAAAGACAGCGGCATGGATTTTCCCTAACCTTGCAACCTCTGCTGAAGGAACTCATGGCATATTAGTACCTGCTGAATGAAGCACCCGAATAGATTCACTATGAACAGATTACCTCTCTCAAAAACTTGGCCCATCACCCAGTCAAAATGAAAAGATAAGAGAGTACAAATTTGAAGCAAAACCTGCTGCTTCACAGCAAGTCATTGTATAGCCTGGACATAAGAAATCACATGGGGAGAAACCGGGCTGTGGCATTTTGGGGATTTAGCTCAAGACAAGTTACATTCAGGTTCATATTTTCCTAATCCTGGAGGGCTTAGAATCTGAGAGGCCCTTTTACTAAGCTGCGTTATGACACCAACGTACGCCTAACGCAACAAAAATGGCCTTACTCAGGACGCACTGAAGTATTCTGCTCTTTTACAAAGCGGCAGTAAGCCCAACGAGGGCTTACCGCTCACTAAAAAGGAAGTGCCGGCGGACTACCGCAACAGCCTGGCAGTAATTCCCACCCCCAGCGTGCGTAATTTCCAGTGCTGCAAAAATATTTCAATTTTTGTAGTGCCGGTGTGTACCTGGCGGTAATCGGGCAGCGGCACGTACTGCCCCGTTACTGTCGGGCTAGCGTGGGAGCCCTCAATGGGTGGTGATAATTGCTTCCCCCCCCCCCCCCCCACACTGAAATGGCCATGAAGTAAGTGAAAAACAAAGACCTGCCTTTTACCCGCTGCAGTGAAAGGGGGCCTCGGCGCACGTCACAAACACGCACCGACGCAAGTGTAGGCCCCCTTTTGCCGCAGCTTCGTAAAAGGACCCCTGTGTGCACTAAGCATACTGTATTTATTTAGTTTTGAAGAGTGCAGACATGACAGACCTGATCGACCTACCAACTAGAAACACATCCGAATCAACACGAACATACCTAAATCTGCACTACCCAAGCTGCAAAGGACTCAAATACAAAACAACCTACGCATCCAGTTTTTCCTACATAAGAACACAACTGTGGAACACATTTATTTATTTATTTATTTGTAGCATTTGTATCCCACATTTTCCCAACAATTTGCAGGCTCGATGTGGCTTACATTTGCCATAATTTCCAGGTAATAGAATTACAAATGGTAATGTGTTAAGTTGTACACATACATGGTAACATACATGTAACATAACATACGTGAACAGATCATGGTATAGATATATATCATGTGCATATATATGTTAAGGAAGAATAAATGATGGTAATACATGAACGTTCCTGAGTACAAAATTGGGTTGTATCATTCTTTAGGTCATCGACTATGGAGAGACCATATTCAACATAGAGATTGAAGTGGTTATGCTTATTCATTAGTGGTAAGGAGCCTTGAAAACTACGTACGATCACATAAACTTCCGGAAAACACTAAAAACTAACCTGTTTAAAAAGGCATACCCTACCAGTCCAACATAAATGCCTGATCTCTGCACCAAAACTAAAGTACGTAACGGACATAACACAACTCTTCCGTTATACGTTGCCCTAATGTAGCTGTGCCACATGAACTTTATCTTATAACAACATCACCATGTATTTGTTCACACCGCAATCTGCAAACGCCTCTCCGGTACTATGTAAGCCACATTGAGCCTACAAATAGGTGGGAACACGTGGGATACAAATGTAAAAATAAATAAAATATCACAGGCAGAGAATGGGCCCAGATGCACTAATCAGCTAGTATGCCGAGATTACTGCTACATATGGGAACCCCTAGCAAAGCAAATGTCAATCATTTTGTGCCGGTCATAACATAATCGCAACCAAATAAAATTGTCTGCCCCCCCCCCACCAGAGCTGCAGAATAATGATGCACTTATAGACAGCCTACTGACACCAATTGGGGTCCCAACCCACAGTTTGGAAAGCTCTGCCTTAGCACCTTCTAAATAGGCAGTAGTAAGTGCTCCCATGGTAATTTTTTAATATGGCCGCCTGCTAATGCTAACATTAGTTTAGGGCTAGAAATAAAACAAACAGACAAAAAGCCCTTTCTGACAACCATGCTAGAAATGGGCTTAGGGGGTCTTTTACTAAGCCGCGGTTGAGTTTTTAGCTTGCAATAGAAATCAGCTGGTGGTAAACACCAGCTGATTTCTACCATGAGCTAAAAACGTTACTTCAGCTTAGTAAATGACTCCGTTACTGTGCAAGAAAAGCCCATGTAAGGATGACCTAAGCCCTTTTACTAGTGAAGCTTATTAAAAAAAGCCCCCTGCCTGTACCTGTAGCAATGGAGGGTTAAGTGACTCACCTAAGATCACAAGGCTTTGAACCCTGGTTTTCCTAGTGTTCACCTTTGGGCTACTCCTCCATTCTAGTTTGTATTTATTTGCAATGCTTTAGGCATATAAATCAGTAGTCCTAAATAAGTTATGTTACACTAATCGACCCTAGTCATTACTAAGGACTGTAGCATAGTTCGAAAATCATTTGGATGCAATAAATGTCTTAATCTCCGCATCAATAGGAGTTTAAAAAACACACAGAACCCAACACTGCATGAATCTGATCCCAAAAAGTTAATTAGTTTTATTTCAGTTGCAAGATTTTTTGGATCAATATCAGATTCTAGATTCAGGACAATTTGGATTTCGTCCAAAATATTCAACAGAAACTTTGCTGATTTCAGTATGTGATAGTTTAAGAGTGGGTTTCGATAGGGGTGATTCATACTTGGTTACTCTCGACATTTCATCAACTTTTGATACTGTTCATCATGGTCTTCTGATTCCGAGGTTAGAATCATCAGGAATCCAAGGGCTTGCTCTGAAATGGTTTAAGTCATTTCTTAGTGATAGATTTTTTCGAGTGGAGGTGAGGTGGGATAGTTCTTCTTGGGTTGAGATAGTCTCAGGGATCCCGCAGGGGTCTGCTTTATCCCCAGTACTTTTTAACATCTATATGTTTTCTCTTAGTCCCAATCCTGACAACAGTTTACTATTTTACAAGATCTATGCTGATGACATTCAGTTTTTCATACCTATTTCCAGTTCTTTGGATAAATCTTTGGATTTTTTTGTGATTATGTTTACATACTACTACTTCTTGGATGAATGCTAATAGATTGAAATTGAATGTAGCAAAAACTCAGGTTTTGGCCTTGTCTTATTCCTCCTCAATGGAGTTTCCTATCGAATTTAAGATAGGTGGAGACACTAATTTTACATATTTGGGGATCACTTTAGATTCAACTTTATCATTTCAATCTCATATTAAAATTTTAGTGAAAAAGATTTTGTTCAAGTTGAAAATGTTGCACAGATTGAAGGGTCCCATTAAACTTCTCTGGCACTCTTACTCCCTTGTTTTTTGGTCTGTTTTGGTTTATCTTCCGCCATTTTTTGTGGTTTGTTTTGTTTTTACGGGAGATTTGGACCTTTCTCTTGTGTGCACAGATTGAAGGACCTGCTTTCTAGCTCAAATTTCGGGACGGTGGTGCATTCACTTGTGATGCCTCTATTTGATTACTGCAATTTGCTGTTTTTGAGTCTACCTGTTTACTTGTTGAAACCTTTGCAGTTAGCCCAGAATGAATCAGCTAGATTAATTTCAGGGGCTTCTAGAGTCGATCATATTTCTCCGGTTTTGTGTGACATACATTGGCTACCAGTGAAGTGGAGAGCTTTGAGTTTGATTTTCAGAGCTATAAAGGGTGAGGTCCCTACTCTTTTAGCTTCAGCGTTAAGAATTTATTGTCTACCATGACCTCTTAGATCTGCTGATAAATTGTTATTGACTGTTCCTCTTATAAACAGATTAGATTGGAAGATATTATATCTAAAACCTTTTATATTGAAGGTTCCCGTTTATGGAATGAGTTCACCATTGAATTAAGAAAGGTCAAGAACTACTTTCAATTTAGAAAACTGCTTAAGTTGACTGGGAGCTGTTAGTTTTAACTTTTTGATTTAGTAACTGGTTCATACAGAAGATATTGTTTTGTGGGGGGTTTTTTAAAGTATATTATGGATGTTATCTTTGTAAACCGCCTAGAATATAGGATAGAGCGGTGTATAAACTGTGTTATAAATAAATAAATAAATAATCCAGAATCCAAATTAACTCCCAAGTCTCTTACTAGCGTTGATAATCAGGTCAGGATTAAGGCCTAGACAAACTAGGCACTTGCCTAGGGCCAAAATGTTTAGTAAGGGCCCTCTCAGATGTATAATTCAGTGACTCTTGGGACAGATTTTTGGTAAGATAGCTGCTGTCAGAAAGAAGGGAGGGGGCAAGAGTACAGTCAGGCAGCACAGAGGTCTATCTGTTCTCACTATCGCCTGTACACTATCCTCCAGTTGGAAAGCCTCTACTGTTTGTCCTCTGCAGTCAGAGCCAGGGCTGGGGAGTTGGTACATCAAACCTTCAACGTCAACTCCTCTATTTTACTGCTGTCCGATTCCAAGTCCTAATGATATTAGGCTTTAAGAGACCCTTTTGCAAAGGCATGTAAGGGCCTATGCGTTTGCGCCTGGAGGTAATTCCGAGTTTGGTGTGCACCGAAAACCCGCAGGGGCGTTCCCGGCGGTAATCGGCAGTTGGAGCGCGCTGAACGGTTACCGCACAGGTAACGCGTGAGCCCTTACTGCTAAGTCAAAGGGTGGCGTTAAGGGCTCAATCCATAAATAGATGTGCACTGGTTTTAATTTTGTTGAACCAGAAAAATACCACACAAAGTGTGGAGGTGCACGTAATCCCCACGAAACAAGTAAAAGGAAACAGAGGAGGGGTGGGGAAGATAGGATCTATCCAAACAATGGGGGAGACGTATAATTTAAATAAACAATGATATTTATTGCAAATGGTTGACTCGGCTGACTGTAAAAGAAGAAAATTGTCTCGTCGTTGGCCCTTCCCTCACTTTGTCCCACCCTCAAGGAAATAGGAAGTTACATCAGAGGGCGGGACACAGTACGAGGGAAGGACCAACACTGCAGATTCGAGGTGCCGGGTGCACGGAGCTCAGCTGATAGGCAGATGGGGACTGTCGGGGGGGGGAGTGAGAGGCGCTGCGCCGAGAGGTCCACGCCAGGGGGGGTGCCGTGTTGCACTGCACCCGGGGGGGGGGGGTGCGCGCAGCGGCGATCCACCCCGGGTGTCAGCCAACCACGGAACGCCACTTTGCTACACTGGTCACTACATCACCTGAAAATCCAGCACAGTGTTTTTTCCTTTTCTGTCATTTGAAAGGCAGTTCCGGCAGTGTCATCACTTATTTTAGAGCCCCCATAAAATTAACAGATTTTTAACAAAGGTTTATATTTAAAACAAATACCATTTTAAAATCCTGTCTCCTGCTAATAAGGGATTGCAGAGATGCCAAGTTACCCAGTTCCAGGCTGGAGATTTTGGGATAGTCCTGGATTGCTGACCACCCCATCCTGGTGCATTATGGGACTTACAGCACTGATTTCAATGGGCAGGATCGGGCACTACAAATCCCACCCTGCTTTGGGATGTAAGTTCAAAACCAGGAGTAGCTCAGAATTCTGCAGCCTGGAACTGGATAACTTGGCATCTGTGGGATTGTACTGTTCTTTTATAGCAGGGGTTTTCAACCCAGCCAGTTGGGGTTTTCAGGATATCCCCATTCAATGGGACTTGATATACCGCCTGGTATACCCCAAAAGGCTGAGTGTACCCTAACGACTGGGTTGAAAATCCCTGTTTTACAGTAATACCTATAATCCTCTCTCACTCAAAAAAAAAAAAAGAGAACGTGATAACTAAACCTTTCCATTTTGTGAGTTGTGTTACCAAATTTTACAGTTTTTAATACCACAATTCTTTTAGTGTGAAAGGTGATATGTTTTCAGGAGGCATAAGGTGAATGACAGTGATAAATTAGTGTAGCCCAGTGGTTCCCAAACCTGGTCCTAGAGGCACCCCCCAGCCAGTCAGGTTTTTAGGCTATCCACGATGAATATTCATGAGAGAGATTTGCCTGCAGTGGTCGAGGTTGTTTGGGAACCACTGGTGTAACCTATTTGTGAACATAATAGCCATACTGGGTCAGACCAATGTTCCATCTAGCCCAGTATCCTGTTTCCAACAGTGGCCAATCCAGGTCACAAGTACCTGGCAGAAACCCAATTAGTAGCAACATTCCAAGTTACCAATCCTGGGGCAAGCAGTGGCTTCCTCCATGTTCATCTCAATAACAGACTAAAAATACTACCACAGGGTTGGGTGAGTAGGTCAGCTGACTTGAACCCACAACCCATAAATGTCAGGTCAACTGTTTTAACTATTAGGCCACCTCATTTGTGCTCTTGTTTGCGCCCCAAGCTTGCTGTCTTACCTCCATTCCGATGGCAAGCGGGAAAGGTTTGACAGGGTACAGGTAGCCCGGTCCTGCTTGGAGGTCTCACGCCACTCCCATCCAAGCTCTGCTGGGTGCGGACAGGTATCCCTGACTGTGAGAGTCCATGAGATCCCTTCTCTTCCCTCTCTGCTTTGGTACAGAGGTCGATACTGCCATTCCAGGCTTGCACCTCATCTGTGGGCTCTGTGGAAATGCATAATGACAGTAATCATTTATCTGTAAAATGCTAGCCACGACTCTACTGCATAGATTACATGGTTCTAGTAATTTCAAGATGCACTAGCAAAACTATGCAGAACAGAGGCGGGGGGTAAGTACTACTTATCATTTCTGTAGCCTGTCAATGTGTCTTGCTCAGACAAATGGTGACAGAAACCACAAGGGAAGGGTCGATACTGGATCTAGTGCTCACAAACAGTGGTAGTGTTTTCGATATCCAGGTGAATGCACACCTAATAATGATCATCACACCGTATGGTTTAATATAAGAGCGAAGGCGGAGTGCGGATGCACAAAACTCAAAATACTGGATTTCATACGTACTGATTTTGATAAAATGGGGAAATACCTGAAGAAGGAGCTGTTGGCATGGGAAGGCGTAGGAGATGTGGAAAAACAGTGGTCCAAGCTAAAGGCTGCTATAAATATGGCGACTGATCTTTTTGTGAGGAAAGTAAACAAAAACAAGAGAAGCAGGAAGCCTATATGGTTCTCCAAACAAGTAGCTGAAAAAATAAGAGCAAAAGAGGCTTTGTTCAAGAAATACAAAAGAACGCAATGAGAGGATCACGGAAAAGATTATCGAATAAAACTCAAAGGCGCGAAGAGGGGAGTATGGCTAGCGAAAGCGCGAGCGGAAGAAAAAATGGCTAAAGATGTAAAGAGAGGTGACAAGATCTTTTTCATATATATTGGAGAAAGGAGAAGAGAGAGTAATGGAATTACGAGACTGAAAGATAATGAGAATGGCTATGTGGAGAGTGATGAAGATAAAGCGAACATGCTAAACAATTATTTCTCTTCGGTATTCACAGAGGAAAATCCTGGAGAAGGACCGCGGTCGGCTGCCGAGGGAATGTCTGGGAATGGACTGGATACTGCGCCGTTTACGGAAGAAAGAGTTTATAAACAGCTGGAGAATCTGAAGGTGGACAAAGGTATGGGGCTGGATGGGATACATCCCAGAATACTGAAGGAGCTCAGAGACGTCCTGGTGGGACCTCTTAAAGATTTATTTAATAGATCTTTAGAGACAGGAGAGGTTCCGCAAGATTGGAGACAAGCAAATGTGGTCCCTCTTCACAAAAGTGGAGACAGAGAAGAAGTGGGAAACTACAGACCGGTAAGTCTCACGTCGGTGGTAGGAAAAATAATGGAGTCGCTGCAGAAAGAAAGGATAGTTCACTTTCTAGAAGCCAACGGGTTACAGGACCCGAGGCAACATGGCTTTCCCAAAGGAAAATCCTGCCAAACTAATCTTATTGACTTCTTTGACTGGGTGACCAAAGAACTGGATGAAGGACATGTGCTAGATATAATCTACTTGGACTTCAGCAAAGCCTTTGATATGGTCCCCCACAGAAGACTCGTGAATAAGCTGAAAGGGTTGAACTTAGGACCGAAAGTGGTGAACTGGATAAGAAACTGGTTGATCAAGAGGTGGCAGAGGGTGGTGGTAAATGGAATCTGATTGGAGGAAAGGAAGGTGAGCAGTGGAGTTCCTCAGGGGTCGGTGCTGGGGCCTATTCTGTGTAATATATTTGTTGGAGATATTCCTTTAGGGTTGGAAGGAAAGGTGTACCTTTTTGCTGATGACATGAAAATATCCAATAGAGTGGATACCCTGGAGGGAGTAGAAGCGATGAGAGGGGATCTCCGAACCTTAGAGGAATGGTCGAGGGTCTGGCAGTTAAAATTTATTGTAAGGCAATAACTATTCTGGGTTTAAGAAAACATTCATTTTCTAATCAGTAAACTGAAAAACATATAAAGAAACCAACCAAAAATTATACATATAAGGTCAAAACCAAACCCTATATTGGTGTGAAAAAATTATTATATTTATAAAAATGTCACTTGTGCTCAGTTTTTTTTTTTTTGGTGTATTACAGCGTCCCGAAGACTCAAGAAATGCAACAACACCATTCCACCATCATAGCACTCCCTGCCTCCTGTACTGTATTTCGACTCTAAATAATCACAAAAATATGATCATTCAATAAAAATAGCTACTTAGCTTGCAAAAACTTAGGTGGAGGATCTTCTTTCCGTCATCAAGGTAATGTTGCTATGCAGGAACTGGTGCAAGCCCCGCAGTGGTGTAAGACTTTTTTACTGCAAAATCACTTTCTCTGTGACTTCATTAGTTAAATATCTTTGTGTTGACGTACATGGAACTCTCAGCGGCCATTTTGAATCCCGAGACCGTCACAGTAACAGGATGCAGGGCAAGGGCAGCGCTCCTGGCAGGAAAGAGGGGGCTCTTTCCCGCCCCGAAGAGGTCACTAGACCACCAGGGCAGTAGATAGTACGTAAGGGAAGGAGAGGCTAGGATAGGCGCGCCCACCCGGACAAACGGGCAGACTGGCAAAACCCGTCCGGAAGCCCGGACATGTCCTCAAAAAGAGGACATGTCCGGCTAAATCCGGACATATGGTAACCCTAGCTCCACCCCACACTGAGATTCCATGAATCAAGACATCCTCCAGTGTGAGATGGACTCATAATTATTTCCATGCTGGGTTCCTCCCACACAGGGCTTCAATATAACAGAGGGTTACATAAAGCAAAACACAGTGACTTACAGGCACTTGCCTAGAATCAAAACCAGAATTAGAACTCATTTCTCAGAGCCACTATCCTCATATACTCGGTCTTATTGTTGGCTTTGCCCATTTCTTTGCCCTCTGTCACCATGCTATTCTTTTTCACCTGTTCCTGATTAAGGAGCAGTGTGATGATTCCAGCTCCTGCCACAAAAGCCTCCCAGAATGTTAATTACAAATGCTGTGAGGCTTATCTGAAGCCTGCAGCATCTTGTCCGCTGGCAACACCTCCTGCATGTTGTTATGGTGATACTTGCAAAAGCTGAAGTGCTCAGCATGGAAGATGAGAGCAGCTGCTATATCCAAACAGGCTGCACAACTGTGAAACAATGCTGCAAAGCTTAGACAAAGGGTTAATTTACATATGGCCACTTGCACTGGAGTGCATCTTACAGGCGGGCAAGCTGTGGCCTAAACAGCAACGTGGTAGTAACATAGTAGCACAGCAGATGATGGCAGATAAAAACATGTACGGTCCATCCAGTCTGCCCAACAAGATAAACTCATTGTATGTCATACTTTATATATATATATACCTGACCTTGATTTGTCCTTGCCATTTTCAGGGCACAGACCATAAAAGTCTGTCCCAATCTCTGCTAAGCTTTTGTGGATCCATTCCTTGTAAACAGGATTCCTTGGTGTTTATCCCACACAGTTATGAATTCCATTACCGTTTTCATCTCCACCACCTCCCGCAGGAGGGCATTCCAAGTATCTACCACCCTCTCCGTGAAAAAATACTTCCTGACATTATTTCAGAGTCTGTGTCCCCCCCCCCCCCCCCCCCCAACCTCAGTTAATGTCCTCTAGTTCTACCGCCTTCCCGTCTCTGGAAAAGGTTTGTTTGCGGATTAATACCTTTCAAATATTTGAACATCTGTATCATATCACCTGTGTTTCTCCTTTCCTCCATGGTATACATGTTCAGGTCAGTAAGTCCTTCCTCGTATGTCTTCCAACGCAAATCCCATAACATTTTTTAGCTTTTCTTTGCACCGCTTCAAGTATTTTTACATCCTTAGCAAGATATGGCCTCCAAAACTGAACACAATACTCCAAGTGGGACCTCACCAACAACTTGTAGAGGAGCATCAACACCTCCTTTCTTTTGTTGGTTATACCCTTCTATATGCAGCCTAGCATCCTTCTGGCCACAGCCACCTCCTTGTCTCATTGTTTCTTCACCTTCAGATCCTCGGACACCATCACCCCAAGGTCCCTCTCCTGAGTCGAGCCTACCAATCTCTCCCCTCCTATCTGGTATCTCTGTTTTGGGTTTCTGCACTCCAAGTGCATCACTCTGCACTTCTTGGCATTAAATTTTAACTAAAAACTGAAAGAGGAAAAAATAAATCAATGAGACCTCTCCAATAAATAACTTATAATTAGGTATTTTAAACACTAAATAAAATGAAATGAATAATGTAAAGTATGTGGTGATAAACTCAAAATGTAGTGTAAATAAATATAATATAGTGTTGAGAAGTGAGCAGTTCACACGTCAGTCATAAATATAGTGACTGGCTGAGTACAGAATCATCATTGCACCACTTCCATTACTTTTCCAATAACCAAAGTGAGTCTTACCGGCCTGTAGTTTCCAGCTTCTTCTCTGTCACCACTTTTGTGAAGAGGGACCACATCCTCTTCTCCAATAGCACATCATAATTAACCTTTTACAACGGAATTAAAAACAGCACATAAATAACTGACCACAATAGGATAAAAGAGAGATTCAGAGAAAAAGGAGGTCAGTGGCAAATGAAGAGGGTCAGGAAAATAACCTTCATCTAATAAAGGGCTCAAAAGCCTACTTAAAAAGGCAAGTCTTCAAGGCAGTCTTAAATTTAGGGCAAGAGGTAATGGATTGCAAATCCGTGAGGAAATGTTTCCAAAACTATGAGGCACAGCAACAAAAGGCTGTCTCGTGTGAGGTAATGGAGACACACACGCCAATAATAGGCATAACCAAATGGTTAGTCCCGGTGGATCTGAGTGAGCGACTTGGCTGGTAAGGAATTAGAAGAGAAGCTAGGCAGGGTGGCATCACAGAATAGTAAGCATTGTGAGTCTCGGCAGTAGTAAGGTTGTATAAAATCTGTTCTGAACAAGCTGTAGACAGTAAATTTGGTAGGATGGGGGACCGACTAACAAAGAGTTACAATAGTCTAGTTATTCAGAATCAGTGCATGAAATAGGGTATTTAAGGCCTTATTATCGAGATATGGTTTTAAAGACCAGATTTTCCTAAGAGTTGAAAGAATGTTAGAGATCTTGAATGAGATGTGTTTACAGAAACTAAGCTTTAGGCAAATGTCACACCCAAAGAGCAAATTGAGTCCTTTAAAAGAGAGTTGGTAAGATTGAGGAGAATCTGGGCCTGAGAACCAAATAACCTCACGTGTGCAAGGATTCAGAGAGAGCTTGTTATAATTGAACCAAGAGCATAATTGGTTCAAACCAGCAAGAACGGTATTTTGAAAAGATTGGTCCCAAGTGTTGTTAGCTATCAGGAGCTGAATGTCATCGGCATAAATATAAGGTGAAAACCCTGACTGCTGAGCAAATATGGCAAATGGAGATAAAAAATATATTAAACAGACAAGGGGCAAGGCCTGAGCCTTGTGGAACTCTACTTGAAAGTGGAAATGAGTGAGCGAGAATACCTGGAAAAGATGATTAGAGCAATACAAGGAAAACCAGTTAAACACTGACCCTCACACTCCAGACTCATGTAGACAAGACCAGAGAAGAGAGTGGCCAACTGAATCAAATGCTGGCATGAAATCCAGCTGAATCAAGAGGACAATTTTAGATGCATCCAAATGGCAAACCAAGTTGTTAAGCTGAACAAGACTTTGCCCTGGGATTTCAGCGTCATCCTTAAATCTCTTAAGAAGCTGCCATTTGAGCCAATGCTTCACTCAAGCCTGTTATCTGGAACATGCTCTTTCTAGTAGTGGTTACCTCAGTTACTCTTCCACATCTACAAAAAACTATCCATCTTCATACTCAGTGGAAGAGTACAATCTTGACGAGACACAGCTTTACCCTGATGCAGCCTATTGGTGAAACATGGGTCGTATTGGTTGTGGGTCTCTCTGTGCAAGCTAAGTAAAGTTGAAAATGATAAAAAAAGGAGTGGCCTAGTGGTTAGGGTGGTGGACTCTGGTCCTGGGGAACTAAGGAACTGAGTTCAATTCCCACTTCAGGCACAGGCAGCTCCTTGTGACTCTGGGCAAGTCACTTAACCCTCCATTGCCCCAGGTACAAATAAGTACCTGTAAGCCGCATTGAGCCTGCCATGAGTGGGAAAGCGCGGGGTACAAATGTAACAAAAAAAAAAACATAATCTGTTTTTACTTCTAGATCCTGTGGGTGTTTTTCTTCCGTTGTTTATATGACCTTAACTTTTTCTTTTTTTTTTTTACATTTGCAATGATTAGAGGCCAGTGGACAATATTAGACCTTATTGAGGTCTGTGATGGTCCTTATTATTATTATTATTATTATTACATTTCCCACTCAAGCAGGTTCAATGCGGCTTACATAGTAATAGGGATTACAGGATATTGATAAAGAAAATAAAAGTTAATTATAACAGAATAAACAAAAGTGATGGGTAGGTAGAGAAGGACAGGGGTGAAGGAATAGGAGATGTGTGGGCAAGGGTAGAAGAGGCAGGAGGGGGATGGATTACTGGATAAGCATATAGAATTTTGGTGGAAAAGATAGTCAAGGTCATCGTCATCGTCGTCTTCTGGATATGTGATGGGTAGTAGGATTCATAGAATTAGTTTGGGTCATTTGGATAGGCTTGCTTGCAGATGGGTTTTTAGTGGTTTCCGGAAGGAAAATCACATTAAATGTACATTAAAAATATTTCATTATCTATAAGCACCATCTATAAGCATAGAGGGCCAGATTCTATATTTGGCGCCTAAAAGATCCACATGGTAAACATTTCCAACTAAGCGTATTCTATAAGCGGTGCCTAGATTTAGGCACAGTATATAGAATATGCTTAGTTGATATCCCAGTGTCTAAAACATTTATACCAATGAAATGTGGCGTAAAATCCCTGCACGTAGATTTACACGCACTGGGCCATATTCTATAACTATGCGTGTACATTTTGGAACGCCTACAAAATGCCCATTTCCCCGCCCATAGCCACACCCCTTCTGAACTGCACGCATTAGAATTTAGGCACAGTTCATTACAGAATAAACGTAGCGAGTTGTGCGCACAAATTCTAATTATTACTAATTAGTGCTTATTATTGCTTGTTAAGTGTTGTTATTATCAACGCTGATTAGCTTGTTAAGCCATACGCCTGGATTTCAATGCGGCTCTCTAGGAGTACTATGTAGAGTCCCGGGAAGATTGAATATTAAATACTGACATATGGAAATTGTATTTTTTGTGGATTGTTGCTTTCCCATTGTTTTGTGGTGGTTTAACTTTAGGTGACAGCATTTATGCCAGCCAAAAGCTTGTTCGCGCCAACCTACTGGCATTAGGCATGTAAATGCAAGTATTCTATAAAACCACATATTAATGCTGAGCATGCCCCGACCAACCCATGCCCCTCCCATGACCACAACCTTTAGGAGATGCACGCTATAGAAATGGAGGGCTAGATTCTATATATGGTGCTGAAAAAAGAGCTATTCTTTAAGCCATGCTAAAATTTAGGGGCAGTTTTATAGAATAGCGCTTGCGCCCAGGAATCAGGCCTAACTTTAGATGAGTATCAGTTGATATACTGGTTAAATAAGAATTAAAAATAGAAACTAAAAATAAGAATAAGAATGTTATAAGAGACAATCAGTGGCGTTCCTAGGGTGGCTGACACCCGGGGCGGATCGCCGATGCGCCCCCCCCCCCGGGTGCAGCGCGCCCCCCACCCCTGGCGAAAGGACCCCCCCCCGGGTGCAGCGCGACCCCCACACCCCCGGCGAAAGGACACCTCCTCCCCGGCGAAAGGACACACACCTCCCGGGTGCATTTTTACCTGCTGGGGGGGTGCCGCGCGCCTGTCGGCTTTGCTCGTTCCATGCTTCCTCTGCCCCGGAACAGGAAGTAACCTGTTCCGGGGCAGAGGGAGCATGGAACGAGCGGAGCAGACAGGCGCGCGGCACCCCCCCCCCCAGCGGGCGTGCACCCGGGGCGAACCGCCCCCCCCCCCCCCCCCCCCCGGTACGCCACTGGAGACACTACATACATAGTGAACCGATGAAGAGGTGGGTGCTAGATCCATTGTGATGAAAGTTAGTTGGCAATGAGCACCGCAGAGGTCACTAGGAAATAGAGAATATATCGATGAAATGAATTGACTAACGAACGTGGATGACTTTATTTATTTATTTGTTACATTTGTATCCCACATTTTCCCACCTATTTGTAGGCTCAATGTGGCTTACATAGTACCGGAGAGGCCTTTGCAGGCTCCGGTGTGAACAAATACAGGGTAGCCCTGTAATAACTATACACTTGGGAACTGGCTGTGTGGTTTTGATAACTCTAGGCCAGGGGCGTAGCCAGACCGGCGGGAGGAGGGGTCCAGAGCCCGAGGTGAGGGGGCACATTTTAGCCCCCTCCCCCCCCGGTGCCGCCGACCCCCCACCACCACCACCAACTTTGACCCCCCCGCCCCCCGACGACGACCCTCTCGACCCCCCCTGCCATCGCCTACCTTTGCTGGCGGGGGACCCCAACCCCCGCCAGCTGAGGTCCTCTTCTTCCTTCGTTCTGTTTCTGAGTCTGACATCCTGCAGGACGTCAGACTCAGAAACAGAACGAAGGAAGAAGAGGACCTCGGCTGGTAGGGGTTGGGGTCCCCCGCCAGCAAAGGTAGGCGATGGCGGGTTGGCGGCAGGAGGGGGGGTTGAGAGGGTCATCGGCAGGGGTCCAGGGCCAAATCTACAGGGGCCCAGGCCCCCGTGGCATAGCTATGCCCCTGCTTTAGGCATGGCCACTAGCTCCAACTGAAACGCGGTAGAAATGTACGTGCCTAGATTAGGTGCATATCTATAACAATTTTAGGAACGCCCCCATTCTGCCCATGAGCTGCCCGTTTCCACACCTCCTTTTTCAAAACGCATGTAAATTTTAGGTGTGTATCCTGTGCCTAAAATTTACATGTATAAAATTCAATTAACTTTAATTAGTGCCAGTAATTGTTAAAAACCCAATTATTGGTGCCGATTAGTTTGTTATTCAATTAAATTGCATGCTCACCCAAATTTATGTGTGCAATTTTTGGCAATTTTACAGAATTAGAGGGTAAGTGTGCTGTTTATAGAGTAGGGGCGTAGATCAGTTCCATGCTCAACTCCTAATCATTGCCAATTAGTGCTTCTTAAGCCCAATTTTCGATGGTTATCACCAATTAGGTGCTAAACAGGCAAATTAGTTTACCTTCACAAGTGACCCTATGTGGAATGAGAATAAGCGGTTATTGTTTTCATTTTGGATTTTATGTTTTCATTTTACTTTCTGTTTTAGTTCTGTTGTGCGATTGCTGTATGACTGGCTTTTCTGTCCTATCTTGACACTGACGTTCTTATGCTTTGTGTAATTTTGTATTGTAAACTGCCTAGACCCAATTCTTTTGGAATTATGGCGGGTTATCAAATTTCTAATAAACATAAAATATATTCTATTACTGTATGTCCAGGGAGTTATTGTGTAAAACACACACAGGCCTCCACCTATTTTCTGGCCAAACTACACCCCTAGTAACATATATATATAGGGTCAGATTCTATATGTGGCTCCTGAAAACTCCGCGCAGAATAAATTTCTGCCTAAGTGTATTCTGTAAGCGGCGCCTATATGTAGGTGCACTATATAGAACAAGCTCAGTTGATATCACGGCACTTAAAACTACGCAAATCCATTTACACCAAGGGAAATGTGGCATAAATGCCAGCAAGTAGTTTTAAACACACAGGAGCATATTCTATAACAGCGTGCGTAAATTTTGGGATGCCAATGAAACGTCCATTACCCTGCCCATAACCACGCTCCTTTTTGGCCACGGCGCGTTAGAATTTAGGCACAGTGCATTATAGAATGCACTTAGTGAGTTGTGTGTGTAAATTCTAATTATTGCCAATTAGTTCTCATTATTGCTCGTTATGACTTGTTATCAATGCTGATCAACTTGTTAAGCCTATTAAGTAATGCACGTTGTTACAGAATACACTTGGATTTCGGCGCGGAATTCTAGGCGCGATATATAGAATCCGGGGGGTAGTGCATAGTGCACTCCCTCTTGTCGGCACATGCATTTCTATGCATTTATGTGGCCACACAATGTTTAAAAAGGCCTTTTCAGCAGAGTGCACACTCTTAACAACACAACCGCCTGAAATGAAAATAAAGGTACACAGAACAAATCAAAGGGGTCAATATTGATTGCATCAATCAATTTGTCACCAGTGAACATTAACGCATTGCTCTTTATATCTTATGCCTGAAGTGAACTGTTTATCCAACTTATTTTATAATTTACCTTAACATTTATGAACTTTAATGTAACAATACTTTGTATTTTTTATTCCGGAAATGGCGATCGCCATGACGACATAATGTAAACCACATTGAGCCTGCAAAAAGGTGGGAAAATGTGGGATACAAATGCAACAAATAAATATTCAGCTGGTAGCACTTAGGGGGTCTTTTACTAAGGCACGCTAGTGTTTTTAGCGCACGCTTATATTTAGGGCACACTAAACGTTAGAGACGTCCATATATTCCTATGGACATCTGTAATGTTTAGCTTGCCCTAAATTTAAAACAAATCGGAGAAAATTTTTCTTCACCCAACACATAATTAAACTCTGGAATTCGTTGCCGGAGAACGTGGTGAAGGCGGTTAGCTTGGCAGAGTTTAAAAAGGGGTTAGACGGTTTCCTAAAGGACAAGTCCATAAACCACTACTAAATGGACTTGGGAAAAATCCACAATTCCAGGAATAACATGTATAGAATGTTTGTACGTTTGGGAAGCTGGTCAGGTGCCCTTGGCCTGGATTGGCCGCTGTCGTGGACAGGATGCTGGGCTCGATGGACCCTTGGTCTTGTCCCAGTGTGGCATTACTTATGTTATGCATGCTGACGATTACCACCTGGTTAACATGTGAGACCTTACTGCTACGTCAGTGGGTGGCGATTAAGGTCTCAGGCCGAAAATGGAAGCACGCTGGTTTTAATTTTGCTGTACATCCATTTTCGGCCACAAATAAAAAAAGGCCTTTTTTGCAGGCCTGCTGAAAAATAGACCTGCGCACGTCCAACACATGCGCCTACACCAGCAAAGGCCATTTTTCAGCGCGCCTTAGTAAAAGGGCCCCTAAGTGTGATATTCCGCACTTAACAGGTTATAGGGACCAGCATAAAGATAGGACTGACTTTTATATGGTCCAATTTATGAGGTGACCTTGGCCAGTTGAGTATTGCTGCTTCATCAGCTAAGTGCTAACTCCGCCCCTGGAACACCCCAAAATAGTTGGGTTTTGCTTGGGGAGCTAACTGGTCATTTTCAGCAGCATTAACTAATTAAGTGGAACTGAAAATGACCAGTTAGCCCCAACAAGCGATTTAACCGGCCAGGAGCCATTTTTGGCTGGATAAATCACTTAGAATATCGACTCCAAAATGGGTAATGCTCCAAACAGCACAGGAAATAAAACAAACAAACATTTTTGGACTGTCCATCCCTAAAAGAAACCTGTGTTCAAGGTGCCTTGGGCCATGGCTGTTTTTACCCCCAGTTCATCTCTGGACTTAACAGTTGCTGTTTTTCTGAGATCCAATGGGACTAAAACCAGGCCTTAGTTGACTTCTCTTCAATAATCTGAAGCCACGGGATCACCTCAGTCAAACCACTCTAGAAACAAGTTATTGGGAGTGGATATACTAATTTACCACATACTGGACTTCCAAATTGGCTTAAGACTCCTGCACCAGGTGGTTAAACATCAGGCTGGGTGCCCATTTTAAGAACCAATCCAATCTTTCGGCGGCCTTTTACACGAGTGATGCTGATTGAGGATTTCTCCCCCTCTGTATGTGTGTGTAAATGATATTGGCCAAGGTCCCACATAGTAAGGCAAAATATTAGTCAGTCCCTCAGGATATAGTATTCTTTGACATAGAAGGACTATAGATGTGGTCCAAAAAACCCCATAATTTAATGCTCTCAACACCAGCCATGCCTATAGTACCTTACTTGGGCATATGCAACATATTTTACCGGCAATATTCAGGAATTTTTTTAATGGCTAATTTGAAATACCATTGGATTTATGATAACAATCCAGACTTGGAATCCATCTCTACATACAACAGAATGATGGAGGGAATTATAGGCCTAACACACTTACTTTCACGGTCCTTGGATGTCCGGCTGCACGAGGGCTTCCTATGCAAAGCCCACCCCGAGAAAAAGGGCTGTTCCTCTGGAGGACTGGCCACACCCCTGGAGTCTGAGTTACTGATCACATGAGAGCAAGAGATACTGGCAAAGTTCCCATGGTCATGTACTTGAGTCCTGACCGTGGGCTGAGGCACAGAAGAGGAGCAGCCTTTGGGGGCTACTACGGATTTAGCGCCATCATAGGCAGGTGGTCTCTTTGTTCCAGCCGAAGGGTAGGTCCACAGCATGCTCAAAGGAGATTGCGTCGGTTGCTCCTGCAGGCTATGGGGTGTAGAGCTCCTAGAGAGGACTGAGGCAGACTTGCCTTGAGCAGTAGTTCGACCAGTGGAACAGAGCAAACCATGGACCACTGATATCTCCTTCTCTGTTTTTTGTTCAATAGAAGCTTGAGGCATGGGAAGCACAGAGTGGGTGACCTTCACTGCAGAGTACACCATTGTGTATGAGACAGCTTTGTCCTTGGGCTGCCCAGAAGACTGAGGGACTGGAAGTAGTGAGTGAGCTGCAGCTACTGCCTTTGCTGGGGGGCAGATCATGCTGTGAGAATTAGGAAGCTCCTTCCCTGGCCGGTGATGGCCAGAGGCTTGAGGTGGGAGTGGGGTAGAATGGCTTCTCGCTCTACCAGAAGGGCAAAGCAGACTCTGATCCTTGTCCTCTCCTCCTCCTCCTCTCTGCTGCCCAGGCACTTGGGAAGTTGTTGGCATTGATGAAGATTCCTTGGGTTGGGCACCCTGCAGCACAGGAAGTTTGGAACCCTGCTGTGTTGTCACTGCCGCACCAGCCTTTGAGCCCTTCTGGGCCTTCGCCTGAGGAAGTGCCAGGAGCGGAGGACGGTGCTGAAGAAGATTGGGGAATGGTGGTGGGATTTCACATGGAGACATTTTGGCTAGGGGAGGAGTAGGGATTTTAGTGGCCTCTCTCCTAGTCTGGTCCCTGGCCACCATTGAAGAGTACCCATTGGCCCTGGGGTCAGCAGAGTCCTCCAGAAGTGGGTACTTCATCTCTTCATATATGGCCTCGCATTCATCAGACTCCTCATCTGGGGTACCCTGCCCCCTGAAGATATCCCCTACCATCTCTATGTAGACTGGCTCCTCTTCCTCTGTGTCAGAGCTTCTGACTTTCCGATGTGAGTCTGTCCCTCGGAAATCACGTGGTGCCCCTGCTCCAGAAGCCAGCACAGCCGGCGAACGGCCCAGACATGTTTCATCAAATGAGGCAGACAAATGTGTGTTAGGACTTCGCTTTGGCTTCTGGGGTGGAATTTTTCTTGTGAACTCGCGACTTTCAGCTACCATCTTCACCAATCCTGAAAAATGACATACAGAATTATTTAAATCAAACAAAATAACATTGTACACATAAGGATGAACATTTTTAAGACAACTAATATAAATCTGGGGCTGAGGGGTCGATATTCAAAATTATTTAAGCAGGTAGAAGAGGCTCAAATTGTACCCTGAAGTACCACTGAATATTTCTGGAGACTTCTGATGTGGACAGAGCCTGGGCGGTCCATGGTTGGGGAAGTTGTAGCAGCCATTTTCAAGTCAGAGCCATGATGGGCAGGAGCAAGTGGGCATCACTTATGCCCTTTGGACCTTAGACTACTAGGGAATGTGAATGTAGGCCCTTGAGAGCTATAGAGAGTGGGTAGATTAGGGAAACACCTGCTCTTGGGGAAGGGTTCAGGAGGGAGGGGGATCAGAACAGGGGTTGCAATGCTACTTGGAAACTGAAATGGGGGGATTTCCAACAGTCCTTGGGGATTACAATGGGGAGTTTCCAATGCTCTTTGGGGAGGGGAGGGGAGATGTCATTGGAACAGGGAATGGGGGGGATCTGACCAAATATCCTTATGCAGGTCCCAGCCAATATTCAGACTACAGATGTGACCTAAAGAACCATGTTGAGAATCAGGGAAGCCAGGACTCCCACTGATGCTTCTTGTGACCTTGGACCAGTCATTTCACCTTCTACTGCCTCACATACCAGTTCAGATACTAAGGGTCCTGTTTACTATGCAGCACTAAGGGTGTGTTAGCGTTTTTTAGCGCATGCTAATGATTAGCACGAGGAAAATATGGGTGACTCTAGCATTTAGTGCGTGCTAAAAACGTTAGTGTGGCTTAGTAAACAGGGCCCTAAGCACTTTGAGGCAAGGACCTACATACTGTACTTAAATTGTAAGTTATCTTGAGTTTCAGTTTGGAAATCTAAAATCCAACAAAATGAATATCAGGTTATGCTGAAGAGGGCTTGCTAAATTTGGCACTTATATTCTTATCGAAACAAAAAAGCAACACTGGGCCTTCAGGATTGAGATGATCAAAGTTTCTTGTTTATTAATTGACGGATAGACTCGACACGGGCCGTGTTTCGGTGCACTGGCAAGCACCCAATTTAATACATGTAACTTAACTGAGTAATAACCCAATCAGCGCTGATAACTGGGTGATAACTACCAATTATCAGCACTAATACAGTAAGATAGTGATGGCAGATAAAGACCTGAATGGTCCATCCAGTCCGCCCATGGGCAATAATTAGCATTTACCTGCATATCATATTCTATAGTTATGTGCGCGTAAATCCTAAGGCATGTACATATTTGGGGGTCTGGAGAGAGGCGTTTCTGGGGCTGTTCTCAAATATTATGAACATAAGAACATAAGCATTGCCATACGGGGACAGACCGAAGGTCCAACAAGCCCAGTATCCTATTTCCAGCAGCGGCCAATCCAGGTCACAAGTACCTGGCAAGATCCCAAAACAATAAAACAGATTTGGTGCTGCTTATCCTAGAATATGTAATGGATTTTCCCAAGTCCATCTTAATAATGGCTTATAGACTTTCATTTAGGAAATTATCCAAACCTTTTTTTAAACTCTGCTAAGCTAACTGCTTTTAACACATTCTCTGGCAATGAATTCCAGAGTTTAGTTAGTCGTTGAGTGAAGAAATACTTTCTCCCATTTGTTTTAAATTTATTACTTCATAGTTCCTTTACATAGCCCCTAGTCCTAGTATTTTTGGAAAGAGTAAATAAGCAATTCATGTTTACCTGTTCCACTCCACTCAGTATTTTATATACCTCTATCATATCTCCCCTCAGCCATCTCTTCTCTAACCTGAAAAGCCCTAGCCACTTTAGCCTTTCCTCATAGAGAAGTCGTCCCATCCCCTTTATCGTTTTCGTCGCCCTTCTCTGTACCTTTTCTAATTCCATTATATCTTTTTATGCACGTTGATACAGAATATGACCAAACTGCAGCTAACTGTAGGCGCCTGCGTTTAAGCCTGCTCATAGCAGAACTAATTACAGGTGCCTACAATTAGGTGCAGTTTATGCCTACGCGTGATTCTATAAAGTATGCATATTCTTTATAGAATTACACTAAGCATGTTACATTTTTGGTGCTGATTTTTAGGCGCTACTTATAGAATATATGCCCCTTAGAGGATGGGCAGACTGGATGGGTCATATGGCCTTTATCTGCCGTCATGTTTCAATGTTTAGAGCAGAGATATTTAATACCAGTGAGGTTGGATGTGATGGGGAGGGGTTACCACAATTTATGCTGGAAAGGATGTAGGACAGTGGGATGCTCTCACATCTGATAAGAACATGCTCTGTTATGCAGGACCTATGGGTAAGGTTACCATATGTCCGGTTTGACACTGCGGGGTTTTGCCAGCCTGCCTGTTTGTCTGGGTTTGCAGATGGACGGGCAGGCTGGTGGATGGGTCTCAGGGTGTCCTGTCCTCCCCTCTCCTCCCCTCCTGTACCTTATCGTCGTGCCCTGGTGGTCTAGTGGCCTCTTCAGGGCAGGAAAGAGCGGGCTCTATATAGAATCTGATGGGCAAACATCATGCAGTAGACTTTCCTTTGGACTGCAAGTTGCAGCTTTTTTGCATCATGCTCCTGGTATGGCAATGCTATATAACTGTTTCAGAAATTGATTTTAAATGTATGAAGAGTGTTGCTGACAGCATGCTGGAATGCACAGTCACTCACGATGTGAGACTGATGCATGAAAGTGGGGAGGGTAATGGAAATGTAGTTGAAGTCTGCCAGGATGTGTGGTACGATGGAGAAGGTTTGCAAAGCATGGAACCCTGTCCTATTATGGTGTGGGAAGTGAAGATGAAGATAGCGTTGAAATATTTGGGGATGCAGAGGGGAGGGGGTAACAGTTGAATGATTATATGATATCTTTTGTCATTGATTCAGCTATTGGGTGCTGGAGATTGGAGGCTCTCTTATGTTTCTGCTCAGAAGACTAGAGGGATCCCCATATCCATTTGGTGCCTATGACCCTTTTGGCATTTTTTATTGATATGTTTGGAGGAATGTGGTGTTATTTTTTTTTTACGTTATGTTTGCCACTGAAGGATATTAGGCGGGAAGGGGTATGGGGATTGGGGAGTATAGAGAGAAAGGTTGGGAAAGGGGTTTCTGTATGAGCTTGTTTATATACTTTTTGTTTATTGTTTATATTTTTTTGAGAAGTTGTAGGCTGTACTGGATAAAACTCAAGAAAATGTTAATTAAAAAAACTAAATAAACCAATTTTCCACCAACCAAATAGGTTACTGCTGGGTTATATTTTCAGGGTAGATATTCAGTATGGTTGAAGTAGACAGGCAGCTCCTTGTGACTCTGGGCAAGTCACTTAACCCTCCATTGCCCCAGGTACAAATAAGTACCTGTATACAATATGTAAGCCGCATTGAGCCTGCCATGAGTGGGAAAGCGTGGGGTACAAATGTAACAAAAATAAATAAATAAATAGGCAGGAGCTGAACTAGCCAGCTGCCAATATGCAGTACCACTTAATTGGGAAGTGCCACTGAATATTGGCTATGCTGTGTTGGTCTAGGAGCAGAGCTGGAGTGATCCTGGATGACCCTTGAAGTTATGTGGGCATCGGTGGTATTCAGCACTAACGCCCAAATAAATAAAGAGGCAAGCAGGGCCACGTACTGTAAATAGCAGCCCTAACTTCTGGGTATCACCACTCACCTGCATATTCAAAGCTGGTACCCAAACATGGTGTGGCGTTGAATATCCAAGCCGATGAGACATTAGTAAAATGCTCACTGCAACCATCTGAATATTGACCAGCCAAGTTTATAAGCCTGCTCCTTACTTTTATCTAAATTGTAATTCACTTACGCCTAACTACCAGACAACGAATCTCAAGCCCGAACTAAATAATACCCAACTCTCTATACTTGACTACCAAAGTCTACTCTACCACGAATGAACTTTAACACAACACCATTCTATCTCTAATCCCGAATAGGAACTCTTTATACTTGACTGTTTAATCTACTCTGCCAATCATGACCTCTAATGTAATACCACTTGTATCTCTCACTCCGGAAATGGTGATCGCCATGACTGAACAATGTAAGCCACATTGAGCCTACAAATAGGTGGGAAAATGTGGGATACAAATGCAACAAATAATAATAATAAATCCAAGATCCAATGCACTTCAAATATGGCTGCCTTAACCACCCCCACTGCAGGGGTGTAGCAACTGTGGAGTCAGGCCCACCCACTCACTGGCAGCAGAACAGGCCAATGAGAGAAAAACTGAAGGCGCTGTCAACATCTGAACTGTCCAGTGTCCAACCATTGTAACCTTGGGCCCCACCAAAATATCAATCTTGACTACACTACTACCCCATAGGGTCTTAGGAGAATTGCAAAGGAGCAGAAGTAGGAATAATTTGCTTTACAGAGGGTGAAGGTGGTATTTCCTATCAGATACTAGAGACCACAAGATATGAGGGGAGGGATTATCATCTTTATCTTACCAGCCTTCTTCATCCCGCTATGTTCGGACGTGCCAGTAGCCTTGCTTTCTCCAGACGTACTGAGCTTGGTGCTCGGATGCCGCTTTGGCTTAGCTGGGGGCTTCCTGCCAGCGGCTGCTCCATCACCCCCTCCATTCTCCACACTGCCCACGGAATGACAAGACAGGGAGCGGGGGGCCATGCTGCTGGCGCAGGGGTGGGGCGCATGCTCCTGAGAGGCAGGCATGGTCAGAAACCCCATGCGGAAGTGCCTACGGAAGGAGGAGATGTCCCTCACCTTCCCAACTCCTACATCTTTGGAAGCACTGAAAGAAAAAACAACAGAGGATGAGACCAGTTCACAGTAAAAATTCTTCTTTAGGTTAAAGGGTGGGTAGCTGGTAGCAAAGCATACAGCAGATCATTACCTCTCTATAAGGTTTGTTTCCCGATAGGAGAAATACTCTGCTAATCTTTGCCCCCCCCCCCCCCCCACCACCACCACCAATCTCTTTTCCCTGCTGCATATACCTACAAAAAACAAAAAAAGATCTTCCTTGATCAACTTCTCAGACTTAAGCAGGTCTTGTTTTCCAGAAACCCATCCAACCTCTTCTTAAACATCTCCCTCTTTCCACCAGTGGCTCTCTATTAAGATGTTTCATTGTATTGTACTGTAGAGAGGTGTGGTAGCCGTGTTAGTCCACTCTTAAAGGTTATCAATAGAAATCAAACAAAATAAAACATGGAAAAGAAAATAAGATGATACCTTTTTTATTTGGACATAACTTAATACATTTCTTGATTAGCTTTCGAAGGTTGCCCTTCTTCGTCAGATCGGAAATAAGCAAATGTGTTAGCAGATAGATATCGTGTGTATCATATCTACATTATAGGAATGTTCTTGTACATCATCCCCCGGAATACTATATATGACAGCCAATTTGCGCAGGCAACTTTAATTATTTAACAAGCCAATCAGAGCCCATAATCGGCCACTAACGAGCAATTATCAGCACTAATTAGAATTTACACGCACAACTTTCTAAGGGGTCCTTTTACTAAGGTGTGCTGAAAAATGGCCTGCGCTGGTGTACACGCGTGCAGGTCCATTTTTCAGCGCACCTGCAAAAAAGGCCGGTGGGGTTTTTTTAGCTGAAAATGAAGGTGTGGCAAAATAAAAATTGGTACGTGTCCATTTTGGGCCTGAGACCTTACTGCCAACCATTGTCTTAGCGGTAAGGTCTCACCCGTTAACCGGGTAGTAATGGTCTACACACGTAGAATGACGATTATCGCCCGGTTTCTGCTGCACGCTAGAAAATAAAAATTATTTTTCTGGCACGCATAGCGGAAGCACATAAAGATCTAAATTCCTGCTCAGGCCACGTGATAGCCGGGAGGTAACTCCAAATTGACATGCATTGGGCTCACGTAGGCGCCTACGTAGCTTAGTAAAAGTGGTGGGTGTAAATTCTAATACGCAAATCTCAAAAGGAGGCGTGGCCAAGGGAAGGGCATAAGCGGGTCATAGATGTTCCTAAAAATTACGTGCAGTTTTTCAGAATATGCCCAATCTGCACCTAAGTTAGGTGCAGTCATTTACACCAGGTTTTACTTGGCATAACTCCTAAATTTTAGTCATGAGGACAGGCCCTAAGTGTATTCTATAAACTGCGCCTAACTTTAGGCAAGGTCTATAGAATAGCACTGTGCGGTTTTATTTGGCACCAATTTTTTTAGGGACCATATATTGAATGAGGTCCCTGCAAACCTGTATCATATTTCTGTTATATGAATGTTCTACTGTGCTGTTCTAATATGGATATTTCTGAGACTATATCATGTCATTACTATTACTAGGATTTAATTTACCTATCTCCAAGTTTGTTACTGATTGTATTTTACGCTCACATTTGCTACGCTGTTAACACAATGTAAGATGTTTATGTCATGCTATACCTTTTGAACACTGCCTTGGGTGAATCTCTTCATAAAAAAAGAGCAATAAATCCCAATAAATAAATGTATCAATCGATCAATCAGTCAGTCAATCAGGACTTTGTACCAGTAATAAATTCTCCATCCTTATTTGTTACTTACTTTTATTGCTAAAATCAAGGGTTGAAAAAAGCCAGAAGAGGTCATCTTGAGACTCTCAAAAACTGAGAGGTGGAAGTAATCTCAAAAGGTCCATCTATCCTGCTATCTTTTGGACTGACTCCACTTTTATCACCTCTGACAGATGTGTCTAATCTCTTAAAACCTCCACTGATGGAGATGCTACCACCTTCCTGGGAACTCTGTTACAATATTTGACTATTCTCACACTTACAGAATTCTTCATAATGTATCATTTAAATCTCCTCTGCTGTAATTTAAGCCTCATTTAGAGTACTGTGTACAATTCTGGAGGCCATATCTTCAAAACGATATTAACAGGATGGAAACAGTCCAGAGGCCTACTACTAAAGTTGTCAGTTGTCTTCCCACAAAATGTATGGGGACAGACTTAAAGATCTCAATATGTATACTTCGGAAGAAAGGTGAGAGGGAGGAGATATGATATAGACATTCAAGTATCTCAGTACCATACATGCAGAGAAGGCAAGTCTCTTTCAACTGAGGGCACAGGATGAAGTTAAAAGGGGATACACTCAGGAGTAATCTAAGAAAATACTTCTTTATGGAAAGGGTGGTGGATGCATGGAACAGCCTTCTGGTGAAGGTGGTGAATACGATGACTGTATCTGAATTCAAGAAAGCACGGGTCAACTACATAAGATCTAAGGAAGAGGAACATATAGTAGATGATATGGATAGAAAGGCCGCATAGGCCATATAGCAGGCTTGTCCAACCCGTGGCCCGCGGGTGAAGTCCTCCAATAGGATCCATTTCTCTGCCACAACAGATCTAACCAAGAGCTTGAGCCCTGTAGCAGCAGAAGTTGAGGCTGTTCACATGGTATCAAGTCTTGTGAGACTTATTACTATGAGACAAATCTCGACTTCCAGTGCAGCATGGCTCGACCTCATGGTGATAAGTCACGGCAGAGAAGTAGGGATCCCATTGGAGAACTTCATCTGGAGCTTCTTTGGACCACTCACGAGGAAGCAGAGAATCTGAGCCAGGGAAGCAATCTTCATTGAAGCAAGCAGGTGACTGGAAGGAGACACCGTGAAGACAGTGGGCGGGTGAAGGTACATGTAAGAGAGGAAGAATGAGTAAAGGACTTGGGAGCATGGGGAGAGAGAAAGAAAGAGAAAACTAGAGAAAGTTTTTTTTTTTTTAATGAGTGCAGTATTAACCTGAGTTTAAACATGGTTTAGACTATTTTTTTGGAAGGAAATTCCATTGACAAAACTGGATGGATGGAAAGAGAGAGAGAAATAGGGCAAGACTGGATGGGTGGACAAGAAAACAGAAACATGGTGAAAAGGAAAACAGAAACAGGGCAAGACTGCATGGGAGGGAAGAAAAACCACTGTTTTTCTTCCCTCCCATGCAATGCTAGATTAGGAGAAAGAGAGAGAGAGAGAGAGAGAGTAATAGTGAATAGGAGGTGGGTGAGAGAGACAGACAATGCTGAATGGGCTGGAGAGACAGCAGAGAAAGAACCTTATGAGACTCGGAGACTGGGCATCTAAATGACAGATGACGTTTAATGTGAGCAAGTGCAAAGTGATGCATGTGGGAAAGAGGAACCTGAATTATAGCTACGTAATACAAGGTTCCACATTAGGAGTCACCAACCAGGAAAGGGATCTAGGCGTCATCATTGATGATACATTGAAACCCTCTGCTCAATGTGCGGCGGTGGCTAAGAAAGCAAATAGAATGTTAGGTATTATTAGGAAAGGAATAGAAAGCAAAAACGAGGACATTATAATACCTTTGTATCGGTCCATGGTGCGACTACATCTTGAATATTGTATGCAGTTCTGGTCACCGCATCTCAAAAAAATATAGTAGAATTAGAAAAGGTACAGAGAAGGGTGATGAAAATAATAAAGGGGATGGAATGACTTTCCTATGAGGAAAGGCAGCTAAAGCGGCTAGGGCTCTACAGCTTGGAGAAAAGACAGCTGAGGGGAGATATGATAGAGGTCTATAAAATAATGAGTGGAGTGGAACGGGTAGACGTGAATCGATTGTTTACTCTTTTCAAAAATACCAAGACTAGGGGGCACAAAATGAAGCTACAAATTAGTAAATTTAAAACAAATTGGAGAAAATATTTCTTCACTCAACGTGTAATTAAACTCTGGAATTCGTTGCCAGAGAACATAGTAAAAGCAGTTAGCTTAGCGGGGTTTAAAAAAGGTTTGGATGGCTTCCTAAAGGAAAAGTCCATAGACCATTATTAAAATGGACTTGGGGAAAATCCACTGCTTATTTCTAGGATAAGCAGCATAAAATGTATTGTACTGTTTTAGGATCTTGCCAGATACTTATGACCTGGATTGGCCACTGTTGGAAACAGGATGCTGGGCTTGATGAACCTTTGGTCTGTCCCAGTATGGCAATGCTTATGTACTTATGAAATACTGCATAGAAGGAGGGAGAAAAAGAGAGATACAAGGGCAATGCTGCATGGGGGGGGGGAGATAAAGAAAAAAAAAGTGATATGGCAAATGGTGCAGGGGGAGAGGAGGAAGGAAGAGTGAGAGAGAGAGAGAAAGAGAGAGACAGGGGCAATGCTACATGCCAGGGGGCATGGGGGTACATATCAGAGAAAGAGAGAGAGAGAATGGGTGAAGACAGGAGAGATACATATGAGAAAGCGAGAGAATGGGTGAAGGCAGGGTAGCATGGAAGAGAAATAGAGAGCTTGAGTATGCTCACGCGTGCACACACACGTGTCTTGGTCCTCTGAATCAGTGGCATAGCTATGTGGGGCCAGGGGGGCCTGGGCCCTCATAGATTTGGCCCTGGACCCCCTTGCCGAAGACTCTCTCGACCCCCTCCTCCCGCCGCCAACCCTCTCTCGCCGTCGCCGTGGGCTACCTTTGCTGGCGGAAGACCCCAATCTCAGCCAGCCGAGGAGGTCCTCTTCTTCCCGCGAAGGCTTCGTTCTGTTTCTGACGTCCTGCACATTGTATGTGCAGGACGTCAGATTCACAGAAACAGAACGAAGCCTTGCAGATCAGCCAGGCTTCATTCTATTTCTGTGAGTCTGACGTCCTGCATGTAGAACATGCAGGATGTCAGAAACAGAACAAAGCCTTCGCGGGAAGAAGACAACCTCGGCTGGCGGGGATTGGGGTCCCCCGCCAGCAAAGGTAGGCGACGCCGGGGGAAGGTTGGTGGCAGGAGGGGGGGTCGAGAGGGTCGTCGGCAGGGGTCATCAAAGTTGGCGGCGGGGGGGGGGTCGGCAATGGCGCAGGGGCTCGGCAGTGGCGGGGGGGGGGGTCGATAATGGCTGGGGGGGGTTGACGGCACCGGGGGGGGCTAAAATGTGCCCCCTCATCTCGGGCTCTGGACCCCCCTCCCGCCGAAGTCTGGCTATGCCCCTGCTCTGAATGTTACAAACTATTAAATGTGGCTCCCGATAAAAAAAAGTTTGGACAAGCCTGCCATATGCTCTTTATCTACCATCATTTTCTACGTTTCTATGTAAAATCCTGGGCAGGTCAGCAAGCTCTATTCAGCGATGCTTAACTGGGCAGTGCTACTGAATATCCCCTCTGACCACTGCAGCACAATTATACTGTATGGGGATAATTTTCATGTATATTACAGGACCCTCATGTATGAAACTACTCCATGTGTAAAAGTATGCATGATGACACACAAGCACAATTATCAGCAGTTTTTGGGCAAAGCACAGGCAGATTTCCAATTTTATAAAATACATGCATTTGCAGCTGCTAAACAGGGTTGCTGAGAGACAGAGCCGGGCCCAGGTAGGGCTGCCGTAGCCCCCCCCCCCCCCCACTTGGGCCATCGCTGTCGCCACCACCTCCCCACTCCCCCCCACCCCACTCGAGCCGCCGCCACTCCCCCCCCCACGCTCAGGCCGTCGCTGCCCCCCCCCCCCCCCCCACTTGGGCCTTCACCACTGCCCCCTACTAGGGCTATTGCTGATGCCCCCCCCACTCGAGCTGTCACTGATACCCCCCCTACTCGGGCTGCTGCTCCCTACCCCTTTACCTTCCTGCATCTGCTCCTCCCTTGGTCTGTCACTGGTGTGCCAGGATCCAGGTTATCGCATTAATGCAATCACCCAGGTCCTGACATATAGGAGCAGGAGAGACACAGACCGAGGGAGCAAAACCTTCTGGCGCCAAACCCCCCTTGGAGGCTGCGCCAGGGGAATCCTTCCCCCCCCCCCCCGCCCCCTCCTCTTGGCAGCTCCACTGCTCAGAAGCAGGCCTAAATGCTCACTGCTTCATTTTAGCTGTGATTTCTGCAGCTTTCCTGGTGCGATTTCATAACAACATCCATGCGCTTACATGTCTTTATAAAATAGGTTAAATGCAAGCGCCTTCTTGCCCTCTGAACCTAGGTGACCTGTTATAAAATTGGGAGCCCAAGAGAAAGTGTTGTGAGAACTGGCCATGGGGATGGTAATGAACTAACATCCAGAGAAGGAAAGAGAGCTACTTTCCCTGTTATCTTTCCATGGTGAATGTGGAGCTTTCAAGAGCTGATTGGCTGCCAGCCAGTCCTTGGCCGCTCGGTAAGGGCAGGCGTATGGTAACAAATGGGAGAACGCCAACGCAGGCTTCGTGTGCTCCTCATACTTATTTTTCAGTTGAAACAGCTGACATTTTCTCAAGCTGTGCTACGTGTATAAGGAAAGGCAGCAACTGTTCAATCAAATTATGACTGTTTTCTTGGGGAAGGGAGTGGGGGGTAGACTCATGATTTTACAATAGATTTTTCATGACCCAATGACGTCACGGAGACCATGTTCTCCCCAGAAGCAAAATACTGTATTTGATTGGCCATTTTGCTCACTGCTCCCAAGGTTACCAAGTCACAAAAACATTTTTTTTACAACAGGCTTCCAGGTTAACCTAATTATTTTACTGACACAAATTTTACCAACGCTGTTTGTGCGCATCAGGTGTTATTACACAAAGATGTAGCCCCCCAACTCCGGCATATTGCAACCATTCAGACAGAGCCTGAGTCCATGGTACTGGAGACACAAGCCCAGCGCTTAGAACATTTTAGTAACATTAAATTATTTTTATAGATATGTCATTGTTTTGTTTTTCTCTTACTAATTGTCAGCATCTCCTGACTATCCCCAAATTAAGTCTAGCACAGTTTATTTAGTCCCTGCAATAATTCCTTTCCCTGCAGTTGGGGCAGTGGGAGATCATTCCTGCCTCCTAACTGCCAGCCATGTGATCATTTGTAAAGTTAATTTCACAGCACATCATAACAATGGTAAGAGGACCCATGAGAGTCTTTTTTTGGCCTAGAAGCTTTCTCTTGCTGTTCTGGACTTCCATATCAATCAAAACTAGAGGCTGCTAGGGCTACAGCACAGTGTGTCTTCATTCACAGCTATCAAGGAGGTATTTTTGTTTTTAATTTTAAATCTCTATTGAAGTCAGAAAATAGCACAAAGAACCACACATCCAACAGAAGGAAAACAGTAACAAGATATAGTCCATTAGCAAAGTAATAATTTTACTTATCATACTCTCTCCCTCTTCCTTACCCTAGACCGGGATGGCAAAGATCACATAGTGATGACCACAGAAGGCCTGGGTTCTTTTAACCTCCTGACAAACTTACAGCCTGCCTTAAATCCCAGCTATAACCCCCTCAACCCCCCCCCCCCCCCGGCAGACCCATACTTCTCAAATCCTACCTCCACCCCTTTAAAAGGAGGCCAAACTGGAAGATCCCTGTGGTCTATAAGTGTAGCTCATTCAACACCAGACTGCCTGCCCTAGGTGGCATTTGGATATAAAGCTCCCATATAAGCATGAATTTTTTTTCTGTCTATTCACAATAAGGTTGGCCTCTTGGGCCTCTCATACCATTAGGTTATGAAAGGCACTTCTCCAAACCCAATCAGTTGGGGGGGGGGCTCTCTTGTATGCAGCATTTTTCCCAACTGCACATGCTTTATGAATAAGCAGATCCCCCCCCCCCCCTTCTCCAAAGGCTCCACATCTATACATTTTCCCAAATAAAATCCCCTGAGATGAAAGTATAATGAACTCTACTCAAAGCACGTATAATAGTGCCTCAAAAGTGTTGGATATGGTTGAGAGACCATAAAGCGTGAGAAAGTATGCAATCCAACTCCCCACATTTAAGACAAAACAGAAATAGAATACAACCTCCATGAAAAGCTTTTACTTGAGAGAAGTGTGATCTGGTAAGTGTGCGAAAATAACATTCTCGTAAAGTCGCACTATGTACTACCTTAGGGATGAATGACAATGCCATACTAAAATCTGCTGGTTCTAGCCCTAGCCCTAACTCTTCATTCCACCATTGCACTATATCTTGGGTTTTTGTAGGGAGGATCTGGCAAATCACTTTATGTAGGACAGAAACTGATAACCACTAGGCCACTCCTCTCAAACTGTATGAAAAACCTAAAAAAACAATCATTCCGTAACAACACTGTTCAACACAACTTTGTAATAAACACTGTTCCAATAACCTATAACTGTAATGAATCAACGCAATCTAACATTGAATCATTCTTATTTGGTTACTTTATCACATTGTTATTATTGAATGCTTTTCATTACCCTTGTTCTTAAATACCTGAATTGTACTGTTTATCTATTTTTCTACCAATTTATATTGCGTATTCTCTATTCTTTAACTGAAATATTACTTGTATTTCTTATTCGCCACTATGGTATTTGTAAGCCACATTGAGCCTGCAAAGAGGTGGGAAAATGTGGGATATAAATGCAGAAAATAAATAAAAATAAATAAATATTTATCTATGCACCTCTTGATTAAAATCTCCTTTAGTTCACCTCCACCCCAGCAGAAAAAGCCTTGCTCTGTAAATGTATATAACGGGTTAACTGCATATAGGCAAAGGCATCTGCAGGGCTACCGAAAGGGGAGAACAGGGGGGGCAAGATTCCCCAGGTCCGGCCTCCAAGAAGGGCCCGGCACCGGCGACCAAAAGAAACTACTCTGCTAGCCACAGATCCTTCTTCCTGTCGTATCCTGCCTATGCGGAAACAGGAAGTTACTTCACAGGAGGCGGGACACGGCAGGAAGAAGGACCTATAGTCAGCAGAGCACTCTCTCTCTTTTGCTACTGCAGGAGGGGGCCGGCAGTGGCAGAGCAGTGGCTACAGTGGGTGAGCGATGGCAGAGCCCTGAAGACCGTTTGCCCTGGGCCCATCTTTGACTCTCAGTGGCCCTGTGTATATGTCCTATGAACTGTGGCATTTTGTAGCAAAGATTCAAAAGACATTATGGTCCCATCTGCCTGTAGTACATGTGTTAATAGGCTAATCCCAACTGTGGTCCATCTCTGAAATGCTTTGCTCTTCATGCCTGGTGGGGGGGGGAGTCCAAACTCCCAACAACAGTTAAAATGTCTGTAGAAGAAGGACCTCAAACAGACATCAGTGAATGCCAAGCCTCCCTCAGTGGTCTCAGCAAAGCACCAACTGAAAGTGGTCAGCAAAAAACTCCCTCTCCAAACCCAAAGGTGTATAATCCTCCATAGCTAGAACCCAATCTCTAATGTGCTGCAAAAGACAGGCTCAAATGTCCAAGTTGGAGTTTGGACGTTGTGCACTAAACGACCCAAAACCGCATAGAAAACATGACCATTTTCAAAACTACCATTTTTTAATTTTTTTAAAATACCATTTGTAACAAGTTTTTGTGCTTTGTGCATTTATCTTTTCAGACCATTTTTGAAAAAAAAAAAAAGCAATGCTGAGATAAGTACCTGGGATGTCTGGAGGACCAGTCTACTAAAAATGCTGCCCCCCCCCCCCCCTCCATTTTCTACATTTTTCACTTGTATGGCTTTTTTTTAATTTTAAATATGGCCATAGAGACATCCCTGCAGAGCAAAGGAATAGCCTAGTGGTTAGTGTAGTGGGCTATAGCCCAAGGGACACAGGTTCAAACCCCAATATAACTCTTTTTTTTTTTTTTTTTTTGTAAATGTGAACCTTCCAGGACCTGAAAAATACATTCTATATCTGAATATACGCCACTTCAATAGCCTTCAGGCTTGCAGGTGTCCTATATATTTAGGTGCAGTAGATATTTTTCTGTTTCTGGAAGACTTGGAATTATTATTAAAAAAAAGAGTTGAAGTGGGAGTTGAACCTTTGTGCCTTCTTTCACAGGTCACAGAAAACAGTTTGAGCAAGAGGATGCTGCGATGCACTGCCAACTTCTATTTTAAGGGCTCTCCCCAGCTCTGTTCATCTCACGTCTGCCCATTGACTTACTGGGAGGGCTCCACAGTATAGGGCACACTCTGGTGTCACATGAGGAATGGGCAGACTCAGTGGCGTAGGGGGGGGGGCGGTCCGCCCCGGGTGCACGCCGCTGGGGGGGGGGTGTCGTCTCCGTTGGGTCCTTGCTCCCTCTGCCCCGGAACAGGTTACATCCTGTTCCGGGGCAGAGAGAGCAAGGAACCAATGGAACCGACGCAGGTCCCAGCGACGTAGGCTCGGGGGCGGATCGGCCCGCCCCTCGTTGAAAAGTAAGCTACAATGCGTTCCAGCGGGGGGAGGGTGCGCGGCGGCGACCCACCCCAGGTGCCAGCCGCCCTCGCTACGGCACTGGGCAGACTAGATCAGCCTAGCCGTACGTACTTGTCGTTTTAACAAGGGGTTCCAGGATCCTTCCTCCAGCAAATTGCTGGATGGAAGGTTGCAATAGGCAGAGCCACAGAATGAGTTTTGTAAAATTATCCCACTGGTTATATGTACCCAAAAGTACACACAGTGACAGGAAGGTGAATACTCTTGTGACCTGCATGTAGGTGTGTTTATAGGCATAGTTTGGGAACAGTTTGAGAGTACAAAAAGCACCAGGGCTTTTTTTGAGGGGGTACTCGGGTACTGAGTAACAGCACCTTTTCCAGTGTCTCCTAAAATTGACCCATGGACCATAAGTTTTAATGAAAGAGCTCAGGCTCAAGACACCAATTCTGCCTTTGTCATAGATTCTGTGACTGGTTGCAGGGGGCCTGGCTATTGTGGAGTGAGTCCCTCAGTGATCACCCCACCCCTGAAGGGTGGCTTGGCATTTGAGTACCGGCACCTTTTTTGCTAGAAAAATTGCACTGCAAAGCACATACATAGTATATCAAATATGCATCTTGTGTACTTCACTCTACTATGTGTAAATGTACGTGGGTTCATTTTTAGCTGCAATTGTGCAGATTTTGTCAGGTTGTATTATAAAGACGCTCAGGTGCTGTGGAGGAACATTGTCGATATGATGGACGCCCCCCTTTAGGTTTTTACACAAGATGGGCTTGCATCTATGATGGAGTGAATACATTTTGACAGTATACACAAACTAGTGGGTACAAGATGACATGCCTGGTGTGGCAGCCACCCTTAACATGGTATCTTGCTCCTGGACCACTACCCCCATATCTCCAGCTTCTCACTCAAATTGCTGGGGTGCATGGTGGAAGAATTTCCCAGCATGACTTGAGCATCTGCCGAATCATAGGGTTGGGGTGGGGGAGCCTTGTGGCACCAATATTGATTATTGCAATGGAATCTATGCAGGGTGCAAAGAAATGCTTCAAAACAAATTACAAACTGCCCAGAATACAGCTCCAAGGCTGATCTATGGAAAATCGAGGTTCGAAAGTTCAAGGCCACTACGTGAGAAATGACACTGGCTGCCCGTCAAAGACCGGATAACTTTTAAAGTTTGCACCCTGATGCATAAAATCCTCTACAGTGAAGCTCCAGCTTAAATGGATAACCTTATCAACTTGCCGCCTAGGAACTCTCACAGATCATCTCGTTCGTACTTAACTCTCTATTACCCAACATGTTCTGGCCTCAAGTATAAAGCCACTTCCATATCATCAAGCTGATCAATCCATAGACTGGTGGGTTGTGTCCATCTACCAGCAGGTGGAGATAGAGAGCAAACTTTTGCCTCCCTATATGTGGTCATGTGCTGCCGGAAACTCCTCAGTATGTTCTCTATCTCTGCAGGTGGTGGTCACACACAGCAGCAGCTCTGGCTAGGCCTCCAAGCCTAATTTTTAGGTTTTGTTGAGTGCCTGGGGTTGAGGGCTCTTTTGAGCAAGTGCAAACCTGGTGGTGCCAGGTCCCTCCTTTTCTCCCCCCTCCCGCTGGCTCCGTTTAAAAAAAAAAAAAAATTTTGAACGTCCTTAAAGGCGTTTATTTCGACGTTTATTTAAGCGTCTATTGCAGCTACTCACTGGGACACCAGGTCGTTACAACTCGGAGCGGACAGCAGGTAATTTTTACCTTTTTATAGCGGGCAGGGGGTTCCCCGATTATTCTCCTCGTGGCATATGGCGTCGGAGGGCGAGGGCGCAAAGGGTCGCTCCCTGGGTCGCTTGAGCGCTTCTAGAGGGGATGCGGGGGTCTTAAAGCCTGATTCGCCCTTGTTGGGTGACAGTTTCGTGACCGATGAATGTCCCGGTCCTTCCTCTGGCGTGGCGGTTTTTCCCGCCATAAACGCCCATCCCCCGCTCCTCACCTCCGCCATCTTGGCCGGCCACGCGGCTCGGACGGCTTCTTCTTGGGCCGCCCTTGAGGTTGGAGACATTAATGCCATGAACGCCCTTAATTTGGGCGACGGCACAGAAGCGGCTAAAGTTAAGAGCCGTTCTTCCCGCGCGGCTCCTTCGCGGAGTTTCGTGCCGGACGCCATTTTGGATGCGCAGCATGTCTCTCCCCCGCTTTTGCGAGCGCCGGTTGAGAGTGCGTCTAGGGCTGTTACCCAGGCTGCGGAAGTGCACGGTCTGGGGGGTTTCTCCCCCGAGTTTGTTTTGCTGCTGCATCAGGCCTTCCTCATGCACAATGCTGCCCCTGCTCCCTCGTCTGGTAAAGAGGTTGAGGTTCCCAGAGGTAAACGTCCTCGGGTTGATTCCCAGGCCTTGGAGGAATTTGTCTCCTCCGATGTAGATGAGGGCAGCGTGTCTGAGGTCTCCCAACGGTCCTTTGCGGATTCCTTGGAGGAGACGGATCCCCGCTCAGATGGAGCGGATGACCCCTCTGCAGCGCGGCTTTTTTCGCCCAGAGGATTTGCCCAACCTGTTGTTACAGGCCATGGACACTTTGAAGATTTCCTCTCCGGAGGACGTCTCTCCCTCAGCCCCTGTTGGCTCTGCCATTATGCTGGGGACGAAGCGCCCGCCTAGAACCTTCCACGTGCATGATGCCATGCACACCTTAATTTCGGCTCAATGGGATGTCCCAGAAGCGAGCCTTAAAGTGGCTAGGGCTATGTCCCGCCTCTATCCTTTGGCTGTGAGTGAACGTGAGGCCTATCTGTGGCCTACCGTGGATTCTTTAATCACTGCGGTGACTAAGAAAACGGCGTTGCCGGTGGAAGGTGGCACGGCCCTAAAGGACGCCCAAGACAGAAGATTGGAGGCGGCCTTAAGGTCGTCCTTTGAGGCAGCTGCTTTAAGTTTGCAGGCCTCAGTTTGCGGCTCCTATGTGGCCAGGGCGTGCCTGACTATGGTGCAGCGGGCTTCCCCCTCGGATCATTCCTTGAGGGCTGATTGGCCGGCCCTGGAATCGGGCTTAGCCTATTTGGCAGACTTGCTGTGTGATGTCTTGAGAGCCTCAGCTAAAGGCATGGCTCAGACATTCTCTGCGCGGCGGTGGCTTTGGCTGAAACATTGGTCTGCTGACCACGCCTCTAAATCCCGCCTGGCTAGATTGCCTTTTAAAGGCAAGCTGCTCTTTGGGGTCGAGCTGGACAAAATCGTGACCGATCTCGGCACGTCTAAGGGCAAGAAGTTACCAGAGGTCAGGGCTCGGGCTAGTGCTCGTCCCGGTACCTCCAGAGGACGGTTTCAGGAAGCCCGTCGGTACCGCCCGGGCAGGTCGGGTTCTTCTGCCCCCTCTTCCTTTAAGAGGAATTTCTCCACCAAGCAGCATTCCTTTCGCAGAGACCGCCGTCCAGGAGGTGCTCCCTCCGGTCCTCCCCCAGGGTCTCGTACCCAATGACGGGGTCTGGGTCCACGCCCCAGTGCAGATTGGAGGACGGCTGTCCTCGTTTCTGGGCGAGTGGACCACAATAACTTCAGACGCTTGGGTGCTGGAAGTCATCAGAGACGGCTACAAGCTAGAGTTCTGCCGACCCTTAAGAGACGGGTTTGTACTCTCTCCCTGCAAGTCTCCGGTCAAAGCTGTGGCAGTGCAGCAGACTTTGGACAATCTGATCCGCCTGGGTGCGGTCGTTCCGGTGCCAGAAAGTCAGCTTGGCAAGGGGCGTTACTCCATTTACTTTGTGGTACCAAAGAAAGGAGGTTCTGTCCGGCCTATCCTCGACCTCAAAGGGGTCAATCGGGCCTTGAAAGTGCGGCCCTTTCGCATGGAGACTCTCCGCTCTGTTATAGCGGCAGTGAAGGCAGGGGAGTACCTGGCATCCTTGGACATCAAGGAAGCATACTTGCATATTCCCATCTGGCCTCCTCATCAACGCTTTCTGCGTTTTGCAGTCCTGGGCCGACACTTCCAGTTCAGAGCCCTCCCGTTCGGGTTGGCTACTGCTCCGCGGACCTTTTCCAAAGTAATGGTGGTCATAGCGGCCTTCCTGCGAAAGGAAGGAGTACAAGTCCATCCTTATCTGGACGACTGGTTGATCCGAGCCCCCTCTTATGCAGAGTGCGGCAAAGCTGTGGACCGGGTAGTTGCTCTTTTGAGCTCCCTGGGATGGATCATCAACTGGGAGAAGAGCCAGCTGCGCCCGACTCAGTCCCTGGAGTATCTGGGAGTTCGATTCGACACCCAAGTGGGCAGAGTGTTCCTGCCAGACAATCGGATTGTCAAACTTCAGGCTCAGGTGGACCAGTTCCTAGTAGCCTCTCCCCTTCGGGCTTGGGACTATGTGCAGCTGTTGGGCTCTATGACGGCCACGATGGAAGTTGTGCCCTGGGCCAGGGCTCATATGAGACCACTTCAACACTCTTTGCTGCAGCGCTGGACTCCGATGTCGGAGGATTATGCTGTGCGCCTTCCCTTGGACCCAGCAGTGCGCAAGGCGCTGAGCTGGTGGATGCAGACAGACAAGTTGTCTGCGGGAATGCCTCTGGTGACCCCAGAGTGGATTGTCGTCACGACGGACGCCTCGTTGTCGGGCTGGGGAGCCCACTGCTTGGGAAGGACAGCGCAGGGGCTCTGGTCTCCTGCAGAAACAAAGTGGTCTATCAACCTCCTGGAACTCAGAGCCATTCGGTTGGCGCTTTTGGAGTTCATCCCGTTACTGGTGTTGAAGCCTGTACGGGTTCTGTCGGACAATGCCACGGCTGTGGCCTATGTCAACCGCCAGGGAGGTACCAAGAGCGCCCCTCTAGCCAAGGAGGCTATGAATCTTTGCCAGTGGGCGGAAGCGAACCTGGAGCAGCTTTCAGCGGCCCACATTGCCGGAGTCATGAATGTCAAGGCGGACTTTCTCAGTCGCCATACCTTGGAGCCCGGAGAGTGGCAGCTATCTGCTCAGGCGTTCTTGGACATCACGAAGCGCTGGGGCCAGCCGAGCCTAGATCTGATGGCGTCATCGGCCAATTGCCAAGTGCCGCGCTTTTTCAGCAGAGGACGGGACCCTCGATCCCTGGGAGTAGATGCTCTTCTCCAACAGTGGCCGAAACAAGAGCTTCTCTATGTGTTCCCGCCCTGGCCCATGTTGGGCAGGGTGCTAGACCGGGTGGCAAAGCATCCCGGCAGGGTAATCCTGGTGGGTCCGGATTGGCCCAGACGTCCCTGGTATGCGGACTTGATCAGGCTCTCAGTCGACGATCCTCTGCGGCTGCCAGTGGAGCGGGGCCTGTTACATCAGGGTCCCGTGGTGATGGAGGATCCCTCCCCCTTTGGTCTTACGGCCTGGCTATTGAGCGGCAGCGTCTGAGGAAGAAGGGCTTCTCAGACAAGGTCATCGCCACTATGCTAAGAGCGAGGAAGCGCTCTACTTCTACTGCTTACGCCAGGGTTTGGCGTATCTTTGCAGCGTGGTGTGAAGCAGGCTCACTTTCTCCCTTCACTGCTCCAATTTCTTCAGTGTTGGCGTTCCTGCAAGAAGGTCTGGAGAAAGGCCTGTCGCTCAGTTCCCTTAAAGTCCAGGTAGCGGCTCTGGCTTGCTTCAGGGGCCGCCTGAAGGGTGCTTCCCTGGCTTCGCAGCCAGATGTGGTGCGCTTTCTCAAGGGAGTGAATCACCTGCGCCCTCCTCTGCACTCAGTGGTGCCTGCGTGGAATCTCAACCTGGTGCTAAGAGCATTGCAGAAGCCGCCTTTTGAACCCTTGTCGAGGGCATCTCTGAAAGACCTGACGTTGAAAGCAGTCTTTTTGGTGGCTATCACTTCAGCCAGAAGAGTTTCCGAGCTCCAGGCGCTCTCATGTCGAGAGCCTTTTCTGCAGTTCACTGAGGCAGGAGTGACTATTCGCACAGTGCCTTCCTTCCTGCCCAAGATTGTTTCTCGCTTCCATGTGAATCAGCAGCTCTGTCTCCCTTCCTTTCGTAGGGAGGACTACCCAGAGGAGTACTCTGCTCTTAAATATCTGGATGTGAGACGAGTCATCATCAGATACTTGGAAGTGACCAATGATTTCCGGAAATCGGATCATCTGTTTGTCCTGTTTGCAGGTCCTCGTAAGGGTCTGCAGGCTGCTAAGCCTACAGTGGCAAGATGGGTCAAGGAAGCCATTGCAGCGGCTTATGTGGCCGCGGGGAAGGTGCCGCCTATCCAGCTGAAGGCTCACTCCACGAGAGCTCAGGCGACCTCGATGGCAGAGGCCGGATCCGTCTCCTTGGAAGAGATATGCAAGGCGGCAACTTGGGCTTCGGCTCATACATTCTCCAAGCATTACCGTTTGCCTGTGGCTGCACGGGCGGAGGCCCGGTTTGGAGCTTCAGTGTTGAGGTCAGGGATTTCAATGTCCCGCCCTGGGTGAGTACTGCTTCGGTACATCCCACCAGTCTATGGATTGATCAGCTTGATGATATGGAAGGTAAAATTATGTATAATCATACCTGATAATTTTCTTTCCATTAATCATAGCTGATCAATCCATAGCCCCTCCCAGATATCTGTACTGTTTTTATTCTGGTTGCATTTCAGGTTCAAGTTTAGTCTTCAGTTACTTCAGAAAGACTTCGTGTTCAAGTTTTTTCACTTGGATTCTTCAAGAGTTAAGACGAGTTTGTGTTACAGTGAGCTGCTGCATTCCTCTCCCCTCCGTTTTACGGGGCTGGATTGAGACTTAAAATTCTGCCGGCACTCCCTCCCGCTTCGTGCGGCTGTAGGGCAGCTTTGTACCCCTCCCGCTTCGGCGGTGTTAGGGTCAGTCAGCTCCTCCCGCGGTTGCGGTTGCAGGATAAGCCAGATCCCCCCGCATCGGCGGGTGTGGTGTCCCTCCCCCGCTCCGCGGGGATGAGCTGGACGGATTCCCCTCCCCCACTTGTGTGGGGATGAGCTGGGTTAATTCCCCTCCCCCGTTTCGGCGGTGGTGAGCTGGGCAGAGTGTCCCTTCGTGGGTGTAATTCTCTAAGTGCTGAGTCCTGCGGATGGAGCTTTGATATCGACATACTGAGGAGTTTCCGGCAGCACATGACCACATATAGGGAGGCAAAAGTTTGCTCTCTATCTCCACCTGCTGGTAGATGGACACAACCCACCAGTCTATGGATTGATCAGCTATGATTAATGGAAAGAAAATTATCAGGTATGATTATACATAATTTTACCTTACACATCCACCTTCCCCTATGTTGGTGCTCATTTGTGGAATGGATTACCTAAATCTGTTAAAATTACTCCCGATCATCTGACCTTCAGGAAAACCCTCAAGACCACCTTATTTGGAATAGCTTACGCAAATGTCCCACCATTGCATCCATAACTGCTGAACTGTAACTATCTTAACCACATCCTTAACTTTATTACCCCTTCCCCTTCTCTGTAATTATTCACTGATCTCTCCTACTTCCATGTACTTGATTGTTTATGCCGGATTAATGTATGCCTTTTTCAGACTGATGTAAGCCACATTGGGTCTGCCTGTGGGTGGGAAAATGTGGGATATAAATGCTATAAATAAATAATATAATATAAAGCCTCAATGCCAGAGGCTGCCACAACTAACTTCTGAACGGCCTTAGTTTTGTCCCCCCCCCCCCCCCTCTCTGTTTAAGGTATGGCTGTTTTGATGCATTTGGACAAATGTACAGTCAGTCAAGTAGGGGCAGTCAAATTGGGGAAATCTAGACTGCCCCAATTTGACTGCCCCTACTTGACTTTCTCCGAGGACAAGCAGGCTGCTTGTTCTCACGACTGGGTTGACGTCCGCGGCAGCCCCCACCAACCGGAAAAAAGCTTCGCGGGACGGTCGGCACGCAGGGCACGCCCACCGCGCATGCGCGGCCGTCTTCCCGCCCGTGCGCGACCGCTCCCGCCAGTTATTTTTTTCCCGCGACTGAGAGAGTTGTGCTTTAGCCTCTCTCTCGACTCAGCCGCCGGATTTTTCGACCGCGTTTACGCGGATCGTCGTTTTGGCCTATCTGGCTTCCTTTTATTATTTTACTTCTTTCTGTTAAAAAAAAAAAAAAAAAAAAAAAGACTTTGCGCGTGTGGAGCACGCGCTCCTCCTTTTCCCTCGCTTTCCAGCGGGGACGCCTCGTTGCGGCCTAGTAGCCGCTCGGTCGGTTTCAATTTTCGTGGTGTGATTTTAGCCACCATTGCCGACTTTGACTTCGCCGACGCGATTTTTCCGTCGATGTCCTCGAAGGTCCCGAGTGGATTTAAGAAGTGTGGTCGCTGCGGCCGGCCGATCTCGCAGACCGACACCCACGCTTGGTGCCTCCAGTGCCTCGGGCCGGAGCACAACCTCAAGTCGTGTGCTTTGTGTCTCGGTCTCCGGAAACGGACTCAGGTTGCGAGGCAAGTTCTGCGGGACCGTCTTTTTGGAACTTGCGCCGGCCCCTCGACGTCGACCTCGACGGCATCGGTATCGAAGGCCGGTTCTTCGGTACCGGTATCGATGCCCGAGACATCGGCACCGATGGCAGCGACCCCAGGAGAACAGGTCCCGTCGGCCCGCCGGTCCGCCGGCGAGAGTGGGGTAGAGAGACCGCGTGGGCAATCGGCCCCGGTTACTCCCTCAACTCGTGAGCCACGGGACCGAACCCTGTCGGACCCGGTACCTCGAGACCGAGGGGGATCGACCTCCTCCTCCTCCATGCCCTCCGGCCCCGGTGACGTGCACCGAAAGAAGGATAAGAAGCGCCGTCACCGGGAGCCCTCGGTGCACCCCGAAGAGGAGTCGACGCCGAAGCGTCATCATCGAGAGGAGAGGTCTCCGTCGGTTGTGGAGGTACCGACGCGTCGGGGTTCCGGCACCTCGGTGCCGTCTCCTGGGCCCCAGCAGCTTCCGGCACCGACACCCTTACCAGCCCCCCCGCCTTTCTCGGCAGCGGGCCTGGACGAGTGCCTCAGAGCCATCCTTCCGGGGATCCTGGAAGGGCTGATGCGCCAGGCTGTGCCGGCCCCGGGGGTGCTTGCGCCCCCGGCGCCGATGACTGTGGCGCCGGCGAGCTGTAGCCCGGCGCCGGGGCTGTCGACACCGCCGCCGCTTGCGGTGCCGGTCTCGACTGCCACGCAGGTGGAGTCCCCGTCGACGTCGATGGAGGGAGCTCCGTCCCCGCCGGCGCGGGAGTCCACCGCTCGACGACACCGAGACCCTGGTGCCTCGACGTCGAGCCGGGCCCGGTACCGGACTCAGCTACATGAGCTAATGTCCGATACCGAGGATGAGGACTCGTGGGGGGAAGAGGAGGACCCGAGATATTTCTCCTCAGAGGAGTCTACGGGCCTTCCCTCGGACCCCACGCCGTCACCGGAGAGGAAGCTCTCACCTCCTGAGAGTCTCTCCTTTGCCTCCTTTGTGCGGGATATGTCTATAAGCATTCCCTTTCCCGTGGTCTCTGTGGAAGAGCCGAGGGCCGAGATGCTCGAGGTCCTCGACTATCCATCACCACCTAGAGAGTCCTCCACGGTACCGCTGCACAATGTCCTGAAGGAGACGCTGCTTCGGAACTGGGTGCGACCACTAACTAACCCCACCATTCCAAAGAAAGCAGAGTCCCAGTACAGGATCCACTCTGACCCAGAGCTCATGCGGCCCCAATTGCCCCATGACTCAGCGGTCGTGGATTCTGCTCTCAAGAGGGCACGGAGTTCGAGGGATACCGCCTCGGCGCCCCCCGGGGCGGGAGGCTCGCACTCTGGACTCATTTGGGAGGAAGGCCTACCAATCCTCCATGCTCGTGACCCGCATCCAATCTTACCTGCTCTATATGAGCATTCACATGCGGACCAATGTGCAACAGCTGGCGGACCTGGTCGATAAGCTCCCGCCGGAGCAGTCCAGGCCTTATCAGGAGGTGGTCAGGCAGCTGAAGGCGTGCAGAAAGTTCCTGTCCAGGGGGATTTTTGACACCTGTGACGTGGCATCTCGTGCTGCGGCCCAAGGTATAGTGATGCGCAGGCTCTCATGGCTGCGTGCCTCTGACCTGGACAACCGCACCCAGCAGAGACTGGCTGACGTCCCTTGCCGGGGGGATAATATTTTTGGCGAGAAGGTCGAGCAGATGGTTGACCAACTGCATCAGCGGGAAACCGCTCTCGACAAGCTCTCCCACCGGGCGCCTTCAGCACCCGCCCCCACGGGCGGGCGTTTTTCCCGGGCCCGGCAGGCTGCACCCTATTCTTTTGCAAAGCGTAGGTACAACCAGCCGGCCCGAAGGCCTCGTCAGGCACAGGGACAGCCCCAGCGCGCTCGTTCTCGTCAACAGCGTGCGCCTAAGCAGCCCCCTGCGCCTCCACAGCAAAAGCCGGGGACGGGCTTTTGACTGGATCCATGGGAACATAGCCGCCCTACAAGTGTCCGTACCGGACGATCTACCGGTCGGAGGGAGGTTAAAATTCTTTCACCAAAGGTGGCCTCTCATAACCTCCGACCAGTGGGTTCTCCAAATAGTGCGGTGCGGATACGCCCTGAATTTGACCTCCCTGCCTCCAAATTGTCCTCCGGGAGCTCAGTCTTTCAGCTCCCATCACAAGCAGGTACTTGCAGAGGAACTCTCCGCCCTTCTCAGCGCCAATGCGGTCGAGCCCGTACCACCCGGGCAGGAAGGGCAGGGATTCTATTCCAGGTACTTCCTTGTGGAAAAGAAAACAGGGGGGATGCGTCCCATCCTAGACCTGAGAGGCCTGAACAAATTCCTGGTCAAAGAAAAGTTCAGGATGCTTTCCTTGGGCACCCTTCTGCCAATGATTCAGAAAAACGATTGGCTATGTTCCCTGGATTTAAAGGACGCATACACGCACATCCCGATACTGCCAGCCCACAGACAGTATCTCAGATTCCGCCTGGGCGCACGGCACTTTCAGTATTGTGTGCTGCCCTTTGGGCTCGCCTCTGCCCCACGAGTGTTTACAAAGTGCCTCGTGGTGGTAGCGGCCTACCTACGCAAGCTGGGAGTGCACGTGTTCCCATATCTCGACGATTGGCTGGTCAAGAACACCTCGGAGGCAGGAGCCCTCCGGTCCATGCAGTGCACTATTCAACTTCTGGAGCTGCTGGGGTTTGTGATAAATTACCCAAAGTCCCATCTCCAGCCAACTCAGTCTCTGGAATTCATAGGAGCGCTGCTGAATTCCCAGACGGCTCAGGCCTACCTTCCCGAAGCGAGGGCCACCAATCTCTTGACCCTGGCCTCGCAGACCAGAGCGTCTCAGCAGATCACAGCTCGGCAGATGTTGAGACTTCTGGGTCATATGGCCTCCACAGTTCATGTGACTCCCATGGCTCGTCTTCACATGAGATCTGCTCAATGGACCCTAGCTTCCCAGTGGTTCCAAGCCACCGGGAATCTAGAAGATGTCATCCGCCTCTCCACCAGTTGCCGCACTTCACTGCTCTGGTGGACCATCCGGACCAATTTGACCCTGGGACGTCCATTCCAAATTCCGCAGCCCATGAAAGTGCTGACGACGGATGCATCTCGCCTGGGGTGGGGAGCCCATGTCGATGGGCTTCACACTCAGGGTCTGTGGTCCCTCCAGGAAAAGGATCTGCAGATCAACCTCCTGGAGCTCCGAGCGATCTGGAACGCACTGAAGGCTTTCAGAGATCGGCTGTCCTGCCAAATTATCCAAATTCGGACAGACAATCAGGTTGCAATGTATTACGTCAACAAGCAGGGGGGCACCGGATCTCGCCCCCTGTGCCAGGAGGCCGTCGGGATGTGGCGTTGGGCGTGTCGGTTCGGCATGCTCCTCCAAGCCACGTACCTGGCAGGCGTAAACAACAGTCTGGCCGACAGACTGAGCAGAGTCATGCAACCGCACGAGTGGTCGCTCCATGCCAGAGTGGTACGCAAGATCTTCCGAGCGTGGGGCACCCCCTCGGTGGACCTTTTCGCCTCTCAGACCAACCACAAGCTGCCTCTGTTCTGTTCCAGACTTCAGGCACACGGCAGGCTAGCGTCGGATGCCTTTCTCCTCCATTGGGGGACCGGCCTCCTGTATGCTTATCCTCCCATACCTTTGGTGGGGAAGACCTTACTGAAGCTCAAGCAAGACCGCGGCACCATGATTCTGATCGCGCCCTTTTGGCCCCGTCAGATCTGGTTCCCTCTTCTTCTGGAGTTGTCCTCCGAAGAACCGTGGAGATTGGAGTGTTTTCCGACTCTCATTTCGCAGAACGACGGAGCGTTGCTGCACCCCAACCTTCAGTCCCTGGCTCTCACGGCCTGGATGTTGAGGGCGTAGACTTCACTGCGTTGGGTCTGTCTGAGGGTGTCTCCCGGGTCTTGCTTGCCTCTAGGAAGGATTCCACTAAAAAGAGTTATTTTTTCAAGTGGAGGAGGTTTGTCGTGTGGTGTGAGAGCATGGCCCTAGAACCTCGTTCTTGCCCTGCACAGAACCTGCTTGAATACCTTCTGCACTTATCGGAGTCTGGCCTCAAGACCAACTCAGTAAGGAATCACCTTAGTGCGATTAGTGCTTACCATTACCGTGTGGAGGGTAAAGCCATCTCTGGAGAGCCTTTAGTCGTTCGATTCATGAGAGGCTTGCTTTTGTCAAAGCCCCCTATCAAGCCTCCTGCTGTGTCATGGGATCTCAACGTCGTCCTCACCCAGCTGATGAAACCTCCTTTTGAGCCACTGAATACCTGCCATCTGAAGTATTTGACCTGGAAGGTCATTTTCTTGGTGGCAGTTACTTCAGCTCGTAGGGTCAGTGAGCTTCAAGCCCTGGTAGCTCATGCTCCATATACCAAATTTCATCACAACAGAGTAGTGCTCCGCACCCACCCAAAGTTCCTGCCAAAGGTGGTGTCGGAGTTCCATCTTAACCAGTCAATTGTCTTGCCAACATTCTTCCCCAGGCCGCATACCCGCCCTGCTGAACGTCAGTTGCACACATTGGACTGCAAGAGAGCATTGGCCTTCTACTTGGAGCGGACACAGCCCAACAGACAGTCCGCCCAATTGTTTATTTCTTTCGACCCTAACAGGCTAGGGGTCGCTGTCGGGAAACGCACCATCTCTAATTGGCTAGCAGATTGCATTTCCTTCACTTACGCCCAGGCTGGGCTGGCTCTTGAGGGTCATGTCACGGCTCATAGTGTTAGAGCCATGGCAGCGTCAGTGGCCCACTTGAAGTCAGCCACTATTGAAGAGATCTGCAAGGCTGCGACGTGGTCATCTGTCCACACATTCACATCACATTACTGCCTCCAGCAGGATACCCGACGCGACAGTCGGTTCGGGCAGTCGGTGCTGCAGAATCTGTTTGGGGTTTAAATCCAACTCCACCCTCCAGGACCCGAATTTATTCTGGTCAGGCTGCACTCTCAGTTAGTTGTTCTTCGTAGGTCAATTTCCTGTTGTACCCTCGCCGTTGCGAGGTTCAATTGACCTGGGTTCTTGTTTTGAGTGAGCCTGAGAGCTAGGGATACCCCAGTCGTGAGAACAAGCAGCCTGCTTGTCCTCGGAGAAAGGGTATGATACATACCTGTAGCAGTTGTTCTCCGAGGACAGCAGGCTGATTGTTCTCACCTACCCTCCCTCCTCCCCTTTGGAGTTGTGTGTTTTCATATTTTGCTAGTTATTCAACTGGCGGGAGCGGTCGCGCACGGGCGGGAAGACGGCCGCGCATGCGCGGTGGGCGTGCCCTGCGTGCCGACCGTCCCGCGAAGCTTTTTTCCGGTTGGTGGGGGCTGCCGCGGACGTCAACCCAGTCGTGAGAACAATCAGCCTGCTGTCCTCAGAGAACAACTGCTACAGGTATGTATCATACCCTGACTGTGCATTTGTCCATTAGATTGTAAGCTCTTTGAGCAGGGGCTGTCCTTCTATGTTAAATCGTACAGCGCTGCGTAACCCTAGTAGCGCTTTAGAAATGTTAAATAGTAGTAGTAGTAGTACTGATGCAGATGGTGGTCTAGAATTTGGCAGGTTAGATTTAATGCTAACAAATGCAGGGTCATGTATTTGGGCTGCAAGAAATATCTCCATGTCATTGTTTAATTAAAGCTGCAGCCTAATGTTATACCTCTAATACTAATAACACCTCATGTGTTACCTCAGGTTATTGACTCAGTTGACCCTCCCTTTGCTCATGTGGAGAAAGGTTCTGTCTGGGCCGGGTGTTGGAGGGCTGGGCCGAGGGGTCATGGCTGCCTACCTTAACCATCTGTTCCTCACCTCCCATGCCCAATAAATCAAAAGAAAGAAAGAAAGAAAGAGAAGGAGGAACCCTGCCAACAGCCTAATAAGGATTTCCATGCCTCTGAGAGCGCACCGGCAAGGGGAACTGAAAAGAGAATGAACTGTGTAATCTACTTAAGTGCTTCCTGGCATTAATGGTCAAGGTATCTTCAGGGATTGCAAGAGGAAGAGTTTTATGAGACAACTTCAGCAGTTAAATGGCACGTGAGGAGAACGGGGAATTTGGCTAAGCTTCCCTCAATTCTGAAATGCCAGGGCCAAACCCGTAATGCTGCTGGTGTCCTACATAAACTAAGTTACAAGAAATAAAGATGAAGGGGTTGCTATTTAGCTGGCAGCGGTCACTGTTTTGCTGAGTGCCACGGCTGTATTCCCAGATATGCAATGCAGGGCCATGTCAGGGCAGCAGAATTGAGTGTCTGGACATATGCGGACAGTTAAAACATAGCAGTTAAGTGCAATTATTCAGCACTTGTGGCTACCGATGAACTGTGTTTTATCTGATTCTATTTATGCAGTTATCTTGGTGGGCCTTTTACAAAGGTGCACTAAAAATAAGCGTGCACTAAACGCTAGAGACGCCCATATCAATGGTGTACCAAGGGCAGGGCAGTGGGGGCGGTGCGCCATGGGTGCATGCTGCAGGGGTGATGCAGGGAGCAGCTGAGCGGCTATCAGCTCCACCAGTTCCCTGCTCCCTCTGATGTTACTTCCTGTTCCAGGGCAGAGGAAGAAGGGAACCGGCAGAGCCGACAGCTGTGCGGCTGCTCCCAGCACCCCAGAAGGTAAGAGCGATGCACCCGGGGGGGGGGGGGAGGGGGCTAGAAGTGATGCGCCGGGGGGGGGGGGTACACAGTGGCGATCTGCCCTGGGCGGCTGCCGACCAAGGAACACCACTGGACCGTATGTGCCTATGGGTGTCTCTAGCATTTCGCGCATGCTAAAAATGCTAGCATGCCTTTGTAAAAGACCTTCTTAGCCAGTTAAGGGCTGAATATTGTCATTTAACAAGCTAAGGGGTCCTTTTACCAAACTATGGGGGAAAAGGCCCTGTGCTAGTGCCAGGGGCTGTTTTTCCCACATGCTAGGGCCCTTTTTACCGCAGCAGGTAAAAAGCCCCCAGAAACACATGGCCATGTGGTAAGAGAACTCTTACCACATGGCCATGTGAAGGGGAGCCCTTACCGCCACCCACTGAGGAACTTGTTGCCAGAGGATGAGGTAACAGTGCATAGCGTATCTGGGGTTAAAAAAAGGTTTGGACAAGTTCCTGGAGAAAAAGTCCATAATCTAATACTGAGGTAGACATGAGGAAGCCACTGCTTGCCCTGGGATTGGTAGCAAGGAACATTGCTACTATTGGAGTTTCTGCCAGATGCTTGTGACCTGGATTGACCACTGTTGGAAACAGGATACTGGGCTGGATGCACCATTGGTCTAAATCAGTATATTCTTATGTTTTTAAGTTCTTATAAACCCTTTACAGTTTGAATCATACCTACTGTGTGGACTACTTTATTGATGGAGACAGGGACAGCAGAACATCTGTTTGTGGAAAGGGCCAAACCAACCAACCTCTGGTTCTGCCCTCAAGCTATCTAGTTGCTGAGGCCTTGTTGGATAAAATATCGGAAGAGCCATGGCCTCAGTCATGGGAGCCAACTTTTCAAAATTATTGGGGGTGCTAAGCCCAATGGAAATAACCCCTCCCTGGACATATACAAGGAATTTTCTCAACATTGGGGGTGGTCAAGCACCCTCAGCACCCACAGAGCCGGCTCTTCAGTGACCCACTCCATTCCACTGCCCTGCCCTCAAACCAGTCCTAAGAATATACTTGTATAGGCTGCCTGATCCTCATACCTAACCAGGGGTTAATTAAATTGGCACCAAAATGAATGGGGACTGAGGCGGAAAAGTAAAAATCCACCACATGAATCTGAGAAATAAAAGACTGTGAGCGAAAAAGACTCAAGACATAAAACGATACGTTTAAAAGAAGCATAGCAGAAGCTTTTATTTATTTGCTGCACTTGTATCCCAAATTTTCCCGCCTATTTGAACTGTTACCTTGATCTTTGGTGTTCCGGCAGCTAAAAATATGGTATATGGTTTATTGTTTAATAAAACCGCCTTTCCAAAAAATGAACAAGATGGTTTACAACCAACCAAAATCAGAAGCAAAAATCAGCATCAATTTTTAGCTTGTACATCTCTTTGTTCTGTCTGTGGGTGTTATAGTGTTCTAACAAGTTTTAATAACTAAATAAATAAAATATACACTCATTCCACACCTTGACTAGCTTACTGCACACCCTATAACTTAGACCTTCACTACACATACATCATCCTTGATAGCTTAACTTTAAGTCTAAACACCGCCCCCCCCCCCCAATGTAGCCTCCCTCCCCAGAGAAAACCAGATTATAGCAATATAAAATAATCATTTTCCATCTGTAAAACATGCTTTACAGATATATGGCACCGTAAAAAATACACCTAGGCATCTAATATAATAAAACGCACCGTGAACGTTCTGAAGACAACGTTCTGTGAAGCCGGAAGTTTGAAGCCGGAAGCTTCAAGCTGAAGCCTTGATTCTTGAAGCCTTGAAGCCTTGAAGCCATCTGACGTCACTCCCAGTGAAGCCTTCAAGCCAGCCAGCCGTCTCTGCCCCGCCCTCGCCTCAAACCAAACAAATCGGGAAGCGAAGCGTCAGGGAAGGAGGCGGCGCTCCCGACGTCTAGCCTTCCCTTCGCGGAACACAGCGAAGGGAAAGCTGGACGTCGGGAGCGCCGCCTCCTTCCCTGACGCTTCGCTGCACGAACCGCCACGGAGGTAAAGTTAAAACCAAGAAGAAAAAAAAAAAAAAAAAGGGATGCATGGATGCGAACGGGGGGGCATGGATGCGAGGCATGGATGCGAAGGGGGGGGGGGGAGAAGAGGGCGGGCCAGGCTGGGACATGGGAGAAGGGGGGGGCATGGATGCGAAGGGGGGGGGAGAAGAGGGCGGGCCAGGCTGGGACATGGGAGAGAGAGTAGCATGGATGCGAGGGGGGGGGTCATGGAAGGGCAAGAGGAGACTTGCTGGAAAAGGATGAATGGAGGCGGCAGGGGACAGAGGAGCATGGATGGGTATGGATTAGGAGGGCAGGGCACAGGGAGAGAGGGGAATTACTAGAAATGGATGAATGGAGGGGGCAGGGGAAAGAGGAGCATGGATGGGCATGGATTGGGAGGGCAGGACTCAGGGAGAGAGGGAAATTGCTGGATAGGGAAAAATGGAGGGGCCAGGTGACAGATGAGCATGGATGGGCATGGATTGGAAGGGGCACGACACAGGGAGAGGGGAATTGCTGGATAGGGATGAATGGATGGGACAGATGGGCATGGATGGATATGGATTGCACAGCAGGCCTCAGGCATAGAGGGGAAATGCTGGATAGGGAAAAATGGAGGGGCCAGGTGACAGAGGAGCATGGATGGGCATGGATTGGAAGGGCAGGACTCAGGGAGAGGGGAATTGCTGGATAGGGATGAATGGAGGGGACAGATGGGCATGGATGGATATGGATTGCACAGCAGGCCTCAGGCAGAGAGGGGAAATGCTGGATAGGGAAAAATGGAGGGGCCAGGTGACAGATGAGCATGGATGGGCATGGATTGGAAGGGCAGGACTCAGGGAGAGGGGAATTGCTGGATAGGGATGAATGGAGGGGACAGATGGGCATGGATGGATATGGATTGCAGAGCAGGCCTCAGGCAGAGAGGGGAAATGCTGGATAGGGAAAAATGGAGGGGCCAGGTAACAGAGGAGCATGGATGGGCATGGATTGGAAGGGCAGGACTCAGGGAGAGGGGAATTGCTGCATAGGGATGAATGGAGGGGGCAGGTGACAGACAAACATGGATGGCCATGGATTGGGAGGGCACGACTCAGGGACAGAGGGGAATTGCTGGAAAAGGATGAATGGAGGGGGCAGGGGACAGATGGCCATGGATTGGGAGGGCACGGCTCACACTCTCTCTCTCATATACAATGTCTTTCTGACTCTCACTCTCACACACTCTGTCTCACACAGTATCACATTCACTCTCTATGTGCCACACAGTCACTCACACACTCGCTTGGTGTCATACACTCACTCTCACAGACAATCTGTGTCTCACACACACTCTCTCTCACACTGTGTCTCACATACAGACTTGCACACACTCTCATTCTCACACACACTCTCTCACAAACACACTCACACCCAGACTCACTCTCTCTCACACACTCACACTTTCACTCTGACTCTCAAACAGTCACTCTCACATACACTCTCCCAAACATACACACTCCAAGGAAATCCTTGCTAGCGCCCGTTTCATTTGTTTTGGAAACGGGCCTTTTTTACTAGTATTCTATAATCTACACTTAGTGCGGTTCATAGAATACACTTAGGGCCCACCCGCGTGACTAAATCTAGTTGCAGGGGTTTACGCCAAGTAAACCTTTGTGTAAATACCGGCAACTAACTTTGGCACAGAGCAGGTGAATTCTACAAGTGTACATAAGTTTTAGAAATGCCTATGACCCGCCCATTCCATGCTCATGGCTACACCCCCTTTTCAGCAATGCACATTAGAATTTATGTGCATCACTTTACAGAACACGCTTAGGAAGTTATGTACATAAATTCTAATTAAAGCCAATTAGTATCAACAATTGCTTTCATCACGGGGATGTGTAGGCAGTGTACTGAAGGTGGGATGGGGGCGTGGTTAAGAGATGGGCGTCCTCGGCCGATAATGGAAAAAAGAAGGGCGTCCCTGACGAGCATTTGGCCGACTTTACTTGGTCCAATTTTTTTCACGACCAAGCCTCGAAAAGGTGCCCAAACTGACCAGAAGACCACCGGAGGGAATCGGGAATGACCTCCCCTTACTCCCCTAGTGGTCACTAACCCCCTCCCACCCCCCAAAAAATTTAAAAAACATTTTTTCCAGCCTCTATGCCAGCCTCAAATGTCATACCCAGCTCCATCACAGCAGTATGCAGGTCCCTGGAGCAGTTTTTAGTGGGTGCAGTGCACTTCAGGCAGGCGGACCCAGGCCCATCCCCCTACCTGTTACACTTGTGGTGGTAAATGTGAGCCCTCCAAAACCCACTGTACCATGTAAGTGCCCCCCTTCACCCCTTAGGGCTATGGTAGTGGTGTACAGTTGTGGGGAGTGGGTTTTGGGGGGCTCAGCACCAAACGTAAGGGAGCTATGCACCTGGGAACAATTTGTGAAGTCCACTGCAGTGCCCTCTAGGGTGCCCGGCTGGTGTCCTGGCATGTGAGGGGGACAGTGCACTACGAATGCTGGCTCCTCCCATGACCAAAGGCGTCCTCGGTTTCCATTATCGGCGAAAACCGAGGTTGTCCATCTCTAAGGTCGACCATCTCATCATTTAGGTCGACCATCTCTTGGGTCGACCTAAATGTTGAGATTTGGGCATCCCCGACCGTATTATCGAAACGAAAGATGGACGCCCATCTTGTTTCGATAATACAGGATGCCCCGCCCCTTCACGGGGACGTTCTCAGAGATAGGCATCCCCGTTCGAAAATGCCCCTCTTGTTAAGATAATTAAGTTGCACGGGCAATACAGAATATGACCAGAATTGCACACACAACTCGTTGCACTACACAGAATCTGGGGTTTATATATTAATTTGGCAACATATATACAAAATTCTCTTGCTAAGAGATTGAGGGGCCCTTTTACTAAGGCGCATGCGCGTCAAATTAGAAGTACCACCCGGCTACCGCATGCCCCGGGTTGTAATTCTAATTTTTACACGTCCGATACGTGCGTTGGAAAATATTTTTTATTTTCTGCCACGCGGCGCTAACCGGGTGGTAATTGGTACGCACACTGATGTTTACCGTCCGGTTAATGTGTGAGGCCTTACCACTAAGTCAATGAGTGACGGTAAGGGCTCAGACCCAAAATGGCCGCGCGCCAATTTTTATTTTGCTGCACGTCCATTTGCGGCCAAAAAAAGAAAGGCCTTTTTTTACAGGCACACTGAAAAATGGACCTGGGCATGTCCAAACCAGGCACCTACACTAGCACAGGCCATTTTACTGCGCGCCTTAGTAACAGGACCCCTGAGGGCCTTTATATAAATGTTTGGCTGTGAGAGAGAGAGAGAGAGAGAGAGAGGCTGTGTGTTAATATATATGCACAAAGAAGAGAGAGAACGTGGTGGAGTGGCCTAGTGGTTACAGCACCCGTCTTGACATCCAGAGGCCGCCAATTCAACTCCCACTGCTGCTCCTTGTGATCTTAGGCAAATCACTTAACCCTCCATTGCCTCAGGTACAAAACTATATTGGGAGCCATCATAGGCCAGGCTACCTGAATGTAACTCACCTGAAAAAGGTATGAGCAAAATCCAAATAATTATGGCATGTGTATTTCTTGGGGGGGGGGGGGGGCAATTTCTCCAAACAGGTTAGTTTTGTACATACCGTGAAAGTGATGAACCTCGTTCCTAAAACAAGTATGTGGCGTATGATCTCAATCTCTTAAATTTACTACTAACATTTGCATCGTGCCAAAGACAGCTTCCCTCTGGAGTTTGTAAGATGTAGCATGTATAGCAGGTGCGCTTGGAAATTCTTTTCAATCAAGCCTGTGGCATCCAAAACGATGGGAAATATTTCTGTATCTTTCTGCCACATTTTCTTGATCTCAAACTGTATTTATTGGTACTTGAGGCTCTTTTCTCACACAATTCACAGAGTATTCACATGGGACGGACACCTCTATGATCAATGTGGTTCTGGTGTTTTTCTCCTTTACCATGATGTCTGGCTTCCTTGCATCCAGCTTTTTATTGGTTGGAACAAACTCCCCGAGCCCATACGCCAGGCCCCCTCCCTGCCCATCTTCAAATCACTGCTTAAAGCCCACCTCTTCAATGTCGCCTTCGGCACCTAACCACTACACCTTCTTTAGATTGTAAGCTCCTTTGAGCAGGGACCGTCCTTCTTTGTTTAATTTGTACAGCGCTGCGTAACCCTAGTAGCGCTCTAGAAATGTTAAGTAGTTAGTTAGTAGTTAGGGATAGGAATGTCTCTATCTGTGTCTGTATGTTCATTCCTATGTGTGGTTTAGGTGGCACAGGTCTCTGGTACACACAAGATAATTTGGATTTTTATTTTCCAAACCCACAGCAGGCTCTGACTTTTATGTTATTTTATGTTTCCCTAATTAAATTAATAAGCACTATCCATGAAAACACCGTTTGCTAATTACAGGTTCAGCTAAACAAAATGGCTAATCTCAGTCATTCTTCCCTCCTCCTCTTGAACTGATTCCGAAAACATCATTCCACCTGCTCCCTTCCTGCCAAATCCCCAGCTGTTCCCATGGAAACCGTGATTCAGGTCTTGGTCAGGAGCAGGCTATCCTCTGCCTGATAACCCCTCTCCTGCCAGAAATCTGCTTTGCCACAAAAAAACTATTTGTAATTGTTTAGGAAGGGGGACAGAGAGAGAGAAGGAAAGCACTGGGACTCCAGCCAAATAGAAAGAGAGCTCAGAAGATGAAAATACCATGGGTGTAACATTATCAGATTGTTTTTTTTTTTGCCAGGCAAATCCAGGCCTGCCAAGCCTCCCGCATTCAGTGGGAGACTCCCACTTTCTCCGGTCATCTTCCCACTCCTGTTGGGGAGCCAAGAATTCCCGCTCAGCAGCTTCCCTCTCTATTAGCAGAAGAAGACAAGTTAATAAGACGCCATCTCCTGCTGCTGTATTGTACTTGCTATCTCTCTCGACGTATCAGCAGCTTTCGACTTAGTCGATCATGGTCTTTTGCTATTGAGCCTTTCTTCTTTAGGGTTCCAAGGCACTGTTCTCTCTTGGTTCCATTCTTCCTCACAAACTGATCATAAGGTTGTAACTGATTCTTCCATGTCTTCATCTCGCTCGCTTCCTTGTGGTGTTCCACAGGGTTCTATTCTTTCTCCTCTTCTCCCTCCTCTCTTCCAGCGTATACATGTTGAGGTTCATTTGGTGTGCATTTCATGATTTCTTTCTTAACTAGGCCTATACACTCTGCTTCTAAGAGAACAATAAGTATGTTACATTGATACTCTTCTGATACGTGTTCATGCCCAGTAGGTCCTGTCTGCCACCAGCCTTCATGCCTTTATTTCTTTTTGTGTTGAGGTTACAGTCCTTTAATGCTGTATTCTGAACCTTTGATTTTCTTGTAGCAGTGCAGAGGCTCAGCTGCTCTTTGCAGTGGATTGTGGGTTTTCGAGTGTTTCCCAGTTGATCAAGTGCAGATATATCAGAAAATGTTTGCACGAGCTGGTAGGGGCCTCAATCCTTTCATCTACGCAGATGATGTCACGATTTACATCCCATTTAAACATGATCTAACAGAAATCACAAAAGAAATCAAACACAGCTTCCAAATTATGGGCGGATGCATTCCAACTAAAACTCAACGCAGAAAAAACACGTTGGGGCTCATTTTCAAAGCACTTAGCCTTCCAAAGTTCCATAGGTTTCTATGGAACTTTGGAAGGCTAAGTGCTTTGAAAATATGCCTAAATGTCTCATCCTCTCATCAACACGAACAAACCCACCACTATAAACACCCCAAACTTTGCCCTTCCCTGAAAATTCACAATTGACCGACATCTTACACTTGAAAGCCATGCGAAAAACACAACAAAGAAAATGTTTCACTCAATGTGGAAACTCAAAAGAATAAAACCTTTCTTCCCAAGGGAAACATTCCGCAGACTAGTACAATCAATGGTACTAAGCCAACTAGACTATTGCAATGCAATCTATGCCGGATGCAAAGAACAAATCATTAAGAAACTCCAAACTGCACAAAACACAGCGGCCAGACTCATATTTGGAAGAACAAAATATGAAAGCGCCAAACCCCTAAGAGAAAAACTACATTGGCTCCCAGTTAAAGAACGAATCACGTTCAAAATCTGCACTCTGGTTCATAAAATCATACACGGTGAAGCTCCCGCTTACATGTCAAGCCTCATAGACTTACCAACCAGGAATTCTAGTAGATCATCACGTACATTCCTGAATCTCCACTACCCCAGTTGCAAAGGACTAAAATATAAACTAACATATGCATCCAGCTTCTCCTACATAAGCATGCAACTATGGAATGCACTACCAAAATCCACAAAAACAACACACGACATAATTTCCGAAAACTACTAACAACCAACCTATTCAATAAGGCATACCACAATGATCCATCCTAAACACCAGAGAACAAAATTCATACCAGAACTGCACAAAATGGAACTCTCTATCCTTGACTGTTTAAGCTACTTTATCACGATTGAACTTTAACCCAATAACTTTTATTTCTTATTACAAAAATAAATTCTCTTTACTTGATTGCCTAATCCACTCTCAGGCTCATTTTCAAAGCACTTAGCCTCCCAAAGTTCCATAGAAACCTATGGAACTTAGCCTCCCAAAGTGCTTTGAAAATATGCCTCTCTGTCACCTGCATTATAACTATGTATTTCTCATTCCGGAATTGGTGATCGCCATTACGGAATAATGTAAGCCACATTGAGCCTGCAAATAGGTGGGAAAAATGTGGGATACAAATGCTACAAATAAATAAATAAGCCTGTCACTATAATTTTTGCATTCAAGACTGCTTACTAATTTCGTAGCCGCCCTCTGTACCGACTCCATCCTGTTTATATCTTTCCGTAGGTGCAGTCTCCAGAACTGCACGCAGTACTCCAAATGAGGCCTCACCAGAGACTTATTTAACGGCACTATCACCTCCTTTTTCCTGCTGGTCATGCCTCTCTTTATGCACCCAAGCATCCTTCTGGCTTTGGCCATCACTTTTTCTACCTGTTTGAAAGCTTTAAGGTCGTCAGACACAATCACCCCCAAGTCCCGCTCTTCCTTCGCACACTGAAGCACTTCACCCCCTATACTGTACCGTTCCCTCGGATTTTTGCGACACAAGTGCATGACCCTGCATTTTTGGAGATTAAACCTTAGTTGCCAAATGTCGGCCCATTCCTCTAGCTTCACTAGGTCCTTCCTCATGTCATTCACACCCTCCAATATACTTCCTTCTGCTTGTCCAGGGGAGGAACCGCCGAGCAAGCTCAAACTGTCGGCGTCTTCCGTCTTAGCTTGACTTGCTAACCCCGCCCTGGACCTTGCAGGACACAGAGGTCGCGTCAGCACTGGCGGCGATAGCGTGGTATCAGGCCCCAAGAGAGACGTCACTCCTTCGGCGTCAATCAACGCGGGACTCGCCAAACCATGTTCCACTGGGAAGCTTCTCATGTAGAGGTCTAGGGTCTGCTGGATTGGAGACGAGGTAAGGGCTATCAGCGGTTGCCCTTTAATCGCCACTTTCCAATTAGTATGAGGCATTTTCAGCATGAGGAGAATGAAACTGAGGTATTTCCAGCAGACTCCCGAAACACTCACGCAGCAAGCTAGGATGCCATCTTGGTACTCCCCCTCCCCCCCCCCCCCCCCCCCCCCCCGCTCTCAGCCCATTCACCTTTTATTTTAATATGTAAGCACTGCACTTTTGCTTATTGTTCTTTTGTTACAGTTATATTGTGTCATGTATCATTTGTCATTGTTCACATTGTATCATATTGTTCAAAATTACTTATTGTTCTGCAAACTGATGAAATCCTTCTTTTTTTTTTAAAAGTACCTGTTAATAGATTATGAGTCATAATTTTTGTCTCATTTGAAGATTCTCTTTATGCTTCCTCCCCGTTTCCTTTCCTGCGATCGTTAGGGGGTTTCCTTCCGCATTTATGCGGATGATATTCAGGTGTTTTTCCCTGTAACCCTAACTGTGAATGAAGCCATGCAAAAGATGCATGATGTGTTTGAGGTGGTTGTGTTATGGTTACAACAGAATTGCTTGAAGTTGAATGTGAACAAAAAATAATTGATTTTTGTGAATGATAGTACTTCTCTCATATCACCGGAGTCTATTTCTTTGTTAGGAACCACTGTAAAAGGTATGGACTCAGGTGCAGACTCTGGAAGTATTGATTGATTCTGGATTTTCTTTCCAAGCACAGATTCAGCACCTACAGTGGTGTACCAAGGGCGGGGCGGTGAGGGCGGGGCAGCCCGCCCCGGGTGCACACTGCAAGGGTGAACGGTCGTTGACTCCGCCGGTTTCCTGCTGCCTCTGATGTTACTTCCTGTTCCGGGGCAAGAGACCGGCGGAGCCAACATCCATACGACTGCTCCTTGCACCCCCCAGAAGATAAGAGCGATGCGCTTGGGGGAGGGTGGAGGTGACGCAACTGGGGGTGCTGTGATTCATGGGGAGGTGATGCACCAGGGGGGGGTGCAGCAGCGATCTGTCCCGGGTGGCAGCCGACCTAGGAACACCACTGAGCACCTAGTTCGAAATTCATTCTTTAAATTACATCTTTTGAGCAAATTGCATCTTCTGCTCCCAGTGGTAGATTTTGTGAGAGTAGTTGAGGCCGTGGTGTTAACAGGCCTTGATTATTGTAATATTGTGTACTTAGTGTTGCCTGCAGCTTGTCTTCATTCACTGCAAATTATACAGAATGTGGCGGTATGCTTAGTTTTCGGTCTGATGAAATTTGATCATATTCCAGTTTACCTAAAACAACTGAGATGGCTACCAGTAGCCTTTCGGGTGAAAATCAAGTTGTTAATGTTAATTCAAACAAGAAAAAGAGGGGAAGAAGCCTCAGGTAAACATGAACAGTGAACAAAAAAAAGTGAGGTGAACTCGAGAAGGATGTCAAGAAGTTGATTTGGGTCGATTTTATGCTGTTTACATTAAAGACTTCTTGACATCCTCCTCGAGTTCACCTCACTTCTTTTGTTCACCGTTAATGTTAGTTCACCATGTTTTATTTCACGATACTGCTGAGTATTTGAAGAACGCTATTCATCGTTACGTTCCACAGAGACAGTTGCGATCAATGTATGCTGGAAATTTGATTGTACCGGCTTTGAATCAATTTCGTTTGAAGCATGAGTCTAATTTGTTGGCATTTAAGCTTCAATTGAAGGACCATTTGATGTGTTTGGCTTTTATTGTTGATGCTGGACAAATATAAGGTTGATATCATTCTACCTGATAATGACTATGTAAAGGCAGAGTCTAATTTTGTTTTGTATGTTCTGTATTGTGTTTTTATGTGTGCACATTGTACCTCGCCCTGGATAAGGGCGGGTTATAAATAACAACAGTGTCAATTAAAATGTTCTATTACGTATTGTGTTGACATTGTAAGTAGTATACTGTGCCATACTTTGTATTGTTATTTGAATATTTTTACTGCTATAACTGTCTATTGCTCATATTTGATTTATTCTTACTGTACACCGCCTTGAGTGAATTCCTTCAAAAAGGCGATAAATAAATCGTATTAAATAAATAAATAAGAGGGCGTGACCAAGATGGCGCCGACACGCTGAGAGGAGTGAGGCTGTTTAGGAAGGCTTGCTGAAGATTTTTGAATTGAATTGATTACCGCTGCCGCTATGCCTCATACTAAAAGAAAGGGGATTGTAAGGTCCTTACCGCTTCCAGCCCTTGCGCCTTCCCCAAAGCAGCAAACCCTCGACAGCTTCACACTCCGGTGCCCACGGACTATAACCGGGGGAAGTTCTGCTGTGCCGAGGGAGGAACCTCGACACTCTTGGACCATGAAACATTATCCCCCCGGGAAGCCGAGATACCACCATGTCCTGCCAAGTCGTGGGTGGAGATGATGGGTCCCAAGAACGCAGAAGGTGCTGGAATTGGGCCCTGTGGTAGCAGCTCCTCATGAGGGCGGCCGGCAGTTGGAGACCTTGGATAAGAAGGGTGTATTGAACCCTCCCGTGGTGGTAACCCTTGACGCCCTCTGGCAGGCAATTGAGAAACTGAACTTTTCTGTTACAAAATCAACCCAGGAAACATCAACACTAGTCTCAACGGTGAAGCAGCTTTCCAAATCAATGGATAAATTAAAGCAAAACTTCAATACTAAAATATCAAACCGATGTTGTAACTATTAAGGATAATGTTTCAGCAGTTATGAAAGATAATTTGTTTATACGTCAAAAAATAGAACAAATTGAAAATTATAACAGACGTCTAAATATGAGGATATTGAACTTCCCAAGGCCTGTTGGAATTCTTCCTTTAGAACTATTTAAATAATACCTTACTGAAAATTTGAAAATTTCAGCTCAAAATATTCCTCCTATAAATAAGATATTTTTTCTTCCGGAAAAGAAGAAACAAGTAGGTTCTTATGAAGAAATGGAACAGGTCCAGGAAGAGGAGAAATTGGATGATTTAATAAATATTTCCTTGATTTTCGAGGACTCATTATCAGAAGTAACAAAAAGGGCCACATTATTGGTATCATTTGTATTTGAACAAGACTTTAATGCCATTTTGAAGTTATACTTTATTTATTTATTTATTTATTGCATTTGTATCCCACATTTTCCCACCTTTTTGCGGGTTCAGTGTGGCTTACAATATGAGTTAAATGTTGGAAATACAATTTGTTACAGATTGGTTATGGATTACATTGTGCAGAGTTATGCGAAACAATTGAGGTGTCGTTAAGGAATGTAACAATGGAGCACAAACATTGAAACTTTGGAAGGAAACAATGGGAGCTTAGAGGGCGATAAAAAGGCATGAAGACATATGGTATATATCTTTCTGTGAGTAAAGGTATGAATGATGTGATAATACGGGAATGAGAGTTCAGAGGTGAATGTATGATGCATTAGTGAACAGTAAGTGTGGACTTTACGTGTTTTGTTTCTTTCCGTAAATCTTTTCGAAAAGATGGGTCTTCAGTAATCTGCGGAAGGAAGCTTGCTCGTTGGTTGTTCTTAAGTTGCGCGGCAGTGTATTCCAATACTGCGTGCTCATGTGAGAAAAGGTTGACGCGTGTAGTGCTTTGTATTTCAAGCCCTTGCAATTGGGGAAGTGGAGGTTAAGGAAGGTTCGGGATGATCTTTTGGCGTTTCTGGGTGGTAAGTCTATTAACTCAGACATGTAGGCTGGGGCTTCGCCGTGAATGATTTTGTGGACTAATGTGCATACTTAGAATGTTAACCAAAAATTTTGTGGTCAAAAATTAAGGATATACCCAGATGTCACTAGATCTACTCATGACAAAAAGAAAAGTTTCTTAGATATGAGAGATGAAACAAAAATGTTGGAGGCTACTTTCTATTTAGCTTACCCTTGTAAATGCATAGTTAAATATTTGGGAATCAAATATGGGTTTTTTGTACCAGATCAGCTTAGGGCTTTCATAGACCTGAAGAGGGTATTAGGAGAATTAACAACTGTTAAATAGGCTGCATGATTTAACGTAGGGCAGGCTGGGCCTTTCCTTATTTATTGTATTCCACTTTGATTTCCTTAAATGTTTGGTCACTCCCCAAGTTTGTGGTCTAAGGAAGGGTTAAATATGAAACAAAAATGAAGTTAAAAAGTTTTTTCCTTTTTTCTTTGTATGTGAAGACATATTGAATTTGTATTATTTCCCTGAGTTGCATGTAACAAGTTATACTTGTGTAATATAAGTAAAGCAATAAAAATAAATAAATAAAATCTAAATCTCCCTGTTTCCTTTCCCTCCTGCTTGTCCTCCTTTTTCTGGCATTGTGGTTCTTAATCTTCTTTCTTCTTCCTAAATTGCATTGCTTTTGTGACTTTTACATTACACATACCGATTTCTCTTACTTGTTAGCCGAACTGAACTCGACTTTGTACGGGATCAAGTGGGTTATAAATGTCATAAATAAATAAATTCAACAAAATATTTGAACAACAAAAAAAAGAGAGATAAGACTGTGGTCGGACAAAGCAAGCAGCCCACTAGGCATGGGGGGGAGGGAATTAATGACAAAGACCACCCCCTCTAAAGATGTGTTTCAGCCTGGCTGCTTATGTGCATTTAGAGTAACTTGTGCTACCAAAACAAAGTGTACTCCAGAGCTTCTCAAACTGTGGAAAAGAGATAAATCAGATCAAAATAATCGTACTTGGAGGAAGGCAATAAATATTTATAAAAAGGCTATTAGAAATGAAAAGAAAAATTGGTATTCTACTATAATAGACAGAGACATCTCTACTAGGGGAAAACTTTTCCAAACTGTTAACAGCTTAATTGATACGTCGCATGTTTGTGAAAGAACTGGAGAGCTACCGCCTTCTGCTAAACAGTTGGCTCAATATTTTCAGTCTAAAATAGAAAGTTTTTGATACGTTACATGTTTATGGCAAGGGTAGTAATAGGGCTAGGTACGACTACTTTCTCTATGATGATTGGCCAACTGATTGTTGTTGGAGTACCTTTTCTAAGATCTCAATGGAAGACCTTGATACTTTCTGTTTAAAATTTGCAAGATCATTTGAAGTATAATATGTCTTGGTTATGACATTGTTATATTGTTAGCTGATTTGTTTGATATGCTATCTTTTCTTGAGTTACAATGTTAACAGAAGCCTATATTTCATTGCACTGTATAGAGAAGTATAACGTCTGTTTTGATTAACAATGCTGAATAAAGATTTCTATAAATTAAAAAAAAATTTGCAAGATCACATTGTTTGCTTGACAATTGTCCTACATATCTAATGAAGTTGGCGTCCTATGAATTTAAATGGGCCCTACTTCTCTGGACAGAGAATTCATTTACTGCTGGTATTTTTCCAGAAGATCTCTCTGAGGTTGTTCTTACATTCATAATGAAAAATTTGAAGGCTTCTAAAAGTGATACTGCCAATTATTGACCTGTGGCATCATTTCCTTATTTCATAAAAGTTATGGAGGGTTTGGTGACTAAACAGTTGGTAAATTGTTTGGATCATTTTTGAGTTATTACATACCTCGCAGTCTGGTTTTTGCTTACATTATGGAAACTTGACTTGTTACATTATTGGACCATATCAGACAACTTGTAAGTATGGGCCGACAAGGCTTCATCATGCAACTGGATCTCTCTAGCGTGTTTGATCTTAGGGATCATAGAGTGCTACTTGAAATGCTTCATAGTTTTGGAGTCCAGAAAAAAAGCACAGGGTTCTCAAGAATGAAATAAGTGTGCTTTATTATGACCCGACACAGGCCATGTTTTGACCTAAACTAACGCCTGCTTTAGGGGTCAATTCAACCAAGTAACATTCAATATTTACGTTGTTTTACTATATCCTAAGGAGCTTAGACGAGATTGGGTGGCAAAGCCGGTGCTGGGCAGACTTATACAGTCTGTGCCAGAGCCGATGGTGGGAGGCAGGACTGGTGGTTTGGAGGCGAGGATAGTACTGGGCAGACTTATACGGTCTGTGCCAGAACCGATGGTGGGAGGCGGGGCTGGTGGTTGGGAGGCGGGGATAGTGCTGGGCAGACTTATATGGTCTGTGCCCTGAAAAGGACAGATACAAATCAAGGTAAGGTATACACAAAAAGTAGCACATGTGAGTTTATCTTGTTGGGCAGACTGGATGGACCGCGCAGGTCTTTTTCTGCCGTCATCTACTATGTTATTATGTTACTAGTAGCGCTGCACAGTGAAAGTCCACTCTGAAGACGGGAGAATAAGTTCCTGGTGTGGAGCAAGCCAACAAGAAAATGTGCCAGGAACTTATTCTCCCGTCTTCAGAGTGGACTTTCACTGTGTGGAGCTACTGCTTCTTGTGCAACAACTTGTGAACTGAGTATTGCTTGGTTGAATTGACCCCTGAGGTAGGCATTAGTTTATGCCGAAACACGGCCTATGTCGGGTCATAATAAAGCAAAAAGCCAATAAAGCACAAGGAGCCTTCAAAATGGAAAGCATCTCAGCTATGCTTTATTAGTCAGACCCGACATGGTCCGCGTTTCAGCAACAGGTGCCTTTGTCCCTGAAGTTGCTTTTATGCTTGTGTTTAGCAGTGTTTTACAGCGCAGAATGCCTCACAAGGTTTAAATTCCGCTCCCGCGCTTTTTGGCATCTCTTTAAATAGCTCCTAATGGACCTGTCTTTTTCAAGACGAGTTTGTTTTCCAAGCTTGGATTCCTTAATACTTTTCACATCATATATAGACCCCTGATGCAGGTGCACCTGTTGCTGAAATGCAGACCGTGTTGGGTCTAATAAAGTATAGCTTAGATGCTGTCCATTTTCAAGTCTCCTTGTGCTTTTTTGGCTTTTTGCTTTCGCTCTCTTGCTGTTGGATTCCTCTCCTCTATATCCCGGGTTATTCCATTCTTGAGAGCCCTTTGTGCTTTTTTCTGGACTGCTTGTGTTGTGTACTTTGACCCTCTCCATTGTATGTTGATAGTTTTGGAGTAACATGAAAAGTGCTCTCGTGGTTTTAGGGATTTCTGTCATATAGATCCTATCGAGTAAAAATGCATGGAGTGTTTTCAGATAGATGGTCTCCATCATCAAGTGTACCTCAGAGATCTCCCTTATTGCCAGTACTGTTCAATGTCTTACCCCTATTTACAAAGCTGTGCTAGTGACTGCTGGTACGCTAATGCTGACACAGCCCATTCACGTTGAATGGGCTGTGAAGGCACTTCTGAGCAACTTTGTAAACAGGGGGGTTAATGTCTTCATTGGGTAGATGTTTGGTGAGGGGAGGTTATTCTGTTTATATGTATGCAGATGACATATCCATACTTTTTGCAGTTACTGGTAGAGGAGTAGCCTAATGGTTAGTGCAACGGGCTTTGAGCCTAGTGACCTAGATTTGATTCCCACTGCAGCTCCCTGTGACCTTGGGCAAGCCACTTTACCCTCCATTGCCCCAGGTACAAAAACATAGATTGTGAGCCCTCTAGGGACAGAGAAAGTAGCTGTATATAAAGTGTACAGTGCTGCGTAATCTACTAGTGATATAGAATTGATTATTATTAGTAGTAGTTAAAAGGATATTCATCAAAATATTTCTCATTGTTTCTCCTTAATTGTGGATTGGATGACTGCTCACCTAAAGTTAAATAAAAAGTTAAATAAAACCAAATTTTTGCTAGAGGACTCTAAATTGAACCATGCCATGGATTTAAATCTCAATATTGATGACGAAACTTATTTGTTAGATCACTCAGAGGGGATTAATCGAAAGGGGCGCCCAAGTTTTCCTGAGGACGTCCTCACAGGACGTCCCCGTGAAGGGGCGTGGAAACCCGTATTATTGAAACAAGATGGATGTCCATCTTTTCTTTTAATAATACCGTCGTGGACGCCCAAATCTGGAAATTTAGGTTGACCTTAGAGATGGTCGTCCTTAGACTTGGTCGTTTCTGATTTTCAGCGATAATGGAAACTGAGGACGCCCATCTCAGAAACGACCAAATTTAAGCCCTTTGGTCGTGGAAGGAGCCAGCATTCATAGTGCACTGGTCCCCCTGACATGCCAGGACACCAACCGGGCACCCTAGGGGGCACTGCAGTGGATTTCAGAAATTGCTCCCAGGTGCATAGCTCCCTTACCGTGTGTGCTGAGCTCCACCCCCAAAACCCACTCCCCACAACTGTACACCAACACCATAGCCCTTATGGGTGAAGGGGGGTACCTAGATGTGGGTACAGTGGGTTTCTGGTGGGTTTTGGAGGGCTCACATTTACCACCACAAGTATAAAAGGTAGGGGGGAAAGGGCCTGGGTCCGCCTTTCTGAAGTGCACTGCAGTACCCACTAAAACTGCTCCAGGGACCTGCATACTGCTGCGATGGACCTGAGTATGACATTTGAGGCTGGCATAGAGGCTGGCAAAAAATATTTTTAAAGAATTTTTTTGAGAGTGGGAGGGGGTTAGTGACCACTGGGGGAGTAAGGGGAGGTCATCCCCGATTCCCTCCGGTGGTCATCTGGTCAGTTTGGGCACCTTTTTGTGTTTTGGTCGTAACAAAAAAAGGACCAAGTAAAGTCATCCAAGTGCTCGTCAGGGACGCCCTTCTTTTTTCGATTATGGGTCGAGGACGTCCATGTGTTAGGCATGCCCAAGTCCCGCCTTCGCTATGCCTCCGACACACCCCCGCGACGGAAAGCAGTTGGGGATGCCCAAAATTGGCTTTCGATTATGCCGATTTGGGCGACCCTGTGAGAAGGACACCCATCTTGCGATTTGTGTCAAAAGATGGGCATCCTTTTCTTTCGAAAATAAGCCTGTCAGTGAAACTGTTAGGTGTTATTTTAGATGATAAACTATCCAGGGAAAATATCAAGTTAATTCCCTTGTGAAAAGTTCTTTTTGAACTCTGAGGAAATTAAGGAGCATTTGGAAGTATCTGCGGGAGGATTTATTCCAGCTCATGGTCCAATCTTTAATCCTAAGTAAGATGGATTATTGTAATATTGTTTACTTGGATCTAGCAAAACAACTGTAAGGATTCAAACAATTCAAAATGTGGCCGTGTGCCTGATTTTCTCTCTGAAGAAGTCAGATAGGATTACACACCTATTTTATTGAGCTATACTGGCTTCCAATCGAGGGCAGAGTACGGTTTAAATTGGAATATTTAATTTTTAAGATTGTATATGGTATGGTCCCCGACTATGGGCCCCTTTTTCTAAGTGGCAGTAAGCCCAACGCGGGCTTACTGCTCGCTAAACAGGAAGTACCACCTAGTGGGCTGTCATATCCGGTGCTACAAAAATATATTTATTTTTGTAGCGCTAGAGTGTACCCGGCGGTAACCAGCAGTGCCATGCACTGCCAAGTTACCGCTGGGTTAACGCAGGAGCCCTTACCGCCACCCATTGAGGTATACTGGTGTTCTAGGGTGCCTGCTGCTTTTTTGTAGGTAGGGTTGTTACTATTTGACTATCTGTAGTCCCTGCTGCCCATAAGCAGCAAGCTCTGAAAGGATTATGGGGCTACTGCCAGTGTGATGGTTTTGCTGGCAGGCCCAAACAGGAAACGGTCTCAGGGTCGCCCAAATCGGCATAATCGAAAGCCGATTTTGGGCGTCCCCAACTGCTTTCCGCCACGGGAATGACCAAAGTTTCCGGGGGCATGTCGGAGGCGGGACGTGGGAGTGCATCACATGTGGGCGTCCTCGACCCATAATTGAAAAAAGAAGGGCGTCCCTGAAGAGCACTTGGGAGAGAGACCATTTACTTTAGTGGATGCAACGCTACCCTGTCTGTGCTTTTTCAGCTCTCCCATGCTCCCTGCGCCACTGTTGTAGTTTCAAGCAATTCAACCCCCGAGGAAGGCTTGTTGCCGAAACACGGACCATGTTACCATGTTGGGTCCCAATAAACTTGTTTTGACGCTCTTACTTTCCTGTTTGGGCTGGTCATTTGGACTTGGTCTTGCTTCCACCCTCGGTTGCTGTATGTGAGTTTGCCAGTGCCAGACCTGGCCATTTTAAGGCAATGGAAGGATAAGTGGCATGCCTAAGGCCACAAGGGGCAGTGGTGGAATCTAAGAAAGTATTTATTTACGGAAAGGGTGGTGGAACTGTGGATTGGCCTCCCGGTAGTGGTTGTGGACTGTGTTTAAGAAAGCACGGGACAAGCATGTGGGTTCCCTTAGGAAAAGGAGGAGTTAAGGGTTAAGGAGGATGGGCAGACTGGATGGGTCATTTGGCCTTTATCTGCCATCATATTTGTATGTTTCTAATTGGCACTAATTAGAATTTACATGTGCAATTTTCTAAGCGTATTCTGTAAAGTGGTGTGCATAAATTCTACCACAAGGGTCACAAAAGGGGGTGTGGCCATTGGTGGGTTGTGGGCATTCCTAAAACTTACGCGCACTATTTTGGAATATGCCTGATTGTTGCCTAAGTTAGGTGTTGGCATTCACACCAGGTTTTCATTGGTGTAAATTGTTGCCCCTAAATTTGTCACGGGAACAGGCTCTACACATATTCTATAAACTGCACCTAACTTTAGGCAAGGCTTATAGACTAGCGCTAAGTGCAAGGAGGGTTTGGCGCCATTTATAGAATTTGGTCCAATGAGGGTAATTTTATAACAGGTTGCCTAGGTTGGGAGGTCAAGTAGGTGCCTATGTTAAGCCTATTTTACACTCCCCCCCCCCCCCCCAAAAAAAAAAAAAAACATCCGAATCACTATTTTTAAAAACCATTTTAAGACAATTTTCTATGCAATTCGTCTGAAATGTGTCCAAATCACAAAGGGGTGTGTTAAGGGCGGTATTTGGGCATTCCTAACACTTGGACGTTTTTCTGCCATAATGGAACAAAGCAAAAATGTCCAGGGCTAAAACCTAGAGACGTTTTGGGCTAGAACTGTTTTAATAACGGCTAAATCACAAAAAGGTGCCCCAAATGACCATGGGAGGGATTAAGGCATGACTCCCCCTTACTCCCCCAGTGGTCACTGACCCCTTCCCACCCACCACAAATGTGAATGAAACAGTACATACCAGCCTTTGTGACAGCTTCAGATTAGAAAATGACACGGGGTTTGGGACCCACAGTAATCGCGGGGATGAGGACAGAGCCCGTGGGGTTGGGGACAGAGCCCGTGGGGACGGGGACAAACTTTATCTCCGTGTCATTTTCTACTTTGAATACCGTTAATGAACTGGACTGTTATTTATGTTTGAGTGGTGCAGACGACGATATTTTGATTTTTTTTGAGAAACAAGCAAACATGTTGGCCACAACTAGCAAAATTTGCATGGGGGATCCTGTACATTCCTACTACCAGCACATCTTCTAAGAAGACAAGTTGCTCGGTTTTTTTAATTGTTTTGTATTTGTGATTTATAAACAACAGTTCCACATATTTCCTTTTTATACTTCAATAAAAAGATTTAAATATAAAATCATAAGTGTTCGAGGCTTCTGCAGATAAGGACAGAGCACACTGAGATGGGGCGGGGACAGAACCTGCGGGGATGGGATGGGGACAGAGACAGAACCCATGGGAACAGGACGGGGACGGGGACAAACTCTGTCCCCCGTGTCATTCTCTACTTCAGATGTTATACCCAGTCCTATTAGAGCAGCAAGCAGGGTCCCTGAAGTAGCCTAGTGGTCAATACAGTGCACTGTAGAAAAAGTTACCCAGGCCCATAACCCACTCTAACTGTTACACCAGGGGCGCAGCCACATACCCAATTTTGGATGGGCCTGGCCCCAAGATGGGTGGGCAGAAGAATTCTACCCTGTCCCACAAGTGATTTGGTCTCTTCCTCTCTCGCCTACATGCCATATGGTCTCTCTCTAACATCCCCCTCCCCCACATACCTTTTAAATAGTCGATTTTCACTGGCAGCAAGTAGCAACTAATACATGCTGCTCATGTTGGCCTCACAGCCTTCCCTCTGATACAACTTCCTGTTTCTGCATAGGCGGAAATACATCAGAGGGAAGGCTGTGGGGCCGGTGCGAAGAGCATGTATCAGTTGCTGCTTGCTGTAGGTGAAGATCTGCTATTCACAAGGTATGCAGGAGGTACAGTTGTTGAAAGTTTTCGGCTGGTGGGGCTTGGGGATCCCTGCCAGCCACATCATAGGTGTGCTGCTACTGGGTGGGCCTGAGCCCAAAGTGGGTTGGCCTGGGCCCACCCAGGCCCATCCTTGGCTACGCCACTGTGTTACACCTGTGGTGGAAAGTGTCAGCTCCCTCAAAATCCACCAAAAACCTACTGTATCTACACACAGATGACACTTGCGGGCATAAAGGCTATAGTAGTGGTGTAGTTGGGTACAGTAGGTTTTTGGTGGGTTTTGGAGGGCTCACCATACATTATAAGCGGTTAACAGTGAGATGTGTACCTGGGACCTTTTATGTGAAGTTCACTGCAGTGTTCCCTAGGGTGCCCCACTGCTCTGCTGGGATGTCTGTGTAGCAAGTCTACTAAGAATGCTGGCCTACCATACATCCCAATGGCTTGTTTTTGTGCGTTTTTCACTTGGCCTTTTTTTTTAATTATCCAAAAAAGATAATAGATGCACTGAACAGAATAACATTTAGTAAATGGTCATTTGGGGGGGGGGGGGGGAACAAATATATGTTTTTCAGGTTCGAAAATGACTATGTTCGCTATTGGATTTTTGGATGTTTTCCACAAAACATCCAAAGTCGGATTTAGACATCATATTGAAAATACCCCTCTGTATATGTTTGTAAAACTATCCCGTAAGGACTGCAGAAATCGCAGCTAAAATGCAGCAACAGACATTTACAGCAGCATGTTGAAATACTCGCAGAAGTATTTTATGACCTACCCTTGTACTTGTGACTTCGCCCACACTCCAACCAAACTACACTCCTGAACATGCCTACACCTGGATGGAGGAAGCAATTTCACAAGAAGCCTTTTAAAGGCTTATATGTGCAAACAAGGCCCTTCATAAAATTAGCTTCAGCAAGTGCATGCTCGTTTTCAGAGATGACAAGAGTGAACCATCCCAAAGCTGGAAACTGAAGGCCAGAGTGTGAGATTTTTCCAATAGCACATGTAGGGTACAGAAATATTTAAATGGATTGCAGTGGCCTAAGAACCTGGGGAACTGGGTTCAATTCCCACTGCAGCTCCCTGTAACTCTGGGCAAGTCATTTAACCCTCCATTGCCCCAGGTAAAAACAAAAAAACATAGATCGTCAGGCCTCTATAGGTACAGAGAAATTACCTACATATAAAGAGTACAGAGCTGCATACTACTAGCGCTACAGAAATGATTAGTAGTAATAATTGTCATATGGATACAAACAGTGGCTGACAGTATATGCATAGGTTTCAGACAGCAGGGAAAAGGGATGGGGCAGGAGGAGACAGTACACAGGAATGTGCTCAGATTTCTTCATACTGGTGCAGCCATTTTGCTTTTCTTCTCTTAAGCTTGAATCTCATGAAAACAGTGTCAAACCATGATGAGTGAGAGAAGGGGCTCACAGAACATGAGAGTGAGAGAGACTTCAAATTAATGTGACATACTCCTAATGAGTGAGAGATCCTTCAAACGAGTGTAACACTTCTAATGAGTGAGAAGGGACTGGAAGAGTGTGAGAGAGCCTTCAAATGAGAGTGACACACTCCTAATGAGTGAGAGAAAAGACACAACGAATGTGAGAGTGAGAGAGCCTTCAAATGAGTGTGACACATTCCTATTGAGTGTGAGAACGGACTGAAAGAGTGTGAGAGATCCTTCAAATGAGTGTGACACACTTCTAAAGAGTGTAAGAAAGAGACTGAAAGGGTGTGAAAGTGAAAAAGCCTTCAAATGAGTGTGACACACTCCTAATGAGTGAGAGAACAGGCTCACAGTGTGAGAGTGAGAGAGCCTTCAAATGAGTGTGAGACACTCCTAATGAGTGAGAGAAGAGGCTCACAGCGTGTGAGAGTGAGAGAGCCTTCAAATGAGTTTGACTCACTCCCAGAGGGTACTTCTATAACTGGTTACTTTGGTTTGGAGGTCAAGCAGGTGCCTAGTGTCTTTATAAACATTTTTCCAGAGAAGCAGAATAAACCATAGCTAAAATGAGTTACAGGCATCTACACCTGCTCAGGAGTAGGTGTAAATGTTTATGCATAAAGGATGTGTATAAATCAAGACTCCATCTGCGCTCCACCCAAACCCACCTACACACAAATTGTATAAAAGTATGTGTTCTTGTCATGATGCATGTTTTTACAGAAGCGATAAATCTGTAAGAGGCATTTTTGTGTGTGTACTGTCATATATGTGCAAAAATACCTTTACAATAGGACCCCATCTCTGCTTTCTGCGAGGTGCATGCTTCCTGTGTAATCAGGATGCATAGGAAAGGGTGAAAGGTCAGCCACAGAAATCAGGAGTGCATACTTAGTGCAACGCTGCCAAGTGACTTAGTTCCTAAAGAGAGACTTTAGACCACTTTTGGTTCTAGAACTTGTACCCCAATACATTGTGGTATTTGTAGTTCCTGATTTTACATTTGAAATCAGTGTTATGCACAGTGGAATATATTAATATTGGGGCTGTCACTGGACCAAGCTTTCCCTCCAGAAACTGGGTTACTTGTCAGCTATGAAGTTCTAGGTTTCACTAAGAAAAGGAGCAGCGACCACAAACGCATAGCTAAAATGGGGAAAAAATTAGGCTGGGCTCAGTCTGACCAACAGAAGTGGAATCAAAGCACCACTCAAAATTGCTTTTTAAAAATGAGCATTCTTCCCTCCCCACAGGTAACCTCTAGTGTTGTACTTTTCTGGACATGGTCCCTACCTCTTCTTGGGGTCATCTTCCTTGTGTCTCCACTCGATCTTGGCCTTACGGTACAGCAGGTTCATCTCGACGCACAGCTGGTGGCTGTCGCTCCTGTGCAGGCTGTGCGCACTCAGTGACCCACAGGCTCCGATGCCACCCTTTCCAGCAAGCTGCAGGTGTGGTGAGATGGCTGCTGCATCCTGGGGACCAGTGGTCATCTTCTGGTGCCCGCCTGTGCTAGGGGAAGGCGGAGGAGCCGAGCTTGCAATCCTGAGAGGGTGAGGAGAAGACACAAAGTTAGAGACCAATCTGCTGGAATTCAGTAATATGGAGGACAAATCCACCCAGTAATTCTCTCACACTCTCTGGTGTCACACAGTCCCATGTTTCACAGTTTGTGCTGTCCTATGGCCCCATCTGATCCCATTCCTCATGCTCTCTGACATCAAGAGATCCATCTGGCCTCTCTTCCACATTCTCTGCCTCCACACAATGGATATCTACTGAAAGGCATCAGTATCATTGACTTTCTGATTCACTTAATGCTGCTTTTGCTGCCTTTCTAGACTAGGGTGCAATTCACCTCCATTCCTCTTCCTGCTGATCAACATTCCTTCTAAGCTATGAAGGAGTCCTCCACCCACATTCCTACATTGGGGATGATGCATCAATTTCATGCTTTCAAGTCCCTTGAGAGTGCTTCAGAACCTGCCTGCCCAATGTAAACCATGATATTAATGCACCACCCCAACTGGTGGGAACAGCTCACCCATCCCTTCAACTATGCTTCCCTCTAGCCTCTGCCTCTCTAAGCCCTGTTCTACCACTGGAAAGAGGGACAGAGGTGACCATCAGGAATAAACATGTAACACATATTCCCTGCTTATTTAGACAGAGGACATTTATTGACAGTCTCAGATTCTGGACTTCGAGAAAGCTGAATATGCTTAGAACAGCAGAGTTATCCAATTCCAGAAGTGAGATATTGGCCAGTCCTAGTTTCAAGCCTACATCCAAAGCAGTGCAATGTTTGTTGTCTGATTCTACACATTAATATCAACATTGTCGGTCCCATAATGAATCAGGAATGGGATAACAGACATCCAAGACTGGCCTAAAATCTCTTTCCCAAAACTGAGTAACATAGAGGTTCAGCAACAGGATTTGTTCATTCTGTGCCCAATAATTAACAGAGACTTGGTCTTCACGCCCAGTCCTCATGGACTACTAATGGGTCAGGTTTTCAGGATATTCTTAATTAATATGCATGAGAGAGATTTGCATACAGTTGAGGTGGTGAAAGCCTGACCTATTGGTGGTCCTCGAGGACTAGGAGAAAAGACCAAGGGACTAGCTAATCATTATGGTGTAGGGCAGGAGGGGTCTCGCCAAGAGAGGAGGTTGCCATTTGCCAACTCATCCTAGGTTGACCAAACAAACTGATCCAGTGCTTGGTTTGGTGCCATTGTCTGTGTGTATTTGTAATTCTGATTATCCCATTGATTTCCCTCAGAACATCACAACTACAAGTCTCTGCATACACCGGAGCTAAACCAGGACTGGATTTCATTATTTACCTTTCCACACTCAAACTTGACAATAAAAAAGGCTGCCAGTTGTTCCCAAACATCCTGGGTGCCTCCCAACCAGTCAGGTTTCAGGATATCCACAATGAATATTCATGAGAGAGATTTGCATACAGTGGAGGTAGTGCATGCAAATCGTTCTCATGAATATTCATTGTGGATATGCTAAAAACCTGACTGTCTGGGGAGTCCCCACGACAAGTTTGTGAACCACTGCAGTAGGTCCAGGTCCCAAGTCTTCACCCGTAGTAAAAGAGTGCTTTTCTGCACAAGATCAGCATTTTGAAAGTGCTGGTCTCACAACCACATGTTTTGAATTTACTCATAGTACGGCCTTAGGAGAAGGAGGAAAAGCAGCAGTAAGCAGTGGAACAGACTCTCAATGGCTGACTCCATTCTCTACTCTACATGCTCTTTTGCCATCTCCCAACAACTGATGCCCTAGGTAACTGCTTAGTTCATGTAGTAGTGAAACTGGCCCTGAGTGGGCCAGGATTCCATTCAAAATTTATTTATTTTGGATTTTGCTCACACCTTTTTTTTCAGTAATAGCTCTTAAATATAGCCCATCAAGTCTTGTATTCTAGTTTGCCTGACTTCTCAGCCAGTTTGCTCATTCCTTATATATGGGTCATCGTCATGGACTTCATATACCGTCTTTCTGCGGTACAACCAATTCTATGGCAGGTACTTTCTCTGTCCTTAGTGGACTCACAGATTTTGTTTTTGTACCTGGGGCATCTTTGCAAACATTTCGGTCCTCACAACAAAACTATTAATCCCTTCACCATAAAAGTCATCTAAATACCACTAGACCGGTGCTTCTCCACCCAGTCCTTGGAGCACACCAAGCCAGTCAGGTTTCCGGATATCTACAATGAATATGCATGAACTAGATTTGCATGCAGTGCCTCCTTGGTATGCAAATCTTTCATGCATATCCATTATGGATATCCTGAAAACCTGACTGGGTGTTTCCAATGGACTACTACTTATCATTTCTATAGCGCTACTAGACGTACGCAGGGCTGTACACTGGACAGGAAGAGACAGTCCCTGCTCGACAGAGCTTACAATCTAATTAGGACAGACAAACAGGACAAATAAGGGATAAGAACAAACAGTAGCAAGATTCCGTGCAGAATCCCAAAGACTAAAACTACTACTTATCATTTCTATAGCGCTACTAGACGTATACAGCGCTGTACACTGGACATGAAGAGACAGTCACTGCTCGACAGAGCTTACAATCTAATTAGGACAGACAAACAGGTCAAATAAGGGAATTAATAAGGTGGGTACTGAACAAGTGAGTAAGGGTTAGGAGTTAAAAGCAGCATCAAACAAGTTAAACCACAAAGTCTATTGTGGATTAAAAACTGGTTGAAGGATAGGAAACAGAGAGTGGGGTTAAATGGGCAGTATTCACAATGGAGAAGGGTAGTTAGTGGGGTTCCTCAGGGGTCTGTGCTAGGACCGCTGCTTTTTAATATATATATAAATGATTTAGAGATGGGAGTAACTAGCAAGGTAATTACATTTGCTGACAAAGTTATTCAAAGTCGTTAACTCGCGACAGGATTGTGAAAAATTACAGAAGGACCTTACGAGACTGGGAGACTGGGCGGCTAAATGGCAGATGACGTTTAGTGTGAGCAAGTGCAAGGTGATGTATGTGGGGAAAAAAGAACCCGAATTATAGCTACGTCATGCAAGGTTCCACGTTAGGAGTTACGGACCAAGAAAGGGATCTGGGTGTCGTCATCAATAATACACTGAAACCTTCTGCTCAGTGTGCTGCTGCAGCTCGGAAAGCGAATAGAATGTTGGGTATTATTTGGAAAGGTATGGAAAACAGGTGTGAGGATGTTATAATGCCGTTATATCGCTCCATGGTGTGACCGCACCTTGAGTATTGTGTTCAATTTTGGTCGCCGCATCTCAAGAAAGATATAGTGGAATTGGAAAAGGTGCAGCGAAGGACAACTAAAATGATAGCGGGGATGGGACGACTTCCCTATGAAGAAAGACTAAGGAGGCTAGGGCTTTTCAGCTTGGAGAAGAGACGGCTGAGGGGAGACATGATAGAGATATAAAATAATGAGTGGAGTGGAACAGGTGGATGTGAAGCATCTGTTCACGGTTTCCAAAAATACTAGGACTAGGGGGCATGCGATGAAACTACAGTGTAGTAAATTTAAAACAAATCGGAGAAAATATTTCTTCACCCAACGCATAATTAAACTCTGGAATTCGTTGCCCGAGAACGTGGTGAAGGCGGTTAGCTTGGCAGAGTTTAAAAAGTGGTTAGACGGTTTCCTAAAGGACAAGTCCATAAACCTCTACTAAATGGACTTGGGAAAAATCCACAATTCCGGGAACAACATGTATAGAATGTTTGTACGTTTGGGAAGCTTGCCAGGTGCCCTTGGCCTGGATTGGCCGCTGTCATGGACAGGATGCTGGGCTCGATGGACCCTTGGTCTTTTCCCAGTGTGGCATTACTTATGTACTTATGAAACTTCTGCAGAGAACTACATGACTGCGTGAGGAAATTGTTGTGATGTTCCTTCAATTCTAGATTTTTGAATGAATAGCATCCAGTTTGATATTTTATAACTCCTAATACAGCCTTGTTAGGAAAAATGTGGCCTCCATCAGGTCGGTGTGATTACTCTACAACAGTGGTTCTCAACCAGTGTGTCACCAACAACTGGGAAATGTGTCACCGAAAATTTGAGACAGCAATTTTGTGCTTTTCTTAACCACCATGGGCTAGATTCTATATATGGTGCCTGAAAACTTCTTGCAGAAAAAAAATACATCTAGGCGTATTCTCTAAAGTATGCCTAGATTTTAAAGAACAGGCTTAAATTTCCACGTGATATATAGAATACACCAGGTACCTCTCCATGCAACCAAATTTGGTCGCATCCATTTAGGCCACGTTTTACTTGGCGCAAATCCCAACACCTAAAATAGAGGCAGAGCAGATGTATTCTATAATAATGCACATAGATTTTAGAAACACCCATGACCTGCCCATTCCTCCCCATAACCACGCCCCCTTTTCAACTATGCGACTTAGAATTTAAGCGCACCACGTTCCAGAACACGCTTAGCGAGTTGTGCGTATAAATCTTGATGCCAATTAGTGCTGACAATTGCTTGTTAACATCCAATTGACAGCACTGATTAGCTAGTTAACCAATTAAGTTACACACATTGTTACAGAATATGCTTCGATTTCTGTGTGGAAATTAAGGCGCTATATATAGAATTTTGGGGCATGTGAGCTTTAGGCTGGGGAGAAGTGAGAACCAAGTCCCTACTGTCATTAACCTCAAATGAAAATGTTGCAGTTCACCCCTCTTTTCCACCCTGGCAATAACCACCATTGTACATGTATTTCCCTTACATCATTAGTAGCAACAATAAAATGATATATAGGGAGGGTTTCCTTTGTTTAGCTGAAACCTGTGGTGTTTAGTGTGTCACACATGTGAATATTGTCTGTCAGGTATGTCACAACAGAAGAAAGATTGAGAACCACTGCTCAACAATAAAGGTTGAATCCTCTTTCCTTGGTCTACTATATTGTTGGTGTCGACTTCTGTGGATTATCTCCTCTGTTTCTTTGTGTCCCCTAGACATTCCTGGCCCCTTCTCTTTGGAACAGTCTACCCTTGCACCTCAGACTAGAAAACTAATTTAAGAAATGTAAAACTAACTTTAAGACTTTGGACAGGCTTTCCCTTCTTGAGCTCGGCCTCTTGAGTTTGCTTTTCAGCATTCAGAGAACTGATACCAGGAGTATATATTATCTTATTCTTTCTTTCTTATTGTGTATCATTTCATAAGTGCTACTATTTCATTGTAACCTAGCCCTCCTTATTGCTGTGCTTACAAATTTTGTATTATATTTATTCCTGTGATTATGGTGAAATTTAGTCAAACCTGTTAAATTATTTTCCTTTTGTCTGGCTGTATCATCCTGACAGTGGCTGTAAGCCCTTCCTGCCAGCAGAGGGAGGCAGAGAAACTGATCTTTCCCAGCAATGTCACCAGTATAAACTGCTGGTGCTCATAGAAAAGTTTCAGTATGCCTGTGCCAAAGCAGCAATAGGTCCCACCCCAACAACCACTGCAGCTTTAAGGAATCACATTTTTATTTTGTTTTATTTTTTTGGAACAGCATTGGAGAGAAAGACAGAGAACCCCAAGAATCCCAGTAGCCACAATTTTCCGTGGGAGGGTCTCAGGATAATCCAGCCAGACCTGTTCCTTGCCAAATCCAAAGGTCACTACTCCATCCTCATCCTCCTCGACCTATCCGCCGCTTTTGACACTGTCAATCATAATTTACTTCTTGCTGTACTATCCTCATTTGGGTTCCAGGACTCTGTCCTCTCCTGGTTCTCCTCTTATCTCTCCCACCGTACCTTCAGAGTACATTCTCATGGATCTTCTTCCACCCCCATCCCACTCTCTGTTGGAGTTCCTCATGGATCTGTCCTTGGACCCCTTCTTTTTTCAATCTACACCTCTTCCCTGGGCTCGCTGATCTCATCTCATGGTTTCCAATACCATCATTATGCTGACGACACCCAGCTTTACCTCTCCACACCAAACATCACTGCGGAAACTCAGGCCAAAGTATCAGCCTGCTTATCCGACACTGCTGCCTGGATGTCCAACCGCCACCTGAAACTGAACATGGCCAAGACCAAGCTCATTGTCTTTCCACCCAAACCCACTTTTCCTCTCCCTCAACTCTCTATTTCAGTCGACAACACCCTCATCCTCCCCGTCTCATCTGCCCGCAACCTCGGAGTCATCTTCGACTCCTCCCTCTCCTTCTCTGCCCATATCCAGCAGACAGCCAAGACCTGTCACTTCTTTCTCTATAACATCAGCAAAATTCGCCCCTTCCTCTCCGAGCACACCACCCGAACTCTCATCCACTCTCTCATCACCTCTCACCTTGAGTACTGCAACCTACTCCTCACTGGCCTCCCACTTAACCATCTATCCCCTCTTCAATCCGTTCAGAACTCTGCTGCCCGTCTTATCTTCCACCTAGACCGATATGCTAATATCACCCCTCTCCTCAAGTCACTTCATTGGCTTCCAATCAGGTACCGCATACAGTTCAAGCTTCTCCTACTAACCTATCAATAGAAATCAAACAAAATAAAACATGGAAAAGAAAATAAGATGATACCTTTTTTATTGGACATAACTTAATACATTTCTTGATTAGCTTTGATATCAATGATATGCTTTGATGTCCCCATGCATACTTCCTACCCACCCCCCTCCTCCCACCCTGTCAGACTGTCATAGTAATGCTTGAATGTTTTCACTTATATACACTGTCAGCTAGCACATTTGCTTATTTCCGATCTGAGGAAGAAGGGCAACCTTCGAAAGCTAATCAAGAAATGTATTAAGTTATGTCCAATAAAAAAGGTATCATCTTATTTCTTTTCCATGTTTTATTTTGTTTGATTTCTATTGATAACCTTAAGAGTGGACTAACACGGCTACCACACTCTCCTACTAACCTACAAATGCACTCAATCTGCAGCCCCTCATTACCTCTCTACCCTCATCTCCCTTTACGCTCCTACCCGTAACCTCCGCTCACAGGACAAATCCCTCCTCTCAGTACCCTTCTCCACCACCGCCAACTCCAGGCTCCGCCCTTTCTGCCTCGCCTCACCCTATGCTTGGAATAAACTCCCTGAGCCCATACGCCAAGCCCCCTCCCTGCCCATCTTCAAATCCTTGCTCAAAGCCCACCTCTTCAATGTCGCTTTCGGTACCTAACCATTGTACCTCTATCCAGGAAATCTAGAGTGCCCCCAATTTGATTGACTGCACTTTTTTGTCCTTTAGATTGTAAGCTCCTTTGAGCAGGGACTGTCCTTCTTTGTTAGATTGTACAGCGCTGCATAACCCTGGTAGCGCTTTAGAAATGTTAAACAGTAGTAGTAGTAAAGCAAAGCAAATTAACAGGTATGATTAAATTTCACCTTCCTTATCAAACTGACGGGATGTACCCAAGCAGAACTCAAAGAGAGGGGAAGACAAGACCTCCCAAATGATTTGCTCTGGGTAGCACATCCAGTCTGTAATGCTTCACAAAGGAATATAGAAATTATCATGTTGCCACCCAACAGATGTCCTCTGGAGAGGTTGCCTGGGCTTCCACCCAGTAGGTCACCTATGCACAAGTTGAGAGAGACCTCAACCCATCAGGCAGTCTCTTGTTACTGCAAATTAAGTGGCCCTAATAGCTGCCTTAATCCAACATGCAATGGAGGCTCTGGATGCTGCCTGACCCTTCCTGGGGCCACGGAAGAGGACAAAAAGATGATCTGAGAGGTGAAACTTGTTTGTCTCCTAAAAGTATATTAGCAGAACTCTGTGGATATCCAGCATGTGAAGCCTCCTGGAAACATAATCCACAAAGAAGTCAGAAGTCTTGATTCACAAGGAAGGGGGAGATCATCTTAAGAAGGAAAGAAGAAACAGTGCGAACAGACGTAGAATCTTCTGAGAAAGAGACCGGGGTCCCAACATGACAGAGCCTGAAGTTCCAACACCCTCCTGGCCAATGAAATCACCACCAGGAAAACCATCTTCAGAGTGAGGTCCTTATCAAAACGGACTTGAGAGACTCAAAAGTAGGACCAAAAAGAACATTCAGCACCAGATTCAAATCCCAGGGGGAAAGATTTGGTCAAACAGTGGGGCATAAATGAGCCACTCCTTTCAAAAATCAAGCAATCTCTCCATGAGCGGTGAGGGAGAGACCTAGGATCTAGCCATAAAAACAAAAAAGAGCTGCCAGCTGACCAAAACCCTGCTGCAAAAGCCCAAGAACTTTGGGAATCTGCAATCCAAGAGGAAAGCGAGCGCTGGACTTACCAGCTCTCAAAGACCATTCAAACCTGGACTTAGGCCAGGGAAGTGGAAGAATTGTGAACCTTAAACATGGTGCCAATCACAACAGGAGAGAACCCTTTCTTCATTCAGTACCATCTCTCAAGGGCCAAACTGTAAGCCAGAAGGGATCTAGCTCTACCACTGGACCCTGCCTGAGCAATCTGCAACCCCTGGGAAGAAGAAGCAGATCGCCCACCAACAGACAAATCAGGTATCCCATAACATGGCCTGAAAGGCTAATCCAATCACTACTAGGAGCGCTAGAAAGGAATGATGTGCAATCCTGTGCAGTACTTGGCCTATCAGAGGCCAAGGAGTGAAAACATACAAGGGTGCTTCCCTGGGCTACAGCAGAACCAAGGGATCTGCAAGGCGTTCCACATTGGCATTGCTGCTCAAGGCCCAGATCTGCCCAGTGCACCCTCATTGGGTAGATCTGGGTCCTCCCAGCTGCACTAGAGGGCCTCAAGTCCCCTGTCCTTTTGGGTCCTGGAAAGGAATCTGACCGGTGCCTGCCAAACCAGAAACAACCCCCCACCCCTTGAGTGGCCCTTCTGGCACAATTCAGGCAGCCAGTTGAGGTCTAACTGGAGTATAATCTGTTGGAGTACTCCGCAGTTCTCATAAGTAGTGGAAGAAAGTGACTGTGTATAAAGGTTTGCTGTACTGCACATATACTGCCTCTGCCTTAATTGTCCCCGATTGTTTAAAGCACATCGACCGTGTGTTCTGCTTTTATTTTGAGAACTAAAGTGTAAGTGTGTGGAGTGTAGCCTTATTCGACCTTCGGGGTTTTCTCCACTCCCAGCCCACACCCTAAACAAATATGTACCCGGCAGCTCTCATGCTATAGAGCACACTCTAGGTGACCACCTAGGGTGACCCAAAAGGTCAGGGCTAACAGGGAGATCTTAGAGGTCCCCCTACATCCAAAAGTGGAGTCTGCCCCCACTGGAAAACTCATGGGGATCCAGTCTCCCTGGTGTTATTTGGGCCCCCAGGGAAGGACCCAAACAGGGCCCTCTGAGGTCATGGACAGGATCCAGTCTCTGTGGCTAAAGCCTTTTAATCAGCAGAACAAGATGCTGGAACCAAGCAAAGTTCAAGAGCCCCATTGGGACCCACCCAAGGATGGACCTAGAGTAAGGCAGTCAACCCCCACCCATGCCCCAATGGGGACTGTACAGGCTCCTGCTGAAGAAACACTGCCTGCACTCAAATTAGTCGCCGTTCCTGTCAGAGACAACTGGACCAAGGGTTCTGCTGTTTCAGAGGAGGAAGTCTCCAAAGACATCTGGGCACACCCCAGACCCCCCTCCTCTCTGGGACTCGAGGAGCACAGAGAACCAGCAGCTCCCACAGTTTGCTCACCACTGGACAGCTGGCATGCTTGACCATATGGCCAGCACACCAAGACCTTTAGGTCAACTGTGGCCTGGGACTCTGGCGTTCCCGTCGTCCTCCTGGTTGCTCTTCCAGATGTGCTTTCTTTCTAGGGCTGCCAAGCCAGCTTCTGGGTTTTGTTTTTACAGCTTAACTTCCTATGCAAGCAAAAAGCTAAACCCAGCCAATTTGTTTGGCTGGAGCTATAGAGCCCGGGGGGGAGCACCCAAGAAGATGTAAAGGCAGCATGGAGTTGGGGACCCACACCCCCTATGGCAGGGCCCTGTGAGGTAAGCCTTACCCAGTGGTCACCCACAGGAGATAACTAAGCGTAGCGGAGACAAGTTCCGCATGTGATTAGGCCCAGTCCATTTATCCAGAAACTTGGGAGCCAGCCGTTGGGCTCAACCAAGCTGTGAGGCAAAGGCCTGCACTGCTGGGAGTTAGGCCAAGGGCCAGCACCATCAGCCTGAACAACCTACCCTCTGCTGGAGGTAAATACTAGAACTTTCCACTGAGCACCAGCAGGCTATACCAGTGATGTTACTGGGAAAGATCAATTTCTCTACCTCCCTTTGCTGACAGGAAAGGATAACACCCATCAATCATGGAGATGCAGTGTATGACAATAAGGAATTTCATTTTAAAACCAAACCTTTGTATACCGCATATACCAACAAAATATATGTGGTTTATCAAATATATGATGACGGTAATGAAGAATGGGACTTTGTTCCATGAAAGGATGGGGGGTGGGGTGAGTGCTATTATGTATTTTATGATTGTGAATGTTTTGGATGTACTCCTGCTTAGGTATAGATGGATTATAAATGCAATTAGTAAATAAATTTCTAAAGGGATTGAGAATTGAGGAGTGCGTCCACATCAGCACACCCCCAGTAACATAGTAACATAGTAGATGACGGCAGAAAAAGACCTGCACGGTCCATCCAGTCTGCCCAACAAGATAAACTCATATGTGCTACTTTTTGTGTATACCTTACCTTGATTTGTACCTGTCCTTTTCAAAGCACAGACCGTATAAGTCTGCCCAGCACTATCCCCGCCTCCCAACCACCAGCCCCGCCTCCCACCACCGGTTCTGGCTCAGACTGTATAAGTCTGCCCAGCACCATCCCCACCTCCCAACCACTGACTCTGGCACAGACCGTATAAGTGTGCCCAGCACCATCCCCGCCTTCCGCCACTGGCTCTGCCACCCAATCTCGGCTAAGCTCCTTAGGATCCATTCCTTCTGAACATTTTGGTTTTTTTTTACAGTTTGGGGTTGGGCGCAGGCAGTGGTGTGCTGGAGCAGGCTCTCACGGGCTCGCGAGAGCCGTTTGTTTAATTTTGAAGAATTTTGGGAGCCGGTTGTTAAAGTAGGCCCTCCATGACTACTTTAACCACTGGCTCCCAAAATGTGGGCTCGGGCCCCCACCTCAATTCTCTTTTACTTTGCTGGTGGGGATGCTGAGCTTCGCCAGCCAAGTGAACAGACTGCTGCTGCTCCCCGCTCCTGATTTCCAGCTCTGAGCAGCAGGCTGGGACTTCTCCTGCATGTGCAAGAAGTCCCAGCTTGCTGCTTAGAGCCAGAAACAAGCAGTGGGGTGTGGTGGCAGTCCATAGCATGCCTATATGAGGTGGAGAGAGAGGGGCATGCGTTGTCCCCCCAGTCCAACCATGCCCCACCCCCCACCCCCCAAATTGCAGGGCTGGCTATGCCCAGAGAGAGAGAGAGCCCGTTGTTAAAAATTTACCAGCACACCCCTGGGCGCAGGGCCAACATTAAACATGCTGGGGCCCCAGGGCAGAAATTTGGAAGGAGGTCTTGAAGCCCACCAGCTCTCATGCTCCTTCAGATTCAGGTGGACTTGGGTCCCCCTGTAGCATGGGAGCCCAGGGCAATTGCCCTGTTTTCAGCATCCTAACGCCAGCCCTGTTTGAACATTTGTATCTTGAGGGTAGGGGGTATTCTTGTTCTATCACTGGCCTTTTGACCGCATCCCCAGGAGCATCAACTCATGCATTAAGTGGCAAAAATTGCTGCATTAGGGTTAAATAACATAACATGGTATATAGACCCTTAACTTAGTACCTGGGGCAAAAGAAGGTGAAATGATTTTCCCAAGGAGATATCAGCGGGAGAAGCAATACTGGAACTGGCTTCCTTGGTTCTCATGCCATAGCTCACTATTCTAATCCTCCACCTGGGGTGAAATGGTAAGTTTTACCAGAAGCAAGAAATAAAAGGGCGACCTGCCAGGAGCAGAAGCTTCCTGTACCAAGTGTTCTACAATGAAAAATTTCTTGCATCACTTACAATTTCTCAGCCTTCTGCCACTCCCCTGCACCTGCGAGTTTGAAGCACTCAAGAATTCCCAGCGGTAATGTCCAATGTTCATTTTATTTTCATCTGCAGGCCAGTTCAGTATAGGCAGCCAATTTCAGCGAGCACGCTGCCAGCCAGAGCTCAGTGATGTAGCCTTGTATTTATTTATTTAATGCCCACTTATACCGTCAATCCTGGGATGGAGGAGGGGGTCACTTTTCTGCGGTTCATAGCCCCAGAAGGGAGGTTCTGAGATGGAACTGTGAACCTGATTTCTCTTGCCATGGAGTTCTGCGGCTGCGGCTATCCTAATGCTCTTTTACTGGAAGTTATTCATTTAGCAAGGCTTGGCTGGGCTGATCGATAGCCTGTCAGATGATAACCACAACTGCAGCATTCAAACTCCCATAGCATTACAAACCACAGAAACACCACCGACATCACTGCATGACCTAAGAGCACAGATGTGTAATACCTGCTCCATTCCAGTGGCTGCCACAAATTGTACTTTCTAGAGGTTCTGTTATCCCCCATGCAATTCTCAGTCACAGTTCCTCCTCTTCCTCATTCAGCATGTTATCACTCCCCCCCCCCCTCCCCCGGTTAGGCTTGCCTCCATCATCACCACCACCACCACCAGCTTACTTCCACCCAAGCCTGAAAGAAATCAGAATGGTGTGGAGCCTTCCTACGAAGATTCATACTCTAGAGCAATGCTTTTCAACCCAGTCCTCGGGACACGCCTAGGCAGTCAGGTTTTCAGCTGCAATAAGAAATGGTATATAAATTGAAATAAATAAATCAAACATATAAACGGCAAGTGACCGTACTCACTTGCAAATGCGCAGTACAGACTTCCCTCTCTGTCCCGCCCTCGCGTCAAGACGCCATGATGTCAGAGGCCGGAACAGAGAGGGAAACGGAGTCGAATTGTTGGACGCCGCCGCGTGGAAAGGAACATCGCGCGAAACAACCTCCACCCCCCCATCCCCGCCGCCGCTCCCACCCCCTCCGTATCGGGCCCCCTGCACTGACCTGACAGCGCCTCTCACCTCCGTGTGGAAGCGCTGCAGGCAGCAGCAGTGTGATCTGCTGCTGCCTGTAGCGCTTTCACACGGAGGTGAGAGGCGCTGTCAGGTCAGTGCAGGGGGCCCGACACAGAGGGTGGAGGGAGCGGCGGGGATGAGGGTAGCTGGACATGGGGGGAGGGCAGGGGGGAGAGGCCATAGTTGCTGGACTTGGGGTGAGAGCAGGGCACAGAGGAGGGTTGCTGGGGAGGGGGGGAGGCCAAGGAAAAGAGGAGGGTCGCTGGATATGGGGGGGAGGATCGGTGGACGGGGTGAGGCCAGGGGAGAGAGGAGGGCTGCAATACTCGCCCGTTTTTACGGGCTTAATGGCTAGTACATAAATAGATGTGCATGCCCTACTTCCACGGTATGCAAATTTATCTCCTGCATACTTTTTGTGGATATCTTGAAAACCTAACTGGTTAGGTATGTCCTGAGAATGGCAATGCTTTTTAGGCCAGTCCTTGGGGCATAGTTTTCAGGATACTCAAAATGAATATGCATGAGATAACATTGAATGCACTGACTCTTTGTTATGCAAATCTATCTCATTCATATTCATTGAGGGTATCTCGATTGTCGGTGTGTACCCCGAGGACTGGGTTGAGAACCACTTTTGTAGAGCCACCATCTCCCACCCTTCATTCAGCTTTCTGTCAGATATACTGGGACACAGCAGGGCTTAAGCATGGCCCTGGTTCCAGCAAGGTAAGCATGACAGGAGGGATGCCATTTTTCCCTGGTGCCCCCACAAACATTGGCACATCCCTGCCACACTTACCTTGCTCATCATGTTGCACCAACCCTGGCAGCAAGGCCTGCAGACCCTAGCTCCAATCTCACCTGTGCCACTAGTCTCAGTGTGTGTAAAGCCCAGTGCACTTTTTCTAGCAAAACAGGTGTCGGTACTCAAATGGCAGGCCACCCTTCAGGGGTGGGGTGATCACTGAGTGACCCACCCCACAATAGCCAGGCCCCCTGCAACCAGTCACAGAATCTATGACAAGGCAGAATTGCTGTGTACAGCCTGAGCTCTTTCATTAAAACTTGGGGACCATGGGTCAATTTTAGCAGACAATGGAAAAGGTGCCGGTACTCAGTACCCCCTCAAAAAAAGCACTGGTAAAGCCAATGCTGAAAGCCCAGTGCTTTGAAAATTGCAGATCCAGGTTCCAGGTGCCATGAAAATCACAGTATAAAACTTTCAATAAATTACTCCTTTCAGCCTCCCTGTTCTCCAGTCTCCTCTGAAGAAGACCAAACATAGGTGTAGTTTGGCATGTGGGGTGGTACTCCCCCTAATGTTGTGGGTTCTAATGCTGCATTGGTCTCCACTGCCAATATGACTTCCGTACTCTTTGCCCCTTTCCCCAAAATAGGCAGGCAAATGACACCATCAGACCCAAGTCAACCCTAAGAGAAGAAAGACTTTTTTGTAAAACAAAGGTGCTATTTTTCCACTATCTCGCTCTCAGATTTTTCTGACACTGACGCCTTAAAAGAGCATTTCAAACGCTTTGACCTGTAATTACATCTGTGACTTATGACCTAGGAGTAACTCTTCGCAGCATGGTATCAGGGCTAGTGTTAAACATGCTGGGGCCCCACAGCCCAGCAATAGACTGTATATTCTTCATCTCCAGGCAAGACTGGGGCCCAGGGCAATTGCCCTGTTTGCACCCATGTGACACTGTCCCTGCAACATATGTGGGTAATACTATAAGGAGCTGCCTAGACCAAGAACTGTGTAAATGTTGCTATTCATCATGTTGCCAGAGGGAAATGGGGCTTGATATATCGCCTTTCTGAGGTTTTTGCAACTACATTCAAAGCGGTTTACATATATTCAGATACTTATTTTGTACCAGGGGCAACGGAGGGTTAAGTGACTTGACCAGAGTCACAAGGAGCTGTAGTGGGAATTAGTTCCCCAGGATCAAAGTCCACTGCACTAACCATTAGGCAACTCCTCCACTCCTTGGGATTCCGGAATCTTGCTATTCATTGGGGTTCTAAATGGAATGTTGCTACTCTGAGATTGTGCATGGAATCTTGTTAATGGGACTTGATATACTGCCTTTCTGAGGTTTTTGCAACTACATTCAAAGCGGTTTACATATATTCAGGTACTTATTTTATACCAGGGGCAATGGAGGGTTAAGTGACTTGCCCAGAGTCACAAGGAGCTGCAGTGGGAATCGAACTTAGTTCCCCAGGATCAAAGTCCACTGCACTAACCACTAGGCTACTCCTGTTCAGCAGCAGATACTGGCTCCTCAGCGGGAGTGCGGGCGATTACCTGCAAAAACAGGAGTCTCCCGCTGAAAGCAGGAGACTTACATAGGTGCATACGTATTGCCATACTGGGACAAACCGAAGGTCCTTCAAGCCCAGCATCCTGTTTCCAACAGTGGCCAATCCAGGTAACAAGTACCTGGCAAGATCCCAAAATAGTACAATACATTTTATGCTGCTTAGCCCAGAAATAAACTGTGGATTTTCCCCAAGTCCATTTTAATAATGGCTTAATAGACTTTTCTTTTAGGAAGCTATCCAAACCTTTTTTAAACACCGCTAAGCTAACTGTTTTTACTACTTTCTCTGGCAAAGAATTCCAGAATTTAATTACACGTTGAGTGAAGAAATATTTTCTCTGATTCGTTTTAAATTTACTACCTTGTAGCTTCATTGCATGCCCCCTAGTCCTAGTATTTTTGGAAAGAGTAAACAAGCTATTCACGTCTACTCATTATTTTATAGACCTCATTCATATCTCCCCTCAGCCGCCTTTTCTCCAAGTTGAAGAGCCCTAGCCGCTTGGCAGTTACAGACTTGGCAGGTCTGTAACGTTGGTATTCTATAAAGAACAGCAGGCAACTACTTTTCTCTATAGAACAGGCTCCAAACAGGTGTATTATTGATGCCAAAAAATAGGAGCTTTTTATTGAGTTACCTTTCACATGTCCATACAACATATCATTTGCTCTGGATCTTGTCTGAGGATAGGCGGATGAATTACATGTGACCTCCTGAGGCCCTTCCCGACCCTTTGTTTATGTGTTTCCAGGAAGTGTGTAACAGGGAGGGATAGGGCTTATTAGACCTCGGTCACCAAGTCTGCAGGTTATAAAGCTTGGGAGAACTATGTTGGTTGGAGCCTGGCCGCCCCGGGGCAAGGCTGCCCCGCCTCCGCCCTCCCGCCACTGCCGCCCCCCCATCACTCCCCCTGCCGCTGCCACCCCCTGTCGCTCCTCCCGCCGCCCCCGTCACTCCCCCCACCACTGCAGTCCCCGGTCTCACCTCCCTGCCTCCACGGCTCCGGGCCCCCTGCATTCAAAGTGGCATTCGCAGATCGCCTCTCTTCTGGCCTTCCCTCCCTGTGTCCCACCCATGTCTGATGTAACTTCCGGTTTCTGCGAGGGCAGGACACAGGGAGGGAAGGCCCGAAGGGAGGCGATCTGTGACTGCTGCTTCGAATGCAGGGGGCCCAGAGCCAAGGAGGCAGGCAGGTGAGACTGGGGACTGCAGCGCCGGTGGCCTGACCCTGGCGCCGGGCCCCCCTTGGAGGCCCGGGCCCGGGGAATTTTGTCCCCCCCCTGCCCCCCCTTTCGGTGGCCCTGCTGGCCACATATACATATAGGACTAGATTCAGTAAATGGCGCTGAAATTTTGGTCCTGAAAAAAATTCCACACTATTCTATTAACAGCGCTCCAAATTGCGCACTATTTATAGAACAGCACTTAGTGCTGGGCACGAGGATTTAAACCAACTGAAACCTGTTGTAAATTTTGGCAAGTAAGTGAGGCACGGCTCCCCTAAATTCTATAATACTGCGTGCATCTTTAGTGAATGCCCTAACCTGCCCATGCCCCTCCCATGGACACGCCCCCTTGTCAGTTGCATGCTAAAAGATTTGCACTTGAATCTTTGAAGAATAGCGCTCAGCAACATGTGAGTGCAATTAGCACCCAATTGTTACTAGTTAATGGCTCATTAGTCCATTAAGATGTGCACACAACTTGGGCGTGTAATTTTGGCCACCAGATATAGAATCCGAGGGTTAGAGTAAAATGAATGAAAGGTATAGGTCGGTTGGCGTCCTGGTCAGGGCCGCCGAGAGGGGGGGGGCGGGGGGGGGGACAAAATTGCCCGGGCCTCCAAGGGGGGCCCGGCGCCGGGGTCAGGCTGCCGGGGTTGCAGTCCCCGGTCTCATCTGCCTGCCTCCTCGGCTCCGGACCCCCTGCATTCAAAGTGGCAGTCGCAGATCACCTCTCTTCTGGCCTTCCCTCCCTGTATCCCGCCCTCGCGGAAACCGGAAGTTACATCAGACTAGGGCGGGACACAGGGAGGGAAGGCCAGAAGAGAGGCGATCCTCGACTGCCACTTTGAATGAAGGGGACCCGGAGCCGTGGAGGCAGGCAGGTGAGACCGGGGGCGGCAGCAGAGGCGGGGCGGCCTTGCCCCGGGCCCGACCTAGTCTCTTGGCGGCCCTGGTCCTGGTCACTGACTGGGAGGGGCAGAGTGAGGACAATTTCAAAGGATCTCATCCCCGTAACTAAGCATTTCCATGGGTTAATTCCACGGGTTGCAAAGTGCCGTGGCTAAAAAAGTAAGAACAAGGGAGTTAAAGTACATTCAGTTGAAATTGGCTTTTCATTGAAAACTCTGACTGAAACTGCTTGTAACACTCTGCAGAACCAGAAGACTCCCTGGTTATAGATCTCTTCCTATTTATTTCTAGGATGGTAGGATGTATGGTGGTGACTTCCCAGGACACACATCGATTACATCAGCTATCAACAATTAAGCGATGCTACTCCTCAGGGCACTAACAACAGCCATTATCTACCTGAGCTCTGACCCTGACTAAAACCAGAAGACTCCTTGGCTACAAGGTACGGTGGTGACTTCCCAGGATGCATGTTTATTACATCAACTATCAACATTTAAGAAGCACCACTCCTGAGGAATCATGCTGAAGGGGCGTGCCAAAGGGGCATGCCCCTTTGTGTGCTCCTTTGTGGGGAACTGAGGGCATAATTGAGGGTGCAGTTTGTTTTAAATTTTGATTTTAACTGCTGGTTTTTATCTGAACATAGTGAGCTAGTTTGGTCGCATAGCTTGCTAGAATGAACTATTTTAACTATTTTTTGTTAGGGGTGTTGCTATTCCTTGTTAGACAAGAGCAGCGTTTCTACTGACCCTACTCAAGCAATCAATTCCAATACATACATAGTAACATAGTAGATGACGGCAGAAAAAGACCTGCACGGTCCATCCAGTCTGCCCAACAAGATAAACTCATATGTGCTACTTTTTGTGTATACCCTACTTTGATTTGTACCTGTGCTCTTCAGGGCACAGACCGTATAAGTCTGCCCAGCACTATCCCCGCCTCCCAACCACCTGCCCCTCCTCCTAACCACCGGCTCTGGCACGGACCGTATAAGTCTGCCCAGCACTATCCCCACCTCCCAACCACCAGCCCCGCCTCCCAACCACCAATACTTCTTTTAAATCATGTGAAGCATTCTACCTATAATACCGGACATAATAACATCAGGAATTTGATTGATTGTACTGATTTTATGCAAAGAAAATTCCCACCGACATTACAGGTAGAAGATTTAGGAAATCACCTTCGCATAGGTCCAGATTTGACTCACATACTATAAGTGATTCTAATTTAATTAAGGTTCCTATTACTACTAGTGTTGCTGAATCTTTCACCACAATCCTCTGTTATTATATCACCGCCAGATCAGTGGAAAACCAAACTAATACCCTGTTTCCCCGAAAGTAAGACATCCCCCGAAAATAAGACCTAGTAGAGGTTTTCCTGAATTGGTAGATATAAGGCCTCCCCCGAAAGTAAGACCTAGCAAATTTTTGTTTGAAAGCAGGGTCGCCGAGAGCCGTCCCCGGGCCGCCCCCCCCCCACCCGAGGTCGCTGGGTCCCCCCCATCCTCCATCGCTCCTGGAACTAACCTTAAACGCCTCCTTTCACCTTCGCAGCAAGCAGCAGCAGGGCAGACCTCTCCTTCCTTCCGTGCCCCGCCCTCGCGGACGTTACGTCAGGCGAGGGCGGGTCACGGAAGGAAGGAGTGGCCTGCCCTGCTGCTGCTTGCTGCGAAGGTGAAAGGAGGCGTTTAAGGTTAGTTCCGGGAGCGACGGAGGGCGGGCGGGCCAACCCCGATCCAACCCCGATGTTTCCTCGAAAAATAAGACAGCCCCTGAAAATAAGACCTAGCGCATTTTTGGGGGCAAAAATTAATATAAGACAGTGTCTTATTTTCGGGGAAACACGGTATCATTAGAGATTAGAAGAGCAGCAATTAGGCCTTCTTGGCTTCCTCAACATAATGATCTGAGGCTAAGAGAGTTATGCCCTGCAGGCTGCAGGTTATAAGATACTACACTCACCTAGGCTTAATTGGCACAGGGGTGGAATTGCAATTACATATAAATCATTTCTTGATGTTAAACTAGTTGATTCAATCATCTCTCCTTAATTGGAGCTTTTGGTACATAAAATCTGAGAAGATTCATTTCAGGGTTCAGTAATAGTTTTATGGGGTTGTTTACTAAAGCTTAGCTCGAGTTATTTGCAGCAGAGCCCATAGGAATAAAATGGGCCCTGCTGCAGATAACTCGAGCTAAGCTTTAGTAAACAGGGGGGCTAGACTCTTCAAATTGCTCGATTCTTGAGAGTTTTTTTCACTTGAGAACTTCATCGACACATGAGAAAGGTCATTGTCTAGATTTACTAGCACTTTCCAATTCTAATAGTTATAATTGCTCCTTATCATTTAATACAATTTCTAAAATTCCCTGGTCAGACCATTTTTTACTTGATTTTTCTTTATCTTGGAAATACGTTAATGTTAGAAAGACCAATTCTACAATAACTACAACCACAAGACAGTTTAGAAAAAAGTTAGAACCTTCTTTATTTTGGCAAGTAGTTGACGAAGAATTGTCTTTTGGATGCTGTCTCTACTGTTTTTTTTGCAGGTTAGAACCAAATTATTGGTTCTGTATTAGACAGGCTAGCCCCTGTGGCTCAAAAAGTTAAAAAAAAAACAGCAATGATCAAGAACTCTAGTCTTTAAAACAGCAGTATAGAACTAAAGAAAGAATTTGGAATTGATATCCTACAGATGTTAATAAAAACAATTGACGTACTGCTCCATGAGTATAAAGGGAAAGGGAATTGGGACTTGATATACCGCCTTTCTGTGGTTTTTGCAACTACATTCAAAGTGGTTTACATAGTATATTCAGGTACTTATTTTGTACCAGGGGCAATGGAAGGTTAAGTGATTTGCACAGAGTCACAAGGAGCTGCAGTGGGAATCGAACTCAGTTCCCTAGGATCAAAGTCCACTGCACTAACCACTAGGCTACTCCTCCACTGAAATTAACTACTAATAAAAGGGAGTTTTATTCAAAACCGCTGAGGCACAACAAACCCAACATTAAGAAATTGTTTTCATTATTGGATCATATGTTAGATGTAGAATCTATTACAACCAATTATGGTATTTCACCAACAGCTGATGATTTGGCTCTATATTTCCAAAATAAGGTTTTAAAGATTAGAAAATAATTACCACTGGACAACTATCGTATAAAAACCTCTTTTTCTGAGCCAAACGCTATCCCAGCAAACAGATACTGGTCTCAATTTAACAAAATTTATGTTAAAATGGGATATGAGGTAGTATTCTATTGTGGATTAAAAACTGGTTAAAAGATAGAAAACAGAGAGTAGGGTTAAATGGTCAGTATTCTCAATGGAGAAGGGTAGATAGTGGGGTTCCCCAGGGGTCTGTGCTGGGACCACTGCTTTTTAACATATGAATAAATGATCTAGAGATGGAAGTAACTAGTCAGGTAATAAAATTTGCTGACGACACAAAGTTATTCAAAGTTGTTGTGAAAAATTGCGAGACGACCTTACAAGACTGGGAGACTGGGCATCCAAATGGCAGATGACATTCATTGTGAACAATTGCAAAGTGATGCACGTGGGAAAGAGGAACCCAAATTATAGCTACGTGATACAAGATTCCACATTAGGAGTCACCGACCAGGAAAGGAATCTAGGGGTCATCGTTGATGATATATTGAAACCCTCCAATCAGTGTGCAGTGGCGGGTAAGAAAGCAAATTGAATGTTAGGTATTATTAGAAAAGGAATGGAAAACAAAAATTAGGACATTATAATGCCTTTGTATCGCTCGATGATGCGACTGCACCTCGAATACTGTGTGCAATTCTGGTTACTGCATCTCAAAAAAGATATAGTGGAATTAGAAAATGTACAGAGAAGGGCGACGAAAATGATAAAGAGGATGGGATGACTTCCCTATGAGGAAAGGCTAAAGCTGCTAGTGCTCTTCAGTTTGGAGAAAAGACAGCTGAGGGGAGACATGATAAAGATTTATAAAATAATGAGTGGAGTGGAATGGGTAGACATGAATCGCTTGTTTACTCTTTCCAAAAATACTAGAATTAGAGGGCATGCAATGAAGTAACAAATTAGTATATTTAAAACAAATTAGAGAAAACATTTCTTCATTCAACGTGTAATTAAACTCTGGAATTTGTTGCCAGAGAATGTGGTAAAAGCGGTTAGCTTAGCGGGGTTTTAAAAAGGGTTGGATAACTTCCTAAAAGAAAAGTCCATAAACCAATATGGACTTGGGGAAAATTCACTGCTTATTTCTAGGATAAGCAGCACAAAATGTATTGTACTGTTTTGGGACCTTGCCAGGTTCCTGTAACCTGGATTGGCCACTTGATGAACCCAGTATGTCCCAGTATGGCAACACTTATGTTCTTATGTTGTAATAAGACGTTACCTCCTGCTGCTGCCGGACCAGTCTCGCAATAAGAGCTGTGACAGTTCCCATGACAGCAGGAGATGACATTTTTATTAAGCCATCTCCTGCTGCCCAAGGAGGAAGCGGCTTCTTGGTTCCCTCCAAGGTCAGTCAGGGGTGGAGCCAAAAGATAGAGTGGGGGGGGGGGGGTTTGGGGCGTGGCTAAAATCTCCCTCTCCGCAATCTGGCCCCCTTGGCAGCTCTGAAATCCCAATATGGAGATTTTACCTTTGTAAAACAAGAAATGCGCATAACAATTTTAGTCCTGCCCAAACCACATCCCTTTGAAATCTCTACATGGTAAAATTACTAAAATTAGTAATTACACATGAATGCTTTTACACATGGATAGATTTCTAAAATAATTGTCATAACTTATACAAGTGGAGGTCAATATTCAGCTGGTGGCGGTGTTTTTTTATCCATCACAGGTGCAGCATTATTCCCAGAGATTCAATGCCAGACCATGCCTCGGCACTGGTATTGAATATCCAGGCTTATGTGGCTGGCTCTGACTTATGTGGTTAAGTGCAATATTCAGCACTTAACCACATAAGTGACACCCCTTAAAGACAGGACTGACTTATATGCAATCCAATTTGACTATTAAACTTAGGCGGTTAAGCGCTGGATACTGACTCCACCCCCAGAAGACCACCCACAAAATAGCCGGTTTTCACTTTAGCAGTCTGTGGTGATATTCAGCAGCAAATAAGCGGTTAAGTGCCACTGAATACCAGTGGACAGCCCCAAACAAGTGATTTAACAAGAAAAGAGCGGCTTCTGTTCAGTTAAATCGCTTTAAATATCGACACTGTGGATGATCACTTTGCCTATTTTAAGCCTGGGAGCACAGCGGCAGAAATCGTGCTTGGATTGAAGTCACAGACATTTACACCTGAGTAAGGCCGTACACGTGTATTTTAATTTTATTTATAGAATTTTAAATACATTTACACAAGCATATACTTGTTACAGAAATACAGAAGGAAATACTCATCACCGGGAAAATCTCTCAGCTTAATTAAAGAAGAAAAATAAATCTATATATCAAAATCATTCATTCTTCCTTAGGTCACTAAAGGGTTGGGGACTGGTATCATAGGAGCCGACTCTCGGGGGACTGTGGGTGCTTGAGCACCCCCAATATTGAGAAAATTCCTTGTATATGTCCAGGAAGGGGTTATTTCCACTAGACTTAGCAGCCCCAATAATTTAAAAAAGTTGGCTCCTATGACTGGTATCACTAAGGAGAAGAAAATCCTAACATAAAGAAGAAATACATAAAGTAAAGGGCTTAACACCATATACAAGTATTATAACACTAGTAAAAAAGGCCCGTTTCTGACACAAATGAAACGGGTGCTAGCAAGGTTTTCGTCATTTTGCTGTTGCCTGTGAGGTGCGATGCCCCCCTCCAGGCGCCATCCCACCCACGGCGATGCAGCCGGCCGCAGCCATCCAACCCACCGTGCCCATCGCACCCACCTTCGCGTTGGTTTGGCGGCGGGGGACCCGGAACACCGCCACCACAAGTCCTGTGTGCTGACTACAGCGTCATCTTTGGCGTTGGTAGCTGTGCAGGGCGGAGTTCTGTGCGTCTGACGTCATGGACGTGCAGGACGTCAGACGCACAGAAGCCCTGCCTCCACAGGCTAGGAACGCCGAAGATGACGCCGTAGTGAGCAGACAGGGCTTGTACTGGCGGGGTTTCTCGTCCCCCGCCGGCAAAGCAACGTGAAGGTGGGTGTCTCAGGAGGGGGTTGTTGCGGGGGGGGGGGGGGTGTTGGAGGTCCTTGTTTTCAGCTGGAGCTTTGGGGGGGTATGAATCTGTGGGCGGGGCTTGTATTTTTTGAGGTTTGGTGCCTTTCCACGGGTGGGTTGGCAGGGGGAGGAGTCGTTTGTTTTGTTGAGTTTTTTTTTTCCTGTCCTCGACATCATGACGTTTGACGCGAGGGCGGGGCATGGGTCAGTGGGGTGGCTTCACCACCATGAATCCACGAACCGTTCTGGGAGACTGACTGACTTCAGTGACGTCAGTGTCCTCAGAACGTTGAGGTTGCGTTTTATTATAGTAGATAATCCAGTCAGTTACTTAACAACCTTCTTGAGATCCAGGAAGGCTTTCAAATGTTCAGGGGCAAAAAACACATATTTTAACCCCCCCCCCCCCCAAACCACATCATACATTTACACGGATACACCAACTTAAAAGTAGCTCCAAGATTAAGATTTTCTTGTCTGAAAGCTAAAAACAACCTTCCTACGATCTTGAGTTACTTTGATCACATCTGGATAAATCCACACTTTTTGTTCACGGACAAAAAAAACTGTGAATAACGGAAATAGATCTTCATCCTATTATTCAAATCCTGTTCAAGGACAAATGAGGCCAGCAAACGACAAGTATTTTATAAACAATGGTTCAGGAAATAGCGCCTAAATTTAGGCGCTGGGATGACACGCGCTAACCCCCTCAATTCTATATAGAGCGCCTAGAGTTACGTGTGGTTCCACGTAGAAATCTAGGCGTTTTCTATGATTATTATTATTATTATTCATTTGTATCCCACATTATCCCACCTATTTGCAGGCTCAATGTGGCTTACAGAGTTTTGTTAACATTATCATTGCGTGGTGACATATACATTTAATGTTGTGTAGAGGTTAAATAAGGGTAGAAGAAGAAGGAGAGGAGTGATTTAGGTAGTTATAGTAGATGAGTTATCTTAATTGAGTGGATTGTTGTGTGGATTATTGTGGCTATTAGTTCTCATTGTATGCCTTACTGAAGAGATATGTCTTAAGAGATTTGCGAAAGATAGTTGTTTCGCTGATTGTTCTCAGGTCCGTAGGCAGTGCATTCCACATTTGCGTGCCCAGGTACGAGAAAATCCAAAGACAAGAGTAATACAGGCGTTTACCTTCTATATTGTGGCTGTCTGCTTCGACAGGAAGACTTCCTCTATTCATTCTTAAAGGCATTGGATGCATATATATATATATAAATTTTTGTAACTTAAACCGGACCCCTGAGGCAGGCGTTGTTTTACGCCGAAACACGGCCCGTGTCGGGTCATTTGTCAGTAAAATACTGCTGTTGTCCCAGTCTTGAAGGCCCAGTGTTGCTTTTTTTGTTTGTACATTTAGGCGTGGCCATTTGCGCCAACTGAAACGTGGTGCAAATATACGTACAAACATTAGCAGCATATCCCCATTATTCTATAACAACTGGTGTAAATTTTAGGAACGCCCCTGTTCCACTCATGACCCACCCTTTCCCGCACCCCTTTTTCAGGCGGCGCAGATGTTTTAGGCACAGATCCCGTGCCTAAATTAATGCAATATTTTGCATGTTAAGGCCTTTTTAGAAGTGCATCCAGCTTCTCCTAAGCCTGTACGCAAGCACGGAATGCATTACCAAGTGCCATAAAAACAACGCAAGATTTGGTAACCTTCCGGAAACTACTAAAGACCAACCTGTTTAATGAGACTTATCACAAAGGTCCTTCATAATTGAATTGGCACCAAGACTTGCACCTGAACAAGTTATCTATGATCTCTTACTATTTGTTTACTATATTCACCATGATATCATCAATATATATAAATGGTGAGTGTCGTACTCACTCGCAAATGCACAGTAGAGACCCTCTCTGCCCCGCCCCCGCGTCAATACTTGATGACGGAGCCAGAACAGAGAGGGTCTCTACTGCACATTTGCGAGGGACACCGCCGTTGCTAACGCTCCCCCCACCCGGAATCGCCGCCGCCACCCACCTTCCACCCGGTCGGGCCCTCGCTCCGCTATTGAAACAGCGAGGGCACGCAGCACACAGCTCTGCTGAGCTGCCGTCGGCCTTCCTTCTTCTTCTCTGCCTGTGTCCCGCCCTCGACGACGTTACATCACACGAGGGCGGGACACAGGCAGAGAAGAAGAAGGAAGGCCACGGCAGCTCAGCAGCAGAGCTGTGTGCTGCGTGCCCTCGCTGTTTCAATAGCGGAGCAAGGGCCCGACCGGGTGGAAGGTGGGTGGTGATGGCTCCGGGGGGAGGCGAACTCAGAGGGGGAGCGGCAGCGGCGAACTCGGCGGCAGGGTAGGGGGCCTTTCAACCCCCCCCCCCTTCCTATACTAGCCCGTTTTTACGGGCTGAATAGCTAGTTTGTTTACTATAATCAAAATGTCTTTATTGAATGTTTCATATTACCCTAGTTCTCTTACACCTGAAATGATTTATATACCTTTTTTATTTCTAATTTATGTTATATTTCTCTACTTTTTTATTATTTATTTATGCAATTTTTAAACTTCACAAGCATTTATCTTGTTACAAGCAACATTAGACATGTATATGAGACATATAGTACATATTTCTCTACTTTAAATGCAATAATATTCTGTATCTTTTTTTGGTAATGGCGCCTGCCATTAAGGTACTATGTAAGCCACATTGAGCATGCAAAGAGGTGGGAAAATGTGGGATACAAATGCAATAAATAAATAAATAAAGAAGCTTTTATAAAAGCATGCCAGTGTTTACACACATAAAAAAGTATGTACAGTGCCAAGAAGGTGCATAGTTTTATGTGACTTGTGTGTTCGGAGCTGGAATTTAGATGGAGTGTAGGTGGCAGTGCAATTTACACACATTCCCCTAATTCAAGGAACTTGCACAGGAATGGGACTTGATATACTGCCTTTCTGTGGGTTTTGCAACTACATTCAAAGTGGTTTACATAGTATATAGAGGTAATTATTTGTACCTGGGGTAATGGAGGGTTAAGTGACTTGCCCAGTCACAAGGAGCTGCAGTGGGAATTGAATCCAGTTCCCCAGGATCAAAGTCTGCTGCGCTAACCACTAGGCTACTCCTCCGCTAGCAACATTCCATGTAGAATCTCAAATAGTAGGAACACTAATTAGTGCCAATAATTACTTGTTAGCCAATTACTGGCACTAATTCACTCATTATTCTATTACACTGCGTGCACAATTTTTGGCGGCTTTTACAGAATTGGGGGGAGTGGGCATTCAGTGCGCTTCAACCTTCAACTGGATGGGAGAGGCTCCTACTTAGTTAAATAGCTAATTTTCAATGCTAATTAATGGCAGAGTTAAAATTAGCACAGAGTACCTCTGCAGTACTATCAGGTTAGTGCCGGTGTGGACCGGGGGGAGGAGCCTGGGTGGTCCAGGAAGTTATCTGGAAGCAAGGAGGTTTTAGGACAAGAGACGGCATGACTTCAAAAAGCTGAAACCGTCTCTCCCATGCAGTTGCCATATTGTGAGACCCCAAACATTCACTGATGCTATACAAAACAATAGCAAACGTGAGGTTTTTGACTGCCTGTGTGTGTGTGTGTGTGTGTGTGGGGGGGGGGGGGGTTGTATTACACAGCTTTTTTTTTTTTTTTTTAATGCTTCCCATTTGTAACCCTAAGTTTTTTGTTTGTTTTTTTTAACCTCTGAGGGAGTCTCAACAACTCAGCCTCGAGGTGAATCAGGCAGAGCAGCCCAGGGCCTTTCTTAAAACTGCCCCCTACAAAAATCAAGTCTCCCATGGCTCCAAAAACAAATCTGCCGCTCTGAAGCACCTGCACCCGCAAACCGCAGTTCATGCCCCAGGACCCCCCAGAGGTAAAACAAAAATGCTCCTGTTACGTATGGGAAGCTTTAAAAAAAAAAAAAAAAACAACACACACACACACACACACACACATAGGCAGTCATAAACCTCACAGGTTTGCTATTGTTTTCAATAGCATCTGTGAATATTTAGGGTCATACAATATGGCGGCAAGCTCCACCCACTGGCTTCAGCCACCACAATTCACAAATATCTCTCTGGGCAAGTAAGACCAGGTAAAAAGCTGTCCTAACTTGCCCGAATATCTATCCAGGTACACAGCACTGAATATCGGCAGTACCCAGGTAACATCCGGGGCCCACTAGAGACCCATATATTCATCACTGGTAGCCGGACAGGGCTTTGCTCTGAATATAGGGTCCTAAATCTGCCCATAACAGTTAATGTTTCCAAAAATACTGGCCGCCGCAGGCTGAATATCAACTTGATAGTTTATAAAGTACACACATACACACCTTAAATTATATGCACACATTTACAACGGCCTGAAAATGAAGTAAGTTTGTGCAAAAGAATTTCTGCTCTGTTGGGGTAGCTCTGAAAGCACTTTTTATACAGAGCAATAGCAAACTATTTTTGTCTTTATAAGACTGGCATTTGTAAACAATTGTTTTAGGTGGTCTGTTGTGAAATTACCCCCAGTAAGGGCAACTTGAAAAATCTGGTGTAAATCCTCATGCCTTCATTAGTTGCGAATCTGCCTTATTCTATAAAACTGCACACAAATTCTAGGAATGCCCCTGACCCACCCAAGCCCCTCCCACGGCCATGTCCTTTTTGGAACACGCGTAAAGTTTTACACGCATGTCTTTATAGAATACCCACTATACAGATACACATATAAATTCAAATTGTTGTCATTTAGTGCCAATAATTGATCATTAGCACCTAATTATTGGCACTAATTGGCTCATTACTCAATTAAATTGGACGCACACCCAATTTTGAGTTCTATATATAGAATTAGGGAGTATGTGCATAAGAGGTGGCCCCTTACAGAACTTACCCCCTTAATATATATATATATATATATATATATATATATATATATACTAGTAAAAAAGGCCTGTTTCTGAAAGAAATGAAACGGGCGCTAGCAAGGGTTTCCTCGGAGTGTGTATGTTTGAGAGAGAGTGTGTGTGAGAGTGACTGTGTGTGTGTGAGAGAGAGAGAGTGAATCTGAAAAATTGCAAGAGGACCTTAAGAGCCTGGGAAACGTGGCTTCCAAATGGCAGATGACACTTACCCCCGGATTCTATGTAGCGCGCCTAGCGTTCCACGCTGAAATCTAAGCATATTCCATAGCAACGCTCGTAACTTAATTGGCTTAACAAGCTAATCGTTGATAACAACACATAACAAGCAATAATGAGCACTAATTGGCAATAATTAGAATTTACATGCAGAAATTGCTAAGCATACTCTGTAATGAACCGTGCCCAAATTCTAATGCACAGTTCAAAAGGGCATGATCATGGACGTGGAAATGGGCGTTTCATGGGTGTCCCAAAATTTACACGCGTAGTTATAGAATATGGCCCAGGGCGTCAATCTGCGCACAGGGATTTACACCATGTTTTCGTTGGTGTAAATGGAGGCACGTACTTTTAGGCGCTGGGATATCAACTAAACGTATTCCACATACCGCGCCCAAATCTTGTAAAATATACTTTGGAGGAAATATTTTGCGCACGGATTTTTTAAGCGCCATATATAGAATCTGGCCCTTAACGCGAGCAAGAGCAAAGTGATGCATGTCAGAAAGAGGAACCCAAACTACAGCTATGTGATGAAAGCTTCCACATTAGGAGTCACAACCCAGGAAAAGGATCTAGGTGTCATCACTGATGATACGTCGAAACTTTCTGTTCAGTGTGCAGCAGCGGCTAAGAAAGCAAATAGAATGTTAGGAATTATTAGGAAAGGAATGGAAAACAAAAATGAGACTATTATAATGCCTTGGTATCATTCCATGGTGCAACTGCACCTCAAATACTATGTGCAGTGCTGGTCACCGCATCTCAAAAAGATATAGTGACATTAGAAAAGGTGCAGAGAAGGGCGGTGAAAATGATAAAGAGGATGAAACAACTTCCCTATGAGGAAACGCTAAAGCGGCTAGGGCTCTTCAGCATAGAGAAGAGATGGCTGAGGAGGAGATATGATAGAGATCTATAACATACTGAGTGGTATGAAACGGATAGATGTGAAACACTTGTTTACTCTCTCAAAAAAATACACGGAATAGGGGGCTTGCAATGAAGCTAAGTAGTACATTTCAAACAAACTGGAGAAAATATTTCTTCACTCAACATGTAATTGGAATTCATTGCCAGAGAATGTGGTAAAAGCAGTTAGCATACCAGGGTTTAAAAAAGGTTTGGATACTTTCCTAAAAGAAAAGTCCATGAGCCATTATTAAGATGGGAAAATCCACTGCTTATTTCTATGATGAGCAACATAAAATCTGTTTTACCATTTTGGGACCTTGCCAGGTGCTTGTGACCTGGATTGGCCAATATTGGAAAAAAGATACTGGACTTGACGGACCTTCGATCTGCCCCAGCATAGCAACTTTTATGTTCTTATGCTCCGCCAACCGAAGACACCTCCTGCATGAGTCCTGCCTGTGCTGAATGAGCAGCACTTAATTCAGCAGGTGCGCTTCGGCCACTGATGCCAGCTCTCCCGTGCATGTTGCTTGGCATCCCCATCAGCAAAGGTACTATTTTATTGTTGTGGAGGTGGCAGGGGTCCACCATTGGCTACCTCCCTGCTTCTATTTGTAAGGCTGGCTGGTTAGGCACTCTTTCTGAAAGAGGCAGGCTGGTTGGATTCTGGGTCACTCTAATATGTTTGGGAGGGGCAGACTGGTTGAAGCCTGCATCCCTCTTTCTGTAGGATAACATGCCTGGGAGGGGCTGGGTGATTGCGGCCTGGGTCCCACTCTCTATATGGTAAAATGAACATGACTGGGAGGGGCAAGCTAGTTGGCTTCTGGGTCCCTCTGACATGCACAGACTGCATAAAACACGCTAGCAGAGTTGAGAATGGACCTGACAGATTCCCTGAACATGATCACTGGGCACAAGGCGGATTCTCCTACTCCCTTTCTGCATCATCCGCGCAGCATCTTTTCTCCATAACCTGGCTCAGTCTGGCCTGTGTCTTTCCATCTTTCTCTGGGTCACACCTTGTCTGCTTCTCCCCTGCTTAAGGAACCTCTCCATCTTCCCCTCCTCTCTGCATGCAAAGGCACAGCCAGAGCAGCAATGGTTTTCATCACTGCACCTGCCTGCCCTTTTCAAACGCTCCCCTTCTTCCTCCTCCTCCCCTGCAGCATCCAGTCATTGCAAGGAGCGCGCACACACACACACACACACTGAAAAAATGGAGGAATAAATGGGCTGGGGATTACCTGCAGCCGTCTTTGCTCCGCTCTCCTCCACCCAGGCTGGGGATCTCCGTGCATGAGAGCCCGAGTCGGTGGCGTCTCCTATGCAAATCACTTCACCGCCTCGCTCCGTCCGGGCTCAGGCTCCGCGGAATGCTGGAAACGCTCGATCTGCGAGGCGAAGGCGCTGCGAGGGGAATCGCTGCATCGCTGCGCTCTTTACCGATCCTTTACATTTTCAGAAGCTTCTTCGGGATCTAGTGGGGGGGGGGGGGGGGGGGGCAGGTTTAGAGGTCTCCTTTGCCCATTTCTTTCTCTCCTTCCCTTGGCTGGGAAGAGGAGATTTCAGTATTCCTGCCTCTCCCTGATTTATAGTCCCGGCACCCTTCTTCAAACCACACAATGAAACAACCCGTTGGTATAAACCTCCATATGCTTCCGGGTCTTTGAGCTGCCAAATCGCTGACGAGTGAGGTTTTTCTGGCTTGACTTATTCTGGGGTCAGTTTTGGCTTCTGAGCGGGGGATGCTGCCATTAAAGTACCAGAAGGTGCATAGTAAAGAAAGAGGCGATTGCATTGAATTCCAGTAAGTGGGTAAGAGATGATTAAGAGGGGGTGATGCCACTGGAGTCTCGGGAGGTGAACGATGGGGAAAAGAGATTTTTATGAGGGTGAGGTCTGTGGAGGTGAAAAATAAGGGGAAGGAACAGACCAGGGAGAGATACCACTGAAGACCACGCAGTGCATTATTTTTCAATATTTTTATTTGTTTATTTATTTGAAATGTCAACATTTTTACGAACGAGATGTAAAGAAAATTCAGCCGTTTACACAGATCTCTTACGACCAATCAAGGCGTCTTAGCCCATCTCAAGAGAGGCATGTGTACTACAAATAGAAAGAAAAAAAGAAAAAAATTAGGAAACTGTTAAGAAACTACTAGATCAAACTGCAGTCCCTAAACTATCTAAGGAGCACATCAAAAATGGAACGGTACACTTCAAACCTGCCTAATAAAATAACAAATCAAAATAACTACTTCCTACTTCCCAGAAAATTCTCCAGTTGCATAGAGTCAAAGAAGACATAACCCTTCCCTTGCCAGCTGACTAAACACTTACAGGGGTATCTTAAAAAAAAAAAAAAAAGGTAGCCCCCACAGCTAACACTAGTGATTTTAAATCAATAATAATAATAATAACCCGCTGTACCTATCAAAGTCTAAGCGGGGAACAAATCATATACAAAATATAAAAGGACAGAACAATAAAAATTATTTCTGTACACAAGAAACTATACAAAAGTTACTATGTTACTCTAAAATTAAAACATACAGCAGATTAAAATTTACATGGTATTAAAATAATATCATACATCAGAGGAACCAAAAGCCTGAAGAAATAAATGAGTTTTCAGCTGCTTTCTCCTCAGCTGGGTGGAATGAGCCACATCAGGGAAGATTTGAATCCTTTGACCACAAAATAACAAATCTTTATTCCGAAAATAGGTTTTTAAAACTAATATCTTATATTTCTCAGAAGCAAATGTGACAAGTAGGGTGGCTCGAGTATTTATCACATCAGAACTTTCCAGGAAATTAGTCAAATCCGAAATTGACTCCACCAGGGAGTCTAAGTCACCATCTGCCACATTAACCACTCGATAGCGTTGAGAAATATAATAACATTGAGAAATAACATTTTCACCTATCAGAGAAAGCTTTAAAACCTCCTTAAAATATTGTTTCAACAAAATATTTGCAGATAATAATCTAGTTTGGGGAAAATTCAAAAACCTCAGGTTCCTGGATCTCTGCGAATTCTCAAGCTTCTCTAATCCAAACGGACAGAAAGGTTTTCCTTAATTACTGAGACCCCCCAGCTGCCTGGAGAGTAGCAATTTGAGGTTCCAACCCAAGGAACCTCTTGTCCAATAAGGAAAGATTCTTATCAATCTCTTCGAATTTCTCCGCAGATTCCGGGGTGAAAGTACAAAGACTTAAATCATGGATTCAGTTCTAGAGACTACTGTCCAAATATCTTGAAGAGTGATATCTTGACTAACCTAGGGGATGCTAACAGGAGAAACTACTTTATATTTAGCAGCCACCAGAGAAGAGTCCAGAATTGTCCCAGGCACTCCACCATGCACTCCTTCAATCTCAACAGGAGCTGGGTCTTCAGGAGACTTCGTTAAGGATGGTATAGGCATAGGAGCAGTGGTCCTATCTGGCGAACTAATGGAGACACCATCAGGACAGTCAGATGCCCCAGACTGTCCTCCCTGGGCAATTACCACATGTTTATCCATCAGGCCTCTTAAGGGGATACTCACAGTTGCAGAGCTCTTGGACTGTGCTTTCCATTTTCTTCCCAATGTCACCAAAGATCTTCCTGCTTATTTGGGTTCCCACAAGGGGTCTAGCATGCCCCTTAGGGCATGCCCCTTTAGCCATGCCCTGTAGCCACATGCCACAAGTGCTGCTGGCGTTTAAGATGTTCCAGGGCTCCTAACGATGACATCAATCCAAAGCACTACCTCTTCCGAATCAGCTGGAACCTTCGGGAGGAAATCCCTAGCACGATACAATTCTCCATCTTCAACGCGTCAGGAGTATAAAATAAGTGTGCTTGAAGTTTTGATCATATGTACTATGCATTACATATTATAAAAAAACTTTTTACTCATAATAAAAACTATAATTAAATGGAAGAAGAAGATTAAAAAAAATATTTAAAAAATATATTAAAGTGATTGTTTAGCAGAAGGAGGTTTTTGGCCAATGATGCCTTTGTATCGCTCCATGGTGTGACCGCACCTTGAATACTGTGTGCAATTCTGGTCACCGAATCTCAAAAAAGATACAGTGGAATTAGAAAAGGCGACAAAAATGATAAAGGGGATGGGACGACTTCTCTATGAAGAAAGGCTAAAGCGGCTAGGGCTCTTCAGCTTGGAGACAAGGTGTCTGAGGGGAGATATGATAGAAGTCTATAAAATAATGAGTGGAGTGGAACGGGTAGAAGTGAATTGCTTGTTTACTCTTTCCAAAAATACTAGGACTAGGGGGTATGCAATGAAGCTACAAAGTAGTAAATTTAAAACAAATCAGAGAAAATATTTCTTCATTCAGCGTGTAATTAAACTCTGGAATTCGTTGCCAGAGAATGTGGTAAAAGCAGTTAGCTTAGCAGGGTTTAAAAAAGGTTTGGCTAGCTTCCTAAAAGAAAAGTTCATAAGCCATTATTTAAATGGACTTGTGAAAATCCACTGCTTATTTCTAGGATAAGCAGCATAAAATGTATTGTACAGTTTTGGGATCTTGCCAGGTACTTGTGACCTGGATTGGCCACTGTTGGAAATAGGATACTGGGCTTTGTGGACCTTCAGTCTGTCCCAGTATGGCAACGCTTATGTATTTATGTTCTATATTCTCTATTCTGTAATAGAACCTGGGCATGCTATGTATGTTAGGCAGGTGTTTGCAGTACGGTACTTAGATGCCCTGCTATCTCTAATGTATACATACATGTATGCATATAAAAGTGTGTAAGTGCTAGCATTTATGCACACAAGCAGTACAGAAATGAGGGTGCCAAGATTACAGAGTTGCCCTTTAAGATGTGCATTTTTACATATACAGTACTGTAATCCTACCAATCTTCTTACCCTCCATGCTCTTCCCCAGCTCTTCTTCATCGCTCCACTTCCTTACCTATCCCTATCCTTTCTCTCATACCTCTTTTATCCCATTTACCCTTGTTCATTTGTCCTACTACATACCTCCTTTGTTGATTCAGATACTACAGATTGTATTCTCTTGTTACTATGTAAGCCGCATTGAGCCTGCGATGAGCAGGAAAGCGCGGGATACAAATGTAATAAATAAATAATCAGCCACCCACACAATCAGCAAGTGCAAAATGCACAGCTGCTTTTAGCACGTGAACTTAACCTCAACTTTCAAAGGGAAACCACCAAACAATTTTCCTTTTGATGTTGGTTAAACAGTACTCACTCTAATGAGATAATTTTAATCCACTGACATAGTGTATGTCATGAGAGATTTCTGAGGAAGTTAAAAGGCCGTGGGATAGAATGCAGTGTTCTGTTGTGGATTAGGAATTGGTTAATAGATAGAAAACAGAGGTTAGGGTTAAATGGCCATTTCTCTCAGTGGAGGAGGGTGAATAGTGGAGTGCCTCAGGGATCTGTACTGGGACCGGTGCTATTTAACATATTTATAAATGATCTGGAAACTGGAATAACAAGTGAGGTGATTAGTTTTGTGTCATCTGCAAATGTATTCAAAGTTGTTAAAACACATGGGGACTGTGAAAAATTACAGGAAGACCTTCGGAAATTGGAAGACTGGGCCTCTAAATAACAGATGAAATGTAATGTGAACAACTGCAAAGAGATGCACATTGGTAAGAATAATCCAAATCATAGTTACTTGATGCTAGGGTCCAGCCTAGGAGTCTGCACCCAAGAAAAAGATCAAGGTGTCATTGTAGACAATATGCTGAAATCTTCTGCCCAGTGTGCGATGGCAGCCAAAAAAGCAAACAGATTGCTGGGAATTGTTAGGAAAGGGATTGTAAATAAGACCAAGAATACTATAATGCCTCTGTATCGCTCCATGGTGCAACCTCACCTTGAATATTGCATGCAGTTCTGGTCACCATTCCTCAAAAAGAAATAGCGGAATTAGAAAAGGTTCAAAGAGATGCAACCAAAATGATAAAAGGGATGGAACTCCTTTCATATGAGGAAAGACTAAAGAGGTTACAGCTCTTCAGCTCGGAAAAGAGACAGCTGAGGGGAGATATGATTGAGGTCTACAAAATCATGAGTGATGTAGAACAGGTAAAAGTGAATCGCTTTTTTATTCTTTCAAAAAGTACAAAGACTAGGGGGACACTCAAGGAAGTTACATGGTAATACTTTTAAAATAAATAGGAGGAAATATTTTTTCACAATGAATTGGTAAGCTCTGGAACTCATAGCCGGATGATTTGGTAACAGTGGTTATCGTATCTGGGTTTAAGAAAGGTTGGACAAGTTCCAGGAGGAAAAGTCCATAGTCGACTATTGAGATAGACATGGGGAAGTCACTGCTCATCCTGGGATTGGTAGCATAGAATGTTGCTACTACAGTAGAAGTCCAGAAATCTGGACCCTTTTAATTTTCGTACCAACCACCTGAGAATCTGGCCGACCACCCAAGAATCGGGACTCTCTTCCTCCCTCCTCCCCCCCCCACAGCATAGCCACGAGGGGGCCTGGGCCCCTCCTTCAGACCCAGGCCCAGCAAATAAGGGACCCAGAACATTCAGACTCTGATCTCCCCCCACCAGCAAGACACAAGCCAGCTTTGATTGTAATCTTTCACTGCTCTTCTAACACAAGGCTTCCCAGACTCCCTAGAATCTAACCCAGGCCCTCCCAGACTTCCCTGAACTTTTGTAGCTGTTTGCAGGCAGGACAGGTGCTTACCTCCTGCCAGTTTACCCATTGCTGTTAAAATGACTGTAGCTCAGCACCACCATGCACTTTGACTGCAATTCCAGTTCAAAATTTGAAGCCAGCATCAGTTTTACAGTGACGGGAGAAACCGGCAGGAGGAAGGTAGGCGCTGCCTGAGAATCCAGAAAATCCCAAAACGGGACTGACCTGATCCTCTAACAAAGTAAAAGCGATATATCAAGTTCCACTTAAACTTAAACGATGAACCACGATCAACAGTCTGAACTTAATGCGATAAAGAATAGGAAGCTAATGTATTTTCACAAGAATAGGAGTAATGTGCAGAAGGAATGGATCCTCAGGAGCTTAGTCGAGATCGGGAGGCGGGGCTGGTGGTTGGGAGGCGGGGATAGTGCTGGGCAGACTTATACAGTCTGTGCCAGAGCCGGTGGTGGGAGGCGGGGCTGGTGGTTGGGAGGCGGGGATAATGCTGGGCAGACTTATATGGTCTGTGCCAGAGCCGGTGGTGGGAGGCGGGGCTGGTGGTTGGTAGGCGGGGATAGTGCTCGGCAAACTTATACGGTCTGTACCAGAGCCGGTGGTTGGGAGGCGGGGCTGGTGGTCGGGAGGCTGGGATAGTGCTGGGCAGACTTATACGGTCTGTGCCCTGAAGAGCACAGGTACAAATCAAAGTAGGGTAAACACAAAAAGTAGCACATATGAGTTGTCTTGTTGGGCAGACTGGATGGACCGTGCAGGTCTTTTTCTGCCGTCATCTACTATGTTACTATGTAATATGATCTCTCTGATGAGCTGCTACCAAAATCCTAACTGCGGTATTTTACAGCAGTTGGAGACGCTTTAGAGGATTAAGTGGCAAACCATGATAAATAATACTATCATAATCAATTCTAGTTGTAACAAGAGCATGGACCACCGTCTTCAGCTCGTTCTCATTCAAGATCCCCAAGAGACTTTACTTGTCGAAGTGCAAACAAGTAAGACTTAACCACAGACAGACAGACCTCTAATATATCTTTGACCATAACAGGAAAATCTCTAATATTTGGAGCCATACTCAGAAAAGAACTTCTGCGTCCAAGCTATATGACCTCAGAATCACACTTAGTGGTATTGAAATTAAGCCCATTTTGATTTATTTATGTATTACATTTGTAGCCGGCACAATCCTTTAAGTTCTTGGCAGGTAACAATAACCACAGACAATCGATCATAAGAATAACAAGGACAAACTAACACAAATTTAAAAAGTGCATTAATAAAAATGATTTCACTTTTTATGAAAAATAATAAAATCCAAAATCTCATATTTCCATAACATAAGGGAACCACAAGTATGGGATTTACCTGTTCGAATGGCCTCGACACCAGGTACAACATAAAAGCAAATTTAGGGACCCTTTTACGAAGCCGCGTGTTTACACCGTGCCCAATGCGTGCCAAAATGGAGTTACCGCGTGGCTCTTGTGGTAATTTCATTTCTGGCATGTGGCCGAAAAAAATCATTTTTATTTTCTGCCGCACGTATCAGACGCACGCCAAGTGGCATTTGGTGTGCGTAGGTCATTACCACCCGGTTACCGCGTGAGACTTTACCGCTAGATCAATGGCTGGCGGTAAGGTCTGAGACCCAAAACGGGCACGCAGCAATTTTCTTTTTGCTGCACGTCCATTTTCATCAAAAATTTTTAAAAGGCATTTTTTACAGGTGCACTGAAAAATGGTTCTGCACGCGCCCAAAACATGCGTCTATACTTCCGCAGGCCATTTTTTAGTGTGCCTTTGTAAAAGGGCCCCTTAGTGCAGGTAACCAGGCATAAACATAGGCGCCGACTCTGTGGCTGCTGTGGGTGCTCGAGCACCCCCAATATTTCACCCATCGGAAGTTCGTTCCCTCCCTCCCTCTGTCCAACCATCCCTCCCTCCGAGTTCCGGGGTCGCCGTCCGGCCATCCCTCCTTCCGAGTTCCAGGGTCGCCGGCCGTCCCTCCCTCCCAGTTCCAGGGTCATCGTCCCTCCCTCCCTCCCTCCCTCCGAATTTTAAAAGTTATCTTGACTTACCTCGTCGGGGTTACGGTGGCCGGCAGCAGCGGTAAAAAGCATGCAGTTTTCCCTTCTGTCTCTCTCTCAGCTCTGGTCCCGCCCTCATTTCCTGTTTCCGCAAGGGCGGGACCAGAGCTGAGAGAAAGAGAAGGGAAAACTGAACTAAGGGCTGAGCCTGCACACTTTTTATCGCTGCTGCCGGCCGCCGTAACCTCGACGAGGTAAGTCAAGATGACTTTTAAAATTCGGAGGGAGGGGGTCTTGAACTGGAAGGGAGGGAGGGAGGAAGGGAGGGACGACGACCCTGGAACTCGAAGGGAGGGGGGACCCTGGAACTGGGAGGGAGGGACCCTGGAACTCGGAGGGAGGGGGGACCCTGGAACTCGGAGGGAAGGGCCTGGAACTTGGATGGAGGTGGAAGGGGGGACAGGGGAGGGGGAGGGGAGAGGGAGGGGGGACGAGGGGGAATGCACCACCTGTAAAAAAAAATGTTTAGCACCCCCCAATCATTTTGAAAAGTTGGCTCCTATGAATCCATCTATAACTCAATTCCCAAGACCATAAGAAGCATCACAAACTACCTCCAGTTTAGAAAAGACCTAAAAGCCTACTTCTTCAAGAAATTGTTTTAATAACCTAAAAAAAATAATCATTCCGTAACAACACTGTTCCACACAACTTTGTAATAAACACTGTTCCAATAACCTATAACTGTAATGAATCAACGCAATCTCTAATAACTGTGGGGCCCTTTTATGAAGCAGCGTAAGCGTCTACGTGCACCCAACAGACGCCAAAATGGAGTTATTGCACGCTACCGTGTGGCTCTTGCGGTAATTTCATTTTTGGCGTGCATCTGATACGCGCAGCCAAAAAATAATTTTTATTTTCTGCCGCACATATCGGACACGAGCCAAGTGGCATTTGGCGCGTGTAGGTCATTACTGCCCGGTTACCACGTGAGACTTTACCACTAGGTCAATGGCTGCTGGTAAGGTCTCGGACCCAAAATGGGCGCACGGCAATTTTGATTTTGGCGCACGTCCATTTTCGGCAAAAATTTTAAAAAGGGCTTTTTTATACAGGTGCACTGAAAAATGATTCTGCGTGAGCCCAAAACCCGTGCCTACACTACCGCAGGCCATTTTTCAGCGCATAGTAAAAGGACCGCTGTATAAATATAAGCCATATTGAACTGAAACTCATTTGTGGATAATTGTGGGATACAAGCGTGAACAAATAAAAAATAAAATAAATATAGTGACGGGGGATAGATTTCCAAGTGTGCTTGTGTGTTGGCAGACTGGATGGATCAAACAGGTGTTTGTTACTATGATGTTCATGATTGAGGAGTTGGTGAAAGATTATGCATTGGATGTTCTACATTGAGTCTTGGCTACCAGGCCCTATCCTTGTTGGAGGCATGCCTCAAGGGTATAATGTTTTCCGTCAGGTGAGAGCAGGAAAGAAGGTAGATGCAATGGTGGTTATATTTAATGAAGTGCTGCTAGTGTGCAAAATCTCTGGTGCAAGAGCTTTTGGAAGCGAGGGTGTGTTGATTAGGATTTTACAACTAGATTCGTCAGGAGGACTTGTTTGATTATATAGCTTTGGTATTGGTTGAATATCCTGATATCCTGGTGGCCCAGGATTTAATTGTAGATTGAACGTGGCGGGGTGTGGGATTTTGAGCAATTTCTGGAATAAAAGGCGGTATATATAAGTACTAAATCAAATCAAGCTAAGGATAGACTAGAGTAACTTATCCACTGGTTACCAGGTACCGAACTACACCTCTGGAAGTCTCCATTGGCTCAGCACAAGGTATACCCTAATTGGAAGGAAAGAGTAGGGGAGAATAGGCTCTTTCCAATCAATGGGGGAGACGTGTAGTTAAATAAAACGTAATGTTTATTATAACAAGTCGATCAACACAGCCGTGTTTCGGTGCCGTAACGCCTTCTTCAGGAGTCTACAAAATCAAATATAAAACATAAATGAATATAGCTATAAACTATAAACAACATTAATATAATTGTGTTTATAGTTTATAGCTATATTTATTTATGTTTTATATTTGATTTTGTAGACTCCTGAAGAAGGCGTTACGGCACCAAAACACGGCTGTGTTGAGTCGACTTGTTATAATAAACATTACGTTTTATTTAATTACACGTCTCCCCCATTTATTGGAAAGAGCCTATTCTCCCCTACTCTTTTCTTCTTTTTACACTATATTTGTTTTGTGGGGATTAAGTGCACCTCCACACTTTGTGTGGTCCCTCCCATACCCTAATTGGAAGCAGTATATAGAAAGAGCAACCAGTGATAATACAACAGACTCTGGGATACATCTGCTGGAACGTTTGTTCATCTGGCCTTCCTGCTGCTTCCTCCAGCCAAAGCCCTAGATTCCTGCTCTATGCCCTGCCTGACACTCCTGCTTCAAAGCTGCTGTTCCATGCCAGTCCTTATATTCCTAGCCATCCAAGCTTTTGCAAGAACACTTTCCCTTGCATAAGAACATATCATATAGCCTCAGTAGAATGTTCCCTGAAAATCTATATGGACAATGTACAGTAATCACGAGCAGTTACTATATGTATACAGTATAGTATTGGACAGCAATTTATATCAGATTAGCATCCCTATGAGAAAACTCTTCCTCAACTGTTTTATTGCTAATAAGCAAACAAGTAACTTACCATAAATAGTTCAAATTAAGAACACTGCAATGACTCTGGTTCAGTAAAAGCGTGATGAATCTTTCTGTAGATATTTTGGTTAAATATAGGTGAACAGATGACCAAATAACTGGATGATTGAATAAGTTGTAAAGCTAGTCCCATGCTTATGCCTAGAGACTGTATGGGGGGACCACTCATATAAAGAATTATTTGGTTTTAGACCAAGGCTGGGATTGACAAACACCATCATAATCTGAGGTTCTCAAAGTAAATTTATTTTAGATTTTGCTCACACCTTTTTCAGTAGTAGCTCAAGGTGAGTTACATTCAGGTACTCTGGATATTTCTCTGTCCCAGGAGGGCTCACAATCAAAGTTTGTATCTGAGGCAATGGAGGGTTAAGTGACTTGCCCAGGATCACAAGGAGCAGCAGTGGGATTTGAACTGGCCACCTCTGGATTACAAGACCGGTGCTCTAACCACTAGGCCACTCCTTCGCTATGAACTCCTCTGCTCCCACTGATTCCTTCTCAAACTACTTTTTGAAACAATTGTCTAATTCTTTTATTACATACCTTCATTCCTTGGCCATCACAAGTCTTTCTACTGGCATTTTTCCATTAGCCTGGAAACTTGTTGTTACTTACTCCCACTTGAAAGGTGCTGCCACTGATATTACTGATGCTAACAATTATCATTCTGTTTCCACAGCTTCCATTTATCTCAAAACTCACTGGAAAAATTGTAGCTACGCAACTTATTTCATTTCTAGACAAAACAAGTTGTCTTCATCCTTGTCAAACCAGATTCCATCATGACATTTTTTTTTACCAAACACACCATGGTAGCCCTTACGGATTTTGTCCACCATGTTCTTGACAGCAGCGTAGAAGTCCTCCTCATTTCTCTTGACCTTAGTGCAGCATTTGATTTAGTTGATCATGAAATCCTTCTCTCCTGCCTCAAGGAGGTTGAAAGGCTGAAAAAGTTCTATGTAAGTGTATGGAAGCATGAGTGTCTGGTAATGGTAAAGAAAACTGATATAATGGAAATCTGAAGGAGAGCTATCTTATTGGTAAATGCGATTGCAAAATCATCTGCAGAGGCAAGGTTTTAAGATGAATTTGTAACTTGTCTGAGTAACTTGAAGAGGCAGGAGGGGTTTGTGTCCCTATGGAGAAGCTTAAAATAATCATCTTTTTTAGCATTAGTAACAGATCAACAATAGTAAGCAGCAGTACTCTTGACTAAGGACAGGAGTGCTGGGAGGCAAATTTTACACCATTGACGTTCAAGATGGTAAAGTTAACATCAAAGAAGTCTGGCTGAGGCCATGATGGTACCAAGGGTGAGTGTGTCAATGTTGGCGCTTAACATTATGGAGTGGAGCTACTATATCAATACTGCTGGACATGACTGAGTTTCAGATGAAGACTTGATTCTCAATAGAAAAGGAAAGGAAGTCTGATGGGAATTGGGAGCAATGAGATACAAAATTTTGGGGGGTTATGCTACCTAATTTCCGGAAATATCTATAGTGAGGGAGAAATGGGTTAATAGAAGAGTGGAGTGATCTGACCAGGGAACAGGGATATTAAGAAGATTAGTAAATAGGGTTAACGCTATGAGTAATTATCAGATCAAGAGTCTGTCCAGCAGTGTGAGTAGGGGAATGGACATATTGAGCTAAACCTGAATCAAGAAAAAAAAAGTATAAAAATTGGAAGCTAGTGGATCTTTAGGTTCAGAAAGGTGAATATTGAAATCTCCCAAGATAAGTAGAGGAGTTGGATCAATTAAAAAAAAGGAGAAATTATATCATAGAAAGATTGTTGTTTGGGTTACAGGACAGATTGTGGGGAATGGATACAGAAAGCCATGCCTTCAAGAAGTGAAGAGAAGAGGAATGGAGCAGAGTTGTTTCAACTGAGGAAATGTGTGCAAGTCCACCACACCCCATCTTTGAACACAAATAGAGAAGGAAAAATATGAGGCGGGGACAAGATTGTTCAAGGAAAAAAGTATCAGAATCAGTCAGCTAGTTTCAGTAAAGCAAAGTAAACCAAGCTTGTAAATTGTAATTAGCAATAAGATCACTAACTAGATGGGACTTTTGCTGGATAGAATCAACATTGAGAAGACCAACTTGGAGTGAAGTATGATAAGAATACTATTCAGTAGGGGAAAGGGTTAGAGGCACAAGGGTATGGAAGCTTACCTTAAATTGTTGAGAGGCATTTGAGATAGCAGAGAGGGGAAGTCGGCATCCCCATACTACAGGGATGTGAGATGATATGGATGGGCGATCAAGTAAAACAAATAGAGAGACCAGAGATGGAGAGAATAATAAATATATGGGAGCCCAAAGTAGGTGCATGGCATAATCCTTTGGTGCGTGATGTGGGAAACAGGGATTAAAATTTAAAGGGAATTTTGAGAGGGGAAGCCAGTCTCACTTCCAGCGATATCAGTGAAGGAAGTATGACCTAATCACACATGTCCCTATCCTCTTCTTATATTCAGCATTGCTCCTCTGTGTTTCTATCCCACCCCTTTTCCATCATTGTCCCTCTGTGTCCCTGTCCCCATGCTTACTCCAACCCCTGCATCTCTTCCTACTGCACCTCCCCTCCCCATGGGTTCAGAATCTTTTCCTCTTCCTCTCTCTCCTGCCCCCACCCTCATGGTCTGGCATATCTCACTCTCCACCTCCATGGGTTCAGTATATCTGTTCCTCTGGTCCACCAGTCTTTTCCTTCCTGTCTCCCCTTCCCTCCTCCCTGCCCCTACTCCATTCTGGTCTCTCTCTCTCTCTCTCTCTCTCTCTCTCTCCCTCTCTCTCTCTCTCTCTCTCTCTCTCTCCCTCTCCTCTTGTCCCCCCTTCCTGGCAGGTCCAGCTTTCTTAATGGAGAGTTTAGTAAGGGATTTAAAGAGACTTTGAGTCTAGAAGAGTTTGAAAAGAATAGCAAAAAAAAATTAGATACTTTTCAATTGGATCTACAAAAATACAAATTGAAAAAATTCCAACGGGATGAGGAAAATTATAAAGTTGGAAAAGTGTATGTTTGGCAGAATAAAGATAGATCCCCTAAACAAACAAATGTTGGTTCAGATGGAGTACAGGATTCTTCCATTGAATCATCTTCATCTTCAAGTTCTGGTAAAGGGATATGAGGATCTCGTTTTTTAGGAAGAGGATGAGGATGGACAGCAAACAGAAGAAATTATCAAAGGCCAACAGAGGATAGACCAATGATTTGGCATAGATCCAGAAAGATGTAGTGATAAATCTTTCCAGTTATCCCTTGATGGATATTGAGTGTCAGGCACTATTAAAGGAGCTTTCACACTGGGTTACTGAGTAGATACATTTCAAATGTTAACAGATGTGAAAACGTTTTTTCAGAATTGCACTTTCAATGGTTTATAAGTACATAAGTATTGCCATACTGGGAAAGACCAAAGGTCCATCAAGCCCAGCATCCTGTTTCAAACAGTGGCCAATCCAGGTCACAAATACCTGACAAGATCCCAGGAAGTTACCAGTGAGTTTCCATCTATTGTGAAGAATCCTTCAAATTGGTCTCCTAGTATTCCAGATCCATTATTACAAGCTTATAAGTCACTAGTCTTACGTGACATTAATAACATGGATGAGAGTTGTTTTTTCTACCAGGCAAATATGTCTTCAGGAGAAAGAAAAGCTTTGAGAGATCTTCAGCAAAACGAACAGTTAATAATTAAGAGAGCAGATACAGTAGGGGCAATTGTGCTACAGACTATATGCATGAAGTGTGTTGGCAAGTGTTAAATGAACACGATTATAAAGAACTAGCACAAGATCCCACTACTGATTTACAACAAAACTATTCAACAGGTGACAGAGGAAGGTTTACAACAGGGTTATTTGACATTAAAGGAAATTTTATTTTTAAATAAGAAACATTCTAGAATCCCAGTCATTTCATAAGACCCTTGTTAATCCTCCAGGGAGACCAATTGTGTCCAATAAAGATTCTGTATTGGAACCCCTTTCTATTTTTGCAGATTGTTTTTTGTGTCCTCTGGTGAAAAAAAAAACATTTTTTTTAATGTGCGAGGACTCTACTAATTTTTTAAGATCAAAGCAATCATGGATGGAGAGATTGTAACATTGGTGACCTTGGGTGTTACATCTCTTTATACAGTAATGAAGAAGCCCTCGGTGTATTGAAACATTTCTTGGACCAGAGGGAAGAAGTTCAGAGAGTCCCCATGTCCTTTTTGCTACAATTGATTGATATAGAAATGAGTAATAATTATTTTTTTATTTGAGGGGCATTTTTTCAACAAGTGTCCAGAGTTGCCTTGGGAGCGACAATGGCACCATCAATTACAAATCACTTTATGTTCTGATTTGAAGAACAGTGTGAAACATTCAAGATTTTGTATACATTTAAAAATGTGGGTCAGATGCATAGATGATTTCTTTTTGTTATGGACTGGTACTAGGAGTGAGTTAAATGATTTCTGCTTATATATTAATGATTGTCATCCTAACATCAGATTTGTAATATCATACCATGACAAAGAAATTTCTTTTCTTGACGTTTTGATCCGACTGGAAGGAACAGTTTTCTGTACCACAGTTTTTAGGAAAAGTACAGATGGAAATACCTTTCTCCATTACAAAACTTTTCATCCTGAGCTATTGAAGATCAGTTTACCTATATCTCAGTTTTTGAGGTGTAGAAGACTATGCTCGACTGATGATAAATACCAGCAGCAGTCAAAGGTTTTAAAGAGAAAATCAGAGGCGAGAGGGTATCCAAAGAAGATAGTTAAAACTGCCTATAGGAGGCCATTGTATAATGAAAGTGATTTGTTGTGTTCTACTATGATGAAGAGAAATGAAGATCAGAATCTGATTACTTGTGTTCTGCAGTATGGAGGAGGAAAACTCTGAAGAGACATTGGAGTGTGTCATCAGATTTACCAGTTTTTTATGGATAAGATTCATTTAGCTTATAAGCGAGAGAGAAATTTGAAAGAAATGTTGTACTCACATGCAGGTGCCCCCCTTCACCCCTTAGGGCTATGGTAGTGTTGTACAGTTGTGGGGAGTGGGTTTTGGGGGGCTCAGCACCCACGGTAAGGGAGCTATGTACCTGGGAGCAATTTGTGAAGTCCACTGCAGTGCCCCCTAGGGTGCCCGGTTGGTGTCCTGGCATGTGAGGGGGACTAGTGCACTACAAATGCTGGCTCCTTCCACGACCAAAGGGCTTGGATTTGGTCATTTCTGAGATGGGCGTCCTCAGTTTCCATTATCGCCAAAAACCGGGGGTGACCATCTCTAATGACGACCATCTCTAAGGTCGACCTAAATGTTGAGATTTGGGCATCCCCAACCATATTATCAAAACAAAAGATGGACGCCCATCTTGTTTCGATAATACGGGTTTCCCCACCCCTTCACGGGGACGTCCTGCAAGGACGCCCTCAGGAAAACATGGGCGCCCCATTCGATTATGCCCCTCAATGTTTTCCGCGTGGATTTTCTATGCACCATATATAGAATCTGAACAATGTGCACAGTTCTTAACCGTGAAACAAAAAACAAGCACCATTGCTTATAGAGATTAAAACTTTTATGTATCAACTACTAAAGAAACCCAAATGGTCCCTCCATCCCATCCCAAGAGCAGGAGCAGGAACATGTCAAATAGATATAAATCGGTATCTAAGGTTTCAGCTTTAAAATTTGGCTATGCGCTACAGGTGTAAGGGTATTCCAAAAGGGTTCCCAAATTCATTAAGAAAGGAGCCCTTTAGTTGAGATCATATGTGGAACTCCTAGAAAGTCTGTTGTTAAGAACTGTATCATATGAGTTTGCCATTGCAAAATTGTGGGGCAAAGCTAATTAGTTGGTATAGATTTTTTGGGCATTAACATGGCTCTCTTCAAAAATCCTCTCACACCCGGTGGAACCATATTACATGACTATTATAAATAGAGCACTGTTCAGAGCTCCTCCACAACACTCCTTATCCCACTAGTTCACCCTGAAATTTCACAAAGAATTTTCCTTTGCCTTGCTGGAAGGGGATGTAGGTAGCGCGTTCTGTGGATTGAGGGGATGGAAAATCCAACTATGGATGGCAAACAGAGATGAGGGTATAGAGAATATAAAAACATAAGAATAGCCATACTGGGTCAGACCAATGGTCCATCTAGCCCAGTCTCCTGTTTCCAACAGTGGCCAATCCAGGTCACAAGTACCTGACAGAATCCCAAAGAGTAGCAACATTCCATGCTACCAATCCCAGGGCAAGCCGTGGCTTCCCCATGTCTGTCTCAATAACAAACTATGGACTATTTCTCCAGGAACGTGTCCAAACCTTTTTTAAACCCAGGTACTCTAACCGTTGTTACTATATCCTCAATCAAAGATTTCCAGAGCTTAACAATTCGTTGAGCAAAAAAATATATCCTCTATGTTTTAAAAGTATTTCCGTGTAACTTCATTGAGTGTCCCCTAGTCTTTGTACTATTTGAAAAAGTAAAAAATTGTTTCTCTTCTACTAGTTCTAGACAACTCAGGATTTTGTAGACCTCAATCATATCTCCCCTCTTTAGCCTTTCCTCAAATGAGAGGGGTTCCATCCCCTTTATCATTTTGGTCGCTCTTCTTTGAACCTTTTCTAATTCCACTATGTCTTTTTTGAGATACAGCGACCAGAACTGAACGCAATACTCAAGGTGAGTATACACTATGGAGCGATACAGAGGCATTATAATATTCTTGATCTTATTTACTATCCCTTTTCTAATAATTCCTAAAATCTTGTTTGCTTTTTTGGCTGCCGTCACACACTGGGCAGAAGATTTCAGCATATTGAACACCTAGATCTTTTTCTTGGCTGCTTATCCCCATGGTGAACCCTAGCATCAGGTAACTATGATTTGGATTGTTCTTCCCAATGTGCATCACTTTGCATTTGTCCATATTAAATTTCATCTGCCATTGGGGATGCCCAGTCTTCCAATTTCCTAAGGTTTTCCTGCAATTTTTCACAATCCGCATGTGTTTTGACAACTTTGAATAGTTTCGTGTCATCTGCAAATTTAATCACCTCACTAGTCATTCCGATTTCCAGATCATTTATAAATATGTTAAATTAAATAACACCGGTCCCAGTACTGATTCCTTCGGTACTCCACTATTCACCCTCCTCCATTGAGAAAAATGGCCATTTAACCCTACCCTCTATTTTCTGTCCAACAACTAATTCCTAATCAACAACAGAACTTTGCCTCCTATCCCACGATTCTTTAATTTTCTCAGGAGTCTCTCATGAGGAACTTTGTCTAAAGCTTTCTGATAATCTAGATACACTACATCAACCAGCTCACATTTACCCACATGTTTATTCACACCTTCAGAGAAATGAAACAAATTGGTGAGACAAGACTTCCCTTTGGTTGAAATCATGCTGATTCTGTCCCATTAAACCATGTTTACTTATGTGTTCCATAATTTTATTCTTTATAATAGTTTCCACTATTTTACCCGGCACTGATGTCAGGTTTACCGGTCTGTAATTTTCCAGATCCATAGGAGCCATCTTTTCAAAATTATTGGGGGTGCTAAGCCCAGTGGAAATAACCCCTCCCTGGACACATACACATTAAGGAATTTTCTCAATAATTGGGGTGTTCAAGCACCCACAGAGTCGGCTCCTATGTCCAGAACACTCCTGGAACCCTTTTTAAAAATCGGTGTCACATTGGCCACCCTCCAATGTGAAAGGGAAGGGAGAACCCAAGATGGAGAAAGAGTGCAGACAGAGAGGATCAGGAACGAAGGAGAGGTAACCAGACACGGGGGCAGGGGCAAGAAAGAAGGCGAGGGAAATAGAAAAAAGAATGAGAATGGAGTGCAAGGGAAAGAGAATTGGTTATTGGATAGAAAGAGACAGAGAGAAATGAAAGAGGTCCAAGGATGAAAGCGAGAAAGAAACAGAGATCTGAGGTAGAACCAAGGAAGATAAGGTAGGAGCAAAGGAGGACTATCCAGGGATATTTAGAGGCATTTAACTGGACAGCGCTGCTGAACATCCCCTCTAACCACCTATTCTAGTTTGTAGGCGGACCAGGGGCAAAGTTAGGGAAAGTGGAAATTTAGCCAGTTTGTAGTGATTTTCAGTCCTGTAACTGGCTTAATAACCGCATCACATTAGGACAGAAAACAACTGTTCTAACTTTAGGCAGTGAGTTAACTGGTGCCCACTTAACTTCCAGATTGGTGGTCATACCCGAACATTCAATACCAGGAGCTGCTAATGTCCCAGCATTAAACAACTGGGGATAGTTTAGGCCTCGGCTGGGAAGCAGCTTGCCAGCCCATTCTTATGTAAATCTTTTGTTACAGATCCGAATACTGACTCCAGCCCTCTTCTCTCTTTCTCCTGTTCCTTTTTAAGGAGCAGCTTTTTTTTTTCTTCTTATCCTCAGAAGACTTGCAGAATAGCATTGTTAGCACCTCCTTTGCCTGCTAACTCAGCTTCCACAAACCCCTCCAACCTTGCAGTCAGTTGAAGAAGAGGGTGTGAGTGGGTGCAGCACATTTGTTCTGGCTCTAAATCCTTCTTTTTTTAATTGATAAACTAATTTTCCAGGTAGCCTGCATGCCTTGGTGGAAAAGCAGATGGTGCATCAGCTGTTTGCCTTTCGCAGTTCTGCCAAGTGACCCATGGGCTGTGGACAGAGCCCTTGAATCTGCCCTTGCTTTGTGGAATGCCTCTCCTGGTGCATTCTGGTAGCTGTAGTGCTGTAACAAACAGAAGGGGTTACAGATCCCACAATACACTGGGGGCTTGAAGGTTAAACATTAAACATAGTAACATAGTAAATGGCGGCAGATAAAGACCTGTACGGTCCATCCAGTCTGCCCAACAAGATAAACTCATTTTACATGGTATGTGATACTTTATATGTATACCCGCGTTTGATTTGTCCTTGCCTTTCTCAGGGCACAGACCGTAGAAGGCTGCCCAGTACTGTGCTTGTACTACGTTCTGAAGCTAACATCGAAGCCCCTTAAAATTTACACTCCAGCCCATCCCTATCTATTCAGTCACAATCAGGGCATAGACTGTAGAAGTCTGCCTAGCTCCCATTTTGTTCCCCAATTACCGGCGTCGCCACCCAATCTCTGTTAAGATTCCGCGGAACCATTCCCTCTAAACAGGATTCCTTTGTGTTTATCCCATGCATGTTTGAATTCCATTACCGTTTTCATCTCCACCACCTCCCGCAGGAGGGAATTCCATATATCCATCACCCTCTCCGTGAAAAAATACATCCTGACATTAATCCTGAGTCTGCCCCTCTTCAACCTCAATTCATGTCCTCTAGTTCTACCGCCTTCATTGGTCTCCTTCTTTGGGCCAGCCCTAGACTATCTGACACCCTAGATTAACTTTTAGCTGTGCATCTCCCTCCCTCCCTCCCTACCACCACCACATGGCAGCTCATGGGTCAAGACCCTGCTCCCCACCATAGTGTCCAGCATCTCTCTCCTTTCCCTTCCCTAACTCTACCCCAGCAGTAGCCAGCATGTCTCTTCTTCCCTTCCTTCTCTCCTCCCCCTGCAGCAACCAACATGTCTCTATTTCCCTAACGTCTCCCTTCCCCTGCAGTGTCCGGTATCTCTTTCTTTCCCTACTTTCCTTCTGCCCCTCTAGCATCTGTCTCTTCCCCCCCCCCCCCCCCCCACCTCCCACTATGGTCTCCAGCATCTCCTTCCTTCCTTCCACCTCCCATCTCCCTGTAAGATATTCAGAAGCTTATCTCCCTTCCTCCAAGGTGATGATGCAGCAGTCAACATCTACAGAAGATGCATCACAGCCTTCCAAACTTCAGAGGGGGCAGGAGTCGGCAGGCCTTCAGCATACGCGGATACTCAAGATCCATCCCCAGCTGCAATGCATCTTCTATAGATGCTGACTACCACAATGCTTTCCTAGCGGAAGGGATTTAAGACGCTGAACATCTTGGGGGTGGAGGAAGGAAAAAAGAAGAGAGATGCTGGAGACCATGGGAAGTGGGGAGAAGTGGGGGAGTGTTGGTGCCATCCTTCCTGCCCCCTAATTGTGCCACCCTTGGTGGCTGCCTAGTTCGCTTAATAAATAGGCTAGCCCTGCTGCTTGCAGAAACCAGGTCATGAAGCAGTTGTGGGCTAGAGAATAATCTGAAGTAGTGAAGCATAAGGACTTAAATGTTTACAGTTTAAGCAGCTGTACTACTGTTTAAGAAAGGTTGGGGGAATAGTCAGTGGGGTTCTGGATCAAGGCAACTCAAAGCCAGCCAGAGAAAGTTACAACTGACCTTGAGCCACAGAAAACCCTGGAGAGACAAAAACATAAATATTTCCCTTAATACATACAGAGATAAAATTAAATTAGAAGGCTCTCAATGCCACAGGGAGAAAGTAGGAGCCCAGATGTGAAAGGGAAGATCTGCCTTCCAGTAGTATAGGTGTGCCCTCTAGTGATAAACAGGAATCATTGCAGTCTGTGGCTCATGTAATCCCTGTCCATATGTTCTGTATTCCCAGCTAGGGATGTACATGGCCAAAAACAAGTTCAGTTAGTCTTTGTTTTAAACAACGTTTTTAGTGATCTTCATGTGTTTTTATTTCTTGTTTTTCCACACATTTGTGTTTTTTTAATGCATTGTATGCACGCAAATTCTTTTTTTTTGCACACACAAATCAATTTTACACATTAGTTTGTATTTCTACACATACTCAAGTGATTTGCATGCTCTTAAATTTCTAGACGCCCATACAACCAGAATGGGTGCTCATAAATGTACACCCTTATTCCCTGCGGTACAATAGAGGGAGATAAGCAAGATGGACACATTGGAAATGGTGCGTCTTTTTTATAGTGAGAGAGAAAGGATAGAGGTGCTTGTGGAAGATCTTTATTCTCTACAAAAGAACGTATAACATTGCTGTGATGACGTGATCAATGGACAGACATGGAAACCTCACAGGCAGAGTTCAGTATAAAGTCAAAAGAAAACTTAATTGGTGAAAAATAATTAAAGCAAGACAATCTGTTCTTTTCACAGGCTCACTTTCTCCTTGGCAACAATCATAATTACTCCCTTCTCTCTTAACACTTCTAGCTTCTTCAGTATAGTTCCAACTACTCGTGCATGGGTTCAGGCCTGGCTCCAGCTAGGACACTCAGGACCTGGGGTCTTCACAGCAAATAAAGACACACTTTTACCTTTTGCAGTCTTCGGGTCCTCTTTCCTGAACTTCCTGGGCTTCTACAGGGGGGCAAACCTCTGAGCTAGGGCCACTTTCCTGGGACTTTCCCCAACAGGTACTTCAGCGCAGCCATACTTACATAAGTACATAAACACCGCCATACTGGGAAAAGACCAAGGGTCCATCAAGCCCAGCATCCTGTCTCCGACAGTGGCCAATCCAGGCTTCAAGAACCCGGCAACCCCCCCCCCCCCCCCCCAAAAAAAAAAAAAAAAATTTAATAATGCTCAATGGACTTTTCCCTCAGGAATCTGTCCAAACTCCCTTTAAATTCCGTAAGGTCAGCTGCTGTCACTAAATTCTCCGGCAACGAGTTCCAGAGTCTAACTACACGCTGAGTAAAGAAAAACTTTCTCCTATTTGTTTTAAATCTACCATATTCTAGCTTCATCTTGTGTCCCCTGGTTCTATTATTGTTTGAAAGTGTAAACAAACGCTTTACATATGTCCGCTCTAATCCACTCATTATCTTGTAGACTTCTATCATATCACCCCTCAGCCGCCTTTTCTCCAAGCTGAAGAGCCCTAACCTTCTCAGCCTTTCCTCACAGGGAAGTCGTTCCATTCCCTTTATCATTTTCGTCGCCCTTCTCTGCACCTTCTCTAATTCCTTTATATCTTTTTTGAGATGTGGTGACCAGAATTGGACACAATATTCGAGGTGCGGTCGCACCATGGAGCGATACAATGGCATTATAACATCCTCGTGTTTGTTTTCCATCCCTTTCCTAATAATACTCAACATTCTGTGTGCTTTCTTAGCCGCCGCAGCACACTGAGCAGAAGTTTTTAACGTCTTATCAACGATGACTCCCAGATCCCTTTCTAGGTCCGTGACTCCTAACGCAGAACCTTGCATGACATAGCTGTAATTCGGGTTCCTCTTACCCACATGCATCACTTTGCACTTGTTAACATTGAATTTCATCTGCCAATTGCACGCCCAATCCCCCAGTCTCGCGAGGTCCTCCTGTAATCTTTCACACTCCTCCTGCGACTTGACGACCCTGAATAACTTTGTGTCATCTGCGAATTTAATTAGCTCACTAGTTACTCCCATCTCTAGGTCATTTATAAATATGTTATAAAGCAGCTGTCCCAGCACAGACCCCTGAGGGACCCCACTAACTACCCTTCTCCACTGAGAATACTGACCATTCAACCCTACTCTATGCTTCCTATCTTTCAACCAGTTCTTAATCCATAGTAATACCCTACCTCCGATCCCATGACTCTCCAGTTTCCTCAGGAGTCTTTCATGAGGCACTTTGTCAAACGCCTTTTGAAAATCCAGATACACAATATCCATCGGCTCCCCATTGTCCACATGTTTGTTCACCCCCTCAAAAAAATGCAGTAGATTGGTGAGGCAAGACTTCTCTTCACTAAATCCGTGCTGACTTTGTCTCATCAGCCCATGTTTTTGTATGTGCTCTGTAAGTTTATTCTTAATAATAGCCTCTACCATTTTGCCCGGTACCGACGTCAGACTCACCGGTCTATAATTTCCCAGATCTCCTCTGGAACCTTTTTTGAAAATTGGTGTTACATTGGCTACCCTCCAGTCCTCCGGTACCACACTCAATTTTAGGGATAGATTGCGTATTACTAACAGTAGCTCTACAAGTTCATTTTTCAGTTCTATTAATACTCTGGGATGAATACCATCAGGTCCTGATGATTTACTACTCTTCAGTTTGCAGAACTGACCCATTACATCCTCCAAGTTTACAGAGAATTTGTTTAGTTTCTCCGACTCGCCTGCTTTAAATACGCTTTCCAGCACTGGTGTCCCTCCCAAATTCTCCTCGGTGAAGACCGAAGCAAAGAATTCATTTAATTTCTCCGCTATGGCTTGGTCTTCCCTGATCGCCCCTTTAACACCATTTTCATCCAGCGGCCGAACCGATTCTTTAGCCGGCTTCCTGCTTTTAATGTATTTAAAAACATTTTTACTATGTATTTTCGCTTCTAACGTTAACTTTTTTTCAAAGTCCTTTTTTGCCCTCCTTATCTCCGCTTTGCATTTGGCTTGGCATTCCTTATGTTTCATCTTGTTACTTTCAGTCGGTTCTCTTCTCCACTTTCTGAAGGATTGTGTTTTGGTTCTAATGACTTCCTTTACTTTACTGTTCCTTCCCTTGGAGCCTCCCTCCAGAAGATCTGTGCTCTTGGAATCTCTCTCTCCTGAAGACCTTTGTCAGGGCCTTGCTCTTGGAGACCTCTTGCCTCAGAGCCTCTCCCTCTTTTTCTCCCTGCAGGGCATTTAACCACCTCCTGGACTGAGCTACTACTACTACTACTACTATTTAGCATTTCTATAGCGCTACAAGGCATACGCAGCGCTGTACAAACATAGAAGAAAGACAGTCCCTGCTCAAAGAGCTTGCAATCTAATAGACAAAAAATAAATAAAGTAAGCAAATCAAATCAATTAATGTGAACGGGAAGGAAGAGAGGAGGGTAGGTGGAGGCGAGTGGTTACAAGTGGTTACGAGTCAAAAGCAATGTTAAAGAGGTGGGTTTTCAGTCTAGATTTAAAGGTGGCCAAGGATGGGGCAAGACGTAGGGGCTCAGGAAGTTTATTCCAGGCGTAGGGTGCAGCGAGACAGAAGGCGCGAAGTCTGGAGTTGGCAGTAGTGGAGAAGGGAACAGATAAGAAGGATTTATCCATGGAGCGGAGTGCACGGGAAGGGGTGTAGGGAAGGACGAGTGTGGAGAGATACTGGGGAGCAGCAGAGTGAGTACATTTATAGGTTAGTAGAAGAAGTTTGAACAGGATGCGAAAACGGATAGGGAGCCAGTGAAGGGTCTTGAGGAGAGGGGTAGTATGAGTAAAGCGAGCCTGGCGGAAGATGAGACGGGCAGCAGAGTTTTGAACTGACTGGAGAGGGGAGAGGTGACTAAGTGGGAGGCCAGCAAGAAGCAGATTGCAGTAGTCTAAACGAGAGGTGACAAGGGTGTGGATGAGGGTTTTGGTAGAGTGCTCGGAAAGAAAGGGGCGGATTTTACGGATGTTGTAAAGAAAGAAACGACAGGTCTTGGCGGTCTGCTGGATATGAGCAGAGAAGGAGAGAGAAGAGTCAAAGATGACCCCAAGGTTTCGAGCTGAGGAGACAGGGAGAATGAGAGAGCCATCAACAGAAATAGAAAACGGGGGGAGCGGGGAGGTGGGTTTGGGGGGGAAAATGAGAAGCTCGGTTTTGGTCATATTTAATTTCAGGTGGCGTTGAGACATCCAGGCAGCAATGTCAGACAAGCACGCTGAAACTTTGGTTTGGATGCAAGGTGAGATATCAGGGGTAGAAAGGTAGATTTGGGAGTCATCAGCATAGAGGTGGTAGGAAAAGCCATGGGATGAGATTAATGAACCAAGGGAAGAAGTGTAGATAGAAAAGAGGAGGGGACCAAGAACAGAACCCTGGGGTACGCCGACAGGCAGAGGGATAGAAGTAGAAGAGGATCCACCAGAGTGAACACTAAAGGTGCGGAGGGAGAGGTAGGAAGAGAACCAGGAAAGGACAGAGCCCTGGAATCCAAGTGAGGACAGGGTATCGAGAAGTATGCTGTGATCGACAGTGTCAAAAGCAGCGGAAAGATCAAGAAGAATGAGGATGGAATATTGACCTCTGGATTTAGCCAGTAATAGGTCATTGGAGCGCAGTTTCGGTTGAGTGGAGAGGGCGAAAACCAGATTGTAATGGGTCAAGAATAGCATGTGAGGAGAGAAAATCAAGGCAGCGGCGGTGAACAGCACGCTCAAGTAATTTGGAGAGAAAAGGAAGGAGGGAGATGGGTCGGTAATTAGAGGGACAAGTAGGGTCAAGTGAAGGCTTCTTAAGGAGAGGTGTGACCACAGCATGTTTAAAGGCAGCAGGGACAGTCGCAGTGGAAAGTGAGAGGTTGAGAATGTGACAGATAAAAGGAATAAGAGTAGGAGAGATGGCATTAAGAAGGTGGGTGGGAATGGGATCAGAGGAACAGGTGGTACATTTTGAGGAAGAAAGGAGAAGTGTAGTTTCCTCAATAGTAACTTCAGGAAAGGAGGAAAGGGAATGAGGGGAAGGAGAGAGAGGGGAACGGACTAGTGGAGGGAGAGCTGGTGAGGTAGAGAAAGCAAGGTTTATCTTTTGAACCTTGTTGTGAAAGAATTCAGCAAGGGTCTGAGGAGATAGTGAAGGGGGAGTTGGGGGAGGGGGCACCTTGAGGAGAGAGTTCAATGTGGTGAAGAGAAGTCGAGGATTAGAGCCAAGAGAGTTGGTCAGTTGGATATAATAATCCTGTTTGGCACGTAAAAGAGCAGATTGGAAGGAGGTCAGCATGAACTTAAAGTGTAAGAAATCAGCAAGGGCCCGAGATTTCCGCCAGAGGCGTTCGGCGGAGCGGGTACAGGAACGTAGGTAGCGGATATTAGAAGTCAGCCAAGGTTGGGGTTTTGTACGCCTTACAGGGCGGGTCATCAAAGGTGCAAGAGTGTCTAAGGCAGAGGATAGAGTATTGTTGTAAGAAGAAACAGCCTCGTTGACAGACGTGGATGGTGCCACAGTAGAGAGGAGGTTTGAAACATGGGAGGATAGAGATGAAGGGTCAATGTCGTGAAGATTCCTAGATAAATTAGATAGGATAGGACGGGACTGGGAGGGAGGAGATTTAAGTGTGAAAGTTATAAGATGGTGATCAGAGAGGGGAAGATCGGAGGCAAGGAAACTAGAGGGTGAACAGTTGGAGGAGAAGATGAGATCTAGACAGTGACCATTTTGATGCGTGGGGGAGGTGGAGCATAGTTGGAGATTAAAGGACGACGTTAAAGCGAGTAACTTGGAAATATAAGAGTTGGAAGGATCATTAGCAGGAATATTAAAGTCACCAAGGATGAGAGAGGGGGAGGAAGGATCATGGAAGAAGGCAAGCCAGGCATCAAAGTCACTGAGAAAGGATGAAAGGGACTTATCAGGGGGACGATAAATGACCGCTATTCGAAGAGGCAGAGGAGAGAAAAGGCGGATAGAGTGGACTTCAAAGGAGGAAAAACAGTGAGATTGAGGTGGAAGAAGGGGTTGAAATCTGGAGGAGGGAGAGAGAAGTAGTCCAACACCGCCCCCACGGCCAGCAGGGCGAGGAGTATGTGAAAATAGATGACCGCCATGGCACAGGGCTGCGACTGAAGCAGAGTCATCAGGGCAGAGCCAGGTTTCTGTTATGGCGAGCAGATGGAGGTGACGCGAGATAAAGAGGTCCTGGATATAGGGGAGTTTGTTACAGATAGAGCGGGCATTCCATAGGGCGCAAGAGAAGGGCAGAGAAGAGGAGGGGAGTAGAGGAATAGAGATGAGGTTAGAGAGGTCACGGTGAGATCTGTAGAGTTTGGATAATAGTTGGTGAGGAGGGCCAGGATTGGGATTGATGTCACCAGCTGAGAGTAAGAGAAGGAGTAAAAGAGAGCGGAGGAGAGTAGGAGAGGTGTGGCCACGAAGGCGTCGAAGGCGAGAGGTATTTAGGTGGAATGGGGAAGGCAAAATGGAGGGAAGAAAGAGACGGAGATTAAAAGCCAAAAAGGAGGAAGAGGGTAGGAGAGAAGGTGAGGTGATGAAGTCAATGGATGGGAAGTGAGTTCCTGTAGCGGAGAGAGGTAGGGGGTGAGGGAAAAGATTAGGAAGGGACAGAGCTCCACCCCTCTGACTCAGCCTCTGACATAGCAGGTTTAGCGCCACCTGCCATAAGGTGGCTAACCTGCAACTTCAGTGAGGGAGTGTTCTTAGGGACACCTGCTGCTGTACCACGCTTTCACATACCCTCCCCCTCAGCTCAACCATATCAGATTGAGCACTTGCCACTATCTAGGCCACCTTGCCTAGGAGTTGAGAGCTATCACACACTAGGGCACCAGGAATTCCTGAGACTGCCCCGGGGACACAACCACACAACCATCCTAGTCACACCATGCCCTTTGCACCCGCAAATGAACAGGTCAAGGTAACCAGAACAACCACTGGGCCCCATCACACCAATGGTCACAAACTGTCCAAATCTCCTTCATAGGGACATTCAGTCTAGTAGAAAATAGCTGGACTGGAACTCCATCCATCCATAGGCTGCACCACAGTCCTCCTATTCAGCAGGCGCCAGCAAACCTTCTTCTTGGAACTGGTTATCATCTTCAGAAGTCAGCATTTCCTCCAACACAGGTGCCTGCCCTCTCCATTCCAACACTGGATCAGTCTTCATCACTTGAGATTTTCTGCTCTGCAATAGGCTGATACTTTCCTCTTGGGTCTCTGACAACTCCCACAACCGGGTCCCCACAAGCGACTGGGCTTAACTCCAGGATCACTTGATCTCTTGACACTGTCACGACTCTGGTCGTGACTCCACTTTCAGTCTCACCTTGTCTTCCGGTGGTTAGCTTCAGAGGTGGCTCCAATCTGTTCTTTTCCTTTGCATTGTTGCCCCTGCTGCCACTCCCTGTGTGTTCCAAGCCTCTGGTGTTCAGTGTGTATCCTGCCTCTGTCCTGTATTTGTGACATCATCAGTGAGGGCCTTTATAAGGAAGTTGAGGACATTCATTCAGGGCCTTTGCAAAGCCAAAGGTCTCCAGGTTTGCCGGTGTGCTTGTTAGCACTTCTGCCCTGTTTCCCAGTTGGTGTGCTGGTATAGCACTTCTGTCCTGTTTCCTAGTTAGTGTGCCTGTGTGACACTTCAGTTTTAGTTTTTCTGTTTGTCTGTGTGCTAGGGTTAGCCCTTCTGCTTAGTTCTTCTGTCTGTCTGTGTGCTAGGGTTAGCATTTCTGCTTCAGTTCTTCTGTTTGTCTGTGTGCAAGGCTTAGCACTCCTGCCTTAGTTCTTCTGCTTGTCTGTGTGTTGGTGTTAGCACTTCTGTCTTGGTTTGCCTATTTGTTCTCTTGTGTGTTTGTGTGGCCTTGTGGCCGAGCCTTGAGCTCTGCCTAGTCTGTCTCTAGTCTGTCCAGCCTTGAGCTCTGCCTAGTCTGTCTCACCTTGAACTCTGCCTAGTCTGTCCAGCCTTAAGCTCAGCCTAGTCTGCCTTGCCTAGAGCTTGTTCCAGTCCTGCCTGCCCTCAGCTTCAGCTCCAGTCCTGCTTATTCCTGTCCTGCCTGCCCTCAGCTTCAGCTCCAGTCCTGTTGTTCCAGTCCTGCCTGCCTACAGCTTCAGCTCCAGTCCTGTTATTCCAGTCCTACTTGTACTAGTCCTGCCTGCCTACAGCTTCAGCTCCAGTCCTGTTGTTCCAGTCCTGGTTGTTCCAGTCCTGCCTGCCTACAGCTTCAGCTCCAATCCTATTGTTCCAGTCCTGCTTGCCTTCAGTTTCAGTGCCAGTCCTGCTTTTCCAGTCTTGCTTCTTTAGTCCAGTCCTGGTTGGAGAGTTTTGCCTGCTGCTGCCGCTCATCGACAGCAGCCCAAGAGCTCACGTTTTTCCTGAGACCGTGACAGTTTGCTTAGAGCTTAGACCATGACAGACAAATCCACAACTGGGAATAGGAAGAAGAATGTAAGCCTCCAAAGACCTCTTGGACTACCCTGCTTCCCTTTGAGGCGTTCCCATCTTGACAACTTCCATATCCATGGCACTCTACTCTAGGCTTCCTCCTTTGAGTGACCTTACCACATGCTGGGCCTCCCTTATTTAAAGTACTGTCGATGTTCACGAGGGAAAGGCCTTGGCAGGTCAACTGATGTTTGTTTCTGATGTTACTGTCCCCCTGACGTGGGGACTATACTTGATAGCACCTCTGTAGTTCTGACAGATGGGTTCCCATTTTCTCATCCTTGTATCCCATTCTTCCTTCAGTACTTTCTTTCAGGCTACTTGCTTCTTCTCATGAAACTCATGTTCCTTCAGCCATTAATTTTATTTATTTTTATTTTATTTTTGTTACATTTGTATCCCGCGCTTTCCCACTCATGGCAGGCTCAATGCGGCTTACATGGGGCAATGGAGTTACTTCCATAGTCCCTAGACATGGACTCCTCATCTTTGTCCTGTGTACTTGCGCCCTGGTTCTTAGGTGCAGGGTAAAACTGAACCACAAAACACAATGAGCAGCCACTGTGAGAATTCCACCATGGTGCTCTTCACCACCCTCTCAGTGGTGGCATTGTATTTTTGTATCAAATCCTACTGCAACTCTGGGTGTCAGATAAATTACCCTCCTTGGTATTGGCCAGTCTTTCCCCCTCATAGCCGTACCTCCCCTTCAGCCCCACCAGGGCATCCTTATGCTGCTTCTCCAAAGCTAGGGTACGTTCCTTCATGGAACCACTAAGCCGGCTAGCCAGTTCCTCCCTCTGTCTCCTTCAGTCAGTCTTCCAGTGTGTGCAGGTTGCCTGCAACCTCAGTGAAGGACTGTTCTTAGGGACACTGCCACTGTACCACTCACTCCCTCACACATGCCATACTGGATCATTAGCCTATTGAGCTCAGCATCCTGTATCCAATAGTGGCTAGCCAGGTCACTTGGAAGACGTACCCAATAGATCCTAAAAGGGTGATCCATTACTTTTTGTTCATGCTCAACTGCCAGCAGTAAGGAGGTGGTTCCCCATGACTACCTAGCTAAGAGATGCTTGCTGCTGAAATGCTGTTTGTCCTGTACAGTAGCAGCAGCCCTGGGCCCCTACTCCAAACCCCTGCCTTGACAGGCAAACAGGTTCTGCAGTGATCCCTCCCTATGAATGGGTTGCCATGGTAACAAGAAGCCCATGCAGGATGAGAGTATGGCGTGCTGAAGCCCGCCTGCATGTGAGGGCTTGCAAACCCACATTGAATATTCTTCCTGGAGTGGCTGTACATTAGAAGTGGCCAGGGCCACCAAGAGACTGAACCGAGCCTGGGGAAGGGCCACTGCACCCCCCCCAACTCTGCCGCAACACAGGATTGAAGTACCTTGGCTGGCGGGGATCCTGAGGCCCCACCACAGAAGATGTCTTCCTCCAGCACTGACTGCTTGCTCCTGTGGCTGCTTTTCCTCTCAGGGCATGCTCGGTTTCAAACAATGGGCAGAAGAGCAGTGCTGGAGGAAGCTCCGGGTCCTCCCCAGCCTCCATGGAGGGCCCGGCGCCAGAGTTTTCTCATCATCATGAGCTGTGCTTGCCATTTTCAGGGCATTTACCATAGACGTCTGGGCTTTAAAAAAAGGTCTGGGCAAATTCCTTCAGGAAAAGTCCATAACCCATTATTAAGTTAGACCCGGGGAGAGCCACCACTCATTCCCGGGGTTAAATAACATGGAATCTTGTTATATTTTGGGATTTTAGCAGATACTTGTGATTTCAACTGACCACTGCTAGAAACAGGATACTGGTCGAGACAGGTCCTTGGTCTGACAGTAGGGCTACTCTTATCTTCTTTTGAAGCGGCACCTGCACATGGCCTAAAGTTAGAGGGAACAGGCTCCTCTTTGACCTGGGTATTTGGAGCCTTCAAAAATTGGTGTGCTAGGCAGCTGCCTATATTGCATATGCCTATATTTGGACTTGGGGATATGGGGGAATAGGGGTCAGGGACCATATAGGAGTTTTTACATACATTGTCCCAAAGTAGACAAATCACTACAGGGCAGGCTAGATGGATTACTGTGGCCTTTAGCTGCCGTCATTTACAATTACTATAAAGAGTAAAGGATCATGGATTTGATATCTTGCCTTTCTGTGGTATAACCAAAGCAGTTTACATATATTATATGCAGGTATTTTCTCTGTCCCTACTGGGCTCACAATCTAAGGGGCCGTTTTACGAAGCCCTACCGCCAGTTCTGGCTTCCAGCGTGCCTGGTTACCGCTGGGCTTCCACCGGAGCAGAAATGGCCACATGCTAATGCCTTGGCTTAGCACACGTCCATTTCCTTCTGGAATAAAAACTCCTTTTACCGCCAGCAGTAAAAGGGGGCCTCAGTATGTGCATTTGCCACCACAGGGCCCCTTTTTTTTCACCATTTGGCAAAAGGACCGCTAAGTTTTTGTACCTTATAAAATTATTATTTTCTTTCACCATTTTCCTTCCTTTGGTTTTCCCTGCGGTTGGTCATCTCTTTCTTGTGTGATTCTATTTAAATCTACATGTGCTAAGACTAGGAAAAGCTGCTCTACCATCTCAAAATAGCTGTGGACATAATAATATATTTACAACCCAACAAAGAATTTTCAAGCTGAAAAAGCATGGAGTGCAGGAATAGTCTAGTGGTTAGAAGCACTGGGCTGACAACCAGAGGCCCACTTCAAATCCAGCTGCTGCTCCTTGTGATTTTGGGCAAATCACTTAACCCTCCATTGCCTCAGGTACAAATTTAGGGGTCCTTTTACTAAAGATTAGCACCTGCTAACGGACATTAGCATGCATTAAATGCTACATGGTCCATAGGCATAACATAGGATCTTTGTCCTAGAAAGAGCTGGAGTTAGAGGTGAGTTTCGCGTTAGGTGGGGAAGCTCCTTGAGACAGCCAGTAGGCAAAACATGGTACATGTTGGACAAATATTCCCCTGGCTGATTTAGACATTTTTTCATTAAGATATGTGAAATGCTTGATTGAGAGGGCGAAGTAGATACATAAAGCTTAGGGTTATGAGAGGACTGAGCCTTGAGTGGTGTTGCTGAGTCATCAAAAGTTGTTATGCAGGGGCGTAGCCAGACCTTGAGGTGGGAAGGGGCCAGAGCCCAAGTTGGGGGGGGGGGCATTTTAGGCCCCTGGTTGACTGGCAGGGGTCCCCAATCCCCACCAGCTGAAGACTTCATCCAGCACTGGTCTCCGGCGCTGCCGCATTGCCTGCCCTGCTCTCTCTTCCCCTCATGTCTGGCACACTCCTTTTAGTGAAACTCTCAATTTCACTAAAAGGAGCGTGCTCGACTTGAGGGGAAGAGAGAGCAGAGCAGGCAATGCAGCGCCACCGCCACAGATCAGCGCTGGACAAAGTTTTCAGCTGGTGGGGTTGGGGACCCCTGCCAGTCAACCAGGGGCCCAGAGCAAATTTTGGGGGACCAAGGCCCCCGTGGTCCCAAGCTAGCTACAATTGGATGCAGTATTTAGGGCCCGCTAATGTCCATTAGCACATGCTAATCTTTAGTAAAAGACCTCTAAAATACAAATAAAAGGGCTCTTTAGATTGTAAGCCCCCAGGGACAGAGAAATATCTAGAATACCTGAATGTAACTTGCCTTGAGTTACTACTGAAAATGGCGTGAGCTAAATAAAGCCCTTCACCTCGGCACACACTCCTATCTTTCTTCCTGAATTATTCCTTACAGCTCCAATCGTTATCTTAGATCTTCAGATGCAAGCCGCCTGACTCTTCCATCACCTTGAATTTATTTATTTGTTTATTTATTGTCAGTGTTTATATACCGCCTAGAACTAAGTGCTGTCTCTAATGGGCTCACAATCTAAGTAGTATATTATATCTGGGGCAATGGAGGGCTAAGTGACTTGGCTAGGGTCATTTATTTATTATTTATTTTGTTTATCAACTTTATGTCCCACCTATCCAAAATATCTAAGTGGGTTACAACATACACTCATAAAAAAAATACATAGACCAAATGATAACATACTATACAATAAAACATACGTCATCCCCCAAAATGACGGCAGAACACAGCGTAGAATTATGTCACGTCATCAACAAAATACCTCACCAAACAAAAAAGGCTTCAACTGTTTTTTAAACTTCATCAGTGAGGTAATTTGACAAATCTTCAATGGCAGTGTTTTCCACATAACTGGCCCCGCTGCAGAGGGAATTGAACCTGATTCCTCAACCTGTTGCACTAACTATTAGTGATTAAAAAAAACACAGAAAGTGGAAAGAACACAAAAGATCCCACAGGGTGGCTAAAATAAAAAAAAATCAAAAAGAGAGAACTGGATGAGTCTGTTTTTGAGAGCCTGATCCAGTTCCCACTCTTTGCACTAACCATTAGGCCACTCCTCCATTACAAGACCACACATTCTCCAGCTTTTTTCTTTACGGCCCCAAAACTCTGGACTGACCTACCACCGCCAATCAGAATTGAGGCTTCCTTCCCAAATTTAAGCAACTCTTGAAAACTCATTTCTTCCATCTGGCCTTTGGGCACCCATCCCCCCCTTGCCCAAAGGGCCCGGACCTGTGGTCACTGGACCAAGCACTCTGCCTTGTTTCCTTACCCCTTCCCTGAGTGAATGACTCCGTCCTATTGAAATTGGCATTCCTTTCCTTTTATTGTGATTTGTATTTTCTTAACCACTTTGACCAACTCGGTTGCTATAGCAGTATATCACGTTCCCAAATAAACTATTAATAAGCGAGAAATCAATCAAAGAAGCAGAACAGGAATATTTTCCACGCGTCCATTTCCACACTTCCCTGAGGCGGACTATCACCAAGTGAAGCGCAGCTAAAGATGTGAGGTGTAGTAGTTTCTCTCAAGGGATTGAATATGTTAACACTTGTACCTGTATTAGTCATGAGTGCTGGGGGCATCAGGGTGAACAGTAACAGCACCTCCCACCTGGCCAAGCAGTAGATGGTGTAAAATCCAGCCTGACTCCCACATGGCATGCAAAAGAGAGAAAGGTGTGGTCCCCTGAGTCCTGCTTCCCACAGCTCCACCCCATTCATCTCCTAGTGCCCCATGATGATGTGTGTAAAGCTCCGCTTTCTGAGGACGTTCATCCTCTGTGGAGAAATCACAGAGTAAGAATGGAGAAAGTGGTGGGATTTGATTCTGGATCTGAAGGTGCTGCGGCTCTGTGCCGGCAACACTGTAACACAATAAGAGTAGGGAAAGTGGTAGGATTTGATTCGGGATCTGCAGGTGCCACTGCTCTGTGCTGGCAACACGGGGTCACACAGTAAGATTGGGGAAAGTGGTGGGATTTGATTCAGGATCTGCAGGTGCCGCTGCTCTGTGCTGGCAACACGGGGTCACACAGTAAGATTAGGGAAAGTGGTGGGATTTAATTCAGGATCTGCAGGTGCTGCTGCTCTGTGCTGGCAACATGGGGTCACACAGTAAGAATAGTGACAAAAATCTGCAGGTGTCACAGCTATGTGTTCCCAACACTGGGATACACAGCAAGGTTGGAGGGAACAGTGCACCTGGGTGAGATCTACACTCTCAGGGGCCAATACAGAAAGCCACATGATACAGCTGTGTGCCAATGGCTGAGTGCGTGGCTTCTCCCATTCAATAACAATAGTCCACGGCAATCCTAGTAGCCAATGAGATGGAAATTTCAAGTATGAAAACCTTGTGCACTGCTGGGGTGGGTGGGGGGGGGGGGGGGGGGGGGGGATCTGCCAGACACATGCACTCAAAAGTTCTGTGGTGAGGGCATCTTCACTGTGCACATGTCCAAAGAAAGCAAAAGTGCCATCACATATCTGCACATGACCCAGAATGCTGTTCTGCGCATAAATATTAGCCTCACATGAATTTCTTGCACATACAATTTGTGTGAGGCAGATATTTATCCACAGAATAACATTCTGATTCACGCACGGATGTGTGATGGCACTTCTGTTTTTATCTGGACACAGGCACAGAGCTGTTACCTCCTGTGTTTTTCTTTTAAAGTTACAGGAAAAAGAAAAATGAGGTGTTTAAATCCCAAAAACTGGCATTAAATATTGTACCTCCAGTAAAAGGCACAGCGTCACTGAAATACTGAGCACCAAAAAAATTAATGTAAAAATATTTAATAATATAGAAAGTAATAATTATGTGTTAAAATTGTGGGTTTAAATAGCGTATGAAAACATAAGTAGGTTCTTAATCCCAAAATACGTTCACACCTCAATATTTGTACTAATTAAATATTGCTGACCATTTCTATGCTGCCCTGGCTCTGAAATCCCTGGTTTACTTCTGAGTTGTACACACCCATGTGTACTGCTGTGGTAAACCCCTTTCTGCATCCAGGGCCAGCCATACCAATTGCGGGGCCCTATATGGACCAGTTTGGGGTCCTCCCCCTGGTGGTTTGGCATGTCCCCCTGTCTCCGAACCCCCCTTCCCCCATCTTAAAACTGCATTTCTGCATAGGGGGCTCAGCAGCAACCCCATCTGCTGCCAGCCTGCTCTCTGCTGTGTCCCACCCTGGCAGGGTTGCCAGGTGGAAAAATTTTTTCCCACCCAATCCAGCCCAAATCCAGCCCAAAACCCGCCCAAAGTCAAACCCCGCCCCTGACACCCCCACCCCCGCGTCATCATCCCCGCCCCCGCCGTCATCAACCCCGCCCCCGCCGTCACCGGCCCCGCCTCCCCCATCATCGGCCCCACCCAAAACGTCATGAACCCCGCCCAAAACATCACTAACCCCGCCCCCCGCGGCCAAAAAAAAACGCTTTTAAAACCGCCCAAACGACCCAAAAGGAGCCCAAAAAACCGCAACCCGCCGCGGGCAAAAATTTCCCGCGGCGGGTCGCGGAAAACCGCCCAATTGGGCGGTAAAACCGCCCACCTGGCAACACTGCACCCTGGTGGAAGCAGGAAGTTATGTCAGAAGGAGGCAGGATACAGCAGAGAGAAGGCTCTGTGGTTGGTGGCAGATAGAGAATGACACAGGGACAAAGTCCCCACTCCATCCCCGTGAGTTCTCTCTGTCCGCATACCGTCCCCATGGGTCCTGTCTCCATCCCCACCCCATCCCCGCATGTTCTGTCCCTGTCCCTGCCCCATCCCCATGGGCTCTGTCCTCATCTGCAGAAGCCTCGAACACTTACGATTTTATATTTAAATCTTTTTATTAAAGTATAAAAAGGAACAATATGCTGTGTAACTGTTGTTTATTTATTTATTATTAAAACCAGAATTGTCTTACAACATTTGCTTGTTACACTACTATCATGTTTTATCATTGAGCCTGCAAAGAGGTGGGAAAATGTGGGATACAAATGCAATAAATAAATAATAAAATAATCAGAAATAGAAAACAATAATAAAAACGAGCAACTTGTCTTCTTAGTAGATGTGCTGGTAGCAGGAATGTATAGGATCCTCAATGCAAATTTTGCCGGCTGTGGCCAGCATGTTTGCTTGTTTTTCCAAAAAATCAAAATATCATTGTCTGCATCACTCAAACATAAATAACAGTCCAGTTCATTAACAGGTTTCAAAGTACAAAATGACACGGGGTCAAAGTTTGTCCCCATCGCCACGGGTTCTATCCTCATCCCCGTGGGATCTGTCCCTGCAGACGCTGTTCCCATCCCATCCCTGCGGCCTCTGTCCCCACCCCTATCCCCGCCGTTACCACGGGTCTCCGTCTCCATGTCATTCTCTACTGGCAGATAGCCTGTGTGAATCACGACCATTGCCCTGAGCCCTCTATGGAGAAACCCACGTTTTAAAGTGTGTGTGTGTGTAGGGGAGGGTGTTTGGAGACAGGGAGATATGCTGCTACTACTACTACTACTATTTAGCATTTCTATAGCGCTACAAGGCATACGCAGCGCTGCACAAACATAGAAGAAAGACAGTCCCTGCTCAAAGAGCTTACAATCTAATAGACAAAAAAATAAATAAAGTAAGCAAATCAAATCAATTAATGTGAACGGGAAGGAAGAGAGGAGGGTAGGTGGAGGCGAGTGGTTACAAGTGGTTACGAGTCAAAAGCAATGTTAAAGAGGTGGGCTTTCAGCCTAGATTTAAAGGTGGCCAAGGATGGGGCAAGACGTAGGGGCTCAGGAAGTTTATTCCAGGCGTAGGGTGCAGCGAGAGAAGGCGCGAAGTCTGGAGTTGGCAGTAGTGGAGAAGGGAACAGATAAGAAGGATTTATGCTGGGGCCCCTAGAAGCGCGGGGCCCTGTGCGGCCACCCATGATGTCACTGCTTAAGGCCAGCCCTGCCTGCATCATTCAGCTAGTAATGTGTACACGCAACACTCTTTAACCGCACGCTTCTGCCCGTGGTAGCCTCTCAGTCAGAACTAGGAATATAATTGCCATCCATAGCAGTGCATTAACGCAATATTGGTGCAACCCTACTTCCTACCAGTCAAAAGAAAAGAAAAACATTAAATGAGACACATGACTACAGGCTGCCTAGCAATTGCAAATCCATTCAGAGCAACACCTTAAGTGCTGATTTCAAAAGGAATTAATTCATTTCAGTCACCACCCTGTCAGCCTACTTGTTAAAATCCAGACCTGCAAATACTGAGGCCCTGACGCTCAGAAGCAAGTGCGGGTGCTACAGGCCATTAGAAGTGGACTAGCACAGAATGCACAGAGGGCGCTAGCGCAGGGAACGACGAGCGCGCCAAAGGATACCATAAATTGCATGCTAAAATAACATTTAAATTAGGTGATTTCCTATTCCCTTCGATGCTCAACGAAGAGCGCCCTGCCAATGGCGCCCTTACCACCGGGAACATTATGCCAGCTCGAAGCTGGCGTTAGATGTCTGAAGAGGCCAAGAAGCGACTGCTCCTTTCTTCCATCTTGATGGACGCTTACCTCACACTCGTCAGGAAAGACAGATTTGAGCAGCTCAAGCGTAGTCAGTTTTAGAAAGCAGTTATGAGGCTGGTTCAGAGGAATTTGCTGTGACAGTACTAGAAAGGTAAAAATCCCCCCCCCCTTTTTTTTAATGATAAAGGATAATTCTGAAGTAGCAACATCACCTGTGCTTGATGGGAAGCCAGCGCAGAGCTGCTGCCACCTTCCTCTGGCCATGCAGGGTTCCCGCATGAGCACTAACCGTCAACTGGCACCTCTTCCTCATCCTTCCTGCCTCCCCTCTGGCATTCTGGGCATGCGCTGAAGACCTGTGCTTTACGCAGAACTCTTGAGCGCATGCGCCAGGTGCCATCCTCTCCTAACTTCTAAAGAACTCCCTCATGCTCTACGTTGTGAGCGCTCCTATATTTGCATCTCATTGGCATTAGGGAGGTGTTCAGATGTGCTGTTCCGGCTCTGGTGCTGTTCAGTACAGCGCCGGAGGTTTGCGCATCGGGGCCTACAAAAAACCCAACAAAAGTGGAGAAACTAGATCCGCTACGTGGATAAAAATAAAAGAACAGCAAAAAAAGTAGCGAGATCAACACGACATTTCCAAGACACCGTGGAGGCGAGTAATCAAAATGCTGTATTAAATGAAAGTTAATAAACATCGGGGCCTGACAGACAAGCCATCCAGCTTCCTGCAGAGAGTGCTACGACACAAACCGTGAGTGCCGCTAGACGCCAGGGATTCAGTTTTTGTAAAGTTGGGGGAGGGGGAGTCGGGCAGGGAGAGGTAGAGGGCCACAAGACTGCCAGGGAACCATGCAGAAAGCTATCATGGGCAGGGGGTTCGGGTTGGGGCTCTCTCCTTAACTCTTCTCCATTGCCTCACACCCTGGTGGTAGATTTCTTGCACTGTAGACGTCAGTACACAGGTTAGAAGCTTCTTTGCATTGCTGCTGATTAGCTAATAACTTGTTTATCATGCATTTTAATATGCTGTGCGTTGATGTCTACCACACGAGTTAATTTGATTGCTGAACTCCTTTCTGAATCGTGCAGCCCATACGAGCAAATAGACTGCTCATTAACTGCATGCTCGCTACATCAGCCCCTGGGTATTGTTGAGGAGGGGAGAGGAAGAGACAAAAGAGAGATAGGAGGTGAAGTGTGATGGAGGCAGGAGACAGGGAGGCATGGGTTAGGTGGACCCTGCTCAAAATATCTATAACCTGCCTGCAAAACTTTCTTCATTTATTTTACTTCATGGAGTTCTCACTGGGTCTGCTCAGTCACGGCCGGTCTTAGCAATTTCAGCCCTTTGCAGACCAGTTCAGTGGGACCCCCGCCCCGCCTGCCCCTCTGCCCTGCCTGCCTCCCACCCCACCCGCCACCATAAGCCATAATTTATCAGAGATTAAAAGGAGGTTTAGAGCTCTCGAAACCCCACCTCACCCCATATCTTGATGTGCATCTAGCCCGTTTCAGTAGACAGCGGTAGACAGCGGCAGTGATTTTCATATCCTGTCAGCTGCTGTGAGCCCCAGATCCTCCTCACTGCTGCATCCTGCCCTTGCAGAAGCAGGAAGTGACATCAAAAGGGGGTGGGACACAGCAGTGAGGAGGCTCTGGACTCGGCTGCTGATGGGATATGAAAATCGCTGCCACTTCCTGATGCTTCCCACTGAAATGTGGATGCAAATTAAGGTATGAAGCAAGGAAGTGTTCCAAGACAGGAGGAAAGATGTGCCAGAGATGGGGGGCCCCTAGGAGTGCAGGGCCCTGTGCGACCGCCCCTGTTGCCCCTGCCTAAGACTGTCCCTGTGGTCAGTCATGCCATAGAAAGAAAGGTGTGCCAGTGACTCCAGCAGAACAGTGACCTGTCATGTTTTCATTGCATATAGTGAAGGCATGCTTTATTGCAAACCTATCTCATGCATATTCATTATGGACACCTTGATAACCAGGCCGGTTAGGTTAGCCTCCAATACAACTCTCAGTATTTCCCAAGCTCCTCCCTCTGAGCCACACCCAGGTCAACAAAATGTAACCTCCAATCACTATTAAAAACGAAATTAAGGTCAACAGGAACCTTCCATGCCCAAAGAGGTGGGATTCACTTGGAGAAGGAGCTGGCTTTTGACAAGTAGAGGGCACACACATCTTCTCATAAAACAAAAAAAAACTGACTATCTGTGGAGAAAAGAAGTAAGGGTCATCAGAATAAGACCACCAGGTGGGGAGAGGCCCCAAGATCAGGGTGACCTGTTCTCTATGGTGTGGGGGCAAATTACCAGGAAGAAGTTAGGGTGGTGGTGGTGATGCAGAAATCCTGTGCAAGATGAAAATTCAGGTTTTGGGAAGGTGAAAGAACAAACTTGTTTCCCTGTAGCGGCTCCTCATCCCTCTGAGGTAGCCCCGTTGCCTCCACACAGTCCTGAACACCAGAGCTGGTGTTAGCTATGATTGAGCCCAGGTCAGAAATGTCAACAGGGCCCCAAAAACCACCAGCAGAATGTATCTCTCAGCTTTAAGCAGCCCTCGGTGCCCCCTGTGGTATGGGGTCCAGAGCAATTATCCTGGTTACAGCTCTTCTAGCGCTGCTCTGCTGTATACAGTCTGCCAGATCTCTGATGGATCTTTATCCTAGGTGGGAGGGTGCAGGAGGGATTGTTCCCCAAGGTTGCATGGTGTCATGGCATGCAGAGACCTGTAGCTCTGCAGATCTGGGACGGCAAGAGTCTACATGCAAAATGGACAAAGGCAAGACCGGTTCCTCTGGGTATCTGGTCTGTCAAAGTAGACTGACAACTGTTCACCAGCTGCTAATTTCTAGAAGACAGGCTTATCCAGCTCTGGTTTTACCCCGTGTCTATGTGACTCTATTTAGAAGTTAATTAGAAGCATACAGGATTTGTATCCTTGTTTTCTATCCCTTCGGATATTACATGTCCTGGAGCTGTGCAAGCTTGAAAATAATATATTTGGGGTAACCTTCCTGCTTTACAATCTCTGTTTTCTGCCAAAATGTGCAGGCCACAGCTTCCTTCCCTGACAGGATTAAAACAATATTTCTAAACAACATTCCAGCCTGAGCTGTGGCAGGGCGTGTATAAATCCCACATCAAAGTGTGAAATCTCTGGAGGAATAGGGCTGGTTCCATCTCTCCCAGTAGCGTGTGGTGAGATCCATTATAGGGGATTTGGCTTCCCTATTTCTATGCTGTCTCTCTCTCTCCAGCTATCCCCATAATTTCATCTCATGCTCTACACCCTACCACCCCATCATTCCCTTCCCTCTCATCAGCTCTATTTCATTGTCTACCCATCACTCCATCTCACTCTACTAACCCTCCCCGACTCCCTTCCTAGAGATGCCTCCCATGGTTCAGGTTAACCAAACAGTCCAGATTTGACTCCAGTATAAGCATGGTGTGTTTGCCATGGTAGTCCACTCAAATGTGTGAAAACTGGAAACAAAGGTCAAACAAAAATACAAGGTGACACCTTTCTTTTGGACTAAAGTTCTGACTAGCTTTCTGAACTGTTCCCTTCATCAGCTCAAAAACAGAATTAGCAAGTGAAAGCCAAAGATGGCAGTGCTTCAACATATAAGCAAGTGACAGATTATATTACAATGGTGGTGTGAAAGAGGTGGGGTAGGTGTGGATTCCTGCCTTGGCAGATAACGGGAAGGTGAATAAGAGGCAGCAGAATTATGCCTGATCGTGAGTTAAAGGAGGATGGGAAGTTAAAATTCCAAGGCGTCGATGCTCAAAACTACCGCTGGCGTTAACATGCGGTTTATGCCGGATTTGCTTGCATGTTATAAGCGCCCAATGTTCAGAGGACTTGAGCGCTGGTGTTAATGTGGGCACGAAAGACCACCGCAAATTGCACTAAAATTTATTTGGATGTTAATGAGGTCAGGAGATATTCCCAATGCATGCACAGAAGCAAATGATGGACTATAAAGCCGAAAACTTACCGCCAGAGGTCACGTAGAAGGGTTTTGAGGACAGGATGTCTTGGCAAAATCTTACATGGAACTGCGGGTTTTGTCTTGTTTCACAAGCCAAAGGAAGACCATGGAAGTTTGAAGTGCAGGTACATTAGTACATAAGTAATGCCACACTGGGAAAAGACCAAGGGCCCACTGAGCCCAGCATCCTGTCCACGACAGCGGCCAATCCAGGCCAAGGGCACCTGGCAAGCTTCCCAAACGTACAAACATTCTATACATGTTATTCCTGGAATTGTGGATTTTTCCCCAGTCCATTTAGTAGTGGTTTATGGACTTGTCATTTAGGAAACCGTCTAACCCCTTTTTAAACTCTGCCAAGCTAACCGCCTTCACCACGTTTTCCAGCAACGAATTCCAGAGTTTAATTATGCGTTGGGTGAAGAAACATTTTCTCCGATTTGTTTTAAATTTACTACACTGTAGTTTCATCGCATGCCCCCTAGTCCTAGTATTTTTGGAAAACGTGAACAGACGCTTCACATCCACCTGTTCCACTCCACTCATTATTCTATATGCCTCTATCATGTCTCCCCTCAGCTGTCTCTTCTCCAAACTGAAAAGCCCTAGCCTCCTTAGTCTGTCTTCATAGGGAAGTCGTCCCATCCCCGCTGTCATTTTAGTCGCCCTTCACTGCACCTTTTCCAATTCTACTATATCTTTCTTGAGATGCGGCGACCAGAATTGAACACAATACTCAAGGTGTGGTCACACATGGAGTAATACAACGGCATTATAACATCCTCATACCTGTTTTCCATACCTTTCCTAATAATACCCAACATTCTATTCGCTTTCCTAGCCGCAGCAGCACACTGAGCAGAAGGTTTCAGTGTATTATCAATGACGACACCCAGATCCCTTTCTTGGTCCGTAACTCCTAACGTGGAACCTTGCATGACGTAGCTATAATTTGGGTTCTTTATTCCCACATGCATCACCTTGCACTTGCTCACATTAAACGTCATCTGCCATTTAGCCACCCAGTCTCCCAAGGTCCTCTTGTAATTTTTCACAATCCTGTCGCGAGCTAATGACTTTGAATAACTTTGTGTCATCAGCAAATTTAATTACCTCACTAGTTACTCCCATCTCTAAATCATTTATAAATATATTAAAAAGCAGCTTTTTACAAAACCGTGCTAGCGATTCCTGCACAGAAAAAGAGAGGGAAGCCCATAGGAATTGATTGGGCTTCCTCTCATTTGCTGCACTGAGAATTAGTAGCGCGGCTTTGTAAAAGACCCCCTTAGTGAGATACAAACGTGTGTGTGTGTCCGATCAAAACTGAAAGTGAAAGCACGCATCGGCGCCTGTTTTTCTGCGCCTAAATATGAGCCATTTTCAAAAATTTAAAGTGCAATTTTTAAAAGGCTGAGATATTAAAACCTCAGAAGAACAGCACCGATGTGTACTTGCTCGTTTTTTGTCTGAGCGTGCACACAAGAGCTGTGCTTACCGCTAAAGCTTTCTGAGCATGTGCCAGGCACGTTCCCCCTCCTGCTTTCAGTTTACTAGCACAAATTCACCTCGCATCTCATATCTTGATTATTGTAACTCTGTATTGTTAGGCTTCCGTAAACATTTAATGCAAGCCTTACAGATTGCTCAGAATTCAGCAGCCAGATTACTTACTGGACTTCCTTGATCATGTGCTATTTCTCTGGTTTTGAAGGAGCTTCATTGGCTCCCGATGTGTTATTGTGTTTAGTTCAGTCTTGCTTTTAATTCATAAAAATTTTGAATAATGAGGCTCCTTTAGCCCTAGCGACTGCACTAAAAAAATATTGCCCAAGTCGCAGTCTGAGGTCTGCTGATAAACTATTATTGGATGTCTCCAATTTTTGGCATGTTAGACCAGAGACTGACCGAGCCAAGGACAGGGCCGCCGCTGCGCCCCCCCCCCCCCCGCCACGTAGCCAGACCATAAAAATTGGGGGGGGGGGGAGCCGGAGCCCAAATTGGGGTGGGGGGATATTTTGCCCCACCTCCTTGCCTCACGCCGCAACTCCATACACCTTGGCTGGTGCCTGCCCTGCGGCTGCTTTTCCCCTCACTTCACGCAGCAGTCACAGACCACCCGAAGCGGTGGAGAACAGCTCTCGAGGAAGGCTTCTGCTTGTGGGGCTTGGGGACCCCCGCCAGCCAAACCAGAGGCCCCAAAACCCTATGTCTGCTCCTCCTGAACGTCTAAGGGGTCCTGGTGCCGCAGTTTTCTCTCTCCTGCTGCTCAGGACACGATTACCCAGGTCCCGTCAGGATCAGGCGAGAGACAGACCCCAGCACCTGGCCCCCCCTTGGAGGCCAGGCCTGGGGTAATCTTGCCCCCCCCCCCGCCCCCCTCTCGGCTGCCCTGTGTTAGGCTAGATATATATCGCTCCAGAATGGTCCAGATTGAAGAGGCCCATCTTTGGAACACTCTCCCTTACAAGATCAGAAGTATAAGCTCAATCTTATAGTTTAGGAAGCAACTTATGACTCTCTTATTTGCACAAGTTTATGGACTGTGGTTATATATTTTATATTTGATTGTTTTATTCTTATGTATGCTAAATTTGTTTTTTATTATGTTTTAAAATGTTTCTCTTTTGATTTTGTGTATGTTGGTTTGTACACTGCCTAGACTTTGCACATAGTGCAGTTTAAAAATATTTTAAATAAAATAAATACATCATTTGCATATGTTTTCCTTTGAGTATTACTTACCTATTTTTTGTGCTGTTCTTGCATTATGGGCTGTTGTGTTCTGGGCATTAGCGTCTGGCTTTGAGCATCAGCAACCAAGTCTCTCCTAAGTAGTTAATCAATCAAGTCTCTTTACCTTTATTTTTAAATGTTTTATTATTTTACTTCAATATTCTTGATTTCCCTTTTAGTATCCTGATCATAAGGTTATTGAGGAGCTCAAGGCATTCTGCTCCTGTATTAGGCAAAAGATAAAATCCTCCCCCCCCCCCCCCCCCCCCAGGCACCAAATAGGGAAGAGTCGTCCGATTCAGAAAGCTGGCCAGGTGGCTGCCCCAAGAAAAAAAATGCAATTTATATTCCCAGGATAGATTAAAAAAAAAAAAAAAAAGAAAGAAAAGAAAACTTTGAAATTGCTGTCTATACTTAGAAAAAAAAGGTTGTGGTAGCCATTTTGAGTCCAGAGCCAGCATGCGCAAGAGTTGCTCCATGCCAAAAGACCATCAGACTGCCAGGAAAGATGAAGGTAGGCCCAGGCAGGGGGCCTACAGGAGTTGGAGGTAGGAAGTGCTTTTGGAAGAGATGATGTTCTTTGGGAGGATCTGGGAGCAGGTCATGTTCTTTCAGGGGAGTCTAGGAGGAGTCAATGTTCTTGGGAAGGGAGGAGTCAGAAGAAAGCCATGTTCTTTGCGGGGAGTCTGGGAGGAGGCAGTGTTCTTTGGGAGAGGGGTCAAGGAGGAGGTGATATTCTTTGTGGGGGGGGGGGGGGGAGGCTAAGGAAAGAAACAGGAAACAGGTGGATGTGACCCAGAAGCTATGGAAGAGATGATGTTCTTTGGGGGGATCTGGGAGCAGGTCATGTTCTTTCAGGGGAGTCTGGGAGGAGTCAATGTTCTTGGGAAGGGAGGCGTCAGAAGAAAGCCATGTTCTTTGCGGGGAGTCTGGGAGGAGGCAGTGTTCTTTGGGAGAGGGGTCAAGGAGGAGGTGATATTCTTTGTGGGGGGGGGGGGGGCTAAGGAAAGAAACAGGAAACAGGTGGATGTGACCCAGAAGCTATGGAAGAGATGATGTTCTTTGGGGGGATCTGGGAGCAGGTCATGTTCTTTCAGGGGAGTCTGGGAGGAGTCAATGTTCTTGGGAAGGGAGGCGTCAGAAGAAAGCCATGTTCTTTGCGGGGAGTCTGGGAGGAGGCAGTGTTCTTTGGGAGAGGGGTCAAGGAGGAGGTGATATTCTTTGTGGGGGGGGGGGGAGGCTAAGGAAAGAAACAGGAAACAGGTGGATGTGACCCAGAAGCTATGGAAGAGATGATGTTCTTTGGGGGGATCTGGGAGCAGGTCATGTTCTTTCAGGGGAGTCTAGGAGGAGTCAATGTTCTTGGGAAGGGAGGAGTCAGAAGAAAGCCATGTTCTTTGCGGGGAGTCTGGGAGGAGGCAGTGTTCTTTGGGAGAGGGGTCAAGGAGGAGGTGATATTCTTTGTGTGGGGGGGGGGGGAGGCTAAGGAAAGAACACAGGAATCTGCTGGATGTGACCCAGAAGCTATGCATATGCCGGTCGAACCCAGGTTACCAGGATCAAAGCCCGCGGCACTAACCATTAGGCAACTGCTCCATTCCATAACATAATGGGTATAATGTAGCTTAGCATGTTTATGCTGAAAATGCAGCAGCATTTCTGCCAATTAGAACTGAATTAAATTCTGCACTGATGTACAAGATCAACTGTTTAGGCCTATTGCTTGTGGGCTTAGGCAAATAAGCTTGCACTGCATCCCAAGAAGACTGAAGTTACCTTGATATATTGTGATCCTTGAAAATCAATCCCCAAATATTTACTTGGAGATGGGATACTTATACTAATTAACTCAGTGGAACTGGCTACCCTTGAAATCACAGGTTGTGGCCGAGGCAGTCTGCTTTTTATAGGTTGCACTTACATCAGCAGAAAACTGTACTTACCACCTACTGATTTTCGAATAATAGAGCAAAACTTGTTTGTGTCCTTGCTGGATGATTATAATTCTTTATAGATGGGTCTTCCGTGCTCTTATCTGAAGGTTTTACAGCCTGTTCAGAACACCACTGGCTAGACGGTCTGTTTTCAGGAAAGAAGTAGCCTAAAGGTTAAAGCAGGGCTGAAAACTGGGGCCCCTTTGCTTAGAACCTAATGCCGGCGTTAAAGGCAATTGGTGCCGGCATTAGAGTGCGCAGAATGTTCAGAGGGCACTAGCGCAGGAAACAACGGGTGTGCGAAGATGGCCCCCACGCTTACACAGTGGAAATCATTACGTATCACTCAGGTGTCCTTAAAAATGATGAGAATTTACATATCTGGACACAAGGCTGGGGAAAAGGTTATGTACTGTTTGGGAACCCTTTTGGAACACGCCGGGAGCATAGCCAGACCTTGCAGTGGGGGGGGGGGGGGGGGGGCAGAACCCAAGGTGGGGGGCACTTTTAGAGGGGCATAATCGAAAGGGGCACCCAAGTTTTCCTGAGGACGTCCTCGCAGGACGTCCCGGCGAAGGGGCGGAGAAACCTGTATTATCAAAACAAGATGGGCGTCCATCTTTCCTTTCGATAATACGGTCGGGACGCCCAAATCTTGACATTTAGGTCATCCTTAGAGATGGTCGTCCTTAGACTTGGTCGTTTCTGATTTTCAGCGATAATGGAAACTAAAGACGCCAATCTCAGAAACGACCAAATACAAGCCCCTCGGTCAGGGGAGGAGCCATCATTCGTAGTGCACTGGTCCCCCTGACATGCCAGGACACCAACCGGGCACCATAGGGGGCACTGCAGTGTACTTCAGAAAAAGCTCCCAGGTACATAGCTCCCTTACCTTGTGTGCTGAGCCCCCCAAAACCCACTCCCCACAACTGTACACCACTACCATAGCCCTGGTGGGTGAAGGGGGGCACCTAGATGTGGGTACAGTGGGTTTCTGGTGGGTTTTGGAGGGCTCACATTTACCACCACAAGTGTAACAGGTAGGGGGGATGGGCCTGGGTCCGACTTCCTGAAGTGCACTGCACCCACAAAAACTGCTCCAGGGACCTGCATACTACTGCGATGTACCTGAGTATGACATTTGAGGCTGGCACAAAATATTTTTAAAGTTCTTTTCTGAGGGTGGGAGGGGGTTAGTGACCACTGGGGAAATAAGGGGAGGTCATCCCCAATTCCCTCTGCTGGTCATCTGGTCAGTTCGGGCACCTTTTGTGCCTTGGTCATAAGAAAAACTGGACCAGGTAAAGTCATCCAAATGCTCATCAGGGACGCCCTTTTTTTTCTATTATGGGTCGAGGATGCCCATGTGTTAGGCACGCCCAAGTCCCGCCTTCGCTACACCTCCAACACGCCCCCGGGAACTTTGGTCGTCCGCGCGACGGAAAGCAGTTGGGGACGCCCAAAATTGGCTTTCAATTATGCCAATCTGGACGACCCTGTGAGAAGGATTTGTGTCGAAAGAAGGGCGTCTTTCTCTTTCGAAAATAAGCCTGTTAGTCTGTTGCCCCGCCCCCGCCCCCACCGCCCTGCCACTTCACATCCACTGCCGCAGCAAATACCTTGACTGGTGGGGGTCCCCAACCCCCACCATCTTAAGTGTTGTCCAGCGCCGGTTTCCGGCGCCACTGTTTTGCCTGCCCTGCTCCATCTTCCCCTCACGTCCGCCACGCTCCTTTTAGTGAAATTGAGCATGCTCAGTTTCACTAAAAGGAGCACGAAGGACGTAAGGGGAAGATAGAGCGGAGCAGGCAACACGGCGGCAACAGAGACCGGTTCTGGACAACGCTTCAGCTGGCGGAGGTTGGGGACCCCTGCCAGTAAAACCAGGGGCCCACTGGAAATTTTTTGGAGGGGGGGCCAGGCCCCCATGGCCCCACCTAGCTACGCCACTGGAACACGCTCTCGCCCACTGCTCGTAGTCACCTGCTTAATACGTGAGACAGAGGGGCTGTTGTTATTCATAATTCATTTGGTAGGTGTTCTCCAGCTTGGCAGCTGGATGGAATTCTGAAGACTTTCCTCCGTTCTGGTGCTGCTGCTGGACCTAGAAATCATAATTTCATATCAGAAGCATCAACTGACTTCCCTGTTCTGCTTCTACCCCCCTCCCCCCCCCCAACCATTGTGATCTAATTGGACTGGATTGTTAACTTTGCAGAACAAGGACTCTGTCTGACAGCACTATGTATCCCTGGCAGCCCTTTAGCAAGGGTAAGTTGTATCAGTAGATCTAGAAGCCTGGCTGCTTGCCTCTGGCATACTCACTTTTCTCTCTGCAGCCTCTGGAGTCAGAGAGGGTGACGACATTTTTTAAGCAGTGCTGCCCAGCCAGGACCGGTCTTAGCAATCGCAGGGCCCTGTGCAGACCAGTTCAGTGGAGGCCCCCCGCCTACGCCCACCCCCATTGGCGCACACGCCTGTGCCCTCCTGCCCCCCGCCCACATCCGCCACTATAAGCCATAATTTATCAGAATTTAAAAGGAGGTTTAGCGCTCTCGGAACCCCACCTCACCCCATAACTTGGTGTGCATCCAGCACGTTTCAGTAAAGAGCAGCAGACAGCGGCAGCGAGTTTCATATCCTGTCAGCTGCTGAGCCCAGAGCCTCCTTGCTGCTGCGTCCCATCAAAATGGGCGAGACGCAGCAGCGAGGAGGATCTGGGCTCGGCTGCTGATGGGATATGAAAATTGCCGCCGCAGCCTGATACTCTCTACTGAAATGTGGATGAACATTAAGGTACGAAGCAGGGAGGTGTTCCAAGACAGGAGGACAGACGTGCCAGAGATGTGGGGCTCCTAGGAGCGCCAGGCCTTGTGCGACCGCCCCTGTCACCCCTGCCTAAGACCGGCCCTGTGCCCAGCTATTTCTCAGAGCCCTCTCTCTACTAGTTGTCTCTTACTATTTATTTCATTTTAGTATTTAGCTCACACTGTTCCAGTGGTAGCTTAAGTTGAGTTACATTCAGGTATTTCCCTGTCCTCAGAGGGCTTACAATCTAAGATTGCGTGTGAGGCATTGGAAGGCCCTTTCACTAAGCTGCGAAAGGCCTACCGCATAGGTAGTGCGTGCCAAATAGACCCAACCACTGGGGTAGCGCGGGCACCTGGAGGTAGTTCTGAATTTGGCGTGCATAGTTTCCCACAGCAGGTGTCCCTGACAGTAAGCGGCAGCGCGGCCATATTGCCGCACACTGCCTGATTACTGCATGAGTAGCGCATGAGCCTATACCACCAAGGAAATAGGTGGCAGTAAATAGGCTGCACGCTACTTTTAATATTAGTGCACAGCCATTTACTGCCCTATTTTTATGTTTAAATGATTTTTATTGATGCCACTCAGCATACAAACATGTTTATATATACCATAATACAAATTACAGGCCTTCACATATACGCAGGCAAAACAAATCATCATCATTATTCTTATATTATTATATCCCATCACCCCCCCCCCCCCCCCCGGTAGTCAATTGAGAAGAACAATTCCAACAATCTATCTACCCTCCCCCCCCCCAACCCCCGTCCCATCGATACTGAAAATATTCCTCTGCAATATCGCATCCTAATTAAAAGTTCAGCAAAAAGCTTCTTCCTTTAGGGGGAAGAGTAACCCATAACGGTTCCCACATTGCCCGGAACATAATACCTGGAACACTCTCAAAATCCGAAACCCCACATTGGTCCAGGCGCATCTGGGATATTGACCTCCATACTTGTAATGAGGGTCCTAAAGTAGACCGCCACACTCTCAGAATAGAAGTACATCCCAAAAAATATGGCCACCTTAATAAAACCCTTAAATCCCTCAGGAGGATCCGACGTGAATTTGTAACTATGAAAAAAGTAATAAAGGATCATATACTAAAGTACAGTCCCACAAATGTTCCACGCCCTGTAACAGATCCTTCCAAAATCGCTGTATAAATACTGCCTGCTGCTCTAACCACTAGACAACGAAACAAAGAGGATAATATTAATAATCTTTGCTAGCCTATAATAGCTAAAAGACAGGCAAAGAACAATATATAGTAACATAGTAACATAGTAGATGACAGCAGAAAAAGACCTACACGGTCCATCCAGTCTGCCCAACAAGATAAACTCACATGTGCCATTTTTTGTGTATACCTTACCTTGATTTGTACCTGTCTTTTTCAGGGCACAGACCGTATAAGTCTGCCCAGCACTATCCCCGCCTCCCAACCACCAGCCCCGCCTCCCACCACCGGCTCTGGCACAGACCGTATAAGTCTGCCCAGCACTATCCCCACCTCCCAACCATCAGCCCTGCCTCCCACCGCTGGCTAAGCTTGTGGGGATCACTTCCTTCTGAGGAGGATTCCTTTATGTTTATCCCACGCATGTTTGAATTCCGTTACCGTTTTCCTCTCCATCACCTCCCGCGGGAGGGCATTCCAAGCATCCACCACTCTCTCCATGAAAAAATACTTCCTGACATTTTTCTTGAGTCTGCCCCCCTTCAATCTCATTTCATGTCCTCTAGTTCTATTGCCTTCCCATCTCCGGAAAAGGTTCGTTTGCGGATTAATACCTTTCAAATATTTGAACGTCTGTATCATATCACCCCTGTTTCTCCTTTCCTCCAGGGTATACATGTTTAGGTCAACAAGTCTCTCCTCATACGTCTTGCAATGCAAATCCCATACCATTCTCATAGCTTTTCTTTGCACCGCTTCCATTTTTTTAACATTCTTTGCAAGATACGGACTCCAAAATTGAACACAATACTCCAGGTGGGGCCTCACCAACGTCTTATACAGGGGTATTAAAACCTCTTTTCTTCTGCTGGTCACACCTCTCTCTATACAGCCTAGCAATCTTCTAGCTACGGCCACCGCTTTGTCACACTGTTTCGTCGCCTTCAGGTCCTCAGATACTATCACCCCAAGATCCCTCTCCCCGTCCGTACCTATCAGACTCACCGCCTAACACATACGTCTCCCGTGGATTTCTACTCCCTAAGTGCATCACTTTGCATTTCTTCGCATTGAATTTTAATTGCTAAACGTTAGACCAATAAGGGGCCCTTTCACAAAGGCACGCTGAAAACTAAGTACATAAGTATTGCCATACTTGGAAAGACCAAAGGTCCATCAAGCCCAGCATCTTGTTTCCAACAGTGGCCAATCCAGGTCACAAATACCTGGCAAGATCCCAAAATAGTACAAAACATTTTATACTGCTTATCCCAAAAATAGTGGATTTTCCCCAAGTCCATTTAATAACGGTCTATGGACTTTTCCTTTAGGAAGCCGTACAAACCTTTTTAAAACTCCGCTAAGCTAACCGCCTTTACCACATTCTGTGGCAACAAATTCCAGAGTTTAATTACACGTTGAGTGAAGAAAAAATTTCTCCACTTCGTTTTAAATTTGCTACATTGTAGCTTCATCGCATGCCCCCTAGTCCTAGTATTTTTGGAAAGCATGAACAGACACTTCACATCTACCCTTTCAACTCCACTCATTATTTTATAGACCTCTATCATATCTCCCCTCAGCTGCCTTTCCTCCAAGCTGAAGAGCCCTAGCCGCTTTAGCCTTTCCTCTTAGGTAAGTCATCCCATCCCCTTTATCATTTTCGTCGCCCTTCTTTGCACCTTTTCTAATTCCACTATATCTTTTTTGAGATACGGCGACCAGAATTGAACAAACTATTTGAGGTGCGGTCGCACCATGGAGCGATACAAAGGCATTATAACATCCTCATTTTTGTTTTCCATTTCTTTCCTAATAATACCTAACATTCTATTTGCTTTCTTAGCCGCAGCAGCACACTGAGCAGAAGGTTTCAACATATCATCAACGATGACACCTAGATCCCTTTCTTGGTCCGTGACTCCTAACATGGAACCTTGCATGACGTAGCTATAATTTGGGTTCCTCTTTCCCACATGCATGACCTGCGGTAGTGTAGATGCGTGTTTTGGGCACTCATAGAATCATTTTCAGCTAGGGTTACCATATTTTGTCCCCCAAAAAGGAGGACACATGTCCTGCCCCCTTTCACACCCCACCCGCCCCCTTTCACACCCTCGCTCCGCCCCATCACATTTTCCCTTCCCCCCTGTCACACACCCCATCACGTCCCCTCCCCGTCACCCCCCTCCCCTTATCTTACTACTGCCCTGGTGGTCTAGTGACCTCTTTGGGGCAGGAAAGAGCCCCCTCTTTCCTGCCCGGAGCGCTGTCCTGCATGCATCCTTCCTGTTCATGATCTCGGCGCTGATTCAAAATGGCCGCAGAGAGTTGAAGTCTCGCAAGGTCATTTCAACTCTCGGCAGCCATTTTGAATCGACGCCAAGATCACAAACAGGAAGGATGCATGCAGGGCAGCGCTCCGGGCAGGAAAGAGGGGGCTCTTTCCTGCCCCGAAGGCGGAAGAGGTCACTAGACCACCAGGGCAGTAGTAAGTAAGGGGAAGGGAGGCTAGCAATCTGCCCATTTGTCCAGAAATCTGGACAAATGGGCAGATTGGCAAAGCCCACCCGGTTGTCCGGACATGTCCTCAAAAAGAGGACATGTCCGGGTAAATCCGGACATATGGTAACCCTATTTTCAGTGCACCTGTAGAAAATGCCTTTTTGCCGAAAATGAACGTGCAGCAAAATTAAAATTGCTGCGCGTCCATTTTGGATCTGAGACCTTACCACCAGCCATTGACCTAGCGGTAAATTTTCACGCCGTAACTGGGTGGTAACGACCTACACGCGCCCGATACATGTGGCAGAAAAGCCAATTATTTTGGGGCTGCGCCTATCGGACGTGTGCCAAAAATGAAACTACCACAAGAGCCACGCGGTAGCCACACAGTAACCATTTTGGCACGCATTGGGCGCGCGCAGACGCTTACTTGCTGAGCCCCCTTTTACCACAGCGGGCAAAAGGCTGTCCATTTTTGGGAAAATAAATGGCTGTTCAGTAAGTGAACCACTTACCGCTCGGCCATTTCGGTAGGGAGCCCTTACCGCCACCCATTGAGATGGCAGTAAGGGATCCCCGGCGGTAACCCAATTAACACCAGTTAAGTTCCAGCGCTACAAAAATGGGACATTTTTTTTGTAGCACCAGAAATGGCACACTCTAGGGGTGGGAACTATCGCCGGGCTCCTTTGGTAACCCAAATTGGTGCTGCTTAGTAAAGGGGCCCCTTAGTGAGTAAATGTTGACACTTACACATGCAAATTGCTATGTTTTCTCCCTTCAGATTTTCAGATTATCTTTGCTGCATGAGCAGGTAAAAGCACATTCACTCCTGCAGGCACTTTAGAAAAGGCTCTGCATCAGCAGATCCTTTTTCTAAAATAATAGCAGAATTGAAATGCCCTGACCTGCACGTATCAAATTTCTGCATCCTGTCAAAAATGGGGCAGCATATCTCTGTCTGACAGGCAGTGTGTTTTTTTCTAGCAAAAAAGGTGCAGGTACTCAAATGCTAGGCCACCCCATAATAGCCATGCCCCCTGCAACCAGTCACAGAAACCTGAGCTCTATCATTAAAACTTGGGGTCCATGGGTCAATTTTAGCAGACAATGGAAAAGGTGCCGGTACTCAGTACCCCCTCAAAAAAAGCCCTGCTGATAGGGGAGTTCAGTTCATCTCCAAGTTCAGGAGGGATTTTTGCAGGTAGTTACGGGTGAAACTGTCCTTTTCTTCAGGTTACCACCCACAGTGGAAAGGTCAAACTGAAAGGACCATTCAGGCACTGGAACAATTTCTGCGCTGTTATATTTTGGACCATTAGGATAATCAGGCACAATTGCTTCCCTTGGGCGGAGTTCACTTGCAATAATGCTCTCATTCATCCACAAACTTTACGCCCTTTTTTGTGTGTGTGTATGGGAGACACCCTAAAGCCTTGTATCACGCTCCTGTCTCCACTAAGGTGCCAGCAGCAGACAAGCTTGTCCATCACATGAAGGAGATTTGGCAGGCTGTAAAGTCTACTGTGCTTTCTGCCACAAAAGACAGAAGCAATTCGCTGGTAGACCAACCATGAAGTACAAATTAGGAAACAAGGTGTGGCTGATCATTAAAAACATCCGGTTTTTAAGATATCTTCTGCCAAGCTATGACCTGGTCAGGCCTGTTTCTAAATGACTTAAGTTTACTTAACTCCATACATATCCCCAAATGTGTTAAATGTATCTCTGCTGAGAAGCCTACACATGAATCTGCAACAGTGGGTTCCCCTCCAGCCCCTGTTATTGTGGATGGGGAGCCAGAATATGAAATTCTCCAGGGGGAAAACTACAATATTTAATTCAAGGTCTTGGGTGGCTGCCTCACATTTCCATGCCCCCCATCTTCTCCAGCAGTTCTATGCTTGGTATCCTTTCAAACCCAGTCCAAGGGGACCTGGAGCCCCTCTAGATGGGGTGGGTATTATCATGTATTTATCGCCCTCAGGATGTCCCGCCCTCCTTGCATAGAAAGTGAATTTCAACTACTTACTGTCTTTTATGCTGTCGGTAATCACACTTTGATCAGATGGCCTGTTCCAGGTTGACCTCCCCTTACACTTGTCTTTTAAGTTGTTGGCGTTGGGGGCAATTTTATATGCTTTTGATTTCTGCATTGTTCAGATGGAAATTAAGTGGATGTTATGTTATGTACTTTTTACCTGCATCGTGTCTTACTGTAGTCATGTACCTTATATGTCCTTTTTCTCAGTCATTACCTCCTTTTTTTGATTCATGGCATTCCATAGGTTCGCCTTTCCTTTTTTAAATTTAATAGAAGATTTTTAAAGAAGATATTTATGTTCTAGGTTTTGGACTTCTGTTTTATATACTTTATATTTCTTTTCTCTTACATAAACAGGAGGTATCTTGTCTACTTGAGATATTGGATATTCTATTTATTATTATACAACCTATACCATAAGGTCAGCAATATTTGATATCTTTATTTTCTTTTATTGAATTATTTGTATGTTTGCTTTATGTACTCTAATGTACTGTCCATTATTATTTTAAAGCCATTTGTAGCATTATTATTATTTTAACATTGTTTGTACTGTTATACTTTTTTATTCATTGTTTTTATATTGATATTTTGTTTATTTATATTATGATTTATATGTTTATACTACCTTTATATGTTTTACAGACTCCTGAGACAGGTGTATTTGGAGCCGAAACACGGCAGCTGTGTTGAGCTGTTTTGATTTTTAATAAAGAACATTCTCTTGAGTGAAAATTATCCTTGGTTTCCTTTGGAACAGCCAATCTACCCTACTCTTTGGACTTCTGTCTTGTTGACACTCGTAGGGATTGTGTGCTCCTCCACTTTTGAGTGGTTGTCTCCTGCTCCAGGTTGGCCTCTGATGATGCGCCTTGTCCCAACTGGTCCTCTGAGAATGAATCTTCTCAGTTTGGTCTCCTGTACTTATTTTAATCTGGGAACTCTACCTCACCCTTGAAGAGTTCTCAGGGGCAGTGTATCTAAATGGGTTATTTTGTACATACCATGACAAGAATGAGCCTCATTCCTAAACCAGGGTATGTGGGGTATGTTCGGATACCCTAAAAATTCTTGGAGTCACCATCGATCGACACCTAACACTCGAGAGCCACGCAAAAAAAAACACAACCAAGAAGATGTTCCACTCAATGTAGAAATTAAAAAGAGTAAGACCTTTCTTCTCAAGGACTGTTTTCCGTAACCTGGTACAATCAATGGTGCTCAGTCATCTAGACTACTGCAACGCGCTCTATGCCGGCTGCAAAGAGCAAATAATCAAGAACCTCAGACAGCCCAGAACACTACAGCTAGACTCATATTTGGGAAAACAAAATATGAAAGTGCTAAACCCCTACGAGAAAAATTACACTGGCTCCCACTTAAAGAACACATCACGTTCAAAATATGCTCCCTAGTCCACAAAATCATTCACGGAGATGCACCAGCCTACATGTCAGACCTGATAGACTTACCACCCAGAAATGCCAAAAAATCATCCCGCACATTCCTCAATCTGCACTTCCCTAACTGCAAAGGTCTACAATACAAACTAATGCACGCATCAAACTTTACCTATTTGAGCACACAGTTATGGAATGCATTGCCGCGCAACTTAAAAAAGATCTACGAACTAACAAACTTCCGCAAACTACTGAAGACCTATCTCTTCAACAAGGCATACCACAAAGATCTACCAATGTGAATATACGGAACTCCTCCATATATATTCAGAACTGTCTTACAATTTCTGCTCGTTATACTACTATCATGTTTTTTTCATCATCATGTTGCCCAAAATCCTTCTGAAACACTAAATGTCTAATTTCTAATATATTTCCACCATTCATGATGTATTGTAAGCCACATTGAGCCTGCAAAGAGGTGGGAAAATGTGGGATACAAATGCAATAAATAAATAAATAATTATTATTAGCATTAGCATTTGTATAGCGTTACCAGACGCACGCAGCGTTCTCACATGTGAGTTCCTGAGTGGCTTATTTTCTTCTGTTGTTGACCTTGACTTGTCTGTTGGTTCTGCTCCTGTTCTGTTTGCCCTGATTTGTGCTTCTTTTTTGACCGTGTTCCTGCTTGTCGTTGGTTTTGTTCCTATTTGTTGGTACTGCCTTGGTGAGACTATGTTCTGGAGCAGTTCTCCTGTGTATTCTCAGCCTCCTATGACTACTTGACTAGAGTTTACACATCTCTTTAGGGAACACCTCAGGATGGTTCAACCTGAAGGAAAAAGGGGCTGTTATAGATGAGCACACATGACCTAGGCTTAGGGTCTCCAGGGCTGCCAAGAGACTGGGCTGGGCCTGGGGCAAGGCCGCCCCCCGAGGCTGCCGTGCCGCAGTCCCCAGTCTCCACCCATCCACCCCCAGCCCCGTCGACAGCCCCCCTCCATCCGCCACCAGGCCCCCTGCATTCAAATCACAACACCTCACCTCCATGTGAAAGCGCAGCGGCAGATCGCCTCCCTTCGGGCCTTTCCCCCTGAGGGACACAAATGCAATATTTCAGGACTATTATGGTCCACAAGCAGGTTTCAAAAAAAAAAAAAGCAAACCCTAGGTCAGAAGAAGCTTTCAAATCGTTAAGCAATAATAATTTGTTCATAACTGGCCCTGTAGAACTTAAGCTAAGTACTGTGTTATTAGATGCTTTTAAGTGTTTTGTTCATGATCATTTTTGAATATTTTTGTCAAATTATTTGACTCACTAATTGAGGTACACTTAAATAATTTTTTGCTTGCATGTTTTCAAAAAAAGGGAGTTTTGTGGAGACCGTTGAAAGAAACCTAAAACCAGCATGGTATTCACAAGGTTGGTTATGTCCATGGTTTATTTCATAGGAACATCTGAGGTCTCCTTTTCTCCTTAAAAATCAAATGTTTTAACTTTGAAACATATGAGATTGATAGGTGTTTATATTAAGTTTGGTATAATTTCAAGCCGCACCTCTGAGCTTCCCAGCGTGAAGTTCTTCTAGCTTGTTTTAGGCAACAGGTAAATAGTGTCTCACAATTTAAAGCTGATCGGACGCAAGTCTGCTAAAAAGAAAATCCCCTCAACACACATCAGGTCCTGCAAAATATTCTAAAATCCTGTCTGATGTTATGATAAACTAAAATTATACTATAATTTCAATGTCACCTAAGTAAGACTTACACACAATACCTCTACTGAAAAACACTATGCGCAAACTTAACAAAAACACAATCGGAACCTTATCACACCGCAACAGTACTCAAAAAGCAACAACCTTATCTGTTGCCAGAGAATGTAGTAAAAGCAGTTAGCTTAGCAGGGTTTAAAAAAGGTTGGGCTAGCTTCCTAAAAGAAAAGTTCATAAGCCATTATTAAAATGACTTGGGGAAAATCCACTGTTTATTTCTAGGATAAGCAGCATAAAATGTATTGTACTGTTTTGGGATCTTGCCAGGTACTTGTGACTTGGATTGGCCACTGTTGGAGACAGGATGCTGGGCTTGATGGACCTTTGGTCTGTCCAAGTTTGGCAATACTTATGTACTTATAAAGCTGAACTGCCAGCCAAAACAGCACCTCAATTTTGGGAGGCTCAAACTCAAATTTGAGGGAACTCAGCCCCCACCCCCATGGCTATGCCACTGGTGCAAAAGGTATTATGTTGCTTCCTGCCCTTTTGTCCATCTTCCTTGCCTTTTTCTCTTGCTTTCCCTTTCTGTCTGCCTCTATCATAGAAGCCAATTCTATGGGTGCAGTGGGTGGTAAGCACCCCCTAATATTTAGAAAGCTCCTTCTCTGTGCACAGGGAATGGTAATTTATGATGTGTTTAGCTCCTGTGGCCCCTATTACTATTAGTACTGCTTATTTTTATAATGCTACTAGACATACACAGCATTGTACACAAACACAGAAGAGGCAATTCCTGCTTAATAGAGCTTACAATCCTACCCTCCTTTCTCTCTCTCTCTCTCTCTCCCTCAGGTCTTCTTCTCTAAAATGGTTTAAAAAAAACAAACAAACAAACCATTTGGCTGATCATGCTTTGCGTGGCACTGACATCATCCCTCATGCTGAAGGTACTTCTGCAAATTTTTGGAAGCTCAGAGGAGAACCACGACCATAAAGGAAGGAGAAGAGGTGAGGCACCACAGAGACAGTAAACCAACCCAGTCAATCAGCTGAGCCCCTGCCTCCGGCTCGCAGGATTTATTCCACTAACTGTCCTTCTCTCTTTGGTGGCTGCTGGGAGGTCCTGCCAGCTTTTGAAATAACATAAGTGAAAAATATTTTAAAAAATTAACACAGTGCTTGTCAATCTTTTTCTGGCTGTGACCCCTAATCACGGGCAAATAAAATTGTGTAACCCCTTCAGAAGTGCAGAATGGGAAGCCTACCCACCTCACCCTTTACTTGTCCTGTCTCTGAGTGTCCTGCCCCTGAAGAAGCCACTAGACCACCAGGCAGGGGCATAGCCAGACAACAGATTTCGGGTTGGCCTAGGCAAGAAGTGGGTGGGCACTAAGTGTTCTCTCCCCCCACCACCAAATAAATGATCTCAGCTGGTGGAAAAATGCTTCTTTCCACCTTGGCAATCTGCAGCAGGCATGCGCTGAAAACTGAGCATGCGCAGGTGCTGGTAACGTGGAGAATGGCGTTTTCGTTACCACCAGGGGGAAGTTTTCAGCTGGCAGAGCTTGGGATCCCCACCAGCTACTGCTAAACGTGTGCTACTGTTAGGTGGGCTTGAGCCCTAAGTGGGTGGACCCCCGGCCCACCAAGGCCCACCTGTGGCTACACCACTGCCACCAGGCCCTTCAAGGTAAGACCAGGGAGGACGGTGGCAGTGGCTGGTAGGGGGACCCCAATGACCTTTACTGCCTGGGGACTCTGACCATTGTTAGTCTGCTCCTGCATACAGTTAGGGGCAAGCATGTAGATCAACTCTGAGCTGGCATAAGCGCTCAAACCTAAAGTTAGGCATGTCAATGCAGACTTATGCGCTTGGAACTGCAGTTAAACAATTGAAGCTTAGCACCCAAATGTTTGGCGTCTAACTTTAAGCGACCTTCTCCCTAAGGGGCCCTTTTACTGAAGGGTCGGTGTGTGGCAATGGACTTGCCACGTACCAATTCGGAACTTCCACCAGCCCAACGTGGGTGCCGGCGGTAATTCTGCCCCCAGCGCATGCCATTTCCGGCACTAGCAGTAATTAGGGAAGGGGTTTTGCGCTTTCAAATCGCGTTTTTCCGAAGATGAGTCTTGCAGCCATGTTTTGTGCGGTTTGAAGTTTCTTTAGAATTTGCTCTTTGCATCCTGCGTAGATTCCATTGCAGTAGTCGATATGGCTCAGTACCGTCGATTGAATCAGGTTGCGGAATATTTCCCTCGGGAAGTATTGTTTCACGCGTTTGAGTTTCCACATTGAGTAGAACATTTTCTTTGTTGTGGATTTTACTTGGCTTTCTAGTGTAAGGTTTCGGTCTAGTGTGACACTGAGGAAACATTTGCATACAGTGGAGATAATGCATGCAAATTTATGTGTGGAGGAGTAGCCTAGTGATGAGTGCAGCAGATTTTGATCCTGGGGAACTGGGTTCAATTCCCACTGCAGCTCCTTCTGACTCTGGGCAAGTCACTTAACCCTCCATTGCCCCTGGTACAAAATAAGTACCTGAATATATGTAAACCGCTTTGGATATAGTTGCAAAAACCTCAGAAAGGCAGCATATCAAGTCCCATTTTCCTTTCCCCTTATGACATCACAATATCAGAAGTGAGCCAAGTATCGGGCAATCAAGCCATTGTGACATCACTGATGAGGTTGGCTCTTATTGGTGGAATGAGTGGAGGAGTAGCCTAGTGGTTAGTGCAGCAGACTTTGATCCTGGGGAACTGGGTTCAATTCCCACTGCAGCTCCTTGTGACTCTGGGCAAGTCACTTAACCCTCCATTGCCCCTGGTACAAAATAAGTACCTGGATATAATATGTAAACTACTTTGAATGTAGTTGCAAAAACCACAGAAAGGTGGTATATCAAGTCCCATTCCCATCTATAAGAAAACAAATCTGTATGGTTTTGGGGCCTCCAGTTTTTCCTTCTATCTGTGCAGGATGTCAGATAACTTATATTAAGAAAATCCAAACCAGAACACGGCAGCTGGTTTGATTTTTTTCAGCCCACAGATATGAAAGGATGGACTCCTCTGCTAGTAAAATTGTATTGGCTGCCTTTTGAGGCACAGATTCATTTTAAGGTTTATGTAGTGGTTTTTAAGATCTTATATGAGCGATCTGGTGCGGGTACAAATACTATTCTTTAGATCTTTTAATGCTTCTCTTTCCAAGTCCTAAAGTCTGAAATATAGAGCTAGTTTTTCTGTTAATTTTATTTATCAAGTACCTTCTATTTGGAACAAGCTTCCTCTAAGCATTAGATCTATACAAAACTATCCTCTGTCTAGGAAAATTAAAAACAAACAAACAATTGTTTAAAGACATTTTTGACTATTTAGATGTTATATTTTGAAGGAAGTTTTAAAAGAATGTATCTGAAATTTTTGATCATGTTATTTGCTATATTAGATTGTTATACACCAGAGATTACTGGTTATCTTATGAGATGTGGAGGGGCATAATCGAAAGGGACGCCCAAGTTTTGCTGAGGACGTCCTCGCAAAACGTCCCGGTGGAGGGGTGGGGAAACCCATATTATCGAAACACGATGGACGTCCATCTTTCGTTTCGATAATACTGTCGGGGATGTTCAAATCTTAACATTTAGGTCGTCCTTAGAGATGGTCGTCCCTAGACTTGGTCGTTTCTGATTTTCGGCGATAATGGAAACCAAGGACGTCCATCTCAGAAACGACCAAATGCAAGCCCTTTGGTCGTGGGAGGAGCTAGCATTCGTAGTGCACTGGTCCCCCTGACATGCCAGGACACCAACCGGGCACCCTAGGGGGCACTGAAGTGGACTTCATAAATTGCTCCCAGGTACACAGCTCCCTTACCTTGTGTGCTGAGCCCCCCAAATCCCCTACCCACAACTTTACACCACTACCATCGCCCTTACGGGTGAAGGGGGCCACCTAGATGTGGGTACAGTGGGTTTCTGGTGGGTTTTGGAGGGCTCACATTTACCACCACAAGTGTAACAGGTAGGGGGGGATGGGCCTGGGTCCGCCTGCCTGAAGTGCACTGCACCCACTAAAACTGCTCCAGGGACCTGCATACTGCTGTGATGGACCTGAGTATGACATTTGAGGCTGGCACAAAATATTTTTATAGATGTTTTTTGAGGGTGGGAGGGGGTTAGTGACCACTGGAGGAGTAAGGGGAGGTGATCCCCGATTCTCTCCGGTGGTCATCTGGTCAGTTTGGGCACCTTTTTGTGGCTTGGTCGTAAGAAAAACAGGACTAGGTAAAGTTGTCCAAGTGCTCGTCAGGCACGCCCTTTTTTTTCCATTATGTGTCGAGGACGTTCATGTGTTAGGCACGCCCATGTCATGCCTTCGCTATGCCTCCGACATGCCCCTGTGAACTTTGGCCGTCCCTGCAACGGAAAGCAGTTGGGGACACCCAAAATTGGCTTTGGATTATACCGATTTGTGTCGAAAGATGGGGTGTCCTTTTCTTTCGAAAATGAGCCTGATAATGTGCATAACATTGCAAGGTATTGCAAAATATAAGAACAATTGTAAATACATTCCTGTGTTGTACACCGCCTAGGGCAATTGGACAGAGTGATTTATAAATATTTTTTAAATTAATAAATAAAGCTATCCTGAAACCTGACTGGCTAGGTGTGTCCTGAGGACTGGATGGAGAACCCAGCTTCATATGTATGAGAGTGACTCTGCATGGGGCTCTGGAGAAGATCTTCATTTCACTTGTCTGTGCTGTGTGCAAGTATTATGTGTATCGTTGTGATATTACCATGGTGCTATGATGATCTGCTCTCTGGCTATTCATACTTCATTTGTGCTTTACATGTATCAGTGTGATACCTGTACATGGGACTCTGATGAAGATTTGCTCTTCAGCTCTCCATGCCTTATCCCTCAGTGTGATAGCCGGATGGGGGGGGTGGGGGAAGGAAGGAATCTAATGATCAGGCCAAGAGTGCCTCTAATTTACTTGATTTCATAATGGTAGGAAAAGTTGGTTTTCTTCTTCTTTTTTTTTGGAAGTCTGCACCTGCCTTACGACTGCTGCTTTCCTGTGGTATTTTGAAGTTCTGTTCTGTGTTTTATCTTATACTATTTCATTGTAAACCACCCTGCCACTGCCTGTTCAGTAAGGGCGGTGTATCAAATTTGAATAAACATAAACATAGGTTTGTTTTTGTTAAAATTTCTATAAAGAGACATAATTAAATCAAGTTGTAAGGAAGATTTTGTAGTCTTTTTCTGAGTGCTGCCAGATTAGCACCTGGCAATTTTCCTGAAGCTTTTTCCTTCCTTTTTTTTGTTTTAATTTTTTATTTATAACCATTTAAGTTTTTACAAGCGATAAAACAACTTGCCAGAAATACAGAGAAAGTAATATATAGGAATTATTTCAGTCAGGTAATTCTATTCTCTTCCTTAGACCACTAAATAGGGAGAGTGAAACAAGACAAGGAGATCAATTAAACAGTAAACAGAAAAAAACCGTGGTATTAACCTGATTATCCCCAGATATTACTCGTCTAATTCATTATTCCACATTGATCATCTGGTTGGCTTCTTCAAGGCCAATACGGTGTATAGTCAAATCATTTCATTGAAAACATACTTATTGTCCAATATTAGTTAGAAATAATAGATCTGATTACATTTTTTCTCTTTTAAAAACCAGAAGTTATTTAACAATACATATACTTTGGTCCCTAATTCAAATCCCACTGATTAAAGTAATCCCAATTTTCACAGGCTTCACTCCTTTTAAAGTAATTGAGGCTTCCTTTTTTGTTTAATCGTTTTCTTGGTTTTGATTCTTTCTAAATATTTGAGTGTTATATTGTTTTTGGTTTTGTTTGTACACTCAACTCACCTCCTTTATATTGGTTGTCGTTTTCAGCCATTCCACAGGACGTGCTCAGGTGTCCCGGTAGTTCTGGGATCAGCGTGCGCCAATCCCATTAGCGCAGGGGCATATTTGGAAGCAGGCGTGCCCTGCGCTAATCAGGTACTGTGGGTAAATCGCTGTGTGCTGCCTGATCAGTGCAGGGTTAAACGTGGGAGCCCTTAACACCTAGTAAATTTGTGTCGATAAGGGGCTCATGCTGTAATGATCACACGCTAATTGGGGGGGGAGTCCTTTTACTTTTTTGACGCACGCTGAGGCCTCCTTTTACCGCAGCGGGTAGAATGCTGTCTTTTTCTGAAGAAAAGAAATGGCCGTGCGGTAAGTGAAACACTTACCATGTGGCCATTTTTGGGGGGGAGCTCTTACTGCTGCCCATTGAGATGGCGGTAAGGGCTCCTGTGCAAACCCGGCGGTAACCAGGCAGCACACAGCGTTGCCCGATTACCGCCAGTTACATTCTGGTGCTAGAAAAATAGGATGTAGTTTTGAAGCGCCAGAGGAGGAGTGGCCTAGTGGTTAGGGTGGTGGACTTTGGTCCTGAGGAACTGAGTTCGATTCCTGGCACAGGCAGCTCCTTGTGACTCTGGGCAAGTCACTTAACCCTCCATTGCTCCTTGTAAGCTGCATTGAGCCTGCCATGAGTGGGAAAGCGCGGGGTACAAATGTAACAAAAATAAAATAGATACTATTGGAGATTCTACATGGAATGTTGCTACTATTGGAGATTCTGCATGGAATGTTGCTACTATTGGAGATTCTACATGGAATGTTGCTATTCCACTAGCAACATTCTATGTAGAAAGCTGCGCAGGCTTCTGCTTCTGTGAGTCTGACGTCCTGCACGTATGGTCAGACTCACAGAAGCAGAAGCCTGCGCGGCAACATTGGTGATCTGCAAGGGCCGACTTCTAGTGGAATAGCAACATTCCATGTAGAATCTCAAATAGTAGCAACAGTGGAGGAGTGGCCTAGTGGTTAGGATGGTGGACTTTGGTCCTGGGGAACTGAGGAACCGAGTTCGATTCCCGGCACAGGCAGCTCCTTGTGACTCTGGGCAAGTCACTTAACCCTCCATTGCTCCTTGTACGCCGCATTGAGCCTGCCACGAGTGGGAAAGCGCAGGGTACAAATGTAACAAAAAAAAAAATGGCACATGCTAGGAGTGGGAGCTGCCGCTGGGCTTCTGTGGTGAGCTTATCGCTGCTTAGTAAAAGGGCCCCTGGGAAATTAGTGCATGGCCATGAATTGAAAAATAGAAGCTGTGGCCATTTTACTGCTATGCTAAAAGTGGCCTCAGACAGTACAGCTGAGGTCCAGGCTGATAAGCAGCAATTAGACAAATTGTATCAGAAGCTTACTTAAATGTGAGCAAGGCGGAGCTCTCCTATCACCGGTTCTTATAATCCTGTGGATTCTCTCACAACCACATTTCTCAGAAATAGCAGCAATATTATAAGTTTTGAGGTTCCATCTTAAAATGGCCACCAGGATGTATCTCATATGTTTTTGTTTTGTTTTTTTCTATCTGTAGTCAAGGTCTCTCCTTCTGCAGTGTGGAACACGAACTTGTATTGACTCAGCATTAATAATGGGGGAAAAGGTCTGAATAGAGAGGGGTAGGAAGGAAGGATGTTGCAAAAAAAACATGGGGCCAAAAATGCAGAAGGAAATCATCTTTTGTATAATCCTACATCTTCAAATCAAACAATGTGACCGTGTTCCTTTAATGACTTGTGTGATACTGTGTAGTTATCGCCTGTCATGTGTTATCTTACCTCTTGGCGAGAGTCACTGTAGGCAGTGTGCTGCTGCCTTGTGTGGCTGCCATCTCCCGGGTTCGCTGGGGATAGAATTGATCCATGAGCCTGAAGAAAAAATTGTTATGGACCTATGAACTGTGGGGTTGATGGGGACAAATGTTCAGGCCTGCGTATCTGTTATTAGAAGAAAAAACAAACAAACAAACCAAAGAATAGTGGGACAGTCATCACAGCAACAGAGGAAAACCTGAGGAGAAAGTGGGCCACAGTGAACTTCGATGGTCTGTGTGGGATTTTTTAAGTGTCATGTGATGTAATGAGTGAGACCCCATTCAAAGTCATAACCTGCAAGGATAGCATAACCAGTTTAGGAATCCTGGTAGCTCTTTTACCAAGCTGTGCTAAAATTGGGCCTGCAGTAGCGTCAGTGTGTTTTTCTGCCATGTGCAGAGGCCCCCATTTACCGCAGCGTGTAAAAGGCTGGATTTTTTAAAAAGGAAATGGCCCTGCGCTAATCACAGGGATTTGCACACGGCCATTTCCGGGGGGGGGGGGGGGAGGAGCCCTTACCACCACCTATTTAGGGGGACTCTTTTACAAAGCAGCAGTAAGCCCAACGCGGGTTTACCGCACGCTATCCCAGAACTACTGCTGGCCCAACGTAGCGACCGGTGGTATTTCTGGCTCATCGCTTTACTGCCAGGTTACCACGGGAGCCCTTACCGCCATTTCAGTGGGTTGTGGTAAGAAGGGGCGTAGCTAGGTGGGGCCACAGGGGCATGGGCCCCCATAGATTTAGCCCAGGCCCCCTCTATTTTTGACCCCCACCTCGCGACGCAGACCCTCCCCCGCCACCTTCGATCCCCCCTTCCGCTGCCACCTTTGCTGATATGTTTCTGTGAGTCCTGACTCCTAACGTCCTGCGTGCGCACGCAGGACATCAGGACTCACAGAAACAGATCAGCGAAGGCACCGGAGAACGGCGCTGAAGAAGAGTTCAGCTAGCGGAGGTTGGGGACCCCCGCCAACAAAGGTACCAGGCAACGGTGGCAGTGGGAGGGGGGTCGCAAGTGGCGGGGGAGGGTCATCTGCAGGGGGGGGAGTCGGTGGCTGGGGAGGCAGGCTAAACTGTGCCCCCCCCCACCTCGGGCTCTGGACCCCCTTCCAGCCAAGGTCTGGCAATGCCCTTGGTGGTAAGTGCTCCCTGCAGCATGGCCATGCTGTAAGATTTATCTTACGGCTTGTCCATTTTTGGTTATTTTTAAACCTACTGTGGTAAAAAGGGCCCTGGCACATGGGGAAAACAGCCCTGCCGCTACTGCAGGGCCCTTATTCCCACAGCTTAGTAAAAGGACCCCTAGGTGAGGGTAACGGCTTCTGTGCTAACCTGGAGGTACCGGGCAGCACACAGGGGATGGGAAGTAGCACTGGGCTCCTCAGGGGCATACCTAGGTGGGGCCACGGGGGCATGGGCCCCCACAGATTTAGCCCTAGCCCCTGCCACTGACCCTCCTCACCACTTTTGATCCCCCCTTCCTCCGCCGCTGCCTGGTACCTTTGCTGGCGGGGGTCCCCATACCCCACCAGCCAGTCTTCTTCAGCTGGCGGGGGTTGGGGATCCCCGCCAGCAAAGGTACCAGGCAATGGTGGTGGGGGAGGGTTGGGGGGAGGGGAATCAAAGGTGGCATGGGAGAGGCGCGGCTGGGGGAGGCAAGCTAAACTGTGCCCCCTCCCACCTTGGGCTCTAGACCCCCTCCCGCCGATGTCTGGCTACGCCCCTGCCACATGCCCCGTACCCTATGGAGAAAGCAACCAGTTACCTTAAGTGTCATACAATTCAGGCACTTAAGGGATTACATCATGCCAGAAGGCTCATTTCGCAAGGGATTTAGAGGACTGGGGATCAGGCAGCTGTGGAGTTACGTGACATCCAGAACGTAGTCTGACACCTGAGGACTTAAACTGCAAAAAAATAAATAAATAAAAGCAGTCCAGTACCTCAGCAGTTAACCAGCCCAGTAAAACCGATCCAATATGGGCCGGGCAAGAACAGATCCCAACCAGACACAGAAAAACGTGATTTCCTGGCACTGTGCCCTCAAGAGCAAAGAAGAGGGAGTGAAAGTTACAGGCCAGCGGTGGGAGGGTAAAAAGGCAGAACTTCCTGCTGTCAACCTTGTCAACAGCCCGAGAGACGGAGAGAGGAGGCACACAAAAAAAAAAAGCAACAGAAAAGAGAGATTATTAAAGAGTCAGAGAGGAGGAGAACAGAGATCAGGGTGAAGGAAGGGGATTTAAAGCTGTGTCACAGCTCCAGCCTCCGAAGTCTCCTCCTGCCTTCAAGTTAGAAAGCCAGAAAATCAACTTCTTGTGGATTGGCAACATGTTGCTGGTGCCCCCTTGCCACGGTTCCCCCCCTCCCTGTGGTCCTGAACCTCACCCTGCCCGATCTGAGCCCCCTTTTCACCACCTTCCATCAGGTGGTACTGGATTCCTGCACACCACAGAAAGTTCTTCTTCAGACCTGGGCTGGGCTTAAAATAAAAACATTAAAAAAAAAAAGAAAACAATTCCGAAGAAGATCATTTCCTTTTCTCAACGCTTCGCCTTTCATGAATTTTTTTTTTTTGCATCCAATTGCTGTCTTGAACGATCCCTTCTACGTTACGAGACGAGGGCGAACAGCAAAGATTTTACCATGGTGGCAAAACAGAGGAATGTGAAACTTTGAAAGAATATTTTCTTTCCTTTTGAATGCTTATGTTTTCGTGATTATTATTTTCTTTTAAAAGTTGGTGGCTCTGATGGAAGGAACCTAGAGAGAAATAACTTTGACTGGAGAAAGCAGCATTTCCACGGAAGAAGGGTTAACAGACCGGAGAAAGCAGAGAATGATTCTGTAAAGGACCTGCCATGGTAATAATCTGCTCTCTTAATATATGCTTGTGTCATCATGATTTTTCTGTGTCTGTCTTTTAGTGTTCATCTGTATGCGCCTCTCTGTCTTTCTGCCTAGTAGTTTGTGGGTGTCTCATCCTGCCAAGATTTCTGTTTCTTTCTGTGTGACCCTTTTTTATGTTTTATGCCTAGATCTGCGGACAGATGTGTCTCCTTCACCCCCCAGTTTCTCTCTGCCTATGTGTCTCTCTCCCCTCCCCACCTCTTCTTTTCTCTTCTCTCTCACTCGCACACACACTTTGCCTAGATATGTGTGAGTTTATCTTGTTGGGTAGACTGGATGGACCGTACGGGTCTTTTTCTGCCGTCACTTACTATGTATGTTTGTTGTGTGTCTCTTGCTTTCTGCCTAAGTCCGTGTATATGTCTCTCTCCACGCCCCCTTATTTATCTGTGTTCTCGTTCTGTCTGTCTGTCTGTCTCTCTGCCTAGACCTGTATATGTCTCTCTCCTCGCCCCTTTTTTCTCTCTATCTCTGCCCCTTTTTTCTCGCTTTCTCTCTGCCTAGATCTGTGTATGTCTCTTCCCTCCCACGTCTCTCTATCTAGATTTATGTGTGTTTATGTCTCTCTCCCCGCCCCTTCTCTCTCTCTCTCTCTAGATCTATGTGTGTATATGTGTTTCTCTGGGTTTCCCAGTGCCCCCTTTTTTGTCAGTGCACCCTCTGCCTGGGTCTGTGTGTGCACTGGAACTTGTTCGTGAAGCAGAATAAAGGTATATTTAAAGGATTTTTGCACTTTTAATTATGCTGGTCTGTACCAGGGAGATAGGTGGATCTGCAGCACAATTCTAATAAATAAAACAAATCACCATTTGGAAGTTGCAAGAAGCGTGGAAGGCTCAGAATTTAGGGGGTGTGGTTGGATGTTGGGAAGAAGTATAGAGGAGGATTGTCAGTGCATGCGTGTGCGTGTGCTTAGGGAGCTGGAGGGGCTGTCCAGGCCAGGGATTTGGTGTTGGCTTGTATGTCTGAAAGATTGCAAGAGATATCAAAGTATATGGGTATTTGAGAGTGGGAAAGTTGTCAGTGTGTGTGTGTTTGGGGGGGGGGATTATATGTATGTTTGGAAGTGGGAGGGGGTGTCAGGGTATGTTTTTTGTTATTTTGGAGTGGACAGCTATGTGTCTGTGAGGGGTGCAAAGGGATGTCAGATAGCTTGTGTGTTTGGGTGTTGGATGAGGTGTAGTGTGTGTGTATTTGGAGGTAGTGTGTTCTTGGATAAAGAAGGGGTGTCTGTGCATGTTTATTTATTTATTACATTTGTATCCCACATTTTCCCGCATAGGCTCAATGTGGCTTACAGGTTCCGGAGAGGAGAGTTCCAACTCCGGGAATATATACAGAGTGGAAAATAGAGTAACAGTAGGTGCAAGGAAGCTTATAAGGTTCCGGAAAAGAGAATACAACTCTGGGACAAATATATAGTAGCATATAGAGAGAAATAATCCCAATGAGGCTGATAAGTCTCCGGGGATGGGACTACAGTGAGCAATACAGAGTAGGATAAGGGTAGAAGTACACTTAAATAGAATTTGTACAGTTTGAAGTAATAGGATTATGTGGAATGGGTATTGTTCATTTCTTAGTTCGATAGATGTGATGCATTGTTCATGAATTAGTTCAGGTCTGCTGGGTAGGCTTTTCGGAAGAGGTGAGTCTTGAGGTCTTTTCGGAATTTTAGATGGGTGTTCACAGTTCTAATGTTTCTAGGTAATGCGTTCCAGAGCTGGGTGCAAATGTAGGAAAAGCTGGATGCAAATGTTGATTTGTATTTTAGTCCTTTACAGTTTGGGTAATGCAGGTTTACAAATGTTCTTGATAATTCGATGATGTTTCTAGTTGGTAAGTCGATAAGTTCGGTCATGTAGGTTGGGGCCAGACCATGGATTGTTTTGTGGACCAGAGTGCAAATTTTGAAGGCTATTTGTTCCTTGATTGGTAGCCAGTGCAGTATTTCACTTAGGGGTTTAGCACTTTTCGAGCATTGGAGGTGTTTGGGAAGGAATGTCTGTGTGTGTTCAGGTGTAAAAAGAAATATCAGTGTTTGTTGTAGTGTGTGCATATTTGAGACATCTAGAAATTGTGGGTATGTATTGGCGTGGTCAAAAGCTATGTCAGGATATGCTAGTTGGAAACATGTCGAGAAGCAAGGGTGTTTGGGGAGGATGAGAAGGGATATCGGGGGGTGTTTGGGGAGGATGAGAAGAGATATTGGGGGGGGGTGTTTGGGGAGGATGAGAAGGGATATCGGGAGGGTGGAGAGTGATGTCCAGACTTCTGTACTTGAGTGATAGTGGGTTTCTCTGCTTTATCAGAGTTGAGGCATGGCACAAATTACAGGTAACTGCCCAGTCAGGAGATGGGTGGGAGGGAGCAGAGTGATGTCTTGTAATTTGAAGCAACAGACCAGAAGAACAGCATATATCAAGGAGTTGAAACTGTTTACAGAGCATTTATTCACCCATGCACAACCCGGTCTCCTCACTTAAGACTGAAACCAGTCATTTAGTTAACATTTAATTAAAAATGAAGGTCTGCTACGGTGCACTCATTAGTTCCATCTGTTCTCTCTCTTCCTTTTCAAGCTCTAATTTTAGGAAAAAGATAAATATGAGTGGTGGGAAGAAGAAGAGTGGGTTCCAGATCACCAGCGTGACCTCTGACTACAATCAAGGAGGAAGTGAGGGCAGAAAAGAAACCCTCAGCAGTGATGGGGGCATCACCAATTTACCCCACCTGACCAATGGAGGCCAAACTTACCCTAGCAAGTCTCCCCATAGCTCCCCACCACTCTCCTCCAGTGCACACCCTTTGGTCAGCAGAGAAGATGGTGAGGTCTACGCTACTGATGAAGCCAAATCAGGCTCAATGATGGGGCCTTCTCCAATTTCTTCCTCTTCCAGCTCAGAAATACCAAAGATCCTTCCCCCTGCTTCAACTCATCTTCAGGCTATGCAAGCACCCAGTAGAGGCCCATCTCCTAGTTCCATTGTGGCTGATATGCTAAACAGTCAACAAGCACTGGCCAGTGGAAACACTTCAGCCACTGACATTAAGCCTAGTGGCCCTGGCGGGGCAGTTCCCCAAAATGGACCCATGCCACCCACCCCAAATTCCCCTATGGGTCACCAAGGCCCCATGGCCTCCTGCAGTTCTCGGTTCAGGGTGGTAAAACTGGATCAAGGATCAGGAGAACCTTACAAAAGGGGCCGGTGGACCTGTGTAGATTTCTATGACCGGGATGTAGACAGCCACAACATCAGCAAGATTCTGGATAGTATGCGACATGCTCATTCCTTGGACTCCCAACTGGAGGTGTCCAGCCTCTGCCTTAAGCCTGTGACTCAGTTTTCCCTTCAGGGACAGGGCAAGGGCCATGGCCCAACTTTTGTCCACTCTCAGGGGACATCCCACCTAGTACTTCAGAATGCCAGTCTAAATGTATCCAACCATCACCACCGCCAACAACATGCAAGATCACTCAGTGGCATACCACTGATCAGTCTGGAACGAGGACAGGGAGATGCCTCACTGAGGAGTCCCGTCAATGCAATATCTCCATCAGCAGAGGCTCCTTATCCCATCTTGCCACATTCTCCATCATTAGGTCCACAATGGAATAATGTGGCAAAAGGGTCTCTCCTGTCCAGCTTGGGCCAAGAGGTCCGTGGTCTGTCAGTCTGTGACTCTAGAACACTGGGAATGGCGGGGACTAAAGAGCAGCAGCAGCTCAGGAGTCACCTGGTATGTGGTTCCACTAGCCATGGCTCTCAGAGGTTGCAGACCTTGCCTATTGTTGTGGTAGATGAACCTGGATCTACTCACCTGAAGTCAAAGAGCATGATTCAGCTGACAGAGAGGGAGGCGGACGAGAGGCAGAAGGTAAGGCCTTATTAAAGTCACTCTCTCACAGGCAAGTGATTTAGAGTTAGAAGGAGGAAAGGTGGATTCTAGAAATCATCTGATCTGCACTTAACATTGTCTTGTCAAGATGGACCTGTACCTGATACATCACATGGTTGACAGGTCCCTTCCCCAAGCAGTTAAAAGGAAATCTCAGCTTTAAGGATTCTGAAGCTGACGTTTGGGTTTACCCCATTGCATGCAGGGATTTGTAGTCTTGCTCTTCTTAAGAACTTCAGTAGAGAAATCAGAACTACATGTCCCTTAATGCAGTAGGGGAAATCCAAGGCCGAATCAACCCTGTCAGGCAAATCAGAAGCCATTTACTGTTAGTCCTGGATTTACCCCATTGCATGCAGGGACTTGTAGTTCTGATTTCCCAATTGTATTCCCTAAGAAAAACAAAGACTACAAGGTCCTGCGTGCAATGGAGTAAACCCAAGACTGGATCAACTCTGTTGGGCAAATCTGGATCCTATTGGCAACCCTAGGTTTGTGGTGTAGATGAGCTAGCAGGAGGCCCAGAGATGGCTTCCTAGCTGGGAAGGAGAGATGTGGGCCTAAGACATCACAACACAGACAGGGATAAATACTAGGGCACCGTTTCTCAACTTTCTCCTGGAGACACACCTAGCCAATCAAGTTCTCAGGATTAACAGAATGAATATGCATGAGATAGATTTGCAAATATCAGGTCTCCAGTATATTTAAATTCATCTTGTGCATATTCGTTGTGGTAATCCTGAAAACCTGAGTGGCCAGGAGAGGATGGAGAAGCATTAGTCTTTATATTCAGAAATGGCTTCCTGAGGACTGTTACCTTTTCTATGAAGCCAGGGAACCCCAAGAAACCATGTGACCAGGAATGGTTACAGGAGGAGGAGCAACATGGGAACTATAAATGGCATTTAACATGTCATTTCGTGTCATTTTCTGCCCAAAATAACAGTAAAACAACCCCCCCCCCCCCTTTTGGACCTTTTTTTCCATGTATTTTTACTAGGGTGCATCCTTCTGAAAGTGGCACATTACCAACAATGCTGTTCCTGTAACAAAAATAATTGAAGAAAAACATGAAAAATAACACAGACATGAAACCAAACGTGTTGAGCTGCACATGCCTAGCAAGTACAGCTTCATTTATAACATTTGGTTCTGCTTCTGTAGGACCCTGTACTCACCCCAACCCTGACGTATCCTCATCTTTTACAAGGACATCTAAACTTGATAAGGAACTTCCTGAGAAATGGAGTCAGGCCAGCTCAGCAGTGTTTAGTGCTCTGGGCGGGAGTCATCAAACCACCCCTCCCTGGCTGGTCCCTGCCCCTAGTCTTTGCAGTGGACTTAGAGGGGGGTGAGTGAGGTGCATGCAGGCTTTCTTTGCTCCCCTCCAGATTGGTGAGGGGCAGGAGGGCTGGACTTGCTTCTCTCTCTCTCTCTCTCCTCCCTTCCCAGCACTACTCAGTTATAGGAATGGAGCAGAGCTGCAACAGATCTGGTATGGCGCACCCAAGCACTTCCAGGTCTGTACTATTGCAGAGGCCAAGTTACCCAGTTCCAGGCTAGAGATTTTGGAATAGTCCTGGTGAACTTACATCCCAAAGCAGTGTGGAATTTGTAGTGTCTGATTCCGCTCATTGGAATCAATGCTGCACGTCCCAAAATGCACCAGGATGAGGTGGTCAGAAATCCAAGACTGTCCCAAAAATCTCCAGCCTGGAACTGGGTAACTTGGCATCTCTGCTATTGGCCATACAGTCATTCGCTTAAGAGGGGGAGGGTGGACACAGACGTACCCCATTTTTTTCTCCAGGCAGAGGGTAAGTTTCTCTCCCTTGAAGAAGGCTGTTTTTCTGGCAGGAAGTGGCTTCTTCTGGGGCTCTGTCGCCCCCATCTGGTAGTGGCTGACTGCCCTTTTCTCCCTACCCTAAAGCCAGTGCTCAAAAGCTCTTATAACCAGTCTCTCCATGACTCGTGGGGAGCTGTAAAAAAAAATGTTCTTATAAAAGGAATTACTTCCACAAGAAGGGACATGCTTGGGGACTATGAGAAGATGTTCTACACGGATTAAGTAGCTAATTATTATTATCATCTAGCTTTAATTACACATATTTCCAAGACAATTTACTTTCAGATACAGTGGGTATTTCCCAGCCCTAGAGGGCTAAATTTATTAGGTGTTAACTTAGTAACACATGTTAATACAAGTTATGTGCGTTAGATTAGTAAATAAAACCCACAGAGATGAATGAGGTTTCCATTAAATAACATGCATTAAATTGTGTTAGTTTGTACCAGAAGCCATAGAAAGTGGTGTTATTTGCCCAAGGTCACAAAGAGCAGTCTGATTTGAGCACTAACTTCCCTGATTGCTGTAAAGCCCTAGGCTACTCCTCTGTTCAGTATTTCCCAGTGCATTTTTTCTAGCAGAAAACGTGCCGGTACTCAAATGCCAGGCCACCCTTCAGGGGTGGGGTGATCACTGAGGGACCCACCTCACAATAGCCAGGCCCCCTGCAACCAGTCACAGAATCTATGACAAGGCAGAATTGGTGTGTAGAGCCTGAGCTCTTTCATTAAAACTTGGGGTCCATGGGTCAATTTTAGCAGACAATGGAAAAGGTGCCGGTACTCAGTACCCCCAAGTACCCCCTCAAAAAAAGCCCTGGCATTTCCACTCACTTAGTGTACAGTCTTAAACCCTGTTAATATTCAGTTGAGGGAACCTGGTACTGCTATTAAAGGGAAGTGATTGGTTACATGCACACTTCTTCCCTGACCGTTTTCAAATATTCATGTCCTGTCATTTCTTTCACACAAGTGAACACATGGTCTCCACTCGTTGCCTTTCTTCACAGCGATCTGGCATTGCAGCGTCTAAGGGGATGCTGTGGTTTCCTCTTTCTGCCTTGCCAGCACAGGCAGAGATGAGGGGTTGAGGAGGATACAGCCAGCAATATGCACATCACTGTGTACAAACACCACACAGCAAGACATCAGCAGAGTTTGTCACTCTGGCAGGGAAAATTCTTTCATCTACGCTGACCTTGAATTTAGCAGGTGCACTAAAGTATCCTTATTGATGATTAGCTGTGGGCTGAAATCTAGGGAAGCCAGGATTCGAATCCCACTGACCTAACATCTCTCACTTTGAGCAAGTCACGTCATCCTCCATTGCCTCAATTATAGCTTTAATCTCTAAATCCGCTTGGGCAAAGAAATGCCTACTGCACCTGAATCATAACCCACCTTGGTTTGGAAAGACAAATAATCAAAACCTGCATGAGTTGAAGAAAATGTTTCCACAACTCTCTCCTCAAGGTAATGACCTCCAGTGGGTTTGTTATGCATCTACCATGCCAGGATTGAATCCCATTCATAAGCCAGAGTATGATCTCCAGTCTCTTCACTCTACTGCTAGTGCTGTTCTTATGTTTCAAATAATGTGTGGAATATACAGAAAATCAATGAGCTAATACATGCCTAAAAATAACTGACATATAAGTTTGTAAGTACATAAGTATTGCAATACTGGGACAAACCAAAGGTCCTTCAAGCCCAGCATCCTGTTTCCAACAGTGGCCAATCCAGGTCACAAATACCTGGCAAGATCCCGAAAAAGTACAAAACATTTTATGCTGCTTATCCTAGAAATAAGCAGTGGATTTTCCCCAAGTCCATTTTGATAATGGTCTATGAAAATCTCCTTTAGGAAGCCATCCAAACCTTTTTTTTTAAATCCTGCTAAGCTAACTGCTTTTACCGCAGTCTCTGGCAACTAATTTCAGAGTTTAATTGCATGTTGAGTGAAGATATATTTTCTCCGATTCATTTTAAATTTACTACTTTGTAGTTTCATTGCGTGCCCCCTAGTCCTAGTATTTTTGGAAAGAGTAAACAAGCGATTCACATCTACCAGTTCCACTCCACTCATTATTTTATAGACATCTATCGTATCTCCCCTCAGCCGCCTTTTCTCCAAGCTGAAGAGCCCTAGCCGCTTTAGCCTTTCCTCATAGGGAAGTTGTCCCATCCCCTTTATCATTTTTGGCGCCTGTCTCTGCACCTTTTCTAATTCCACTATATCTTTTTTGAGATGCGGTGACAAGAATTGAACACGCAGTCGCATGGAGTGATACAAAGGCATTGTAACGTCCTCATTTTTGTTTTCCATTCTTTTCCTAATAATACCTAATATTTTGTTTGCTTTCTTAGCTGCTGCTGCTGCCACCGCACACTGAGCAGAGGGTTTCAACGTATCATCAACGAGGAAGCCTAGATCCCTTTACTGGTTGGCGACTCCTAATTTGGAACCTTGCATTATGTGGCTGTAATTCGGGTTCCTCTTTCCCACATGCATCACTTTGCACTTGCTCACGTTAAATGTCATCTGCCATTTAGACGCCCAGTCAACCAGTCTCGTAAGGTCCTCTTGTAATTTTTCACAATCCTCTTGCAATTTAACAACTGTTTGTAATCTTTATGTGCAACATCTGGCTACCCACTCAACCTCCCCCAACCTCCCCCCATTTCCCCTCAAATCCCCATAGTAAAACCTAGCGAGGACCGTTGACCGGGATCTGGGGCTTTGAAAGACCCCAGCCAAACCATCTGCCAAGAACTATCCCAAAAATCCCTCCTCCTCACTCAATGAATCCCCATAAACCCCCCTCCCAACCCCCTCCCTTTTTGATAGGTAGGTGCACTGAGTAGTATCTACCACCTAGTACTAAATGGTTCAAAACATGACTATGAGCCTTGTGAGAAATTGTATGTAGATAGGGCTCCCAAATCAGCATGTGTTTTTTGTCTCCTAGGTGACCTCGGACACCATAAGATTCCCACATCATTAGCTCATGTAATTTATTACGCCAATGCCAGAAATTTGGTGCGTGATCTCCTAGCCAGTGATTGAGAATGCATTTTTCTCCGAGGACAGGCAGGTTGCTTGTTCTCACAAGTGGGTTGACGTCCGCGTCGGCCCAGGAAGCGGCAAAGTTTTTCCAGCAAAAATATAAAACTTTGCCAGAGTCTTCTGGCATGCGAGCACATGCACGGATGACTTTCCACCCGTCGCGAGCGTGTCTCCTCAGTTCTTTTTTGTCCAGACGAGGTGACATCATTTTTTTCTGCTCTTCTCGTTTTTTGGCCCAGAAACAAGAGTCTGACGATTTTTTTCTCTATTTTTTCTTTTTAATTTTTTACTCCTGTAGTTTCCTTTAGTGTTTTTTGGCCTATTTTTAAGTTTACTTTCTTTTCCACACGGCCAGCCTTTAGGCCGTGCAGTCGTTTTTCCCCCTTTTTGTGCCCTTCATTTTTTTGGCACAATCGCGTCATTTGATTTCACCGAATCCGTTTTTCCTTCCATTTCATCGAGGACACCCAGTGGCTTCAAACATTGTACTTGGTGCAACCGGACCATCTCAGGTACCGATACCCATGCCTGGTGTATCCAGCGCCTTGGGCCCGACCATAGCCCAGCCGCTTGTAGTCTGTGTCTTCGTATGAAGAAACGGACTCAAGCATCTCGAGAAGCCCAGTGAGAAAAGCTTTTTGGGGCTCAGTCTGGTCCCTCGACGTCGACAACGACTTCGGTACCAAGGTCAGCGGCGTCGACGTGGAGAGGAGCATCGATGTCGGAAGGAGAGGTAATGGCTGCCCCAAGACCAACTCATGCTGGGAGCAGTGAAGCGTCAAGTGGGTCTCCACCTGCCTCGAGGCCTCCTTTTATGCAGGCCCCCCAGGATCACCCTTCGTTGGACCCGGCCCTGAGGATACGTGAGAATTCCATGTCCTCATCGGTACCGAGGAGTCTCGATGATGGGCGTTGAGCGAAGGCTAAGAAGCACCGTCATCGTTCTCCTTCGACACACGGTGCTGGGAGCTCCGGGGCGTCAAGAGAGTTGGCACCCAAGAAGCGTTGGTGTCGAGAGGACCGCTCCCCCTCTATACAGGAGGTGCCGATGCGTCACTCTCTTGGCAGCCCGATACCTCCTTCCGAGCCTCGACAGATTCTGCAACCGGCTGCTCCACCGACCCTGCAGCCTTCTCCGATGGCGGCTCTCGACGAAAGCATCCGGGCCCTGCTTCCAGAGTATTTTACCCACGGTTTCTGAGGGCTTTTTCTTCATTTTTTGTACAAGCACACAAGTTGTCACTAGAGCTTTATTTCTTTGAATGTAGTGACACCAGCTGGCCTTACGGGGTTTGGACAGAGTCCTAAAGGAAAAGTCCATTGAACGTTATTAAAAAAAAAATTGGGGGGGGGGGGGGGTTGCCGGGTTCTTGAAGCCTGGATTGGCCGCTGTCGGAGACAGGATGCTAGGCTTGATAGACCCTTGGTCTTTTCCCAGTATGGCGGTGCTTATGTGCTTACTCCCAAAATGTATGCCTTTGGTAAGAAAAGGATTTCCTCTTTTTCCCGGGCCCCCATGGAGGCTGCATGAGAAAGGACCAACCCCTCAAACAGTTCCGCCAAGAGACATAGCTGGGCCCGGGGCACAACCGGACCGCCACAAGCCGACTCCCCCACTCACACCACTCTCCCACTCACACCGGGCCCCCACCACTCACACCGCCGCTCCCACCCTCCCTTACCTTTCTGTCTTTGCTTCCAAGGGAGGGCCCAGGTCTGACTTCCTGCGTGCCTGCTCCCACGGACTGGCCTCCTGCTCCTGTCCGTGCTGGGAGTCAGGACCCAGATGATTGCATTAACGCGATATCGCGCTAATGCAATCATCTGGGTCCTGGGCAGCACGCAGGAGCAGGGGTGGACTGACCCAGGAGCAGGCAGCAAGAAGAAGCTTGCTGTTGTCGAATCCGGGCCAGAGGCCGGGCCTGGGGAATTTTGCCCCTCTTCCGCCCCCTCTCGGCGGCCCTGCCCTCGAATGAAGACAAAGGGGGTGACCAAGCACTGATTGAATATATCTGTACATTGCCACAGCTCATGCTGCAGTGAGGAAGTGCTGGATGTACATTTGCTAGGTCTGTTCTTAATAAACACATTGTACCAGGGAGAGCTGCCTTCTGGAGTTCATAGGGTGTAATATTTATTTATTTTGAGTTGATATTCTGCCTTTTCATAAAAGTCTAAGGCAGAGCACATAAAGAAATATCACTCCCATAAACATACAACAGAGACAGATCACTCCACCCCCTCCATTTCAAATATGTTATTAAAATACTGCCACAACAAAATCTTGTTATTAATTTCTTACTGCAGTCCTTCATCTTGGATAAATGGTGTGGTAGTCTCGTTAGTCCACTTTTAAAGGTAATAAATAGAACTAAAACAGAGCAAAGAAAAAAGAAGAAAAGATTTCTGAGATGAAGAAGAATGTATTTGAGCTAATCAGAAAATGTATTTAGTCCAATAAAAAGGTATCATCTTATTTTTTGTTTTGTTTTGGTTCTATTTATTATCTTTACTGCAGTCCAAAACTCTTTAACTGGCAACAGTGACAACAAATAAATCCGCCTATTTTTCGCACTATGGGGGCCTTTTACTAGGGTTACCATATTTTGGCCCCCAAAAAGGAGGACACATGCCCCACCCCCACCACACACCCACCCCACCCCCTGTCACGCCCTCGCTCCACTCCCTGTCTCACACCCCGTCACCCCCCTCCCCTTACCTTACTACTGCCCTGGTGGTCTAGTGACCTCTTCAGGGCAGGAAAGAGCCCCCTCTTTCCTGCCCGGAGCTCTGCCCTGCATGCATCCTTCCTGTTGCTGATCTCGGTGCCGATTCAAAATGGCCGCCGAGAGTTGAAGTCTCGCGAGGTCACTTCAACTCTCTGCGGCCATTTTGAATCGGTGCCGAGATCAGGAACACGAAGGATGCATGCAGGGCAGTGCTCCGGGCAGGAAAGAGGGGGCTCTTTCCTGCCCCGAACCTTGACAAACATGCCCGTTTGTCCAGAAATCCGGACAACTGGGCAGATTGGCAAAACCCGCCCAGTTGCCCGGACATGTCCTCAAAAAGAGGACATGTCCGGGTAAATCCGGACATATGGTAACCCTACGTTTTACTAAGGTGCGTTAGCGTTTTATTTCACACTAAAAATCAGCTGGTGCTAAACGCTGAGACGCCCATAGGAATACAATAGGCATCTTAGCATTTAACGCACCTTAGGAAAAGACCCCCTATGTCAGCGCAGTTGTGTTGGGTGTGAGAGCAATAAAGTTGTTATTTGGAGCTGCAGAAGGTAATGGACCAAGTCTCATGAAACAGGGGTTTACAGCGGGGGTATCAATGTTTGTATTGCTGTTTCTTTTTTTGCACCATTTCAATTTGTTTCCTTGTTGGTATTCAGCTTTGCAGCTTGGAGGGGGGGTCGCTAGTATTATTTAAATGGGATAAGAGATGTCGGGGAGATACTGTACACTGTCTACTAGCTGGTTGCGCTTCATTCTACGGTCTGTGGCCTGAGAAAGGCAAGGACAAATCAAACTCGGATATACATATAAAGTATCACATACCATGAAAAATGAGTTTATCTTCTTGGGCAGACTGGATGGACCATTCAGCTCTTTATCTGCCGTCATTTACTATGTTACTATGAGGGGGGTGGGGTTGTTTGAACATCTTTGGCTTCCTGTCAACGGTCTTTAGTGTGGAGTTATAGGGTTTACTGCGCCTCGTATTTTTTTTCTGCTTTGTGATGTTCAGAAAACCTAAGGGGTCCTTTTACTAAGGTGCGCTGAAAAATGGCCTGCAGTAGTGTAGGCAGGGGTTTTGGGCGCGCACAGAATAATTTTTCAGCGCACCTGTAAAAAAGGCCTTTAAAACAACATTTTTGCCGAAAATTGACGTGCGGCAAAATCAAAATTGCCGTGCTCCCCATTTTGGGTCTGAGACCTTACCACCAGCCATTGAGCTAGCGGTAAAGTCTCACGCGGTAACTGGGCGGTAATGACCTACGCGCACCAAATGCCACTTGGTGCGCGTCCAATACGTGCGGCACAATATAAAATGTATTTTTCGGACGCGCGTATCGGTCACACGCCAGAAATGAAATTACCGCAAGAGCCATGCGGTAACTCCATTTTGGCATGCGTAGACGCTTATGCGGCTTAGTAAAAGGTCCCTAAATAAAGAGTTACAAAACTTTACCTGAAAGCATGGCCAAATATGCGCTTGATATGCTTTTTTTAAATCAGGTCACTTTCATGCAATACAGCTGTCACTATTTCTATATTTTTGGTCAATATTTGCCTGTCTTGCTACTTGAAGATTTGTCTCTGTGTTACTCCTGGGGGAATTCTGTGCAGGCACTGCTATCGGCACCAGAAGAGGTGGTGCACGGTGCACATCGGGCTGTGTCTTCCTCCTCTGCCGTTTTAGGCCTGACTTGCTTATTTTGAACCATGTGGGCCTCCATACATAGTTCAAATGAACATTCAGGCCTAGGATGATAGCTGAGGAGGAGGAGGACATGGGGATTTGCACTCGCTAACCTCCTCCTCCTCCTCCTCCACATGATCAGGGTAGGGAGGAAATATAGACCAAGCTGGGAGGGATAACTGATGGGTGGGGGTGTGGAAGGGGGGGCTCTGGAGCAGGCTGGAGGGAAGAGCATGCTTAGGAGTGTACCATGTGGGTGGTGGGCATAACAAGCTTGGGAGGAAAGGGAATTAGGTGGGGGTGGAGGCCCAAGAAGCCTGACAGTGTGCCATGGGGGTGAGAGGGAGCTAGTGGGTGGGGGAGAGGCAGAAAAAAGATGAGGTGAGATATGTGCCTGGGGAGGAAGAAGGACAGGTGTGGGTTTGTGCATGTTGGGTAGGATAGGAGTATGTGTCGGGGAGGGGGAGAAAAACAGAGAGGAGTAGATATGTGTTTGGGTGGGGGAAACCTTGGGGATACACAGAATTAGGGGACATGCTGAGAATTAGAAGGATAGAAAAGGGGGGCAAGGAGGGAGAACTGCAGTTGGAGCTGGAGAGAGAGAGAGAGCTGGGGAGATCGAAACCTGAGATGGGAAAAGATGGGGATGGGAGTATTTAAGGCCTAAGGGAGTAGTCAGGCCATATGTTATGGAAACTGCACAAAAAATTACAAATAACCTATGCGGAATTTTAAACTATTTTGCAATTTTGCACATTTTTATACAGAATTTAAAATATTTTTTGCACAGAATCCCCCACAGAGTACCATGTGTAGTACAGAACAGTGGTTTGGTACTGACGCTTGTATTAGCAAAGTTATTCTTGTTTTTGTTTTTTGCTGCAATGTCTGGCTTTCTTGCTTCTAGTTTTTATCAGTGAGGATGGGAATGTCTCACATGATCAGAACGTCTTCATTCTCTACAATTGTGTCAGGGTCATGAATCTAATGTTACAGCGTGCAGGAGTCATGCTGGATCTTTTCCCCCTTTTCCTTACTTACAAATGCAACCCAGACCCGCGCACTAGCTCTGGCCCTGGGCCACAAATTAAGTCAGTTTAGTTCAGATTAGTTTAGTTTCACATTCAGGGCCACTCTCACCTCACTCATCCATTCCAGTTTTTCCTGTAGTCGAGTTTGGGAGTGGGTCTATGGTCCGGAATAGCGATCCAGGAGTTTGGGAGACACTTGTACCCTCGTGCCAAAAGAAACGCTGTAGATACAGCTTATGCAAATTCAAGTTTATTTCTTCCAACTCTGCAACAGGCAGCAGGGGCATAGCCAGACCTCATGGTGGGAGGGGGCCAGAGCCCGAGGTGGGGGGCACATTTTGGTCTGCCGCCTCACTACCCTGCCACTCCCCACCCACTGCTGCAGTAAATACCGTGGCTGGCAGGGGTCCCCCACCCCCAGCAGCTGAAGCCTTGTCCGGCGCCAGCAGCTTTACCTGTCCTGCTCTGTCTTCCCCTCATGTCCTGCATGCTCCTTTTAGTGAAATTTCAGTTTCACTAAAAGGAGCGTGCTGGACGTGAGGGGAAGACAGAGCAGGGCAGGCAACGTGGCGGCGCTGGAGACCAATGCTGGACAAGGCTTCAGCTGGTGGGGGTTGTGGACCCTGCCAGCAAAACCAGGGGCCCAGAGGAAATTTGGGGGGACCCAGGCCTTCGTGGCCCCACATAGCTACGCCACTGACAGGCAGTACTTCAAACCTTTATTAAGCAGTCCAAACAGCATATAAACTCCAATTTAGATCCAGTCCTTCCTCAGGGGACCTTCTCTACCCCTTCTTCTCTCAGGTATATTTACAAGGATACTTCTTGGGCCCCAGATAGGTACATTCATACAGTTCACCTGTCCATGCCTATCCCTGGGCAGTGCTATTCTCAGTGGTTGTTTCTTCTTCTCTCAGCACAAATTTAATCTCTGTGAGCTCAGACCCTCCTCTGGCCTGACCCTCTTCCAGTAGTGAACCCTCTCTAGGGATCTTGGGACCGAGCTCTCCCTGGCTCCAATCCACTGCTTCCATCCCAGTTGCTACTTTCAGGAGCCACAGCCTTCCTTTACAGCCAGTGATCGCATTCCACCTTAGGATTCCCCTTTACTCCTCCTGGTCTCTTGGCAGGGACAGTGGCGTAGCTACTTGGTCCCACAGGGCCTTGGCCCCCCCAAACTTTTCTATGGGCCCCTGGTTTTGCTGGCGGGGGTCCTCAAAACCCACCAGCTAAAGCGTTGTCCTGTGCCACTTTCCAGCGTGAGACTGGTGCTGGACAACGCTTCAGCTGGCAGGGGTTGGGGACCCCCGCCAGCCAAGGTATTCACTTAGGCAGTGGGTAGGGAGTGGCAGGGCAGTGGGGGGTGGGCGATGTGGCAGGGGGGGCAGCAGACCAAAATGTGTTCCCCTACCTCAGGCTCTGGCCCCCCTCCCACCGTGAGGTCTGGCTACGCCCCTGGGCAGGGGACCATCAAGCAACCAAAGAACTGCAGGCAACCAAAGACCACCCTAAAGAGCATAACTTTAGCTTTATCTCCTTCCAAACTCCTCCCCCTCCCCCCTCCCCATTGTCACTCTTCTATTTCAAAACTACTCCCTATGGGCTAGGCCTCCTCCCACCCATGCACATCCTACCACTCCAGCCCTCTGGCAGGGACCTCTCTCCTTCCAGGGCTCTGGAAAAATCTATCACTAGTAATACCCATTCCATGGGGTATTACACAAATCTTTTCAGTTTTGATTATCAGTTTCATTACCCTCCTCCTCCCACCTCATCCCACGCCTCAATATAGGGTTGTTGTTGTTTTTTTCTGCTGGGTCATTGGCTGGTTGTTGCTGTTTTTCCAGTTTCTGGGCCAGGCACAGGTAACTTGGCACTGTGCTTGGGATTCCAGCATGGCTCCTTAAGCTGGAAATTTTCAAATGCTTTCATAAACCTTTCTTTTTTGGGCTGAAACCCAAAGCTGCCGAAAAACTCTCAGGCCTTGTCAATGCCATCTACATCCTTCTTGCTTCTTCTCTCATGTCCTCATAAAAATGTTTAAAAAATGAGATGGAAGGTTAAGAGAAGGTTTAAGTGAGCCACCCAGAAGCAGTTTGGAGCTGTGGAAACTGAACTCATACGAGAAAGAAAAAGGCTGCCATTTGTGGGGGTCAAGAACTTTCTGACTAAGGTTGTGCCACTTTCAGGCATATTTTCAAAGCACTTTGGGAGGCTAAGTTCCATAGGTTTCTATGGAACTTTGGGAGGCTAAGTGCTTTGAAAATGAGCTTGTTTGTGCACTGCAGAGACTGTGTTTATAAACCTATAATAAGCTGAATTTCTCTGTGTACCAAGTAGGGAATGTGAAGTCCACGAAATGAGCCACAGTTTTTACATTTCATTTGCTGTTCACCCTTCATGCTTGGACTAAGGTTATCAGCCCTAGTTTGCATGCTGAGGTGTGTTGTAGACTTGTACGGTCTGTGCCGGGGCGGGTGGTTGGGGGGCGGGGATAATGCTTGGCAGACTTATACGGTCTGTGCCCTGAAAAAGACAGGTACAAATCAAGGTAAGGTACACACAAAAAATGGCACATGTGAGTTTATCTTGTTGGGCAGACTGGATGGACCGTGCAGGTCTTTTTCTGCCATCATCTACTATGTATGTTACTATGTGTTGTAGCTGGCTGTGAGAGGGTTTATACAACACTTTCCTTCACCCTTAAGCAGAGTTGCTAAAGGGTCCTGATTTTTGAGAGGGAGATTTTTACTACATGCCCCCGGCCCCGCCCCACTCTGCCTTGGTCCTGCCTATTCTACCTCAAGGCTCCACCCCATGGCACATTTATTTATTTATTTATTGCATTTGTATCCCACATTTTCCCACCTCTTTGCAGGCTCAATGTGACTTACAATACATCATGAATAGTGGAAACATATAAGAAAATATACATTTAGCATTACAGAAGGAACATGGGTTATATGATAATGGTAAAACATATTAGTAGTTTAACAAGCAAATATTATAAGGCATTTCTGGATATTTGTATAGGGGGTTCACATTTGTTGATCTTTGTGGTATGCCCTGCCAAAGAGATAGGTCTTCAGTAGTTTGCGGAAGTTGGTTAGTTCATAGAGTGTTTTTAAATTGCGCGGCAGCGTGTTCCAGAATTGTGTGCTCAGGTAGGAAAAGGTTGACGCATGCGTTAGTTTGTATTTTAGACCTTTACAGTTGGGGAAGTGAAGATCCAGGAATGTGCGGGATGATATTTTAGCATTCCTGGGTGGTAATTCTATCAGGTCTGACATGTAGGCTGGGGTGTCTCCGTGAATGATTTTGTGAACTAGGGTGCATATTTTGAACGTGATGCGTTCTTTGAGTGGGAGCCAGTGTAGCTTTTCTCGTAGGGGTTTAGCACTTTCTCAATCCCACTGCCATTCCAGATATTTTATTTACACCAGTGACAGCAGGGATGGGTAAGAGGGAGTGTTTCAGTTCACTCTACTGCAGCCCTAGCCAACATCTATTCTCCCCAGGGACATAACCACGAGGGGGCCTTGGCCCCCCTCACTTTGAACTTAAGCCTACTCCAGAATTGTGCCAGTGGTTGAATCGCTGGTAGAGATGCCCAAGTCCCACTAGCTGAAGAGGTCCACTGCGTGAGCCCCCTACCATGCTGTTTGAGCAGTGCATCAGTCGGCAGTGGATGCCAGACCTCCTGCATAGGCTCATTCAGGCACTTCAAAATGGAAAATAAAATAATACCTTTTTATTGGATTAGCCTAATACCTTTTTCAATTAGCTTTCAGAGACCAAAACCTTCTGCCTCAGGTCAGGAAAATATACTGCTGTTATGGTATCTTCTCCTGACCCAAGGAAGGAGGTGCTGGTCTCTGAATAGTCAAAAAATGTATTAAAATTAGTCCAGTGTAAAGATGTCACCTTATTTTCTAGTTTGTGTTTTATTTGTATTTATTAACTTTTATTACCACAGCTACCACATTACTTTATCCTAAATTAAAAATAAAATTATTTTCTGTACCTTTGTTGTCTGGCCATTTTACTTTTTCTAATTGTACTGGTCCCAGTCTCTTGTTTCTGATTTCCTTCATCTTCTCTTAACTCGTTTGCCAGGGTTTCCTATTCATTTAAATAAAAAGTAGGAGTGGGAGGTGACCAAGGATACCAAAGACTGGAAGATGTATGTTCATAAAAGAAATTATTTTATTTATTTATTTTTTAATTGCATTTGTATCCCACATTTTCCCACCTATTTGCGGGCTCAGTGTGGCTTACAATACATTGTGAATGAAGGAAAAACAGTTTGTTACAATTCGATTATGGGTTACATTATGAAGAGTTATGGGAAGACAAATTCAAAATATCATTGGGGGAATAGAGCAATGGAACGTAACAATGGGAAAATGATAGGGCGATAGAACAATAGCGAGAGAACATTTGGGTGTGACAATTTTATCTGTGGGTAGAGTTTTAAGTGTGGTGAAAATACGGGGGAAGAGAATTCAGAAGAGAGTGTATTGATGCATTTCTGTTAGTGTGTATGGACTTCATGTGTTTTGATCCTTGCGATAAGTTTTCTCAAAGAGATGAGTCTTCAATAGTTTGCGGAAGTCGGTTAATTCGTAGATCTATGGCATTGTTCCAGATTATATGCTAGATTTAGTTGATTTACCACCCAGAAACAAATCTAATACCACCCGATCTTATTCGAACCTACACTATCCGGACTGTTTTGGCCTCAAATACAAATCCACATATGCCTCCAACTTCCCTTTCCTGGGTGCTCGACTGTGGAACACTGTACCTAAACTAGTTAAATCAACCCCAAATTATCTAAAGTGTAGAAAATTATTAAAGTCCGCACTATTCAAAAAGGTTTACCCTCCAAATTCAACATAATCAGCTTAATCTCTTTGGTTTCAAATAATCCAGAAACACTTGAATCTACTTTCTTTGCCATTCTACTGCTGTATATTATACCAAACTTTAAATTAATAAGTACATAAGTACATAAGTAATGCCACACTGGGAAAAGACCAAGGGTCCATCGAGCCCAGCATCCTGTCCACGACAGCGGCCAATCCAGGCCAAGGGCACCTGGCGAGCTTCCCAAACGTACAAACATTCTATACATGTTATTCCTGGAATTTTGGAGTTTTCCAAGTCTGTTTAGTAGCGGTTTATGGACTTGTCCTTTAGGAAACCGTCCAACCTCTTTTTAAACTCTGCTAAGCTAACCGCCTTCACCACATTTTCCGGCAATGAATTCCAGAGTTTAATTACAAGTTGGGTGAAGAAACATTTTCTCCGATTTGTTTTAAATTTACTACACTGTAGTTTCATCGCATGCCCCCTAGTCCTAGTATTTTTGGAAAGCGTGAACAGACACTTCACATCCACCTGTTCCACTCCACTCATTATTTTATATACCTCTATCATGTCTCCCCTCAGCCGTCTCTTCTCCAAGCTGAAAAGCCCCAGCCTCCTTAGTCTTTCTTCATAGGGAAGTCGTCCCATCCCGCTATCATTTTAGTCGCCCTTCGCTGCACTGTACTGTTTGTACTGTTTAATATGCCATTAATATTGTATTCCTGATTTGGCTTATGTAAGCCACATTGAACCTACATCCAGTGGGAAAATGTGGGATATAAATGCTTTTAAATAAATAAATATATTCATCAATCTGCTTCAGCAGCATATCTCCTTCCTACTATTCCACAGCACTTTCCCTGATAATAAAGGCTCTATTACCCTAACACCAATACCAAAAAAACAATTTAATTACCATAACTGGCGTAACAAATTACAGACCAGTAGTCTCCATTCCTTTGATGATAAGGAATAGTAGCAGCATAAACTATGGACTACCTTTCACATTTCTCCCTACTACACAAATTGCAATCAGGTTTCAGACTATGCTATAGCACCGAGACTGTCCTTACTACCCTACTATCAATCTCAGAAAAGAAATTAGTATAGGGTCTAAGATCTTAATAATGCAGTTCGATATGTCTAGTGCAGTCGATGTAGTAGATCATAATAGCCTACTAAACACACTAGACAACTTTGGCATATGTGGCACAGTCCATAAATGGTTTCAAGGATTCCTGAAATCAAGATCTTACAAAGTGAAAATGAAAGGAACCTTATCCTACTACTACTACTTATCATTTATAAAGCGCTACTAGACATACGCAGCGCTGTACACTTGAACATGAAGAGACAGTCCCTGCTCGACAGAGCTTACAATCTAATTAGGACAAACAGGACAAACAAGAGATAAGGGATTATTAAAGTGAGGATGATAAAATAAGGGTTCTGAACAAGTGAATATGGGTTAGAAGTTAAACACTGCATCAAAAAGGTGGGCTTTTAACTTAGATTTGAAGACGGCCAGAGATGGAGCTTGACGTGCCGGCTTAGGAAGTCTATTCCTGGCATATGGTGCAGCAAGATAAAAGGAACGGAGTCTGGAGTTAGCAGTAGAGGAAAAGGGTGCAGATAAGAGAGATTTACCCAGTGAACGGAGTTCCCGGGGAGGAATGTAGGGAGAGATGAGAGTGGAGAGGTACTGAGGAGCTGCAGAGTGAATGCACTTATAGGTCAATAAGAGGAGTTTGAACTGTATGTGGAAACGGATAGGAAGCCAGTGAAGTGACTTGAGGAGAGGGCTAATATGAGCATAACGACACTGGCGGAATATTAGTCGTGCAGCAGAATTTTGAACAGATTGAAGAGGAGAGAGATGGCTAAGTGGGAGACCTGTGAGGAGCAAGTTGCAATAGTCTAAGCGAGAGGTGATAAGAATGTGGATGAGGGTTCTGGTAGTGTGCTCAGAAAGGAAAGGGCATCCCTCAGGGCTCTCCACTATCGCCCATACTGTTTAATGTAATGATGTGACCACTAGGTAACAGACTAGAAACAGCAGGATTCAAATCATTCATATTTCTGACGGTGTTACCATATACATAACCATCAAAAAGAGCATTCAAGACATCTTACTAAAGGCAAAACTTGGCTTAAATTTGATGGAAACCTGGGCCTCAGGATCCAAACAAAAGTTAAATAAAGAAAAAACTAAATTCATGGTCATTACCAACCTATTTGACCAAAATGACTTCAACAGTTTCACAACTGACAACACTTCATTCCCCATTGACAGTAATCTGAAAATTCTAGGTATAATTAAAGACAAACATTTAACATTTGATACTCAAGTTTCCTCAGAAATCACAAAATCTTTCTGGTCTCTTTGGAAACTAAAAAGGATCAGACCCTATTTCTCATCAGAAACATTCAGACCATTGGTACAATCATTAACATTATCCCAATTTGATTATTGTAATGCCATATATGCTGGCTGTAAGGAGTACCTGTTGAAAAAATTCCAAACAGCTCAAAACACTGTAGCCAGGTTCATATACAAAATCTCTTATTTTGAAAGTGCCTCCCCTTTACTAATCAAATTACACTGGCTTCCCATCAAAGCGAGAATCACCTTCAAATTATGTACCTTTATCTTTCAAATCCTAAATGGCACAGCTCTAGACTATATGGTACCATTAATAAACTTATCTCAAAGAAACGCTAAATATGAGGCAAGAAACTATCTCAGACTACACCTCCCAAATTGCAAAAAAGTGATTACAAAACTATCCACTCTGCAGACTTCACTTACCTAGGAACCAAATGGTGGAACTCCTTACCACCCAAAATAAGAAATATACAGGAATATACTAGATTCCGCAAGATCCTCAAATCGTTCCTATTCAAACAAACCCTCACAAAGAATAACCATATCTCAAACAACTAATTATTACCTGAATTGGTTATTATTATTTATTGCATTTGTACCCCACATTATCCCACCTTTTTGCAGGCTCAATGTGGCTTACAGAGTAAGTTACTCTATTTACCATTAACATTCTCTTTCTATGTACAATTTCCCATTCATAATAGGTTTTCTAAATGTTAAACATCCATAGCTATCCCAGTATTTTTATGCTACTGTACTGTAAAATTGGATTCTTTCAACAAATTACTTTCTTATGTATTATTCTTTGTTATGTATCCTATACTGTTTATTGTAAGCCACATTGAACTCAAACTTGTTTGGGATAATGTGGGATATAAATGCCACAAACAGATAAATAAATGCAATGTATACCATTCTTGTCCAGCACGCAGAGTCAGGGATTAGTGATTTTTATGTTAGATTCCAAGACTGCATAATCTAACTATTACAGTTTTTGCAGAGTATAGCCAGAGATTGCAAAATGTCCATTATATAGCCTAAAATATAAGTTGCATTATTTTTTTCTGGGACAGCTGCCTCTGTGCCTCGTCACTGTTCTGAGTGAGGGGACTATCCTTTATGGATGCTTTGGAAGAGTATATCTAAACCAAACCAAACAATAATTAAACTCCATTAGATTCATGTTCAGAACTGTGACTCCTTTTTTCATACAAAAAAAGAAAACCAATTTTTTATAATTGGAAGGAAAAAGCCTCAGGTATACACAGGTTTCATATATTTCTAACTGCTGTTATCAGTCATTGGCTTAAAAAAAAACCCCTTCCTTAGTTTATATTGTGTCACAATCACACATAACCTCAGTGCTCAAACTCCAAACTGGGCTCTTCAAAAACTTGTTATAATCACTTAGCTTCAACTGGCTCAAATATTCTCCCTCCCCCTCCCCCACCCCCCAAAAAAAGGTCCTTCTGACATTGGCCACCATTTCACAAGGGCAACACTGCTGCTTCAGGGGATATCAGACTTTGTTTCAGAATTATTACCTCTGCCTTTATTAGCCTCTCTGAGCATTTTAAAATGGTAGCTCATCAGCATTTTGAGGGTGGTATTTAAGAGATATTACAGCCAATCAAATTCAAGCTTACATTCTATTGGCTGACTCAACTTGTCATTAATAAAAATGGTGCAATCACACAAAAAAAGAATAGACTACTAAACATCACAAATAAAGTTTTGTATTATTTATTACAAACTTTGCTTAAAACCCCCTATTACCATAAATCCATTCTGGATTTGTATTTATAATTCTTCACAGTGCATGGTCTCCCTACCTATATTTAAATACATCAATTTTTAAATATTCAGCAATATGTTATGTTGGGAGCATAGGAGCCAACTTTTCAGTATTATTGGGGGTGCTAAGCCCAATGGAAATAATCCCTTCCTGGATACAAGGAATTCTCTGAATATTGGGGGTGCTCAAGCACCCACAGCACCCACAGAGCCGGCTCCTATGGTTGGGAGAACTGTAACAACAAAGACCAGGCTCTTGTAAAATCTACAGAGGGATATTACAGACTCTCCTGTGCTTATAAATCTAATGTTCAACTGTGGCAAACTGCGGTACCTTAATTCTTCAACTAAATATATCAACCAGAGCAGCTGTAGTCCATAAAATGACGACTCTTTGAATTAGGGATACCATATTTGCTTCCCCCAAAAAGAGGACACATGCCCTGCCCCCGCCCACACCACGCCCCCATCCCAGCCCCCTTTCACCCCCACCGCCCCCCTGTCACATACCACCCCACTTCTTTCACTGCCCCCCATCACACACCCTTAAGGGTGTCCTATCCTCCACTCCCCTTACCTTACTATACTGCCCTGGTGGTCTAGTGACCTCTTCGGGGCAGGAAAGAGCCCCCTCTTTCCTGCCCAGAGCGCCTGCATACTGTTCCTTGCTGATTCCGGTCCCAGCGCAGATTCAAAATGGCCAGCGAGAGTTGAAGCGGCCTTGCGAGACTGCAACTCCCGGTGGCCATTTTGAATCAGCACCGGGACCATTAGCAAGGAACAGTATGCAGGCGCTGGGGGCAGGAAAGAGGGGGCTCTTTCCTGCCCCAAAGAGGTCACTAGACCACGTAGCGCTTTAGAAATGATAAGTAGTAGTAGTAGACCACCAGGGCAGTATAGTAAGGTAAGGAGAGTGGAGGATAGGACACCACTAGGCCCGCCCGCCTGCCCATTTGTCCAGAAATCCAGACGAACGGGCAGGCTAGCAAAACCCGCCCGGTTGCCCAGCCATGTCCTCAAAAAGAGGACATGTTCAGGTTAAACCGGACATATGGTAACCCTACTTTGAATGAAATAAATGTCCACAGTAGTATAACTTCCTGATGTATACAGGAGGTACAATGTGCTTAATAATGCTAAAGAATACCACATACATTCCCTAACAATCCCCCCAAAACAAATCATAAACAAAAAACAAAGAATATTTTGTATTTTACCACTTCCCTTGAGGATATATCGTGCTCAAATTTGTGCTTTTAAAACCACATCCGTCCATTCATCCAGATCATTCTTGCAAACTTGCCAGCTCCATAAATGTTCCCTTTAACTCTGGCCGAGTTTCACATATCTTCTTCAAAAAGGGAAAAAAAAACAAACTTTAAACTGATCACGGACACCAAACCCTGAGTGGGTTTGCGTCTGGAACACTCCCACGCGCCAGATAAGAGCCAGATAAGCACATTGTACCTCCCTATGTATACATCAGGAAGTTATACTATTTAATATCTGGTTGAACTAATGGGTTACACTCTGAGCTCAGTGGTATACTAAGCAGTAGATATATTTATATACTGTGTGTAGGACAATTTGAATAAGTTCCTTTAATAAAATGAATATATAGGAGGTTCTCTGTTATAACCAGGGCTGCCGAGAGCCAGAGCCGGGCCCGGGACAAGGCTGCCCCCGGGCCCCCCCCACCACCACCCGAGGTCGTCGTCGTCGCCGCCGGGCCCCCCCACCCGAGGTCGCCAGCCCCGCCCCTCCACCCGCTACCGGGCCGGGCCCTGCACTAACCTTAAACGCCTCCTTTCAGCACGTTTGCAGCAAGCAGCAGCAGCAGCAGGGCAGACTTCTTCCTTCCGTGCCCCGTCCTCGCGGACGTTACGTCAGGCGAGAGCGGGACATGGAAGGAAGGAGTGGCCTGCTCTGCTGCTGCTTGCTGCGAATGTGGTGAAAGGAGGCATTTAAGGTTAGTGCTGGGAGCGACGGAGGGAGGGCGGGCGGGTCGGACTGCGGTGTCGCCGGTCCCCCTCCGGAGGCCCGGGCCCGGGGACTTTTGTCCCCCCTGTCCCCCCCTCTCGGCGGCCCTGGTTATAACCCATGATATACGATAAAGTTTGTAGAGCAAGTTCAGATGTATGTACATACATGGTAAGGAGGCGGAACATCGAATGTGCGATGATGGTTCCATCTGTGTCATTACCACATATTCCTCTTGGGGATATAATGGTTGGAATGGGTATGGTCTGAGCACATTTAAACACTTCACAATTGCATTATAAAAAGAAAAAAAATGAGAAATGTTGTATTGTTTACCCAGGGTTTAGTAGTAAGTAAATCTGTAGACTTGGTTTTCTTTATATTGTGGTCTTCCGCTTATAGTTATTTATGATAATAAACCAGTGCCACAATTTTAGTGTGGGCTTAAGCTCAAAGTGAGGGGGCCAAGGCCCCCTTGTGTTATGTTCGTTGGGGGGAATAGATGCTGGATAGGGGGTGTAATAGAGTGAACGGAAACTCTCTCTCTTACCCATCCCTGCTGTCACTGGTGTAAATAAAATATTTTCTGGAATGGCCGTGGGACTGAGGCGTGCCAGGGGGTGGAGCCATGAGGTAGAGTAGGTGGAGCCAAGGAAGAATGGGGCAGGGCTGGGGGCGTGTACTAAAATCTCCCTCTCAAAAATCAGGACCACATGGCAGCTCTATAATATTTACAGTGCTGCCTTTAATGCATAAGGTTGCTGTTTCTGAGCCTTAGGAGTTAGTGCTGTTAAGGGAAAGGGAATGAGACTGGATATACTGCCTTTCTGTGTTTTTTTTTTTTGCAACTACATTCAAAGCGGTTTACATAGTATATACAGGTACTTATTTGTACCTGGAGCAATGGAGGGTTAAGTGACTTGCCCAGAGTCACAAGGAGCTGCAGTGGGAATCAAACCCAGTTCCCCAGGATCAAAGTCCACTACACTAACCACTAGGCTACTCCTCCACTAGCAACATTCCATGTGGAATATCAAATAGGCTGGGATTCTGGAATCTTGTTATTCATTGGGGTTCTACATGGAATGTTGCTACTCTTTGAGATTGTGCCTGGAATCCCTGTTAATGGGACTTAATATAACCGCATTTCTATGGTTTTTGCAACTACATTCAAAGCCGTTTACATATATTCAGGTACTTATTTTGTACCAGGGGCAATGGAGGGTTAAGTGACTTGCCCAGAGTCACAAGGAGCTGCAGTGAGAACTGAACTCAGTTCCCCAGAATCAGAGTCCGCTGCACTAACCACTAGGCTACTCGTTAAGGTATGGTAAGGTTTTTACACAAGTTTCTGTTTAGTATTTTGTAGTGGAGGGATTATGTGTTGGCCTTACTGAGATGACACCAGACACAGGGTTTTAGAAAATGTTGCAGAATCTGTTGTGCATTGAAGTAGTTGTCTTTATAGCAGACGGGTGTGATCAAGTTTAAATCATGAGATACTGCCAGATGAGGGATCTTTAAATATAGTTGAATTGTTTCCATAGATTTGTACATACGTACATAAGCATCACCATGCTGGGACAGACCAAGGGTCCTTCGAGCCCAGCACCCTGTCACCGACAGCGGCCAAAAGAACAAGCAATTTGTCCCACCCCTTCTATTATTCCCTCGTCCATTCAATAACATTCTATGGCTTTTTCCTCCAGGAAGCCGTCCAACCCTTTATTGAAGTCCGCTAAGTTAACCTTCCGCAAATCATTGAAGACCCACCTGTTTGAAACAATCTACGGAAAGAGCCAAAACACATAGAGTCCACACTCACTATTCATCAATGTATCACCCCCCTTAATTCCACATCACCCATACATATACTCACAGAAATATGTACTCCCAACATATGTCTTTGTGCTTTACTACTGCCCTTAAGCTTCCCATTGTCTCCTTCCAATGTTTCAATGTTGATGTCCCATTGTAATATTCCTAACGATAGTTCGATTCTCGCATAACATGTACAATGTAAGCCATAACCAAGCTGTACAACTGTATTTCCACTATTCATATCTTATTGTAAGCCACACTGAACCCGCAAAGAGGTGGGAAAATGTGGGATACAAATGCAATAAATAAATAAATAAATAAACCGCCTTAACCACATTTTCCGGCAGCGAATTCCAGAGTTTAACTATGCGTTGAGTGTTATGTGTTTGAAATACTTGTGTTTAAAATATGTAACATGTCTTCCATGAAGACACCTGAAGGCATTACGTTTCAATAAGTGTAGCCAGCAGCCCTTCCTTGGGCTTCAGTCATTTCACCACCATTTCAAATTTATAGATTGAATGCAGTGCAAGAAAAAAACTCACTCATTGGCCTTCCATTTCAGTTATTGGGGTGATGCACGTCAATTTTCTAGATGGGCCACCCTTGGCATCTCTGACCACAAGGGTAGAAAAAAGAATTTCGTTTTTGGAATGTACATCTGCCAGAAATAGTTTTAGACGTAGCTGGGGCCTTGCGAGAAAAAAACTCACTCATTAGCCTTCAGTCTCCAGCATCGCGGAAGTAAATCTCCAGCATTGGGATGGGCCACCCTTGGCGTCTCTGGGTATAGGCAGATAGTACTCTTCATATTCACACTCAAAGAGTCCCTGAGCGAGCTGGGGATTAGAAATGAGGTACAGAGAGGTAAAGTAACTCCTCTCCTCTTAGTCAGTAGCAGAGCCGGGGATTAGAACTGAGGTGCAGAGAAAAATAACTCCCCCACTTTCACACACAGAGTGAATGGCAGAGCTGAGGATTAGATTCAGGAGTGAGGAGGGAAGCAGGTGAATCGTATTAAACGGAATAATACCAAACAGGGGTTTCAGTAAAACCTGTGTAATACATACTGCTCTATAGCCAGAGAAAAGAAACTGCGGAAAGAGAGAAATTTACACTCTAAAGTGCAAGCCCATGGGACTTTGACTTACAACCCCTTCTGTGCTGCTTTTACCTTTTCATCATAGCTGCCTGTGCCCCCCTCCCCCCATCCAACGGACATAAATTCAAACCATTGGCAAGTGAGACTAGAGGTAGCAGCAACAGTGTCTCCTAAGGGGTACATGATTTCAGTGGACCTCTGCCTGCCCTCTCAGTGCCAAATCAACATGAAAAGTAAAGTCCATTCTGTTGGGCAGCTGAATCTAGGACCTGCCAGCATTAATGAGGGAAAGACATAAAGAGAGATTTGATATATCACCTTTCTGTGGTTTATATATTATAAACAGGTACTTATTTTGTACCTAAGGCAGTGAAGCATTGAGTGTCACAAGGAGCTACAGTGGGAATCAAACCCAGTTCCTCTGGTTTTTCAGGCTGCTGCGCTGCACCTCTACTCAAGCCAGGCCTCAGACAGTGTTTCTTGTGTTCCTGTGAGCAGCAGAAAGACTGAGGATAGGAACAAACACACAGACAGCATTTTTCAAACTTTCTTCCTGGGAGTTGACAACCATGTCCGGTCTTAGCAATTGCGGGGCCCTGTGCCCCCCCCACCACCCGGCCCCTCCTGACTGCCACCATAAGCCATAATTTATCAAAGTTTAAAAGGAGGTTTAGAGCTCTGGGAACGCCACCTCACCCCATACTAGGGTTACCATATTTTGTCCCCCAAAAAGGAGGACACATGCCCCGCCCCCTTTCACATCCCACCCCCTTTCACACCCTCGCTCCGTCCCCTGTCACATTTTCCCCTCCCCCCTGTCACACACCCCATCACTCCCCCTCCTTGTCACTCCCCTCCCCTTACTACTGCCCTGGAGGTCTAGTGACCTCTTCGGGGCAGGAAAGAGCCCCCTCTTTCCTGCCCGGAGCACTGCCCTGCATGCATCCTTCCTGTTCGTGATCTCGGCGCCGATTCAAAATGGCTGCCGAGAGTTGAAGTCTCGCGAGGTCACTTCAACTCTCGGTGGCCATTTTGAATCGGCGCCGAGATCACAAACAGGAAGGATGCATGCAGGGCAGCGCTCCAGGCAGGAAAGAAGGGGCTCTTTCCTGCCCTGAAGGCGGAAGAGGTCACTAGACCACCAGGGCAGTAGTAAGTAAGGGGAGGGGAGGCTAGCAATCTGCCCGTTTGTCTGGATTTCTGGACAAACGGGCAGGCTGGCGGGCCCGCCAGCCTGCCCGTTTGTCCAGAAATCCAGACAAACAGGCAGATTGGCAAAACCCGCCCGGGTAAATCCAGACATATGGTAACCCTACCCTACCCCATACCTTGATGTGTATCCAGCATGTTTCAGAAGAGACTGGCAGCGATTTTCATATCCTGTCTGCTGCTGAGCCCAGAGCCTGCTCGCTGCTGCAGCCCGCACTTGCGGAAGCAGGAAGTGACATCAAAAGGGGGCGGGATGCAGCAGCGAGGAAGCTCTGGGCTCGGCAGCTGACGGGATATGAAAATCGCTGCTGCTGCCTGATGCTCTCTACTGAAATGTGGATGCACATTAAGGTATGGACCAAGGAGGTGTTCCGAGACAGGAAGACAGACGTGCCAGAGATGCAGGGCCCTGTGCGACCGCCCCTGTTAGCCCTGCCTAAGACCGGCTCTGTTGACAACCTTAAATTAGAGAGCTGTTGAAAGATAGTGGACTTGTAGAACGCCTCATTGTCTATCAACTGGGGACAGCCTGTGCTAACCTTTGCCGTGCCATGCTTAAGTGGTGAGCATGGAATACTTGAATGTCCCTTTCAGACTGCTTGGGGGACAAGGGAAGAGCTGTGGTTCTCTCTGAGTATTTCCACCCAGCCCTCCCCAAAATCCCTGGGGTCCACGTCCTTGGATTCCTGAATGAAATAATCTGTTTTAAATGCCAACTGAATGCGATTGGTGTTCTCCATTTCACTTCCTGTGATGAAATGATGTAATGTGTAAAGATTAGGACAGTTCCGCTTTTCCCAGTCAGACCACCAGAATAGATGTAATCAGAGCAGCACTTGGCTTTTTATTTTTAGAAATCTCTCTTAATGCTGCTGAGAGACCTCAGGGGAGGACAAAGCAGCACCCTGAGACATTCAAAAAATTAATTCAGCACAAATAGCCAAAGGGAAAGCCTGGACAGGAGACACTTGTGCCCTGAGATACCCAACATCTGAATACAGCACAAACAGCTGAAGAGAACTCTCTGGGGAGCAGACAGTATTATTCTGAGATATTAAAAATGTTATATTTATACAGCATTATGAGCTGTACACAGCACTTTAGAAACGTATAATACACAGGTGCTAACTGCTGTGTTGAACACCTGACATGGAAATTCCTATTAGGGGACATGAAATGGGTGTGGACAGTGCCTTCAGTTAACACGGAGACCACTAAGATGCATTACCTGCTAACACAGCAGATAATGCCAAACACAGACAAAAACAGGGGTAGAACCAGTGACAGAGCCAGATCTGCCATTTTGGGTGGGCCCAGAATAAACATGGATGGGCCCTTCCAAAACTCTCCCACCCCCAGCTTTTGCCCTGCATCTCTCTCCTTCTCCTTGGCCCCCGGATCGGGCATCTGCCCCCCAGTCCCTCTCTCTGAAACCCCCCTCCCCGCTTTACCTAAGGAGCACCGGTCGCAGCTGCGATTCACATCCACTGCCTGCGCCAGCCCCCCCAGGCTTCCCTCTGCTGCATCCTGCCCTCATGACATCACTTTCTGTTTCCTCTCTGGTGTGACCTGGCAGAGCGAAGCCTGGGGGGCTGGCGCAGGCAGTGGATGTGAATCGCTGTTGCTTCCGGCTATTCTCGGGTAGAGCAGGGAGGGGGTTCAGAGTGGTGGAGTTGCAGGGCCCTGAGCGGGGGAAGGGCAGATACCTGATCTGGGGGCAGCAGAGAAGAGGGAGATAGAGGAGTGAAGCAGCCAGTGCTGAGGTGCTCTGATTGCTTCATTAGCCACCAGACCCACCCAGGCTCACCCGTAGCTATACCAGATTAGCCCCAAAGACCCTAGTACACAGGCTTAATTCATTTTCTAGCAGGCTCACCTTGTCCCTCCCCAGGGGGTGGGACCTCCTCAGACAGGGGCTGGTGGATATGGAGGAACCAGATCCCCTCTGACTTTGGTATGGCCCTTGAGAGGTGGCACTCATATCACCCCTCTCCTCAAGTCACTTCATTGGCTTCCGATCAGGTACCGCATTCAGTTCAAGCTTCTGCTGCTAACCTACAAATGCACTCGATCTGCAGCCCCTCCTTACCTCTCTACCCTCATCTCCCCTTACGTTCCTACCCGTAACCTCCGCTCTCAAGACAAATCCCTCCTCTCAGTACCCTTCTCCACCACCGCCAACTCCAGGCTCCGCCCTTTCTGCCTCGCCTCACCCCATGCATGGAACAAACTCCCCGAGCCCATACGCCAGGCCCCCTTCCCTGCCCATCTTCAAATCCTTACTCAAAGCCCACCTCTTCAATGTCGCCTTCGGCACCTAACCACTACACCTCTATTCAGGAAATCTTGACTGCCCCAACTTGACATTTCGTCCTTTAGATTGTAAGCTCCTTTGAGCAGGGACCGTCCTTCTTTGTTAATTTGTACAGCGCTGCGTAACCCTAGTAGCGCTCTAGAAATGTTAAGTAGTAGTAGTAGTAGAAGTGAGGACACTTGGCTCTCTCTTCCCATGGTAGGCACAGATACCAGAGATGCTGGAATTCCTGCAGAGGAAGTTTGACCAAGGCTTGGCCCTAAACTCTCTGAAGGTCAGTGGTCTTTATCTGGCGGTGCAGTCGGACGTCTCATGGTTCATAAAGGGGGCAGGGCATACTTATGACCCTCCCATTTGCCCCACTTACCCCAAGGAGTGGAGGAGTGGCCTAGTGGTTAGGGTGGTGGACTTTGGTCCTGAGGAACTGAGTTCGATTCCCACTTCAGGCACAGGCAGCTCCTTGTGACTCTGGGCAAGTCACTTAACCCTCCATTCCATATCATCAAGCTGATCAATCCATAGACTGGTGGGTTGTGTCCATCTACCAGCAGGTGGAGATAGAGAGCAAACTTTTGCCTCCCTATATGTGGTCATGTGCTGCCGGAAACTCCTCAGTATGTTCTCTGTCTCAGCAGGTGGTGGTCACACACAGCAGCAGCTCTGGCTAGGCCTCCAAGCCTAATTTTTAGGTTTTGTTGAGTGCCTGGGGTTGAGGGCTCTTTTGAGCAAGTGCAAACCTGGTGGTGCCAGGTCCCTCCTTTTCTCCCCCCTCCCGCTGGCTCCGTTAAAAAAAAAAAAAAAAAAATTTTTGAACGTCCTTAAAGGCGTTTATTTCGACGTTTATTTAAGCGTCTATTGCAGCTACTCACTGGGACACCAGGTCGTTACAACTCGGAGCGGACAGCAGGTAATTTTTACCTTTTTATAGCGGGCAGGGGGTTCCCCGATTCTTCTCCTCGTGGCATATGGCATCGGAGGGCGAGGGCGCAAAGGGTCGCTCCCCGGGTCGCTCGAGCGCTTCTAGAGGGGATGCGGGGGTCTTAAAGCCTGATTCGCCCTTGTTGGGTGACAGTTTCGTGACCGATGAAGGTCCCGGTCCTTCCTCTGGCGTGGCGGTTTTTCCCGCCATAAACGCCCATCCCCCGCTCCTCGCCTCCGCCATCTTGGCCGGCCACGCGGCTCGGACGGCTTCTTCTTGGGCCGCCCTTGAGGTTGGAGACATTAATGCCATGAACGCCCTTAATTTGGGCGACGGCACAGAAGCGGCTAAAGTTAAGAGCCGTTCTTCCCGCGCGGCTCCTTCGCGGAGTTTCGCGCCGGACGCCATTTTGGATGCGCAGCATGTCTCTCCCCCGCTTTTGCGAGCGCCGGTTGAGAGTGCGTCTAGGGCTGTTGCCCAGGCTGCAGAAGTGCACAGTCTGGGGGGTTTCTCCCCCGAGTTTGTTTTGCTGCTGCATCAGGCCTTCCTCATGCACAACGCTGCCCCTGCTCCCTCGTCTGGTAAAGAGGTTGAGGTTCCCAGAGGTAAACGCCCTCGGGTTGATTCCCAGGCCTTGGAGGAATTTGTTTCCTCCGATGTAGATGAGGGCAGCGTGTCTGAGGTCTCCCAACGGTCCTTTGCGGATTCCTTGGAGGAGACGGATCCCCGCTCGGATGGAGCGGATGACCCCTCTGCAGCGCGGCTTTTTCACCCAGAGGATTTGCCCAACCTGTTGTTACAGGCCATGGACACTTTGAAGATTTCCTCTCCGGAGGACGTCTCTCCCTCAGCCCCTGTTGGCTCTGCCATTATGCTGGGGATGAAGCGCCCGCCTAGAACCTTCCACGTGCATGATGCCATGCACACCTTAATTTCGGCTCAATGGGATGTCCCAGAAGCGAGCCTTAAAGTGGCTAGGGCTATGTCCCGCCTTTATCCTTTGGCTGTGAGTGAACGTGAGGCCTATCTGTGGCCTACCGTGGATTCTTTAATCACTGCGGTGACTAAGAAAACGGCGTTGCCGGTGGAAGGTGGCACGGCCCTAAAGGACGCCCAAGACAGAAGATTGGAGGCGGCCTTAAGGTCGTCCTTTGAGGCGGCTGCTTTAAGTTTGCAGGCCTCAGTTTGCGGCTCCTATGTGGCCAGGGCGTGCCTGACTATGGTGCAGCGGGCTTCCCCCTCGGATCATTCCTTGAGGGCTGATTGGCCGGCCCTGGAATCGGGCTTAGCCTATTTGGCAGACTTGCTGTATGATGTCTTGAGAGCCTCAGCTAAAGGCATGGCTCAGACAGTCTCTGCGCGGCGGTGGCTTTGGCTGAAACATTGGTCTGCTGACCACGCCTCTAAATCCCGCCTGGCTAGATTGCCTTTTAAAGGCAAGCTGCTCTTTGGGGTCGAGCTGGACAAAATCGTGACCGATCTCGGCACGTCTAAGGGCAAGAAGTTACCAGAGGTCAGGGCTCGGGCTAGTGCTCGTCCCGGTACCTCCAGAGGACGGTTTCAGGAAGCCCGTCGGTACCGCCCGGGCAGGTCGGGTTCTTTTGCCCCCTCTTCCTTTAAGAGGAATTTCTCCCCCAAGCAGCATTCCTTTCGCAGAGACCGCCGTCCCGGAGGTGCTCCCTCCGGTCCTCCCCCAGGGTCTCGTGCCCAATGACGGGGTCTGGGTCCACGCCCCAGTGCAGATTGGAGGACGGCTGTCCTCGTTTCTGGGCGAGTGGACCACAATAACTTCAGACGCTTGGGTGCTGGAAGTCATCAGAGACGGCTACAAGCTAGAGTTCTGCCGACCCTTAAGAGACGGGTTTGTACTCTCTCCCTGCAAGTCTCCGGTCAAAGCTGTGGCAGTGCAGCAGACTTTGGACAATCTGATCCGCCTGGGTGCGGTCGTTCCGGTGCCAGAAAGTCAGCTTGGCAAGGGGCGTTACTCCATTTACTTTGTGGTACCAAAGAAAGGAGGTTCTGTCCGGCCTATCCTCGACCTCAAAGGGGTCAATCGGGCCTTGAAAGTGCGGCACTTTCGCATGGAGACTCTCCGCTCTGTTATAGCGGCAGTGAAGGCAGGGGAGTACCTGGCATCCTTGGACATCAAGGAAGCATACTTGCATATTCCCATCTGGCCTCCTCATCAACGCTTTCTGCGTTTTGCTGTCCTGGGCCGACACTTCCAGTTCAGAGCCCTCCCGTTCGGGTTGGCTACTGCTCCGCGGACCTTTTCCAAAGTAATGGTGGTCATAGCGGCCTTCCTGCGAAAGGAAGGAGTACAAGTCCATCCTTATCTGGACGACTGGTTGATCCGAGCCCCCTCTTATGCAGAGTGCGGCAAAGCTGTGGACCGGGTAGTTGCTCTTTTGAGCTCCCTGGGATGGATCATCAACTGGGAGAAGAGCCAGCTGCGCCCGACTCAGTCCCTGGAGTACCTGGGAGTTCGATTCGACACCCAAGTGGGCAGAGTGTTCCTGCCAGACAATCGGATTGTCAAACTTCAGGCTCAGGTGGACCAGTTCCTAGTAGCCTCTCCCCTTCGGGCTTGGGACTATGTGCAGCTGTTGGGCTCTATGACGGCCACGATGGAAGTTGTGCCCTGGGCCAGGGCTCATATGAGACCACTTCAACACTCTTTGCTGCAGCGCTGGACTCCGATGTCGGAGGATTATGCTGTGCGCCTTCCCTTGGACCCAGCAGTGCGCAAGGCGCTGAGCTGGTGGATGCAGACAGACAAGTTGTCTGCGGGAATGCCTCTGGTGACCCCAGAGTGGATTGTCGTCACGACGGACGCCTCGTTGTTGGGCTGGGGAGCCCACTGCTTGGGAAGGACAGCGCAGGGGCTCTGGTCTCCTGCAGAAGCAAAGTGGTCTATCAACCTCCTGGAACTCAGAGCCATTCGGTTGGCGCTTTTGGAGTTCATCCCGTTACTGGTGTTGAAGCCTGTACGGGTTCTGTCGGACAATGCCACGGCTGTGGCCTATGTCAACCGCCAGGGAGGTACCAAGAGCGCCCCTCTAGCCAAGGAGGCTATGAATCTTTGCCAGTGGGCGGAAGCGAACCTGGAGCAGCTTTCAGCGGCCCACATTGCCGGAGTCATGAATGTCAAGGCGGACTTTCTCAGTCGCCATACCTTGGAGCCCGGAGAGTGGCAGCTATCTGCTCAGGCGTTCTTGGACATCACGAAGCGCTGGGGCCAGCCGAGCCTAGATCTGATGGCGTCATCGGCCAATTGCCAAGTGCCGCGCTTTTTCAGCAGAGGACGGGACCCTCGATCCCTGGGAGTAGATGCTCTTCTCCAACAGTGGCCGACACAAGAGCTTCTCTATGTGTTCCCGCCCTGGCCCATGTTGGGCAGGGTGCTAGACCGGGTGGCAAAGCATCCCGGCAGGGTAATCCTGGTGGGTCCGGATTGGCCCAGACGTCCCTGGTATGCGGACTTGATCAGGCTCTCAGTCGACGATCCTCTGCGGCTGCCAGTGGAGCGGGGCCTGTTACATCAGGGTCCCGTGGTGATGGAGGATCCCTCCCCCTTTGGTCTTACGGCCTGGCTATTGAGCGGCAGCGTCTGAGGAAGAAGGGCTTCTCAGACAAGGTCATCGCCACTATGCTGAGAGCGAGGAAGCGCTCTACTTCTACTGCTTACGCCAGGGTTTGGCGTATCTTTGCGGCGTGGTGTGAAGCAGGCTCTCTTTCTCCCTTCACTGCTCCAATTTCTTCAGTGTTGGCGTTCCTGCAAGAAGGTCTGGAGAAAGGCCTGTCGCTCAGTTCCCTTAAAGTCCAGGTAGCGGCTCTGGCTTGCTTCAGGGGCCGCCTGAAGGGTGCTTCCCTGGCTTCGCAGCCAGATGTAGTGCGCTTTCTCAAGGGAGTTAATCACCTGCGCCCTCCTCTGCACTCAGTGGTGCCTGCGTGGAATCTCAACCTGGTGCTAAGAGCATTGCAGAAGCCGCCGTTTGAACCCTTGTCGAGGGCATCTCTGAAAGACCTGACGTTGAAAGCAGTCTTTTTGGTGGCTATCACTTCAGCCAGAAGAGTTTCCGAGCTCCAGGCGCTCTCTTGTCGAGAGCCTTTTCTGCAGTTCACTGAGGCAGGAGTGACTATTCGCACAGTGCCTTCCTTTCTGCCCAAGATTGTTTCTCGCTTCCATGTGAATCAGCAGCTCTGTCTCCCTTCCTTTCGTAGGGAGGACTACCCAGAGGAGTACTCTGCTCTTAAATATCTGGATGTGAGACGAGTCATCATCAGATACTTGGAAGTGACCAATGATTTCCGGAAATCGGATCATCTGTTTGTCCTGTTTGCAGGTCCTCGTAGGGGTCTGCAGGCTGCTAAGCCTACAGTGGCAAGATGGGTCAAGGAAGCCATTGCAGCGGCTTATGTGGCCGCGGGGAAGGTGCCGCCTATCCAGCTGAAGGCTCACTCCACAAGAGCTCAGGCGGCCTCGATGGCAGAGGCCGGGTCCGTCTCCTTGGAAGAGATATGCAAGGCGGCAACTTGGGCCTCGGCTCATACATTCTCCAAGCATTACCGTTTGACTGTGGCTGCACGGGCGGAGGCCCGGTTTGGAGCTTCAGTGTTGAGGTCAGGGATTTCAATGTCCCGCCCTGGGTGAGTACTGCTTCGGTACATCCCACCAGTCTATGGATTGATCAGCTTGATGATATGGAAGGTAAAATTATGTATAATCATACCTGATAATTTTCTTTCCATTAATCATAGCTGATCAATCCATAGCCCCTCCCAGATATCTGTACTGTTTTTATTCTGGTTGCATTTCAGGTTCAAGTTTAGTCTTCAGTTACTTCAGAAAGACTTCGTGTTCAAGTTTTTTCACTTGGATTCTTCAAGAGTTAAGACGAGTTTGTGTTACAGTGAGCTGCTGCATTCCTCTCCCCTCCGTTTTACGGGGCTGGATTGAGACTTAAAATTCTGCCGGCACTCCCTCCCGCTTCGTGCGGCTGTAGGGCAGCTTTGTACCCCTCCCGCTTCGGCGGTGTTAGGGTCAGTCAGCTCCTCCCGCGGTTGCGGTTGCAGGATAAGCCAGATCCCCCCGCATCGGCGGGTGTGGTGTCCCTCCCCCGCTCCGCGGGGATGAGCTGGACGGATTCCCCTCCCCCACTTGTGTGGGGATGAGCTGGGTTAATTCCCCTCCCCCGTTTCGGCGGTGGTGAGCTGGGCAGAGTGTCCCTTCGTGGGTGTAATTCTCTAAGTGCTGAGTCCTGCGGATGGAGCTTTGATATCGACATACTGAGGAGTTTCCGGCAGCACATGACCACATATAGGGAGGCAAAAGTTTGCTCTCTATCTCCACCTGCTGGTAGATGGACACAACCCACCAGTCTATGGATTGATCAGCTATGATTAATGGAAAGAAAATTATCAGGTATGATTATACATAATTTTACCTTGCCCCATGTAAGCCGCATTGAGCCTGCCATGAGTGGGGAAAGTGCGGGGTACAAATGTAACAAAAAAAAAATAGCACTTGAATCTTATACTGAATGTGCTGTTGGGACTGCCTTTGAGTCACTGAAGGCAGCCTCTGTGAAAGACCTTCCATTGAAGACAGTCTTGTTTACCATTGCGTTGGCATTCAGGACCTCAGAGCTTTAGGCCTTCTCCTGCTGCGACCCATACTTGTCCTTTTCGGAGGTGTCCATCTCCATTCATGCAGTGCCATCATTCCTGCTGACAATAATCTCCCTGTTCCTTGTTAACCAGGAGGTTTCCCTCCCCACATTTGTGGAACTGGGGTCAGATGTGCACTCTAAGAGGATTCATAAGTTGGATGTGCAGAGAGCATTGATCCGCTACTTGCAGAAAACAAATTCCTTCTGCATCACACACCAATTTATTTGTTCTTTTCCATGGACCGCACAAAGGTCTGGCAGCTTCTAGGTCATCCATAGCTTGCTGGATCAAAGCAGATATTGAAGCAGTGTACATAACTTGGAGAAACAGGTTCTAAGATGTCTCATAGTAACGTAGTAAATGATGGCAGGTAAAGGCCCTCATGAGTGGAGTTGAATCGGTAGGCGTGAATTGGTCGTCTACTCTTTCCAAATATTCTAGGACCAGGGGGCATGCAATGAAGCTACAAAGTAGTAAATTTAAAACGAAACAGAGAAAATATTTCTTCACTCAACGTGTAATTAAACTCTGGAATTCGTTGCCAGAGAATGTAGTAAAAGCGGTTAGCTTAGCGGGGTTTAAAAATGGTTTGGATGGTTTCCTAAAGGAAATGTCTATAGACCATTATTAAAATGGACTTGGGGAAAATCCACTGCTTATTTCTAGAATAAGCAATATAAAATATATTATACTGTTTTGGGATCTTGCCAGGTCCTTGTGACCTGGATTGGCCACTGTTGGAAACAGGATGCTGGGCTTGATGGACCTTCTATCTGTCCCAGTATGGCAATACTTATGTACTTATGATCTATCCAGTCTGCTCCAGGCAGCCAGGGCTGCACCTGCCACTCCATTCAGGCCACACTCCTTCATAATCAAACACTGGCATGACAAATAGAGCAGTCAGCGATTTGTCATAGTGCCAACCGTATGTAGGCAGTTACATCTGATACAATCTTGGAACAGTGGTTTTATAGTTTTCGTTTCAGCGTAGTCACATTGATTGTCAATACTTGGAAGTAAAATAACTTTTCACCAGGCTATATCAGTTCAGGAATTTACCAAAAAACTTTATCATTTTTCCTTCCATACTTCTTTTACTATTTGTAACTCTTACACTATTTCAGTGAAAAGTTCTCTTCTTTTAAACAGAAAAAAGGCGTGGGGACAGCTTGGTCATTGTAATTGTCCTGGCCTGGCAACTGGAAGGAGTGCTGTGGCCTTAATGTGTCTTAAGGGAACAAGAGAACTTGTGATGTTGAGAAAAGAGAAATAAAAATGAAGAAAAAGGAGGAAAAAAGTAACCGGAGGCATTAGATTTATAGGCTATCTTTTTGTTGGCGTTGTTTGCCGGACACATTTTGGTGCGTGCGACACCCACTATCCCCAGAAGCAGGTCATTTGACCGAAACGCTGTGTTCTATATATGTTTTAGCGTCGGGCAGTGGAGAATTTTTTTGATCAGCGCCGAGTCTGCTAATACAGATAAGTAGTCGCCATTTACATATCTCTCTATATAATAATTTGTCAATCTGCGTCCCTGGATGGCTGGCTGGGTTCATAACCGTATGCAAATGAGCTTACGTCAGCTCGCCTCCAGCCTTCCCTTCCCTCTGTGTCCCGCCCTCCTCTGACGTCATTTCGTCTTTCCGCGATGGCGGGACACTGAGAGGGAAGGAAAGGGAAAGCTGGAGGCGATGCGAGCCGAGCCTGCCGCTTTCACTGCCGCCGCTGCGACCTGAGGTAAAATGAAAGTTTTAAAGGCAGGGCGGCAGGAAGGAAAAGAGTGCTGTTGTGGGAGACGAGGACGGGCAGGTGAGGGCTGGGGTTGAAATCGACCTTGGGTGCTTAAAATGGGGGCAGGTGGGGGCTGCGGCGAATCACTGGACATGAATGGGAGGGGAGGGGAGGGCAGAGGACAATCGCTGAACATGGATGGGAGGGGAGAATCGCTCGACACGGAGGGGAGGACAGGGGAAAGAGGAGAAATTGCTTAGACGAGAGTCACTGGACATGGATGGGAGGGAAGGGCAGAGGACAATCGCTGAACATGGATGGGATGGGAGAATCGCTCGACATGGAGGGGAGGGCAGGGGAGAGAGGAGAAATCGTTTAGATGAGAGTCACTGGACATGGATGGGAGGGAAGGGCAGAGGACAATCGCTGAACATGGATGGGATGGGAGAATCGCTCGACATGGAGGGGAGGGCAGGGGAGAGAGGAGAAATCGTTTAGATGAGAGTCACTGGACTGGGATGGGATGGGACGGGAGGGGAGGGGAGGGCAGAGGACAATCGCTGAACATGGATGGGATGGGAGGGGAGAATCGCTCAACATGGAGGGGAAGACAGGGGAAAGAGGAGAAATTGCTTAGACGAGAGTCACTGGACATGGATGGGAGGGAAGGGCAGAGGACAATCGCTGAACATGGATGGGATGGGAGAATCGCTCGACATGGAGGGGAGGGCAGGGGAGAGAGGAGAAATCGTTTAGATGAGAGTCACTGGACTGGGATGGGATGGGACGGGACGGGAGGGGAGGGCAGAGGACAATCGCTGAACATGGATGGGATGGGAGGGGAGAATCGCTCAACATGGAGGGGAAGACAGGGGAAAGAGGAGAAATTGCTTAGACGAGAGTCACTGGACATGGATGGGAGGGAAGGGCAGAGGACAATCGCTGAACATGGATGGGATGGGAGAATCGCTCGACATGGAGGGGAGGGCAGGGGAGAGAGGAGAAATCGTTTAGATGAGAGTCACTGGACTAGGATGGGATGGGATGGGACGGGAGGGGAGGGCAGAGGACAATCGCTGAACATGGATGGGATGGGAGGGGAGAATCGCTCAATATGGAGGGGAAGACAGGGGAAAGAGGAGAAATTGCTTAGACGAGAGTCACTGGACATGGATGGGAGGGAAGGGCAGAGGACAATCGCTGAACATGGATGGGATGGGAGAATCGCTCGACATGGAGGGGAGGGCAGGGGAGAGAGGAGAAATCGTTTAGATGAGAGTCACTGGACTGGGATGGGATGGGACGGGACGGGAGGGGAGGGCAGAGGACAATCGCTGAACATGGATGGGATGGGAGGGGAGAATCGCTCAACATGGAGGGGAAGACAGGGGAAAGAGGAGAAATTGCTTAGACGAGAGTCACTGGACATGGATGGGAGGGAAGGGCAGAGGACAATCGCTGAACATGGATGGGATGGGAGAATCGCTCGACATGGAGGGGAGGGCAGGGGAGAGAGGAGAAATCGTTTAGATGAGAGTCACTGGACTAGGATGGGATGGGATGGGACGGGAGGGGAGGGCAGAGGACAATCGCTGAACATGGATGGGATGGGAGGGGAGAATCGCTCAATATGGAGGGGAAGACAGGGGAAAGAGGAGAAATTGCTTAGACGAGAGTCACTGGACATGGATGGGAGGGAAGGGCAGAGGACAATTGCTGAACATGGATGGGATGGGAGAATCGCTCGACATGGAGGGGAAGACAGGGGAGAGAGGAGAAATCGCTTAGACAAGAGTCACTGGACATGGATGGGAGGGAAGGGGAGGGGAGGGCAGAGGAGAATTGCTGGACATGGAGGGGAGGGCAGGGGAGAGAGGAGAAATCGCTTAGAAGAGAGTCACTGGACTGGGATGGGATGGGATGGGAGGGGAGGGCAGAGGAGAATTGCTGGACATGGAGGGGAGGGCAGGGGAGAGAGGAGAAATCGCTTAGAAGATAGCCTTCCAAGGGCCCGTTTCATTTTTCGCGAAACAGACTTTTTTGCTGGTCCTGTAATATGTTGTAAGCTTTATTATAAGATTGCTATGACAATGTTCTTTTCTATATTTTTTTTACATGATTTTTCAGTTTCATTAATAAAGTAGTTCTTTGGAGGTTTTGGTCCCGGATGGCAAGTGATTGATGTTATGCAGTAGGCCAGTGGTTCCCAAACCTGATCCTGGAGGCAACCCAGCCAGTCTGGTTTTCAGGATACCCGCAATGAATATTCATGAGAGAGATTTGCATGCACTGCCTCCACTGCTTGCAAATCTCTCTCATGAATATTCATTGTGGAAATACTGAAAACCTGACTGGCTGGGGTGCCTCCAGGACCAGGTTTGGGAACCACTGCAGTAGGCTCAAGGGTTTGTGATAGCTGAGTGCTATGGGAGACCTAATAGCCTGGCCACTGACATAAATCTGATGCCTCCGGTTCCTTTTTTCCTTTTTTCTTCATTTTTATTTCTCTTTTCTCAACATCACAAGTTCCTTTGTTCCCTTTCCACTTATGATTGTTTGTGAGGAACATTAGTTGGCATTCCTAATTTTTCCATTGATGGTGGCCTTAATGTGTAGCAGCTTTGTCCACAGGTAGTGGCTTATTACAATATAACCTTGTGACAACAACACTGGACTGAGTGACTCCTGACGCAGGCATCACTACCGAAACACGGCCGTATCGAGTCCCCTCTTATCTTATGAGTCCGACATTTGATGGCACGTACATTTGTAGCTGAGTGGAAGTACCTTGTCCTTTTTTTGTTTAAGGACATTTGGTTCTTTGCATTTTGTTTTGGACAATAAATATCTACTCGCTGTTTTTATCCCTAGTGGAGCGTGTGAGGTTCTTTTTCCTTCTTCATTGTTTTTTTTTTTCCATTAAATTGTATATGGTCATGGAAACAAGGGTTGATGAGTCTTCCAAATGGGAAATGCAGAGATTAAGGGAGTGGAAGTTTGCCAGCCCTTGGCTAACCTGGCTGATTTCGTTAAGGTGGCGCTTACCGATCGTTCTGCAGCCATGACCCCAAGTTGCATGGCCCCTATGGAATGCTCACCCAGATTGCAACCCCAAACATGGATATTGCAACCACATTTGAACTTGCAACCCACAGTTTGGGAAGCTCTGTTTTAAGGGAAACTTGCAGAACCAGAAAACTAGTCAGTGTTAAGTGCTGTTTTCTGCCAACCACTGAATTCCAGATTTTCAGACTCCTCTTTCCCTCTTTCCCTCTCCCCTACCCCACTTACCTTTACACAGCAGGGTTCTCTCATCATGAAAGAAATTGGCTAGACCCATGTCAATCTGGCTTCAGACCTGGGTACAGAACAGAGACAGTTCTTGTGTCCCTTCTTGATGATCTGCACAGAAACTATGACAGAGGATCTGCCTTGATCCTAGTGTTGCTCGATTTCTCAACAGCCTTTGACACCGAGGATCTTAATATCATGCTTACAAGACTGGCAGAAATAGGTATGAGTGGCACAGTATTTACTTGGTTCAAATCCTATCATATAGACAACAGTCTGTTCTGTTCAGCAACAGCACATCGTTACCTTGGGTATCCACAGCTCTGAGTAAATTGACTGTCTACCTAATCGCAACTCAGGAATGGGTGAACAACAACAAACTGTGCCTGAACTCAAGTAAAACAGAGGTTCTTTGGATACCAAACACAAGTGGACAAATACCCAATTTCAAAGTATCTTTTGGGATATATGAACTCCCCCTAAAATCACAGGTCAGGAATCTTGGGATACTTCTTGACTCGTCACTCACTCTGATCCCACAAATTCAAACAACCTTCAAAAATGGTCTCTATCACCTACGGCAGCTACAACATTTCTCTCCATATATCGAAAAGACGAGTCTGACCACAGTGCTCCATGCCATGATAACATCACAACTAAACTAAACATCACAAATATATTGCTGCGTCCGATTCTGTTCAGTATATTTGTGAGCGACATTGCTGAAGGGTTAGAAGGTAAAGTTTGCCTTTTTGCAGAGGATATCAAGATTTGTAACAAAGTGGACACCCCAGAGGGAGTAGAAAATATGAAAAAGGATCTGCAGAAGCTAGAAGAATGGTCTAAGGTTTGGCAATTAAAATTCAATGCAAAGAAGTGCAAAGTGATGCACTTAGGGAGTAGAAATCCACGTGAGACGTATGTGTTAGGCGGTGAGAATCTGATATGCACAAGCAGGGAGAGGGATCTTGGAGTGATCGTATCTGAGGATCTGAAGGCGACAAAACAGTGTGACAAGGCAGTGACCATAACCAGAAGGATGCTAGGCTGTATAGAGAGAGGTGTAACCAGCAGAAGAAAGGAGGCGTTGATTACAAAAATAGTATGGGATTTGCATTACAAGATATACAAGGAGAAACTTTCTGACCTGAACATGTATACCCTGGAGGAAAGGAGAAACAGGGGTGATACGATACAGACGTTCAAATATTTGAAGGTATTAATCTACAAATGAACCTTTTCCGGATATGGGAAGGAGGTAGAACTAGAGGACATGGACATAGGAGCCAACTTTTTAAAATTATTGGGGGTGCTAAGCCCAATGGAAATAACCCCTCTCTGGACACATACAAGGAATTTTCTCAATATTGGGGGTGCTCAAGCACCCACAGCACCCACAGAGTCGGCTCCAATGCACATGGATTGAGGTTGAAAGGGGGCAGATTCAGGAAAAATGTCAGGAAGTATTTTTTCACAGAAAGGGTGATGGATACATGGAATGCCCTCCCGCAGGAGGTGGTGGAGGTGAAAACGGTAACGGAATTAAAAAATGCATGGGATAAACACAAAAGAATCCTGTTCAGAAGGAATGGATCCACAGAAGCTTAGTGGAGATTGGGTGGTAACACCAGTAATTGTGAAGCAAAGCTAGTGCTGGGCAGACTTCTATGGTTTGTGCCCTGAAAATGGCAAGGACAAATCGAGGTCAGTTATACATATAAAGTAGCACATACAATGAGTTTATCTTGTTGGGCAGACTAGATGGACCGTACAGATCTTTCTCTGCCATCATCTACTGTGTTACTATGTTACTCTGTAGACTACTGTAATGCCCTGTACACTGGCAAAACCAAAAAGAGTTTGTACCAGCTCTAGGTAATTCAGTGCTGCAACACGACTACTAGAAGGCTGCAAGTGGCGTGACCACATCACACCCTTCCTGCGAAAGCTACACTGGCTACCAGTATCTTACAGGGCTAAATTTAAAACACAGTGTTTGATTTTCAAGGCATAGCCGCTGAGAGGGGGAGCAGGGGGGACAAAATTCCCCAGGCCTGGGCCTCCAAGGGGGGCCCGGCACCGAAGTCCCACCCGCCCTCCGTCGTCGACCATCTGCCACCGAGCCGGGCACCCTGCATTGAAATCACAGCGCCTCTCCTTGTAAAAGCGCTTCAGGCAGCAGGGCAGCAGATCCCCTCCCTTAGGGCCTCCTTCCTTCCCTGTGTCCTGCCCTCGTCTGACGTAACTTCCGCGAGGGCAGTACACAAGGAGGGAAGGAGGGCTGAAGGGAGGCAATCTGGTGCCAACAGTGGCAAATCCAGGTCACAAATACCTGGCAAGATCCTAGAAAAGTACAAAACATTTTATACTGCTTATCCCAGAAATAGTGGATTTTCCTTTAGGAAGCCGTCCAAACCTTTTTAAAACTCCGCTAAGCTAACCGCCTTTACCACATTCTCTGGCAACGAATTTGAGTTTAATATCACGTTGAGTGAAGAAACATTTTCTCCGATTCGTTTTAAATTTACTACATTGTAGCTTCATCGCATACCCCCTAGTCCTAGTATTTTTGGAAAGCGTAAACAGAGGCTTCACATCTACCCGTTCAACTCCACTCATTATTTTATAGACCTCTATCATATCTCCCCTCAGCCGCCTTTTCTCCAAGCTGAAGAGCCCTAGCCGCTTTAGCCTTTCCTCATAGGGAAGTCGTCCCATCCCCTTTATCATTTTCGTCGTCCTTCTCTGCACCTTTTCTAATTCCACTATATCTTTTTTGAGATGCGGCGACCAGAATTGAACACAATATTCGAAGTGCGGTCGCACCATGGAGCGATACAAGGGCATTATAACATCCTCATTTTTGTTTTCCATTCCTTTCCTAATAATACCTAACATTCTATTTGCTTTCTTAGCCGCAGCAGCACACTGAGCAGAAGGTTTCAACGTATCATCAACGATGACACCTAGATTTCTTTCTTGGTCCGTGACGCCTAACGTGGAACCTTTCATGACGTAGCTATAATTCGGGTTCCTCTTTCCCATATGCATCACTTTGCACTTGCTCACATTAAACGTCATCTGCCATTTAGATGCCCAGTCTCGTAATTTTTCACAATCCTCCAGTGATTTAATGACTTTGAATAACTTTGTACAAGCGTTGCTTAACGCCGAAACACGGCTCGTGTCGGGTCATTTATCAATAAAATACTCCTGTTGTCTTAGTGTTGAAGGCCCAGGGTTGCTTTTTTTGTCTTTGAATAACTTTGTGTCATCAGCAAATTTAATTACCTCACTAGTTACTCCCATCTCTAGGTCATTTATAAATATGTTAAAAAGCAGAGGTCCCAGCACAGACCCCTGGGGAACCCCACTAACTACCCTTCTCCATTGACAATACTGACCATTTAACCCTACTCTCTGTTTTCTATCTTTTAACCAGTCTTTAATCCACAATAGAACACTACCTCCTATCCCAAGACTCTCCAATTTCCTCTGGTGTCTTTCATGAGGTACTTTGTCAAACGCCTTCTGAAAATCCAGATACACAATATCAACCGGCTCACCTTTATCCAAGTTTGTTCACCCCCTCTACAGATCCATTCAGATGGGACTCAGCTTCATTCCATTCCATCTATTTAGAAGATACATTTTGCTGAGACATGAGCTTGCTCTTTTTCAGTTGCAGAACAGTGAAGAACACATTAAAAATGTATTTAAGTAAAAAATGTTATTGCCTAATATAACACGTTTTAAATAAAAAGTAAAAGTACCACAACTACAATGGATGCAATTATTGTTATTATTTTTATTGCAACAAATGTATTGCTCTACAATTCAATTCACTTTGCTTTTAGGAAAACAACATTTTGAAAATGATTATTATTCCTGTGAGTGCGCTTGTGAGTCATTAATCCAGAACAGCTAAAAAAGAGTTCAACATCTGTGCTGGCAGTTCGGTCTGATAAAAAGTGCCTTCAAATCAGGTCAGGCTGCAATATTACTGATGTCTTCTGACTGGGACACAGATGTATAAAAGAAACATAGAAGAACCGAAAATGTAAAGGTCCACGTTACAAGATACCGATTATGAAAAAACGACGGATTCTCAAAAACAATCGCATGCAAATAAGCCGCACGGTAATACAAAGGTCGATGCATGACTACTACTTACTACTTATCATTTCTAAAGCGCTACTAGACGTACGTAGCGCTGTACACTTGAACATGAAGAGACAGTCCCTGCTCGACAAAGCTTATAATCTAATTAGGACAGACAAACAGGACAAACAAGAGATAAGGGAATATTAAAGTGAGGATGATAAAATAAGGGTTCTGAACAAGTGAATAAGGATTAGGAGTTAAAAGCAGCATCAAAAAGGTGGGCTTTTAGTTTAGATTTGAAGACGGCCAGAGATGGAGGTTGACGTACCGGCTCAGGAAGTCTATTCCAGGCATATGGTGCAGCAAGATAAAAGGAACGGAGTCTGGAGTTAGCAGTGGAGGAGAAGGGTGCAGATAAGAGAGATTTACTCAGTGAACAGAGTTCCCAGGGAGGAATGTAGGGAGACATGAGAGTGGAGAGGTACTGAGGAGCTGCACAGTGAATGCACTTATAGGCGAATAAGAGGAGTTTGAACTGTATGCGGAAACGGATAGGAAGCCAGTGGAGTGACTTGAGGAAAGGGCTAATATGAGCATAACGACACTGGCGGAATATTAGTCGTGCAGCAGAATTTTGAACAGATTGAAGAGGAGAGAGATGGCTAAGGGGGAGACCTGTGAGAAGCAAGTTGCAATAGTCACTCTAAGCGAGAGGTGATAAAAGTGTGGATGAGGGTTCTGGTAGTGTGCTCAGAAAGGAAAGAGCGAATTTTGCTGATATTATAGAGAAAGAAACGACAGGTTTTAGCAGTCTGTTGAATATGTGCAGAGAAGGAGAGGGAGGAGTTGAAGATGACCCCAAAGTTACAAGCTGATGAGACAGGAAGGATGAGAGTGTTATCCATGAAAGTCTTGCTAAGCTGTTGAAATCCACGGTAGTGGTGTAGCAAACACATGCGCACAATAGTCATTCCCTAAGCACACGGCAAGCGCTGTAGCTGTTGTACGCATGTCAAAAAAGATCACATCATAGATGTGCGTCTTGCAGACGGTTACCGTGCGCTGTGCCAAGTTGCTTGCATCTTAGGTTTTTTTGTGGTGCTGTCACATTTTTTATTGGTGAGTGTGAGACGTATCTCATTTCTCAGTTTCTCCTATTTTGTTCATTTTTTGCATTGGCAGAGGAGCAGAGAGGAGAGAGAGGTGACTGTTGTCTTTTCTGTGGGCTGCACACATTTTTTCGAAGGAGGGGGTTCCTAACCTCGGATAGGAATGCTGGATATGCAGGGGGATGCGGATAGATGAAGCAGTGGGTGGGTGGTAAATGTGGTTGTTCTTGCATTTTCCCTTATTTTCACTCTGGGTCTGTAGGTATCGATCAATGGAATCTCTCTCTGAGACATTTGACTTCCGTTTAGCAAAGAATGCTTTGTCATCATTATGGTCGTTATCATCTGCATTAGAAGTAGTGCTGTTTAACTCATTACTCGCATCTTCATCTTTGTTATCATCGTCATGCTGTCCAATGACAAAGACGGCTTTCACAAAGTTGAAATCATTGTCTGTTGTTGTTCTAACAATTTTTCATCTGATGGCAACCTGTTTTAATGTCTTCGAGAGCCGATGCAAGAACGTCAATGTGTGGGAACCCTTTGGTCTTAAGGCCAGACAAGCAGACTTCCTCTCTAAAGGCGCTATCAATCCAGTGGACAGTCATTCCAATGTAAAATTTTCCATGGGATGCCGAGCAGTCTGTTGTGATAGAGACATATGTCTGTTCACCAAGAATTGCAACCAGCTTCAGCTTCATTTCTGCTTCAAAGAGACCCAACTCATCATTGATCTGTTTGGCTGGAGACCAGTAACCAATTCAATAAACAAATCCACTGTTGTCATCAACTGTTTGTATGATGAGGTTTGCAATAACACAGTTCTGTTCCAGGTTTTGCTGTTTCATTTGGTTTATTGAGGAATCATGCTTCTGCTTTAACTTTTTACTTTTAAGTGCAAACATCGGCTATAACTTCAGTAAAAGTAAAAGTGACAAAACCTTTACATAAGTACAGTAGCTAGTTACATTACTTAGGGCCCTGGCACACGGCAAAAATGGCTGCTGCCACTTGCATAGGGCCCTTTTTACCACAGCTTGGTAAAAGGACTGCTTATTTACTATACAACAGCGTCTGTGAGCTTAGGAGCCAACTCTGTGGGGGCTGTGAGTGCTTGAACATCCCCAATATTGGTAACAGCGGTTAGCATATCTGGGTTTAAAAAAAGGTTTGGACAAGTTTTTGGAGGAAAAGTCCATAGTTTGCTATTGCGACAAACATGGGGCAGCAACTGCTTGCCCCAGGATTGGTAGCATGGAATGTTGTTACTGTTTGGGATTCTGTCAGGTACTTGCGACCCGGCTTGGCCACTGTTTGGAAACAGGATACTGGGCTAGATGGACCATTGGTCTGACCCAGTGTGGCTACTCTTACGTTCTTACATAAGTACATAAGTGTTGCCATACTGGGATAGACCGAAGGTCCATCAATCCCGGTATCCTGTTTCCAACAGTGGCCAATCCAGGTCACAAGTACCTGGCAAGATCCTAAAACAGTACAATACATTTTATGCTGCTTATCCTAGAAATAAGCAGTGGAGTTTCCCAAGTCCATTTTAATAATGGCTTTTGGACTTTTCTTTTAGGAAGCTAGCCAAATTTTTTTTAAACCCCGCTAAGCAAACTGCTTTTACCACATTCTCTGGCAACGAATTCCAGATTTTAATTACATGTTGAGTGAAGAAATATTTTCTCTGATTCATTTTAAATTTACTACTTTGTAGCTCCATTGCATACCCCCTAATCCTAGTATTTTTAGAAACAAGTGATTCACGTCTACCCGTTCTACTCCACTCAGTATTTTATATACCTCTATCATATCTCCCCTAGCCATTTTTTCTCCAAGCCGAAGAGCCCAAGCCATTTCAGTCTTTCCTCATAGGGAAGTCGTCCCATCCCCTTTATCATTGTCATCGCCCTTTGCTGTACCTTTTCTAATTCCACTATATCTTTTTTTGAGATGCGGTGACCAGAATTGAACACAATATTCAAGGTGTGTTCGCACCATGGAGCGATACAAAGGCATTATAACATCCTCGGTTTTATTTTCCATTCCTTTCCTAATAATACCTAACATTCTATTTGCTTTCTTTACTGCCACAGCACACTGAGCAGAGGGTTTCAAAGTATCGTCAACGATGACTCCTAGATCCTTTTCCTGGTCGGTGACTCCTAACATGGAACCTTGCGTCACGTAGCTATAGTTTGAGTTCCTCTTTCCCACATGGATCTCTTTGCACTTGCTCACGTTAAACATCATCTGCCATCTGTTCTGTGTCCAAGAAGGGGTAATTTCCATTGGGTTTAGGACTCCCAATCATTTTGAAAAGTTGGCTAGCTCCGTTTAAGAAACAGTTAAAGTCTCTTATTTACTAGAGAATTTTCATTTTGTGCAGAGTCGTGTTAGGCGAGGCAACAGCCTGGAATGTTTTGCACTGATACAGACTGAACACTTATTGTTTCTTGTGAATTAGTTTGTCTTTACGCATGCTTTATTGACACTTGCTTAGATATTCTGATAGGCAGGCTAGAAATATTTTTAAATAAAATAAAATAAATATATAAGTTGTGTTCCAAGTAACTCATGTAAGCAAACATTTCAGTAAAAGAAGATGGATGAGGGCAGCTTGATGACTCCTTGCCAGTTGGTGGAAGCTGGGTGAGATCTGCTGCTCTCTGAGGTTTGGGGGGGGGGGAGTGTTTAGGGATGGCGGTGTTCGCAGTCATTGCATTGGGAGGGTGGGGAGAGTTATATTCATTATGCAATGGTGATCTACTGGTTGGATGCCCTTGACTGCAAAGGACCAAGTCCTGGTGCTTGGTCCCTAGTCAAGGACTAGACTAAAGCAGTGATGCTAAAATCAGTGGTGTTCCAAGGTCGGCTGCCACCCAGGGGCCCCCCAGGCGCATCACCCCCCCCCCCCCCCGGCCACATCAGCTCCCCCCAGTGAATCACCTCCCTCCCAAGCGCATCACTGTTACCTCTTGAGGGTGCAGGGAGCTGTCACGCGGCCATCGGCTCTGTCGGTTCCCTGCCCCTGAACAGGAAGTAACATCAGAGGGAGCAGGGAACTGATGGAGCCAACAGCCGTGCGGCTGCTCCCTGCACCCTTTTACATCGTGCACTCGGGGTGGACCGCCCCTATTGCCCCACCCTTGGTACGCCACTGGCTAAAATATGTCCCTGAGAGCCTCCTAGCCAGGTAGATTTTCATGATATTCTTAATGAACGCACCCTAGCAATGGGTAGCCCAGGTTGCTGTATTAAAATTGGAGTGACATGGGGAGGAAGTGACGTCACCGATGAGCATGGCTGCCTAAACGCTGAGCTCCCGGTCACTCGCAACGTTTTTACGGCAATCCCCCGGCTTAAGGCGACCAAACCCTACCTGCACTGCAAGGCTGAGTTATGCTTTGTGGGGGTAATCAAAGAAGGCGATGCAGGCTCATGCAGAGGCGATCGACCTATCCAAATTTGCATTTACGAGTAACGCGAGCAAAACGCACATGGCGGCCCAGGAGGAGGAGGCCTTGGGTGAGCGGGAAAACATCGGAGACCCGATTTTGGGAGAGGTATCTCAGACGCAAGATGTGACAGGTCCCGAGGAAGGAGTTTTTCCTGAGCTCTGCTCCTGGCTACAGGAGATCCGGTCGGACCTAAAGACGATACGCTCCGACTTGACAGCTCTGGGTGCTGACCTGCGTGGCAAGATCAAGGAGCTGGGGCACAGGGTGGAGGAGGCTGAGGGACGAATCGATGAGCAGGCAGAGGCAATGGGGTCTATGGATAGACAGATCACAGACATCCGCATTGGTCAGCAACAAATAGCTGACAAGTTAGAGGACCCAGAGAACAGGAGCCGACGCCACAATCTGCGGTTCCGCGGTGTTCCGGAGACCCCAACGTGCCAAGATAGTGAGTCGGTGGGCCAACAAGTGGTGAGCTTGCTGCTTTCTACATCAGAGGCGCCTGTGGCCCCAGATAGTGTAAAATTAGAGAGAGCCCATCGGGCTTTGGGACCCGCTTGGAATAATCTCCCCAAGGATATCATTGTGTGTTTTCAGGATTTCAAGCTGAAAGAACAAGTCCTAAAAGCAACACGACAAGCTACGAATTTCAAATGGGACTCCTACTGTGAGGAGAGATATCAAGACTTGGCAGTTGCCACTTTGAAACGTCGGGCTGAATTAAAGCCTGTCACTGCCAGACTTCGAGACATGGGGATCCGGTACAGATGGAGACACCCTTTTGCGCTGGTTTTCTACAGAGATGGAAAGATGCACCAGGTTAAAACTGTTGCAGAAGCGCGAGAGGTCCTCCCTGAGGACGCCACACTCGCGACACCGTCAAAATCAGGGGTGCCTTGGCCGGACTCAGCTTTAAGATCTCATCCCAAGTGGCAACGTGTGGGGCACAAACGCTTGCACTCAATTATGGAATGCTCTACCCAAACAAGTAAAATCTACCCAGAAGTACCTAAATTTCCGAAAATTATTGAAATCAGTATTGTTTAAGAAGGCTTATTCCCCAGGTTTAACCTAACTCGAATTAACTATTACTATAAATTCAGATCCAACGACAATAATTACATGTCATTATCACTTGCCTTTTGATGTTTAATTGTAATTTTATATCTTATTCAATTTGTATAATTGTTTTTCTTGTACTGTAGCTTGCACTACAGACTTTGTAAGCCACTTTGAGCCTGCGATCAGTGGGAAAATGTGGGATATAAATGTAATAATAAATAAATAAAATAAATGTTGGGGGATATACTGATGTTACATAAATTTGTTATGTGTTGTTGAGTGGGGTTTGAGCTAACTGGAAGAATGATGGGTTGTGCGTGTGAGGGCCACATTCCTTCCCTGGGGCACCTTTTTAAAACTGGAGTGACATGATCTGTTCTATGTGCATTATACAAAACTTTACTGCGGTAATTTGTAGTACTTGTGTGCTTGAGTAGCTAGTCAATTGCTTTGTCCATTAAAGGCTCAGGAGAAGAGCTAAACTTTCGCCAGCTTTCTGAAGTGGAGCTAGCCTTGTGCCGAACAACGCCTTTCAGGGAGTTCATTCCACAGTGTGGAGGCTTCTCTGGAGAAGGATCTTCTGTGGGTGTCACATCATATGTATGACTGTGAGTTGTTTGGTTTGTCTTTGCCTGTTTTATGTTCTAGCTATACTGTTAAGTGCTTTGTTGAAAGACAGTATAAGGAGATTTTAACAAACATAAACATACCAGTACACCAGCTGGAATAGTTGATGCAAAACTCCTTCTCTAGTAACATTGCTACAGACTTCTAGAGAACTCTGGGCCCTGTTACTAAGCTGCATTATATAGCGTCTGGGCAAGATGGGCCATTGATCTGACCTAGTATATGGCTACTCTTATTTATTTTATTTATATTTTGCTCACACCTTTTTCAGTAGTAGCTCAAGGTGAGTTACATTCAGGTACACTGGATATTTGTCTGTCCCAAGAGGGCTCACAATCTAATTTTGTACCTGAGGCAATGGAGGGTTAAGTGACTTGCCCAAGATCACAAGCAATAGCAGTGGGATTTGAACCAACCACCTCTGGATGTCAAGACTGGTGCTCTAACCACTAGGCTACTCCTCCATGTTATGTTATACCTTCATTCCAAGAACATAAGAACATAAGTGTTGCTATACTGGGACAGACTGAAGGATCGTGAAGCTTAGTGTCCTGTTTCCAACAGTAGCCAATCCAGGTCTCAAGTATCTCGCAAAGGGTAAAACAGATGTTAAGCTGCTTATCCTAGAAATAAGCAGTGGATTTTCCCAACTTCATCTTAATAATAGCCTATGGACTTTTCTTTTGGGAAATTATCCAAAACTTTTTTTAAACCTTGCTAAGCTAACTACCACATTCTCTGGTAAATGAATTCCAGAGTTTAATTACGCATTGAGTGAAGAAATGTTTTCTCTGATTTGTTTTAAATTTACTACGTAGTAGCTTCATTGTGTGCCCCCTAGTCCTAGTATATTTGGAAAGAGTAAACAAGTGATTCACATCTACCCATTCCACTCCACTCAGTATTTCATAGACTTCTATCATATCTCCCCTCAGAGCATCTGACCATCATAGCACTTCCAATAATGATTTCTAGAATACAATACTGTTTCATGCTGCTGATTACCCACAGAAAATGTGATTACACTTGGAAATTTCAATGCTGTAGTAGACATGGGCTGGGCAGATTTAAACTCCACAATGGTGGGAAGGCACAGAGATCAGAAATACCTAGGGGGGGTCTTTTACTACTACTACTTATCATTTCTATAGCACTACTAGACGTACACAGCACTGTACACTTGAACATGAAGAGACAGTCCCTGCTTGACAGAGCTTACAATCTAATTAGGACAGACAAACAGGACAAGCAAGAAATAAGGGAATATTAAAGTGAGGATGATAAAATAAGGGTTCTGAACAAGTGAATAAGGGTTAGGAGTTAAAAGCAGCATCAAAAAGGTGGGCTTTTAGCTTAGATTTGAAGATGGCCAGAGATGGAGCTTGACGTACCGGCTCAGGAAGTCTATTCCAGGCATATGGTGCAGCAAGATAAAAGGAACAGAGTCTGGAGTTAGCAGTGGAGGAGAAGGGTGCAGATATGAGAAATTTACCCAGTGAACGGAGTTCCCGGGGAGGAATGTAGGGAGAGATGTGAGTGGAGAGTGGAGAGGCATGTTAACGTTTTTAGTGCGCGCTGATGATTAGCGTTTGCGAAATGCTAGAGACGCCCATAGGAATTTATGGGCTCATCTAGCATTTAGCACACGCTTATTTTTAGCGCGCACTAAAAACATTAGCACGCCTTTGTAAAAGGACCCCCTAATATGGTGAGTTTGTGATTGATTCAGGTTGGAAAGTGTTTTCTGCTACTCCTGTTACATAAGATTCCTTCTCCATGACGTGTGTTTCATGCACTAGTGGACAATTTATACAATTGTCATCTCTCTCCTTTTCAATCTGTTCAAAATTCTGCTGCACCACTAATATTCCGCAAGGGTCGTTATGCTCATATTAGCCCTCTCCTCAAGTCACTTCACTGGCTTCCTATCCATTTCTGCATACAGTTCAAACTCCTCTTATTGACCTATAAGTGCATTCACTCTGCAGCTCCTCAGTACCTCTCCACTCTCATCTCTCCCTACATTCCGTTCACTGGGTAAATCTCTCTTATCTGCACCCTTTTCCTCCACCGCTAACTCCAGTCTCTGTTCCTTTTATCTTGCTGCACCATATGCCTGGAATAGACTTCCTGAGCCGGTACGTCAAGCTCCATCTCTGGCCGTCTTCAAATCTAAGCTAAAAGCCCACCTTTTTGATGCTGCTTTTAACTCCTAACCCTTATTCACTTGTCCAGAACCCTTATTTTATCATCCTCACTTTAATATTCCCTTATCTCTTGTTTGTCCTGTTGGTCTGTCCTAATTAGATTGTAAGCTCTGTCGAGCAGGGACTGTCTCTTCATGTTCAAGTGTACAGCGCTGCGTACGTCTAGTAGCGCTATAGAAATGATAAGTAGTAGTAGTAGTAATGTGGTATCTTAAATCATTCACTGTTACAAATTGAAATACTAGTTTGGAAGAAGAAATTTACTAGGTTGTGGATATTCTGTGCTTATCTACTAAATTACAAGGGAGCAGAGTTATAATTTGCACAGAATGAGTCATCTATTCCAGGGTAAAGTGATACTATGGGAAACATATAGACGTGTCCTACAGAGTTAGGTAACATCTTAACTGTCACACCAAATTAAGAATCAATTGATGGCAAATAAAAAATACTGTGACTCTCACATGCAAAATTCTTGGTATCTGGCCAAACTTTACCCAATTAAGGGGTAAGTTATTGATGGCGGTAATGGACAGGATAGTCACCGCATCTCAAAAAAGATATTGTGAAATTAGGAAAGGTACAGAGAAGGGTGACGAAAATGATAAATGGGGTGGGACGACTTCCTATGAGGAAAGGCTGAAACGGCTACGTAATGCAAGGTTCCACGTTAGGAATCACCGACCAAGAAAGGGATCTCGGCATCGTTGTTGATGATACATTGAAATCCTCTGCTTAGTTGTTCTGCGGCAGCTAAGAAAGCAAATAGAAAGTCAGGTATTATTAGGAAAGGAATGGAAAACAAAAGTGAGGATGTTATAATGCTTTTGTATCGGTCCATGGTGTGACCGCACCTCAAATATTGTAACATAGTAACATAGTAGATGACGGCAGAAAAAGACCTGCATGGTCAATCCAGTCTGCCCAACAAGATAAACTCATATGTGCTACTTTTTGTGTATACCTTACCTTGATTTGTACCTGTCCTTTTCAGGGCACAGACTGTGTAAGTCTGCCCAGCACTATCCCCGCCTCCCAACCACCAGCCCCGCCTCCCACCACTGGCTCTGGCACAGACCGTATAAGTCTGCCCAGCACTATCCCCGCCTCCCGCCACCGGCTCTGCCACCCAATCTCGGCTAAGCTCCTTAGGATCCATTCCTTCTGAACAGGATTCCTTTATGTTTGTCCCACGCGTATTTGAATTCTGTTACCGTTTTCATTTCCACCACCTCCCACGGGAGGGCATTCCAAGCATCCACTACTCTCTCCGTGAAAAAATACTTCCTGACATTTTTCTTGAGTCTGCCCCCCTTCAATCTCATTTCATGTCCTCTAGTTCTACCTCCTTCGCACCTCCGGAAAAGGTTTGTTTGCGGATTAATACTTTTCAAATATTTGAAGGTCTGTATCATATCACCCCTGTTTCTCCTTTCTTCCAGAGTATACATTTTCAGGTCATCAAGTCTCTCCTCATACGTCTTGTAACGCAAATCCCTTACCATTCTCGTAGCTTTTCTTTGCACCGCTTCAATTCTTTTTACATCCTTCGCAAGGTACGGCCTCCAAAACTGAACACAATACTCTAGGTGGGGCCTCACCAATGTCTTATACAGGGGCATCAACACCCCCTTTCTTCTGCTGGTCACACCTCTCTCTATACAGCCTAACAACCTTGTAGCTACGGCCACCGCCTTGTCACACTGTTTCGTCGCCTTCAGATCCTCAGATACTATTACCCCAAGATCCCTCTCCCCGTCCGTACCTATCAGATTCTCCCCACCTAACACATACATCTAATTCTTGTCAATTCTTGTCGCCGCATCTCAAAAAAGATATAGTGGAATTAGAAAAGGTACAGAGAAGGGAGATGAAAATGATAAAAGGGATGGGACAAATTCCCTATGAGGAAAGGCTGAAGCATCTAGGGCTCTTCAGCTTGGAGAAAAGGCGGCTGAGAGGAGATATGATAGAGATCTATAAAATATTGAGTGAAGTGGAACAGGTAGATGTGAATCGTTTGTTTACTGTTTCCAAAAATACTAGGACTAGGGAGCATGCGATGAAACTACAAAGTAGTAAATTTGAAACAAATCGGAGAAAATTTTTCTTCATTCAACATGTAATTAAACTCTGGAATTCGTTGCCAGAGAATGTGGTAAAGGCAGTTAACTTAGCAGGGTTTTAAAAAGGTTTGGCCGGCTTCCTAAAGGAAAAGTCCATAGACCGTTATTAAATGGACTTGGGGAAAATCCAGTATTTCTGGGATAAGAAGTATAAAATATTTTGTACTTTTTTGGGATCTTGCCAGGTATTTGTGACCTCGATTGGCCACTGTTGGAAACAGGATGCTGGACTTGATGGACCTTTGGTCTGTCCCAATATGGCCATACTTATGTACTTTTGACAGTGATTTGTCATAATTACATTATTACGTCCTCATATTTGTTTTCCATTCCTTTCCTAATAATACCTAAGGTTGTTGACTTGAATGGAAAATGAATAATGCTGCTAGTGAGCTACCTTGCAAACAGCATTATTCCAGTAGCCCGAAACCATTGGAATTTCAAAGCCGTGGCCTGAAATGCTGAGCTAGAGCCTGCAGGGCCTGTGCCATTCCCCCACTCCAATCACATCCCCAAAACCCCAATCACAGCCCCAAATACTCCTGATCAAGGTCCCCCACAATCCAAAGGGACCCCCACCCCCTGACAGGGCCTACCATTAGGTTCATTGGTGGTTTAGAGACCATTGGGTAGGAACGATCCCAGTCGCTTCTGCCTTGGCTGACCTGTTTCTGTATGACCCACTAATGGTAGGTAGTGTAAGACTACTGTTGGGGGTGTCATTTTGGAGACAGCTCTGACCGGGGCAGGAGCGATTGAGGATCACTAATGAATCTAATGGTAGACCATTTCAGGGGGTGGAGGGCCTTGAACAGGGGTGGATTTTGGGGGCTGTGATTGAGGAGGTTTGGGATGTAATAAGAGGGTGTGACTATGATTGGGGGGGGGGGCAGGGTCGGGGATTTAATCATGAGGTTAGGGATGTGATGAGGGAGGGTTGTGGATTTAATCAGAGGGTTAGGGATATGATAGGGGAGGGGGGAATAGCACAGGCCTTGCAGGCTCTGGCCCAGGAGCATCGGGCCGCAGTTTTGAGGCCTGATGCTCCTGATACGGTACAATAACCCCAGCTTTTGGCTGGGATTATTTTACCCTGAATTTCTGCTCATAACACAACTTGCAATGTGCACACCCCAAGTTGCGTTTTGGATTTTACGCAGTAACGAGCTGTTTCACATGCATTTACATGTTTTGCATCCATTATACTACATAAGCTGCACTGACCTAAACATCACCACAGTAAAAAAAAGTCTAGCTGAATTATAGCCCGTTAAGGAGCAAATAACACGACTTAAAGCCCTAATGCAGCTTGAGAACTTTATGTGGTATCCTGGCTGCAGATATAGCCAGGCTGAGTTATTCAGTTAACATTATCTAGTCGATTTGAGCCTGCAATATTCAGCAGCGCTGAGATAAACCAGATATCTGGCTGAAAACCTCTTTAAAAATAATCAAATAAGTCATCCTGTTATCTTTAAGCAAATTCAGTCTCTTTAAATATTGACCTCAGTGTTTATAGTGCTGATAAGGGGCATGTTAACATTTTAGCCACTGTTTGCACACAGGCCTGTTAGTTCATCTGGACTAATCAGTATTTATTCTGCAAAGGAGTACCACTGGGACCAACACAGAAAGATCTCAAATACTGTAGGAGCTGCTGAACAGTTTTTGAAGGCTTTTGAGATTGTTTCTGTAGATACCACAAAGGTGTTTCACCCTGAGCCCCTGCACATCTTTCAGAAGAGCTATTTTTAAATATCAGATGAGAAATGTAAATGATTCGATTTGATTCTTGGAAAATCTGTGGGCAGAAAGAGCACAGCAATCCAGCTAGATTCTTTGCCAGATCACTTTTTTTGAGCTTAGCTTTACAGGCTTATTAATTGCAAAACTAAGGTTCTCTGTACTTGGGACATGCTCGCAGTCAAGCTGATATGATTATAAATGTTAATTTGGTGTGAGAGTTCTGTGTGCTTGCTCTCTCCTGTACTTTGATGGCTCTCCTTTTCTGAAATGATAATTTTATTGTTAATCCGCTTTGATTTGCTTTTGTGAAAAAAGCAGATTTATCAAATTTAATAAATGAGAAACTTTTTATTGTGGGTTGTACTAGGGCCGTTTTAACAAACTTGTGACAAGCCCCCAACCCAATTCCTGAGTCTCATTCTCCCTTCCCCAAGCCTCTCTTTCTCACCCCAGTTTCTGCTCTCCCCTCCACACCTGGGACCACTTTCTCTCCCCTTCAGTTCCTCAGTTCCCTTTATCTATCACTGGAACCTTAAGTTCCTGTTCTGTCTCCCTCCCCCAATGCTTTCCCTCTCTCCCTAAGTTTACACTCTCCCCTTCAGTCCCCTGGTCCTTGCACCTCCTCCCCACCTAATTCCCTAGGCATTTATCTCCCTCTCCCCATCACATAGTAACATAGCAAATGACGGCAGATAAGACCTGAATGGGTCCATCCAGTGTGCCCAACAAGATGAACTCATTTTACATGGTATGTAATACTTTATATGTATATCCAAGTTTGATTTGTCCCTGCCTTTCTCAGGGCACAGAAGTCCGCCCTGCGCCGGTGTTATTCTCCAAATACCAGTGTCGCCACCCAATCTCCGTTAAGATGCCATTACCGTTTTCATCTCCACCACCTCCTGCGGGAGGGCATTCCATATATCCACAACCCTCTCTGTGAAAAAATACTTCCTGACATTAGTCCTGAGTCTGCCCCCCTTCAACCTCAATGCATGTCTTCTACCGCCTTCCTGTCTCCGAAAAAGGTTCATTTGCGGATTAATACCTTTCAAATATTTGAATGTCTGTGTCATGTCACCCCTGTTTCTCCTTTCCTCCAAGGTATACATCTTCAGGTCTTCAAGTCTCTCCTCGTACAGTTTGCAACACAAATCCCATACCATTTTCGTAGCTTTTCTTTGCACCGCTTCCAGTCTTTTTACATCTTTAGCCAGATACGGCCTCCAAAACTGAACACAATACTCCAGTTTCTGTCTCCCCTCCTTTCCCTATTCTCCCCCCCCCCCCCCCTCCCCCAGAATGTTTGGAGCAGACATCGGCCAAGAGAAAACCTCTACCTGCACCAAAAATAGGCTCACTCTTCTCTCATTTCTCATCTATAATGAGTTCCGCTATTACTGTCTGGTTGATGGTCCATTCTGTTTTAGGTGAAGCAGGATCCCACATTAAGAACCCTTTAATGGAACGATAACAGGTTTCCAGATCAATGTGTGCTCTCAGGTTTCAGTTATTGGAAACTGATGGGAACATGCAGTGCTGAGTGAACCTAGGTAGAGCGAGTGCTGTTTATAGATTGGCTCATTTTGAGAAGGTTTTGAGAATTCCTAAGTGGTTTTCTGGTACCTATGTTGTATGGGATGTTGGGGGCTTTAAAGCGAGCCCATGCTGCAAAATGTAAAATAGAAAAGCGTACGGAATGGTGTGGTATTGCTGGAATAAGCTTGGGACAAGATATACAGTACAGTCAATTGTCTGATATAAATGGGACCGACTTGTTGTAGGATAAGGGAAAAGTCAGATAATACGGAAAACGCTGCATAAACCCCTCAAACGGTGCATGAACCAAGACATGGAGTTCCCGATTTTCAAAACTCGTTCTAAAACAGATTTTTAATAGAAATAAATGCAATGACGTCACTGGGGGGGGGGAGGGGCTGTCAGATATGCTGGATGGTCGGATTAGCAAAAGTCAGATAAACAAGCAGTCTGCTCCCAAATCGGCATCTATTGAGTTCTGATTTTCCGTTAACTCACTTCAGTTTCACACTTCAGAAAGATGGTTGACTCAGAATCTTCCATGTGTGAGGAAACGTAAGGCGGGACCATTGATGCATGCGGCAGTGTGGAGGTGGGGCTGCCCTGACAATTAGGCAGGACTAGGCATCTGCCTAGGGCAGCAACTTATAGGGCCACCAAAGTGCTGCTACAGTCAAAGCAAAGCAATACTTCTGACTTCCACACAAATTAAAAGAAACAACGGGGCAGGAAGCAGCTACTGGAGTGGTGTTGGGATAATCATGATTGTGAGGAGCCTCAGGGGCCAGAGTTAATTGTCAGGGTGCAAGGCAGAAGCAGGGCATAGCTACGGGGGGCATGGGGGCCTGGGCCCCCACAAATTTTGTCCGGGCCCCTGGTTTGGCTGGCAGGGGTCCCCAACCCCTGCCAGCTGAAACCTTCAGCGCCGGTCTCTGGCGCAGCCGCGTTCACTGCCTGCCCCTGCTCTTCTTTCTTCTTGCTCCTCCTGTGCATGCTGACGCTCAGCGTCAGCATGCACAGGAGGAGCAAGAAGAAAGAAGAGCAGGGGGCAGGCAGCAAATGTGGCTGCGCCAGAGACCGCTGAGCGTCAGCGTACACAAGAGGAGCAAGAAGAAAGAAGAGCAGGGGGCAGGCAGCAAATGTGGCTGCGCCAGAGACCGCTGAGCGTCAGCGTACACAAGAGGCGCAAGAAGAAAGAAGAGCAGGGGGCAGGCAGCGAACGCGGCTGCACCAGAGACCGCGCTGAATAAGGCTTTGGCTGGCAGGGGTTGGGGACCCCCGCCAGCAAAGGTATTTGTTTGTGAGGGGGCGAGGTGAGGCGGTGGGGGGGGCGAGGAAGTGAGGCATTGGGGGGGCGAGGTGGCGTGGCGGTGGGGGGCGCAGTGGGGTGGCACTCAAAGTGTGCCCTCAACCTCAGGCTCTGGCCCCCTCTCACCGTGAGGTCTGGCTACGCCCCTGGAGAAGGTTTGCCTAGGGCGCTGTGTAGAGGGGAAACATTCTTATCGGGGGAGGTGATTGTCACATTTAGTATAATGTGATGGGAGTACTGCCCCCTTTACACCCAGTAGAGGGTGAAGAAGGTGCCTCCCTTGGGTTGCAGAAGGATGCAGGAATTATTACACTAGGAGTGAAACTAGATAAATTCAAGGCAAGCCACCTGGTTCTTCCCTACCTTTATGTCCTGTGTTCCTGTCTGTGCCACAAAAATGCAGTATCTGTGACCAGAATTATACACTGAATATTTGAAAATTGTGGTCTCATTACATTTTCTCAGGGTGGATTTTCTCCTGGGGATGTCTATTGTAAATGAGACATTTGACTATACGGTATGAATAACAGAAATCTGGTTACTGGGGACACGTGACACTTTATGAAGGTTGTTTAAAGCTGTTTATTGTATTTTTACTGTAACATGAAAATTTCAGGAAAAGAATTTGATTTTACAAAGCACGTGAGAAACCTCAAGGGAGGAGATGGCAGTATTTCAAAGACCCTCAAAGTGAATACAGCACAAATAGCTGAAGAAAGACCTTAAGAGAGGAGTCAGCTGAGACACCCAAAGTCTGAATGCAGGGCAGATAACAGCGTGAGCAGTGTTGCCAGATGGAAAAAAATTTTCCACGCTCAAAACCAGCCGCCAAACTGCACAAAGTCATTTGCATATGAATTACATCATTAATGAATATTAATTATGTCAATTTGCGTATGAATTACATCATTAATAAATATTAATGAGGCTATTTGCATACAAATGACATCATTAAGCCGCCTCCGTGGGGCTTCTATTGGCCGCAGCCGCGGGAAAACCAGCCAACCCACAGCTGTGCAAAAAAACTGCGGCCGGCGAAAAAATCACGGCAGGGCAAAAAAAAAGTCACCCAAAATCCCGCAACCCGCACATGGCATGAAAAGGCTGCAGCGGGTCGCGGAAAGGAGCCCAATTGGCCGGGAAACCCGCAGCCCTGGCAACTTTGAGCGTGAGACTAATCTCAGCGAGGGAGTTACTATTCTGAGACAGGCAAAGTCTTGAATAAAGTCTCAGGTTTAACCTGGGTTTTCATTTGTCTCAGTGTGTGACCTTGGGTCTTCTCGGTTGACTCATGTTACTGATTCCAAGTTAGGAGCCAAATCCAGGAATGGGACCCTTGTCTTCTGCTTCCCACCTCCGATCACTACCCTTTCTGCACCACCACGATGTAAAAGAGCCTTATGAAATGAGACACAGAGCTCTTTCTCGCTCCCAGCTCTTCCAGGAACGACTCCTGCATTTCTTAGAAGTGTTTTGAGGGCTTGCGGTAGTTTTCATTGCTTACATACATGGCAGGGCACAGGAACTAGTCTGTTGATGCTGTCCCTCACTCCTACTTTGGCCTTACTCTTTCACACACCCTTGGCCCTCCTTTCCCTACCCTCCCTCTGATCTGAGCCCCCCACTCCAGGCCTGGGTAGATTGTGTATACAAAATGTTTTGGGTTAATAGTGACTTTTCAAGTTTGCAGTGTTGGTTTCTGAGCCCTAAAGCTATTCTGAGGTTTATGAACACTGGTTGTAGAGATTTGGGGAGGTGCAAGTGATATTTTCATAGGTGTCAGTAGATTTGTATGAACAAAAGCAGATCTCTGTGTTCATAGTGGTAAAGAGGGCGAATGCAGGGGTGGCTCAGCCTAACCCTCATGACCTAGAGCCAGCTGGTAACTGCAATAAGTGGAAATCAGTAAATATTGAATCCCCCAACTAGCCCCCCACCCACCTCCCAGTCTCCCTCGCAGTCATCAGCTAGAAATGTACCGCCAAACATTGCATCCCAGTAATGGCTGCATACATTTTTTGATGTCTGATGGTTATAAAGCAGGTTAGAAATAATTTATCACTGGAGAAAATCTCAGGTCAGCTTCTGTGATTTTATCTGCCACATTCCTATTGTTCTACAGTGTATACATGTATACATCAGAAGATCGATTTTGCAGTTGTTCGTGCTGTATTCTTGCTTCATAGTATCACTGTGACAGCTGCATGAAGCTCTGATGAAGAGCCACTGGTCAGCAGTCTGTGCTGTATTTCTGCTTAACATACATCAATGTGGTGCCTGTGTAAGGCTAATATTACGGTAAGCACAGAGTACCCCTGCCCCACTTACCCTGTTTCCCCGAAAGTAAGACATCCCCCAAAAATAAGACCTAGTAGAGGTTTTCCTGAATTGGTAGATATAAGGCCTCCCCCGAAAGTAAGACCTAGCAAATTTTTGTTTGAAAGCAGGGCCGCCGAGACCCAGACAAGGCAGCCCCCCCACCCGAGGTTGCCGGGCCCCCCCTCCACCCACCCGGAACTAACCTTAAACGCCTCCTTTCACCTTCGCAGCAAGCAGCAGCAGGGCAGACCTCTCCTTCCTTCCGTGCCCCGCCCTCGCGGACGTTATGTAAGGTGAGGGCAGGACACGGAAGGAAGGAGTGGCCTGCCCTGCTGCTGCCTGCTGCGAAGGTGAAAGGAGGCGTTTTAGGTTAGTTCCGCGAGCGACGGAGGGCGGGCGGGCCAACCCCGATCCAACCCCGATGTATCCCTGAAAAATAAGACAGCCTCTGAAAATAAGACCTAGCGCATTTTGGGGGGGGCAAAAATTAATATAAGACAGTGTCTTATTTTCGGGGAAACACGGTAGTTCACAAGAGGCATATTTTCAAAGCACTTAGCCTTCCAAAGTTCCATAGAAACCTATGGAACTTTGGAAGGCTAAGTGCTTTGAAAATATGCCTCTTAATTTCCCTCACATCAGATGATTTTCAGAGCAGGACCTTGTAATTGCAAGGTTCTTGTATGGGGCTGTGTACATAATAAACATTGTATCTGTATCCTTGTTTCCAATACAGATTTTAAAACCTGATAGCAGCATTTTGATTTACTTATGTGTCTTTTTTTTTTTTTTTTCTTTCTCTGATTAACTACCTCAGGCTGTATCAAGGAAATCGCGCTCCCGGTCTTCTTCTCCGGCCCCACCCTTGTTCCGGGACAGCAGTCCCAGTCGGATACTATCAGATCCCTTCAGTGCCCACTCTTCCCACCTGAGCCTGGCCCGGTCAATGCTAGCCATAGGAGGACACCACGACAATGATGACGACAGGTATGCCACACTTCTGTTACTTGAGAAACTATGAGCAGACGTGAATCTTGCTGTATTTGAGCTATGACAAAGCTGGCAAACGACCCAGTGCAAAGAGGGAGACTTTGGAGCCAGTCCTACTTTTGGAACTTATATCCCAGTGCTGCAGGTAGGATAGTGAAAAATCTCTCACTTAGCAGTTATGGGAATACGTGTCAGCAGGCCTTTCTGTCCAGCAGGGCCGCAGAGAGACTGAGCCGGGCCACCCCACCCCGCCCAATCGCTACTGCTGTTGCCTCCCTCTCCTGCTCCCAGGCTGCCGGTTCCACAGTCCCCGGTCTCCACCTGCCTACCCTCAGCTCCCTCGACAGCCCCCTTCTATCTGCCACCGGGCCCCCTGCATTTAAAGAAAAAAATCTCTAATCGGCAGCACAGCGCCTCACGTCTATATGAAAGCGGCAGGTTGCCTCGGGCCTTCCCTCACTGTGCCCCATCCTCGCGGGAATAGGAAGTTACATCAGACGAGGGCGGGACACACTGAGGGAAGGGCCGAGGCGATCTGCCGCTTTCACACAGATGTGAGGCGCTGTGCTGCCGATTAGAGATTTTTTTTTTTAATGCAGGGGGCCTGGTGGCAGACAGAAGGGGGCTGTCGAGGGAGCTGAGGGTAGGCAGGTGCAGACTGGGGACTGCGGCGCCGGCTGCCTGGGAGCAGGAGAGGGAGAGAGACCCCAGCGCCAGGCCCCCCCTTGGAGGCCCGGACCCGGGGAATTTCCCCCCCCCCTCCTCTTGGCAGCCCTGCTGTCCAGAAGAGATTATATATAGGGTAGGAGTAATATTCATTAATGTCATGAAGGAGTGTAACATGCATGGAGCGGTGGGTGCAGCTCTGGTCACCTTATTGGTTACTACGTTATGTCATGGAATGTGCAAAATTGACCCAGTTGGAGACATTGCCAGGGCGTACCAAGGGTGAGGCGGTGTGGGTGGTCCACCCCCGGTGCAGGCAGCAAGGGGGTGCGCTGAGCAGTTGTGCGGCTGTCGGCTCTGCCGATCTCCTGCCCCCTCTGACATCAACTTCCTGTTCCAGGGCAGGGGACTGGCAGAGCCAATAGTCATTCGACTGCTCAGTGGTGTACCTAGCTTGGCTGCCGTCCAGGACAAAACACCCCCCCCTCCTCCTGCTTGGAGGAGGAGAGGGTGATGCAGGCCAAGCTAGGTACGCCACTGGCAGGGCTGGTCTTCAGCCTACCCTTGAGGCAGTTTTGGGGATACCCTGTAGTATGGGAACCCCCTAATGCCGACCCTGGCCACTGGACATTCCCGCCCTGATACATAAAAGAAAACCCATAGCATAGTAAATGACGGCAGCATGGGCCCTTCGGTCTGCACAGTAAGGTAGTTAGGGATGTAACTACCCCTTTGTGCAGGTTATCCAACTCCATGTCTTTGTTTGGGGTTGTACCTTCTGCTCCATGCAGGTTGTCTGCTCCCACCTGCCTTTTTCCCCTAATGGGGGACTGATAAGTTAATGGCATTTCCTTAAGAATGGTGCTTGTAACAGTAGCAAGTGCTGAGAAATCACAAGGAAGAATTCGGCCTGCAATACTGAAGAAAGCCAGATAGGATTAAGGAAGAGTCCTCACAGGGGCATGATCCCTGATGAGAGCCGGAGAGAATGGCGGCAACGAAGTGTGGAAACTTGTCCGTACGTCTGTGTTTCTGTGGCTCTGATGGAACAAGATTCCAGCAAGCAAGTCTCCCTGTGGAGCGTCAGCCTTACGACAGGTCTCTTGGCATCTGACACTACACTAAACAGTGTAAGCTTTCGCTGGCCCCCAGCCCAGAAGAGACACTCAGAGCTGGGCCTGGAATGGGTGCAATACTTGTCTTTCATACTTCTTTCTCCCTGCTGTCTTGCGAAAGGGATTTTCTGTGTGAAAGGTGCCGTGTTGTCCTTCCTCAATCAATTTCCACATCTGAAAAAACAAAAACCACCCAAGAAAACTGATTTGTTTATATGGATTTGGGGGCGGGGGAAGGGGTCTTAGCAGTGGAATAACAATGTATGGTGGGGCAGGAACCGGAGGGGGGTGTGGAGGGAAAAGGGGGATGAGCGTCTGAATAATGGGGCAACATAGAGGAGCTACATGAACTGCCAGGGCGGGCTTGGGGGGGGGGGGGGGGGGGTGAGTGTACAGCACATCTGAGGTTGTCTATATGTGTGTGTTTATTGGGAGTGTAGGACAGTTTGCCCTTCCCCTCCTGAGCTTATTAAGAAGCCCACCTGCTCTGTGAGGATCTTTGTAAATCTGCTTTCAGAGTTATTTCTGTTACAGGGCCAGATGCACTAAACTTAATGAGCCAGCAATGTGGTTTTTAAACCAGTTCTTGCCAGTCTAGTGAACAAGTAGTAAAAACAAGACATGCACAAATGGGTTCTCCGAGCCATTTTCCTGTCACGGTAGCAGCTAACGAAAACGGAATGCAAATGATCTACAGGTTATTATAATGAGCTAATTAGTATCATAATGCGCATGCAAGGCAGATGCACAGCCGTTTTCCGACCCCATGGGAGGTCTGCACCTCTTGTTGGGGCTGCGTGGGACCCATGCAGAGGAGGACGCCCATCGCAAAAATCGGAAGAAAAAAAGCCAAACCGTCCAAGTGCTCGTCAGGAACATCCTTTCAAGTGCCTAACACTTGGACGTCCTTCACTCAAAAAAAAAAAAAAAGGACGTCCCTGACGAACATTTGGACATTTTTTTTCTTCAGATTTTGTGATGGGCGTCCTTCTCTTGGACGTGTTTTTCTTACGTGCCCGAAATGACCACCGCCAAGAATCAGGGATTGGGACTGCGAGGACACCCAAATCAAAACTATTTGGACATCCCTTTCGATTATGCCCCTCCAGGTCTCTCTCAGCCAATCACAGCATGTTTAGCTGACACCAGTGACAGCTAAACGCGCTGTGATTGGCTGAGAGAGACCTGGAGGGGCATAATCGAAAGGGACGTCCAAATAGTTTTGATTTGGGCGTCCTCGCACATCCCGATCCTCGATTCTTTCCGGCGTGGTCATTTCGGGCACGTAAGAAAAACACGTCCAAGAGAAGGACGCCCATCACAAAATCTGAAGAAAAAAATGTCCACGTGCTCGTCAGGGACGTCCTTTTTTTTCCGTCTTTGGCATGCGCAGAGCAGCCAGCATAATGCTTGGCTGCTCTGCGCATGCTCAGCTGGCCGACTGGCTTCCCCGCCTTAGGAAGGAAATCGCGTGCAAATGAGCTAACAGCGAGCAGCTCGTTTGCATGCGATTTCCTTCATGCATGCCCATTTTTTACCGATTCACTAAGGGATCAGTAAAGGAAGGGCTCTTTCCGTTCAGTTAGTGCATCTGGCTGACAGTTGGGAACTAATGAAGGGATAAATCTTCGTGGCTCTGACACTTGGCAATGCGCTTTGCTCTCACTGGCACAAAGCAGCGACCTAGAGCCACAGTCTTAAGGGCTGGCTGCAGAGACAGTCTCAACACATAGAGAACTCACAAACTTCTCTAAAACCCCATATTCCTCCCTCTGGTGTCCTGGGTGGGCCTGTGAAGGGAGAGAAGCTGTTGGAGAGGGTTTTTGCTAGTCACAACTAGTATTTCTCCTCTCAACCTTGGCTGTAGACCTAATGTGGGTGTATGTGGAAGTGATTTTATAAGCCTGAAGTGTTTATCAGACACACAGTGTATACACAGTTATCCTATCAATAAAGATAGGAGGGCAGGAATACACCCAAGATAAACACACAGTCACCAGGACCTTTGCATATTTCAGTGCTATAACTAGCGCTTCTGATCTTAGGTGTTTATAAAATGTCAATTTAGGGGTTCTTTGATGGTGTTAAAAATTAGTGTCTTTTACTTGTGAAGCTTTTCTTACTTCACTCGTAGTCCCCCAAATAAGTAACCTGCCAGCAGGTCCCTCTTTCCAGTCTGCCCCCAGCCCCTTCAGCTAGTCAATCCTACTCAGGGCAGGGGAGATGGGGGGGGGGGGGGGTGGAGGTGGTGGCGAAGGGGCTCCAGTTTGTGCAAGACCTTCCCCCCTGTCCAGCCTGCTGCTTCCACCTCCTACCTCCTCCCACATGGGTCCTGAGAAGTGTAAGCACAGGCTGTACTGAAGTGCTGCCTTGTCCCATCTTCCACTGAGGCGTATTTCCTGCTGCATGGAGGCAGGTCACTGTAGTGCTTCAGCACAAGCCCTTTAGTCACAGGCCCGTGAAACATTCCCTTTTATTTATTTAAGTACTACATTTAGTACATTATCCTGCTTATAATCGAACGAGAAAAACGCCCAAGTTCCGACCTAAATCGGGAGATGGACGTTTATCTCACAAAAACGAATAAAGCGGTATAATCGAAAGCCGATTTTTGGACGTTTTCAACTGCACTCCGTCGCGGATGCGGACAAAGTTTATGGGGGCGTGTCAGAGGTGTGGCGAAGGCGGAACTGGGGCGTGGTTATCTGCCGAACAAAGATGGGCGCATTTCACTGATAATGGGAAGAAAGTATGTGTTTTTAGCTAGAATTTAGGACACTTTTCCTGGACCCTGTTTTTTCACGAATAAGGCCCCAAAAAGTGCCCTAAATGACCAGATGACCACTGGAGGGAATTGGGGATGACCTCCCCTGACTCCCCCAGTGGTCACTAACCCCCTCCCACCACAAAAAAATGATGTTTCACACATTTTTATTTTCACCCTCAAATGTCATACCCAGCTCCCTGGCAGCAGTATGCAGGTCACTGGAGGAGTTGTTAGGGGGTGCAGTGGACTTCAGGCAGGTGGACCCAGGCCCATCCCCCCTACCTGTTACAATTGTGCTGCTTAATGCTTATTAGTCGTCCAACCCCCCCAAACCCACTGTACCCACATGTAGGTGCCCCCCTTCACCCCTTAGGGCTATAGTAATGGTGTAGACTTGTGGGCAGTGGGTTTTGAGGGGGATTTGGGGGGCTCAACACACAAGGGAAGGGTGCTATGCACCTGGGAGCTCTTTTACCTGTTTTTTTGGTTTTGTAAAAGTGCCCCCTAGGGTGCCCAGTTGGTGTCCTGGCATGTGAGGGGGACCAGTGCACTACAAATCCTGGCCCCTCCCACGAACAAATGCCTTGGATTTATTCGTTTTTGAGCTGGGCGCTTTCATTTTCTATTATCGCTGAAAAACAAAAACGCCCAGCTCACACATTGTTGAATAAAACATGGGCGTCTATTTTTTCCCAAAATACGGTTCGGTCCGCCCCTTCACGGACCCGTTCTCAGAGATAAACGCCCATGGAGATAGGCGTTTTCGTTCAATTATGCCCCTCCATGTACTACATTATGTAAGGTCGGGGATGCCTAGGAGGAGGTAGGGAGGGTATCAGCAGCAGCCTGGAAGGGGAGGGGGAAGAAGGATAGAAAAGGGGGGAGATGCTGGCCACCTGGGGGGGGGGGGATGCTGACATCTTTGGGGAGGAGGGGTAGAGAGGAGAAACTGACTAATGGGGAGGGGAAATGCTTGAGTTGCTCCTGGGGGGGGGGCTGCATAACTGAAAGTTGGGCTAGGGTGTCCGATACCTTAGTCAGCCCCGATAGAACCCCTGCTTCATAAGAAAAGGTCTGTGGGAAGGAGAACGGCAGCAATGCAGTTGTGGAGGAAAAGATAGGAGCTCTGGAAGGGTGGGAGAGCCTGTTAAGTTGGGTGCTGCTAGTCGGTGGAATGCCAACAACTACATTGCCTATTTAAAAGTCCTGCTGGCCATAGGCCTCCCATAATCCAAACTGGCCAGGTCAGTCCTAACCACCAGGCTTAACACAAACTCCTGCAAAAAGCACACTCCCAGGTCTCAAACAGAAAAGGCCTGACTGGTGAAAACGCAGCATTGGAAGCATGAAACTGGCTCGCTGATGTACTAAAGGCTGCTTTTACCATTGAGCCTATGGGATAAGACCTGGATGAATTAGGCTCCAACTCCTAGAACCCCAATTCAGTGTCTCTCAACTCTGTCCTGATAACACTCACCCAGCAGGACTGTCAGGGGGGCCCAGTTTTGAGAGGGAGATTTCAGAACACCCCCCAGCCCTTCTCCATGCAGCCCTGCCCTACCTCCCACCCACCCCATCTCCTGCCTCCACCCCCTGACACACCTCAATTCCACAGCTGTGACACCAACAAGCTGCCTTCCCCTCTAGGGGCAGGAGACACCAGTCTCGCGATAAAGAGTTGTGAGATTTCGTAGCTTTTATTATGAGCCTGGTCTTGCGTCAGCAGGAGTTTCCATCGTATTAATGCATCTCCTGCTGCCAATGGAGTGCAAGGGTGCTGAGTGGGAATTCTTGGCTCCCCAGCAGAAGTGGTTTATGGTTTATAAAGATTTGTTGAATCGCCTTTTTTTTTTTTTTAACCAGTTCTTTCAAGGCGTTGTACAGTAAAATCAAGCTATGGAAAGGAACTCCAATATATTTATAGGAAAGTACACCAGTCATAAAAGAAATAATCATACATCCTGGCAATGACCAACAACATCACACCAGTGTTCCGGCAGGGTAAACACCAAGTCAAAGGCCTCATTACATAAATTGTTTTTAAGACTCAATTTCAGACCTGCCAAGTCTCCCGCTTTTGCGAGTTATCTCCCGCTGGAGTTCTGGGATCTCCCGCTGAACAGCTCCGTTTCTGCTTTCCAGGGACAGCAGGAAATGCCTTCATTAAACGTCATCTCCTGCTGCCGCTGGAAAGGAAGGCTGTGCCGGGGCAGAACTGTGGTGGTTCTGGGTGAAGCTGTGGGCAGTTCTGAGCGAAGCTGTGGGCGGTTCAGGGCAGAGCTATGGGCGGGCTGGGTGGAGCTATGGGCAGGTTGGGGCGGAGCTATTTGGCGGGTCCTAAAGCTCCCACTCGGGAGGCTGACCCCCTTGGCAGCTCTGCAATTTAAAGTTTTTCAGGGATAATTTGGCTTGAATCCCAAGGAGAAGATTATTCCAAAGGAATGAAGCCACAAATTAAAAGGCACTTTTTCTTGTTTCATGCAGGAGATGACCCGCAAAAGCAGTCTCCCACTGAATGTGTGAGACTTGGCAGATCTGACCTAACCAATCTGGTTTTCAGGATTATGACAAATTCATGAGATAATTTTGCCTAGATTATACATAGATTAGAAGTAAGACCTATTGATACTCAAATATTATCAGTTTCAGGGTTTCAGGTTCCATTCAATACATCAATAGTTAACACACTAACATATACAAATAAATATTAATAAAAAGTGCAAAAAAAGGAGGAAAAGACCTCAGCAACATCTGTTTGACAAAGTACCTCATGAAAGACTCCAGAGGAACTTGGAGAGTCATGGGATAGGAGGTAGTGTCCTATCGTGGATTAAAAACTGGTTAAAAGATAGAAAACAGAGAATAGGATTAAATGGTCAGTATTCTGAATGGAGGGTAGATAGTGGGGTTCCACAGGGGTCTGTGTTGGGACTGCTGCTTTTTAACATATTTATAAATGATCTAGAAATGGGAATAACTAGTGAGGTAATTAAATTTGCCGATGGCACAAAGTTATTCAAAGTTGTTAAATCGCAAGAGGATAGTGAAAAATTGCAAGACCACCTTACGAGACTGGGAGACTGGGCGTCTAAATGGCAGATGACGTTTAATGTGAGCAATAGCAAAGTGATGAATGTGGGAAAAAGGAACCCATTTTAATAATGGTCTATGGTTTCCTTTAGGAAGTCATCCAAACCTATTTTAAACCCTGCTAAGCTAACTGCTTTTACTACATTCTCTGGCAACAAATTCCACAGTTTAATTACACGTTGAGTGAAGAAAATGTTTCTTCGATTCATTTTAAATTTACTTCTTTGTAGGTTCATTGCATGCCCCCTAGTCCTAGTATTTTTGGAAAGAGTAAACAAGTGATTCACGTCCACCCGTTCCACTCCACTCATTATTTTATAGACCTCTATGATATCTCCCCTCAGTCATCTTTTCTCCAAGCTGAAGAGCCCTAGCTGCTTCAGCCTTTCCTCATAGGGAAATCTTCCCATCCCCTTTATCATTTTCGTTGCCCTTCTCTGTAACTTTTCTAATTCCACTATATCTTTTTTGAGATTCGGTGACCAGAATTGAACACAATATTCGAGGTGCGGTTTACATGTGGATCTGCCCTGTGTCCTATTCTAGTGTTTTCCTTCCAGTCCTGGAGTACCCCCTTGCCAGTCAGGTTTTCAGGATATCCACAATGAACATGCATGAACTTGATTTGCATACACTGCCTCTATTATATGCAAATCTCTTTCATGCATTTTCATTGTGGATATCCTGAAAACCTGACTGGCAAGAGATACTCCAGGGCCGGACTTGGGGAAACACTTCCCTAGTCTATAAAACGCATACCTAAACTTTATAGCGTGCAACTCAAAAGGGGGCGTGGTCATGGGAGGGACGTGGGCGGGTCAGAGGCATTCCCAGAAATTGGGCGCGATGTTATAGAATAGGGTTATTTACACGCCCAACGGCCATTAGCTGTGTGCCAGCTTTTACACTAGGTTTCAGCAGGCGTAAGGCGCCATGCCAGATGTGAGATCCGCGCTCAACTATTACAGGCGCTCTGCGTAGAGTCCCTTTGCAGAGTACTAGTTTAGCACAGATTTTCCCAAACCTAACCGCTAATCACCGATAATCGGCTGCTAACAAGCAATTATCAGCACTAATTGGCACTAATTAGAATTTACATGCGCAATTCTCTAAGGACCCTGTTTACTAAGGCGCGCTAGTGTTATTAGCATGTGCTAATGCTAGTGACACCCATATATTTTATTTATTTATTTATTTGCAGTATTTGTATCCCACATTTTCCCACACACAAAACAGGCTCAATGTGGCTTACAAGTCAATAAGAAATAGGGTAAGGGAGGGGTACATGTGTAAAATAAGGTACAAAATAATAAGGAATAAAATGGTCCTTTGAGTCAATATAATGTAGAGTCTATTGAGTAGCATCAGTAGGGTAGGCCTTACAAAACAGATAGGTCTTTAAAGAGCGCCTAAAGTCTTGATGATCATGCAGCGTTTTCACACAGTTCGGTAATGCATAGTCCTATGGGTGTCTGTTATTGCGCGCTAAAAATGCTAGCACGCCTATAGCACAGCTTAGTAAACAGAGCCCCTAGTGTATTCGGTAAATTGGCATGTGTAAATTCTAATGTGCGGATCACAAGGGAGGTGTGGCCATGGGAGGAGCATGAGTGGATCATGGGTAACCCTGAAAACTACGCACACTGTTACAGAATGTGCCCAATCTGTGCCTAAATAGACGTTGGTATTTACACCTGGTTCTAGTTGGCTCCTAAATTTTAGTGGCGGGATGGCAACTACATATCTCTCTATATAATAATTGGTCAATCTGCCTCCCTGGATGGCTGGCTGGCTGGGTTCGTAACTGTATGCTAATGAGCTTACGTCAGCCCGCCTTCAGCGTTCCCTTCCCTCTCAGTGTCCTGCCCTCGCAGAAAGACGAAATGACGTCAGAGGAAGACGGGACACTGAGAAGGAAGGCTGGAGGCAACGCGAGTTGAGCCTGCCGCCGCTGCAACCTCAGGTATGGAGGGGAGGGGAGGATCACTAGACAGGGAGGGGAGAATCTCTGGACGGGGAGGGGAGGTCAGGGCAGGGGAGAATCGCTGGACATGGAGGGGAGGGCAGGGGAGAGAGACGAGAAACACTTAGCCTTCCTATGGCCTGTTTCATTTGTTTCGAAACTGGCTTTTTTGCTTGTATTCTATAAACTGTTCTTAACTTTAGGCTAGGTTTGTAGAATAAGGCTAAGCGCAGTTTTTTTGGCGCCAATGTTTTGTGTGTGTGTGGGGGGGGGGGGGGAATCTGGCCCATTGTGTGCAAACCTCTCTCTTGCATGTCCATTGTGGTAATCCTGAAAACCCGTCTGGACTATATGTGCCTCTGGGAGAGGGTTGAGGAGCACTGCCCCACTACACCACATGCTGGGAAAATGCAGCAAGCTGGACAGAAAATACAGGACGCTAGCAGAATCTCACTAAAAACAGAACAAGGGACCGCAAATCAGAAATAGAAATGTGCAGACAGCAACTAAACTGAAAATACCAGGAGGCCAGAGTCCGCATGCAGTGCAACACTAGATAAAGAGAAATGGATTTCCGTTTCTACTGTGCAAAATCTGAACAGAGAAAGGTTCAGGCAAAAACTGAATGAGAAACCCCACAAGAGGCCACGTTCTGCATGTAGTGTAACATTGGAGAAAAAGAACCAGAAATATGCATTTCCTCCAATACTAAACACCAGAACTAGAGAACTGTCTTCATTATTTTTCTTCTGCACTGTGTAATTCTTTCTTTTTGCCATGCCTTGTATTGTTTTGGTAGCGCATGGATAAACTGTCAGGCCGGAGAATGTTCTTGAATCTGAACCAGTGATGGACATAAACAGCAAGGAAGCAGAAAAGTAGAGAAAAACATGAATGGAAACAGGGAGATGGAAAGGGAGTGTTTAGTTTTCAGCAGCGAAGGCAAGAGACGAGGGAGCAGATGCTGAGGTTCCAGCTTTTCCTATTTTCTGAAGTATTTTAGCATCTTCTTTTGACCCACAGGCACGTTGTAAATTTGCTGCTATGTAACACTGGAGTCTCTGCTCCTGTGACTGCCAGAAGTCCAGGGCTCCTGGGCTGGTGCCTGTGCTTTGCATCCGCACTGCAGGAGGGGCCCAGAGGACTGGGCTTTGGTCCAGCACAGAGCAGGATTGCGGCTGGGAGCCTAGTGCACGAGGCCTGCCTGCATCCGGCAAGGAAACGAATGCCAGAGACAGCTACGCTCCATGCGTCCGTCACCGACACTCCACCTCCAGCAACCTGCCCCTGTTTTAGGGGAGTTGGCAGCTCCTGGGTGGATGGACAGCTGAGACGTGTTATGATTACAGCTGTACCGAATAGCATATTTTACTATTTGGCTGAATACAAATAATGAAAAATATTATTTGGCCAAATACGAATAATGAGCACTGAGCCTTAACATAACAAATAATAAAAGAAGCACCCTGAAATCAGAGATCAAGTGTTTATTTCAGTAGGATTTAGGACAGTAGAGCCCCAGATTATTTATATTCGAATTTAAATCACTATTCGGCCGAATATGAATCGAATACGAATATTCGGAACAGCCCTAATATGATACTGACACCTAGTGGTCAACCAAAGAGAAGCAGCACTGAATGGAGCTACCATCAGCAGAACAAGGGCCTGAATATTATGAATACAGCACTGACGGATGAAAAGCACATTTTCATCAAAGCCCCATGCACCCATCACACCGATGCACATAAAGCCAAATACAGCACAAAGAGCTAAAGAGCAGACATGAGGAGAGAGATTTTTTTTTTCAAAACACATCATTTTGACACAATATAAGGTCCACATCTTTTATTCCAAAAAGCAGCAGGGCTGACTGTATCACTTTTTGTACATAGCCTTGCTTTTCAGTCCCTACTGATTCATTCAAACGAGGCCTCACAAGTGAATCTTGGCACACGGCCTTACATCCTTCATCGGCCACCTCTGCCAAAAGGACATGTAAAAACACGGAAGAAGAAAAGGTGACCTAGGCATAGGACTTAGAAGGACAGCAACGCAGCCAAGTTAATTTTTGGAGCAGTTTGGCTTTACGCTTGCATTGATTTTGCTTATAACTTCATATCAATATGACTTTGCTTTTAACCCAAAGCGTGTTTGCCCACGTCCCTCGCTGGCCCCTGCCCTAAACCTCTAGGGGGCATCCTCAGCCACTGCAGCATGTGCTTTTCAGCACCACAACAGCCCCGTCACTACTGCTGGAAGCCTCCATCTTGGGCCACAGTAGCAAAAAAAAAAAAGGCTGTTCCCTGTATCAGCTGCACTAAGACCTGCTCAACCAGTTCTGTGCAGAGTGAGAACCAGTGAAAGAGACAGCCAGCCCGGGTGCACAGGAAGGGCCACAGGTGCCAGGTAGTTTCTCCCTACAGAACCGGAGCTGAGCTAGTCTGGGATTTTCACCCACTGCATGCAGGGGGCTTGTAGTTCTTGTATCTTAAGTCCCGGAAGGAACTGAGAGTAAATCTGAGAAAAGAAAGGATTGCATGGCCTGAGAAACTCCAGCCTGGGAAGCCTGTGGGGGAGAGAGTCCACAGAAGGACATTTTGACTCCTGAGGCAGGCGATTAGATTTCTAAAACACGATTCAGTGTAGAGTCTGCATGTATTTTGATATCCAATAAATCTACTGCAATCAACCTCTGGTTATATATATTTTTCTCTTTCTTAGTCCCTTCTCCACTTTTTGGATTTTTTTAAGTAAATCTGGTGTGGCATCTTTCTAGAGAAATGGACCAACTGTCCGCATCTCAGAGACCTGCCAGATACAGGATCAGCTCTCTCCACTGTGCTCTTTGGAGGTAAGGACAGGGATGGTCCTAGTTTCTTTCTCCTCCTTTGAGCTTCTGGCTCTATTAGAGCTAGCTTGCTTTGGGCAAAGGATAATGGGATTTGATATACCACCTTTGTATGCTACAATCAAAGCAGCTTACATTTATGATATGCGTGTAATTTCTCTGTCCTTAGTGGGCTCACAATCTTAAGTTTTTGTACCTGGGGCAAGATGCTGTAGTGGGAATCAAACCCGGTTCTCCAGGTTCTTAGCCCACTGTACGAACCATTAGGATAGGGGTTCTCAACCCAGTCCTTGGGACAGAGCTTACCAGTCAGGTTTTCAGGATACCCACAACGAATGTTCATGAAAGATATTTGCTTACCCTATCTCCATTGTATGCAGATTTATCTCATGAATATTCATTATGGGTACCCTGAAGACCTGACTGGCTAGGTGTGTCCTGACGACTGGGTTGAGAACCCCTGACCCAGGTGTTGCCATGAGCAGTGGCTGAGACTTCCTCGCCCTCAGGAACAATGAGTTCTGCCTCTTCAGCATCCCCCGACCCAGAGATGCCAACTTACCCAGTTCCAGGCTGGAGATTTTTAGGACAGTCCTGGATTTCTGACCACCTCACTCTGGTGCATCATGGGACTTGCAGCACTGATTTCAATGGAAAAAAACAATATACACATGAATTGCATCAGCAAATAAAATTCAGAAGAAATATTATAATACTCAAATAAAACTACCTAAAAAAAAATCATTTTTCGATAAATTAATCAAAGATAGTGACAACAACTCCAGTCAACTTTTCTCAATTGTTAATGCACTTACAGGAAGGAACTATCGTGTGTCAATGACACAAACCCCTGTATTGCAGAGGTTTTTGGAGATTTTTTTTCCAGTCAAAATTAGGGGAGGGGGGATCTTTTACTAAAGATTAGCTCAGGTTATCTGTAGCAGGTTCCATTTTATTCCTATGGGCCCTTCTTTAGCAAAAGACCCCCTAGATATCTTTCCGGTGGGTTGGGTGAGACCAGGGATTTGGGGTATACACTGGAAAGGATTGGCTATTATTGTTTGCAACAAATTCTAAATGCAAAAACTTCCACTCAATACAAAACTGCAATAGTGGGTGGGGAAAAGCCTCAAAGAGCTCCCAGATCAAATATCAATCTGTCGGAGCTAAAACAGACCAACTGGTCTTCTCTTCATCATAGGCAAAAACCCCTTCTGGGCAGCCCTAAAAAGATTTTTTGGACCGTAGTAAATGTTCTACATTTTTTATTTTTTTGAAGTTAAGAATTTTTTAGAGAAAAAGCATGTTATTTTCTATAACATACTTAAATATAATGCAATGCACTTAGCTTTATTGCTTGGTATTCAGTATTACTACTGCTTCATGCTGCGCTGTTCCCTGTTAGGTTACCCTGAGCCGACATTGGCCAGCGTTTCGCTGCTTCTTCAAGGTCTCGGGTAATTATTGGAACTCGTTACACAGCGTTTCAGATACAGCATGTTTAGGGCTGCCCAGAAGGGGTTTTTGCCTATGATGAAGAGAAGACCAGTTGGTCTGTTTTAGCTCCGACAGATTGATATTTGATCTGGGAGCTCTTTGAGGCTTTTCCCCACCCACTATTGTAGTTTTGTATTGAGTGGAAGTTTTTGCATTTAGAATTTGTTCTTATCTCCACACCACCAAATATATTTGTTTAGTTGTATTATTGTTTGTATACAGTGGTTATTTATTTCTTTAAAATTGGATCAGATTTCAGTTTTGGTGTGTTATTGTGCGTTTTTTCTAGTGAAAAAGGTGCCGGTACTGAAATGCCAGGCCACCCTTCAGAGGTGGGGTGATCACTGAGGAACCCACCTCACAATCGCCAGCCCTCCCACACACAATAGCCAGGCCCCCTGACACCATCACAGAATCTATGACAAGGCAGAATTTGTGGGTACAGACTGAGCATTTTCATTAAAACTTGGGGTCCATGGGTCAATTTTAGCAGACAGTGGAAAAGGTGCCTGTACTCAGTACCCCCAAATACCCCCTGAAAAAAGCCCTGGTTATTAAATATGGGATTTTAATTTCCTTCTGTAGCGATTGTGCTGTTGTTAATTTTCCTGTATTGGATGTATTCCCATTTATTTAATAAAGTTAAATTTAAAAAAATAGACATCTTTCGCTGGAATAACTCTATAACATTTTAAAAAGATAATGACACATCTGATACAAGACTAGACCCTTTTCCAGAGTCTTTTTGAACTGTGTTCTTTAATTTTACTATCTAAAATAATTGCAATTTTGTTTTAATTTAAACCAATACTGTGTTGTTGTTTTTTTTTCCTGTTTACTGTTTAATTGATCTCCTTGTCTTGTTTCACTCTCCCTATTTAGTGTCTAAGGAAGAGAATAGAATTACCTGACTGAAATAATTCCTATATATTACTTCCTCTGTATTTCCGGCAAGTTGTTTTTATTTATTTTTATTACATTTGTACCCTGTGCTTTCCCACTCATGGCAGGCTCAATGCGGCTTACATGGGGCAATGCAGGGTTAAGTGACTTGCCCAGAGTCACAAGGAGCTGCCTGTGCCTGAAGTGGGAATCGAACTCAGTTCCTCAGGACCAAAGTCCACCACCCTAACCACTAGGCCACTCCTCCACTCTTGTAAAAATTTAAATGGTTATAAATAAAAAATTTTAACCCCCACCCCCCCCCCCCAATACTGTCAACTTGATCCAGTTCCTATTAAATGGTTAAAAGTGGAAAGACATGGTCTTACTCTATTGTTGTTACCTATGCGTAATCAAAGTCTCACAACTTTTTACATTTGTCCAATATTGAAGTCCTCCCTTCCACTGTACAAAATTATAGACCTGTTTTTAACTTAAACTTTCCAGCGGACATATTAGAGCAAATGGTACCTAAGCTTTATTGAAAAGACTAATGTTATACACCCCCCCCCCCCCCCCCGACAACTGGGTCTTCGCAGTGGACACAGCACAGTAAGACCAGGGAAGCCAAGGTCCTGCTTCCAGCAATGCCAAGTTACCCAGTTCCAGGCTGGAAACCTTTTGGCCAATCCTGGTTTTGAACTTATATCTCAAAGCAGTGTGGGGTTTGTAGTGCCTGATCTTGCCCTTTGAAGTCAGTGCTGCAAGTCTGATAATGCACCAGGATGGGGTGGTCAGAAATCCAGGACTGTTCCAAAATCTCCCTCCTGGAACTGGGTAACTTGGCATCTCTATGCTTCTGCCCTGATGCTCTTTGGCTCTTAGATTGCAATCCACTTGTACAGGGAAATAACTTGTATACCTGCTTGTAACTTACCTTGAGCTCGGAGGCGGAAAAAGCTTGTAATTCCATCTCAAATCCCTCTCAATTCCCTTTAGTTCAGGCCTCGGTAGGGTTACCATATAGCTCCAGAAAAAAGAGGACAGATTGATCCAATCTGGATTTTACTTCTATTGAAAGCAATGGAATTAAAACCATGGACTGCCTCGATCTGTCCTCCTTTTTCTGGACTTTTTAGAGTTTTTTTTAATTTTTATTAAATGGAGGAAAATGACCTCAAAAGTCTTTGCACAGCAGCAAGATTAATTTCTTCGTGCCAGCACCTCATAGACTCAGAAATTATCATGGGTCAAAAAAACTTCACTTTTTAAAAATAAGCTTCCTAATTTTTTCATTTTTAAATTTTAATTTTAAAAATTAAAATTTGAAAATTAAAAAAGAAATGGAAAAATTATGAAGCTTACTTTTAAAAAAGTGGGGGGGTTTTGACCCATAATAATATCGGAGTCTATGAGGTGCCGCCACAAAGAAATTAATCTTGCTGCTGTGCAAAGACTTTTGAGGTCTTTTTCCTCCATTTAATACAAATTTAAAAAACTCTAAAAAGTTCTAAAATTTGGACAATGTGAATGAATGAAAAATTGGGATATTTTGTCTTCAGCTTTAAAGGTTGTCTGTTCTATGAAAATTGTTTGCAGAATGCGTGTCTCCTTTTTCTGGAGCCATATGGTAACCCTAGGCCTTGGCTGGGGGGTCATGTACCTTTGATTATCCCATATGCTTTGTAAAACTGCTTTGTTATTGTGTTTATGAAGGTGGTGTAGCAAAATGTCAAATAAACTAAGCCTAAGGTTGCTAACTAGATCCGATTTGCCTGACAGTGCTGATCCAGTCCGGGGTTTACCCTAGTGCATGCTGGGACTTGTAGTTCTGATCTCATTGCAGTCTCTAAGTAAAGCAAGACTAAAGTCCCTGCATACACTGTGATAAACCCAGGAGTGGATCAATCCTGTCGAATGACTTTGGATCCAGTTGGTAACCTTCAGGGCAGGGGCGACAGGGGCGGTCACACAGGGCCCCGTGCTCCTAAGGGCCCCCGCATCTCTGGCACGTTTGCCTCTTGCCTCGGAACACCTCCCTGCTTCATACTTTAATGTGCATCCACATTTCAGTAGAGAGCATCAGGTAGCGGCAGCTGCCGAGCCCAGAGCCCCCTCGCTGCTACGTCCCATCTCCTTTTGATGTCACTTTCTGCTTCCGCAATGCAGCAGCAAGGAGGCTCTGGGCTCAGCAGCTGACCGGATATGAAAATCACTGCACTGTCTGCTGCTCTGTACTGAAACGTGGTGGATGTACATCAAGGTACGGGGTGAGGTGGGTTCTGAGAGCTCTAAACCTCCTTTTAAACTCTGATAAATTATGGTTTATGGTGGCGGGCAGGGGGACAGGGGGCGTGGGGGGTGGGAGGTGCAGGTGCGGGGGGGCCCACTGAACTGGTCTGCACAGGGCCCCACAATTGCTAAGACCGGCCCTGGTAACCTTAACTAAACCTTGCAGACATGGGACCTAAATCTGGCCAGAAAGTACTGCTTTTGCATGATGACTGGGACTCCCTTCCCCCAGGGCAATGGTTTCCCAAACCTGGTCCTGGAGGCACCCCAGCCAGTCAGGTTTTCAGGATATCCACAATGAGTATTCATGAGAGAGATTTGCATGCAGTGGAGGCAGTGCATGCAAATCTCTCTCATGAATATTCACTGTGGATATCCTGAAAACCTGACTGGCTGGGGTGCCTCCAGGATCAGGTTTGGGAACCACTGCCCCGGGGGCTCTTAGTGCTGCCTTTTCAGCATGATCAGGCCCAGCAATACCAGCAGCAAAAGACCTGAGCAGGGAATCTGATCCAACTCTCTCCACATGGCAGTGGACAGCTGCCCGTGATGTGTGTTTGATATGTTTCTGTGTAATGTAATATGTGTATGTGTCTGATGTCACATTCCTTTCCTGGACTGTGTGAGGTCAGTTCTCAGTATTGGCCTAGCAGTTCTCAATACAGCTGGGAATGTTCAGAGCTGGCAGTTTGAGAGGAGAAAGACAGTGTGGGTGTTTATGCAGAGACAGGGAGTGCCTGAGGATGGTTACACAGCCTGGCATTCATGACATCATGCCCTTGTTCCCTTCATCCTTCCTTCTGTTGCTTTCCTGTCAGCCTGTACCAGGCTTCTCTTTGTCCGCTCCAGCCTGGCTCCTCCTATTTTAATTTTAATCTAAAGTAGTTCTTAATTTTCCTATTCACGAGGCTCTTTCTCCTCAACATCGGAAAGGCTCTAACTAACCACTTTCTTTCATTTCACCATTGTGACAATTCTCATTGGTGGAGAGGACTCTGGGGTGGTCAAGGGTTAAGGATGAAGCAAGCAGGACCACTGGATGGGATATTCTTGGCACCATGAGGAGGACAAGAACTTCTGCATTAAGAATTCATCTCCCCATTGTGTTGTCTTCAGGTGCCAGCAGTCCCCAGGCTCAGGGTGCATCAGATCAGCGCTTTAGAGCATGATACTGGTCATAGCGGCAGCATTGCAATGAAGACTGGTATAGCAGAACACATTCACAATAGGAAGGCTACTTCAGAAGCTGGGGAAGTCTGCAGTAAGAGCACACAGAGGAATTGGGGACCAGAAAATAGCATAATCCCAGTAAGGAGTCCAGATTTGATGAACAACAGCATCCTAGCAAGGAACATGGGTCTAAAGAGTAGCAGGAACTTAGTAGGGTCAGGAATCAAAGCAGCCCAATGGGGAAGGGAGGGAGACCCTAGACCAAGCACCCTCCACTGGCAGAGGCACTGCATGGACCTGAGCTAGAGATCCTAGTGAGCTGGAGCCCATGAGCTAAAGCTCAGGGCAGGAGGCTGCAAGCACCCAGTAGATGAACAGATCCATTCCTTGTTGCTCACTCTTAGAGATAAGTAGTGTTTGTCACAGTAACATAGTAAATGATGGCAGATAAAGACCCTGATGGTCCATCCAGTCTGCCCAACAAGTAGTTAGAGCTGTGTGGGCCCCAGTCACCCATACTTTAACGCTGGTTGTCAAGTTTCCACCATGCCAACCATATAGGCAACCAAACATGATGTAGCCTTGGTGATACCCACATTTCACCCCCGAGTATTACTGACAATATTCAACTTACAGTCAAGACATCTTCTTTCCCCCCTGAGCTGCACAGCACCCTCACTCGCAGCACGTGACAATAAAAGGATCTATATCACTGGAGTTGCCCAAGTGTCTCCTGTCTTTTGCCATTTGTGGGACACAGACCGTAGAAGTCTGCCTGGCATCGGGCTTGGTTCCCCCAATGCTGCAGTTGCTGAATCTTCTTTCGGTCTTTTACCATTTGCGGTACACAGACCGTAGAAGACGATCTAGCATCAGCCTCAGTTCCCACTACCCTTGCCCAGGGTAACATCTCAACCATCATGTTGTGTTTCCATCTTCTTTGTATTTAGGCATCCCCTGTGTCTATCCCACTCATTTTTTAAATTCGCTCACAGTTTTTGACTCTACCATCTCTCCTGGATTGCTGTTCTAGGTGTCTACTATCCCCTCTGTGGAAAAGTATTTCCTGACGTTACTCCTAAGCCTACCTCCCTGTAACCTCCATTCATGTCCTCTAGTTCTACTGCCCCTACGTTTCTGGAAGAGGTTTGTTTGAATAGTAATACCTTCAAGTACTTTAGTGTCTATATCATATGACCTCTCTCTCTCCTTTTCTCTAGCATATACATATTCAAGTCCTCCAGTCTCTGCTCATTCATCTTATGTCACAAACCCTGTACCATTTTTGTCGCCTTTCCTCTGACCCACCTCATTCAGTGTCACACAGAGTCAATGCCGGGGCTCAGATTCTGGTTCTACGTTTCTTCACTGGTTCTAATCCTGAAAGGCAGTATATCACATACCTAATAATAAGCATATTTCTCCTGCCAGAGTGGCTCGAAAGATAAAGGCTTGCCTGCCACTGGTGAACAAAGGAGGGAAAGACAGGGCTAGATTTAAGATTTTAGTGCACATAGGCAGAACAGGAGGGAGCATTTGTAGTTTGGAGAGCTGAGGAGGTTCCCTTGGAGATTACACAGCAGGAATCAGGGTATTGGCCCAGAGTGCCATGGTGATGCCTCTTTGAAATGGCAGTGATATGCAGCCCTAAAGTAAGTAGAAGGGGGCTCTTTTCTGACCTGGGCTTGGGGAAAGGTGCAAGGAGGAGGTAGTGCAGACAGTTCCCCCTTTGCACTGTTTGTGATTTCTCCTGGACTTCTGGTCTTTCCTCCTCCGTCCATCAGGTGGCAGCCTAGGATCACCCAGTAGGACTGCAGGCATCAACAGCTGGTTTCAGTGGCAAAAACCCTGTAAATAAACATGACAATCTTTGGGGAAAGGTGACCAAAGTAGCAGGGCTGTCCGCTAAGTTTCAGCAGCACTTAAGCAGTTATTGCCGCTGAAAATCAGCAGTTAGCACCTAAGTGGAAACCGGCTGTTTTGGTGGCGTTCCGGAGGGCAGAGTTGACACTTTGCCGATTAAGTGCCAATATTCAGCTCTTAGCCGGCCAGAGTAACCACATAAATGGGACCGTATAAAACGCAGTCCTAGCCTTATGCGGCAACTCATGGCTGGTTAACTTCTGAATATCGATTTAACTGGCCGTGTGTTAGCCAGTGCTGCATAAATCAGATATTCAATGTCGAGCCCGGATGTGGCCTACCATTGAATATTCCTGAATAATGCTGGCGGTGGTCAGCAAAACGCTCACCGCTACCAGCTGAATATTGAACCCCCCCCCTCCTCATCTTCTTATTTCACAGAGAAGAGACCCTACTAATAGTTTCTAAAGTATAGTGATGAAGCCCAGAAAAGAATACGTCCCCATTTATCATACTTATCATCTAGTTTAATATTATTATATAGAGAAGACAGAGGAGAGTGATTACTGGACAGTGTCTCTTTATGATCAGTGACACTACTGCCTCTAGAAGGACCCTCTGCTTTCTCAGCTTGGCTTGATTTCATGTCCGTCTTGTCTTCTGGCATTTGGGCATCTGACAGGTGACAGTGTTTTCATTTATTGGGATTTATTAACTGCCTTTATGAAGAGATTCAGCCGAGGCAGTGTACAGTAGGTACAATTTAACATCAAACTTACAATTTTGTTAACAGCGTAACAAGAGTAAAATGTACGCAGAATGAAAGAGGAAAACTTGAAAACAGCAAATTGAAGCCTAATAATAAGACTACCATGAAACAGGGTCAAATATATACTCATTTAACCAGGGCTTTTTTTGAGGGGGTACTTGGGGGTATTGAGTCCCGGCAACTTTTCCACTGTCTGCTAAAATTGACCCATGGAACCCAGGTTTTAATCCAATTCTGTCTTGTCATAGATTCTGTGATTTGTTGCAGGGGCCCTGGCTATTATGGGGTGGGTCCCTCAGTGATCGCTCCACTCCTGAAGGGTGGCCTAGCATTTGAGTACCGGCACCTTTTTTGCTAGAAAAAAACACACAGCATTTAACAGCACTGAAATTCAAATAACAGAGATATAATATGATGTAAGCATAATACATTAAGCACACAATTAGAACATTCAAACAAGTTAGCTATGATACCAATGTGGGAGAGTTACAAAGGGCAGGAATTTCTGGCATGGATGGGGGTGGAAGGGAGCTCTGGCAATGTGGGCTGTGACTGGCAAGGGAGCTGCGGACCTGCAGATATAGGGGAGGGGCCTGGATTTTGGTAATCACTCCAGCACACAAAGGCAAAAATGTTTCTGGCATCACAAGTCAGCCATTGGTCACAAAGCAGGAGAACCTAGCGTCGAGGTGTCTCCCTGCATGTCTAAATTTTGTCTTCAGCAATAAGGGTCTCCTCTCCCAAAAGGTTAAACCAGTGGTTCCCAAACCTGGTCCTGGAGGCACCCCATCTAGTCAGGTTTTCAGAATGGGCTATCGAAATCACAATGGTTTCAAAATATTCACTCGCAAAATGCCAAAATCATAAATACCTCAAACATGGAAATGGCTTCTTTTATTAATGATATTTACTTACAAATGAAACTTCTTTCTATGTAGCTGAGATACATCAAAAAACATAAATGTGATATATCACACATTAATATATCTGATGAACCAGAGACTGGATAATAATCAAATAATAGACCATAATTCAAATCTTTCAGTTTACGCTCTGTAGAATCTTCAATGTATTAGTCACATTGAAAATCAATGGCAAACACTTTCCTTATAAACCATGAAGACTTCAAAAATTGAAGCAATTGTAATCATCCATAAAACAGAATGATCACTTCTTGATTATTACCAATCCTTTCCTATTGATTGAAAATGTCCCAGTGACAGTCTGTAAAGCTTCACAAATGAATACTCCATAACCAAAATGTGGTCCGAAGACTGTTTCCTTCCACATCTGAGTCTTGTCTCGACATGCACGCATGTTTTAGCCTAAATCGATGTCTCCAGGAGACTAGACAGAAAAATATATATACATATTAAAAAAAAACACATCCAAATCTCTCTCATAAATATTCATTGTGGATATCCTGGCTGGGGTGCCTTCGGGACCAGGTTTGGGAACCACTAGGTTAAACAGTATCTCAAGGAATTAAGGCCTCATCTTCCAATGGGATGGGGGGGGAGAGGATTTCATCCCCTTCAGTGGAAGGGATTCTTTACTCCAGGAGAGGGGAAATTAGGGAATTTTGCCACTTCTGAATCAGTTCTACAGAAAGTGAGTAGAACGATGTGGTAGCCATGTTAGTCCACTTTTAAAGGTAATAATTATAAATAAAACAAAACAGAGAAAAGAAAATAAGGTGATACCTTTTTTATTGGACTAAATACATTTTACTTTGTTAAGTACTGTCTGGTGGGTGTCAAAATATTTCATCATTTTGACTTCAAATGTCTTACATTCCTGGACTGTCAAAATGCCCTTTTAGTATTTTCACCACAAAATCATTGATGCAGTGTTCTGGTTTTATAAAGTACTGTCCCACAGAGGTGACTTCCTGGTTGCATTGCAATGTTTAATATGATGTCTGTGTAAATTGATTCTCGTCTTTAGCATCTGGTTTGTCTCTCCAATGAGCACCCTCCTTCACACTTTTTGCATTGAATGATATATACCACATTTGAAGATGAGCATGTGAAGGATCCCCCTATGCTGAATGTTTTACCCATTTGAGTGACTATCCAGCTTATTTTTGAAGGAGATCGCAAGCCATCTTCCGACACAAATCGGGAGATGGCCGGCGATCTCCTGAATCCGGCCAAATCGGTATAATCAAAAGCTGATTTTGGCGGGCGCCAACTGCTTTCTGTCGCAGAGCCGGCCAAAGTTAAAGGGGGCATTTCGGAAGGGTATGAAAGGCGGGACGGGGGCGTGGTTATGAGATAGCTGGCTTCGGCCAATAATGGAAAAAAGAAGGCCGGCTCTGACGAGCATTTCGCCGGCTTCACTTGGTCCATTTATTTTTACGACCAAGCCTCAAAAAAGTGCCCCAATTGACCAGATGACCACCGGAGGGAATTGGGGTTCACCTCTCCTTACTCCCCCAGTGGTCACCAAACCCCTCCCACCCAAAAAAAAGAAATTAAAAAACATTTTTTTGCCAGCCTCTATGCCAGCCTGAAATGTCATACCCAGCTTCCTGACAGCAGTATGCAGGTCCCTGGAGCAGTTTTTAGTGGGTGCAGTGCACTTCAGGTAGGTGGATCCAGGCCCATCCCCCCCACCTGTTACACTTGTTACAGTAAATGGGAGCCTTCCAACCCCCCCCCCCCAAAAAAAACCCACTGTACCCACATGTAGGTGCCCCCCTTCACCCATAAGGGCTATGGTAATGGTACACCATTACATTGTGGGTAGTGGGTTTTGGGGGGGATTTGGGGGGCTTAGCACACAAGGGAGGTATGCACCTGGGAGCAGTTTTTGAAGTCCACTGCAGTGCCCCCTAGGGTGCCCGGTTGTTTGTCCTGGCATGTCATGGGGACCAGTGCACTACAAATGCTGGCCCCTCCCACGACCAAATGCCTTGGATTTGGCCGGGTTTGAGATGGCCGGCATCGGTTTCCATTATCGGCAAAAAATGATGCCGGCCATCTCAAACCCAGCCATCTCTGACATTTGGCCAGTCCCAACCGTATTATAGAAACAAAAGATGGCCGGCCATCGTTTTTGATAATACGATTCGGGACTGCTCTTTGTGGCACTGGCCATATAGATGGCCGGTGCCGTTTGATTATGCCCCTCCATGGGATCCTATGAAATATGTTGGCACAGTTTGCAGCTTGGTATATTGCAGGGACATGTGCTGTTCTCTTCTTTTTGAGCTTGTATTGGGAGTTTGCTTTTCCCTCATTTCTGTTTCAAATTAGGTAGCCGTCGGAAGGCCAGCACTGGTGGAGCTGGAAATATCTCTTTCAGTAATTCATGCTCCTGAAGTAGTGACTGTGGATCTTTTATGATTTTTCTCAATTTATTTTAGCTCTGGATTGTATATCACTTCAAGGGGGATTCTCTGTGGTTTTCTTTTCTTTGTACTGCAATAGGGTTTTCTCTGGATATTTTAAGTAAAGAGGCAATATTCTTGGAGATTATTTGGGGGTTGTAGCTCTTTTATTTGAAGCATTCAGTCAGGATTTGGAGGTGTTTTTCTCTGTCTCTTGAGTCAGAGCAGATAGGGTGGCATTGTGGAGCTTGGCTGTGTATAATGGATTTTTTTAATATGTTAAGGGTGGAAGCTGGAGTTGTAGAGATAGCTGTATCTGTCTGTAGGTTTCTTGTATATACATGTTTGTATATAGCCATTGTTGATGGAAACTGTGGTGTCTAGAAAATTGACTTTTTCTGGAGAGTAGTCCATTTTAAATTTGATAGTAGGATGGTATGTATTGAAAGAACTGTAAAATTGTTTGAGAATCTCTTCTCCCTCAGTCCCAATCATAAAAATGTCATCAATATACCAGTAGTATTTTAGGGGTTTAGTCTGATCTGTATTCAAAAATGTCTCTTCCAGTTCTGCCATGAAGAGGTTAGCATATTGTGGTGCCATTCTGGTGCCCATTGCAGTGCCCATGATTTGCAGATAGATATTATTGTTTTTTTTTTATTTATTTATTTATAAGTTTCATATAATTACAAGATATACTTGTTTAAGATAACTCGGAATTGAAAAATCATTCAAAAGAAATCACAATAATATTTCACATATCCTTAGAAACAATATTTTCCTATCTTAGACCACAAATAAGGGGGAGTTAAAGAACTTGAGGAGACAAAATCAAATTATTTCCCTTATTTAGGTAATAGGACCTAGACCGCCCCACGGGTTCTCAATACTTCATTATTCCCCTTAGTCCAAGAGGTCACTTGACAATCTTCTTTGTTTCAACAAAACTTTTCAATTGTTCAGGTTCAAAAAAAATGTACTTATTATCCAAATATTTAATTTGACATTTACATGGATATGCTAGCAAAAAGCTAGCTCCCAGAGCTTTAACTTCATCTCTCAACAAGAGGAACTCCCGTCTTTTTTCCTGGGTAATTTTAGTGACATCTGGGTAAATCCACAAGCGAGATCCCAAAAAAGTTTTTTGAGCATTTTTGAAATACAGTTTCATAATTGAATTTAGGTCTTGTTCAAAGACCAAAGAAACAAGTAAAGTTGAACGAGTATAAACTGCAGGTAATGAATTTTCCAGAAAAGCCGTTAAGTTTTGTAATCCTTCAGCTTGAATTCCGTGTTCTTCTGATTTTCTCCCTTGTTCCTCCATTTTTTTTTTTGGTATTGGAAGGTAATATATTTTATTTATAGGAGGAATCATCTCAGAGGAACAACCGAGAACCTCAGTAAGATATTTTTTAAATAGTTCCAAACCACTCAGTTCAACCATTTTGGGGAAATTTAAAACTCTCAGGTTAAGTCTCCTATTATAGTTCTCCAATTGATTTATTTTGCTATGAATAAAAGTTTTATCTTTTACCAAAGAGAGTGTTGTATTTTTTATAGTAGAAATCTCTTGTTGAAATACTTCATTCTGTATAGCAGTATCTTGCTTGATTTTTTCAAATGAGGCTTGCAAAGAATCTACTTTAATCACTAAAGAAGTTGTATCAGCAGCTGCCTTTAGAACTGTTTGATTTAAAGTTTTTAACATTGCCCATATGGCCTCAAGGGTTACCTCCGTGTGAGCTGCATGCTCTTGTTGTTGAAGATCCCTCCCGTTCACTGCCTCAGCAGCGCCAGCCGCCGAATAGTCCACAGCGTCAACTTCGGACGTTGTTGGAGAATCCACCGCTTCTCGGTAGTGCGCGGGACACGGGGGAGGGGAAATATCCGGTGAGGATAGAGTGATGGCATCGTGTTCCAGGGAAGGCGTCGCTCCTCCGACCCCCTCCACAGCAGAACTCCTCACCGATGTAGCCCGTGGCGTGCTTGTAGCGAAAGCGTCGAGGGTCGACTGGACCGATCGGGTGGTCGTCGCTGCGGGTGGTAAGCTCTTGACCACCCCTTTCCTTTTAGTATGGGGCATTTTAAACGAAGAAATCTTGTTTCAGAAGTCAAAAAGGAAAGGTCCAGGGAGACTCGGCGAACGCTAACAAGCTGCGTCCGCCATCTTGAAACTCCCCGATAGATATTATTGTTAAAGTAGAAATAGTTGTGAGTTAGAATGAATTTGATTAATTTTGTAATAGTATCCAGTGAGTATTGGTGGCCAAGGGTGAATGTTTTTATGAATTTTAACACATGCAGGTATGCCATCTGCATGGGGAATGTTGCTGTATAGTGATACTACATCCATTGTGACCAGAAGAACTCATCTTCAAATGTAGTATATATCATTCAATGTAAAAAGTACGAAGAAGGGTGCTATATTAGAGAAAGAAGCCAGATGCTAGTGAAGAGATTTAATTTACAAAGATATCATATGAAAAATGCCAGTGCCAACCAGGATGTCAGCTCTGTGGGACAGCACTTTACAAAACCAGAACACTGCATCAATGATTTTATGGTAAGAACACTAAAAGGAGATTGTAAGACAATCCAGGAACGTAAGGCATTTGAAGTTAAAATGATGAAATATTTTGAACCCACTAGACAGGACTTAACAAAGATCTGGGTTTTCTAATGCATTATAAACCATAAAATTCTACTGCTTTGTCACCCTTTTATCACCCATCCATCTCTCCCACCCAACTCTCCCTGCTTCTCACCTAACCCACTCCACCCTCTTCCTCTGAGACTGTCATTGGAATGCTTTTGTGATTCATTTATATATTCTGATATTTGTCCACATTTGCTCATTTCTGATCTGAAGAAGGGTTTCCTTCAAAAGCTAATGAAAAAATGTATTGTTAGTCCGATAAAAACAGGCATCATCATATTTTCTTTTCTATGCTTTGTTTTATTTCTACTACTTACCTACAGAAAAGATATACCGTCTTTGTTGGGAGGGGAGGGGGAGAGGGAAGAGATGGGCATGTGTTTGTGTGACAGTCTAGTTGGACTGATCCAGGGACTGAAGTCATTCACGCAGTGATAGACTGAAAATAAAAGTCAGCCCTGGCATTTACAACACATTGGCCGAAACTCAGGCTGTAACTGGTCACGGGCAAACTTGACAAGCTCATTTGGCCCATAGTTGGACCAGTCCTTCAGATATTTGCCAGAGATGCTAGATTGCCAATCCAAGTCTGGATTTGGGGATTGGGATTGGGAAAGGAATTCTTTTTACTGCTTCTGGATCCTATCTGCTTCAGTTGACCTGTTACAAATCACATTTGTCTGAATCCACTTAGACCCTGTCATGTGGAAGCAGGAAAAGGAAAGCCAGGCTGTGTTGGTTTTGTAGCTAATGTGATTGGGCAGAGGCAAGATGGCAAGGCAGGTGGAGTGAGAAGACAGACCCCTTCTACCTCAGTTCTCGTGATTGGAGCGTGGTAGCCATGTTAGTCCAGGTTAAAGAAAGAAAACAAAACAAAAAGATAAACACATTTTTGACAGGCTTTTGAAAGCAGAATCTTCTTCTGTGGGTCAAATTATGTATTACGTTAGTTCAATAAAAAGGTATTATTTTATTTTTCTTTTGTTTTATTATTCATGATTAGAGTGAAGGACTATTGAGCAGAGACCTTACCCTGTCCTGGGGTACTTTGTACAGAGGCAAATGCCATAAACTAATTCAAATATGACAAAAAGCATCCAGGGCACAGCAGGCTGAGAGCTCCAGCGACTGTTTAGTAAGATGGGCTCCCTCTCCTCTTTCTGTCTGTCTCCATCTCCCTCAGTCTCTCTTTCTCCTCCCTCCCTCCCTCCCTCCCTCTGTCTCTCCCTCTTCTCTTTCGGTCTCACTCCATCTCTCTTTCTCCCCCCTCCCTCTGTGTGTGTCTCTTTCTCCCGCCTTCTCTGCCCCCTCACTTGCCAGCCAGTGGGGATGAAAGGATGTAGGGATTGCAGAACTCAGCTTCTGAAAGCCAACCAGCCCCTGAGAGAGGACAGAACAAGGGAAGACCTTCACAACTGGCACTGTCGGCTCTCTGCTGTCTCGCTCCACTCTCTCATCCTTGCTATCCTTTGCTTACTGTTTTTTTCTCTGTTGTGTCTCTTTCTTTTTTTTCTCTTCCTGTATCTTTTCTACTCTTTATTCCTCCCCTCCCTTTCTTAATTTATTTAATGAATTTCTGTTCTCTTCTTTCTTTCCTGTCGTAGGCACTTGCTTTGAAGCTGTCTATTTCCTTTTCTCTGTTTTAGTTTTATTTCTCCCTCACCTCAAATTCTCCATGCATTGATTTTTATTTTTTTTTTACTTACTGTATTTTTCTTTCTCTTTCTTTAATAAGAGAAAAGTGATTTTCAGAGACAGGGTGGTGAAAGACCTAGGGTCTGATGTGTGTTGCTGGAAGGGGAGGGAAGCAAGGTGAAGACAGGGGATGGAGGGCAGTGTGGAAGGAGTGTCTGTGAAAAGTAGAATCACCTCTTACCAGACCCGGCTTGACCTGCAATCCTGCCACTCCCGGGGAGCATCCCCAAGCCGAGGTGAAAATCCAAGATGGGTACAAAACCAGAGTCTGAAGGACCCGCAGATCTGCTCCCGGGGAGCATCCCCAAATCGAGATGGGAGTCCAAAGTGGATACGAAACCAGAACCTGAAAGACCAACAGATCTGCTCTCAGGGAGCATCCCCAAACCGAGGTGAGAGTCCAAAGTGGGTACGAAACCAGAACCTAGAAGACCAGCAGATCTGCACCCGAGGAGCATCCCCAAAACGAGGTGGGAGTCCAAAGTGGGTACGAAACCAGAACCTGAAAGACCAGCAGATCTGCTCCCGGGAAGCATCCCCAATCCGAAAAGGGAATCCAAGGAGTGAACAAAAGCAGAAAATGAAGGACTGGAAGATCTTCTCCCGGGAAGCATCCCTGAGCCAAAATGAGAGTCCAAAGAGTGTTCAAAACCAGGACCTGAAGGACCAGCACACCTGCAACTCTCATGAGGCATTCCAAAGTGGAAACAAGAGCCCAAAGAGTGTCCAGAACCCGAAGGACCAGAAGATCCGCCACTCGGAAAAGGTGTCCCCAAGCCAAGCCACAAGCCCAAAGAACACCAGGAACCAGAACCTGCAGCACCAGCAGTTCTGTCACTCCCAGAGGGCATTCCCGAACCGAGACAAGAGCCCAGAGAGTATCCAGAACCAAGACCTGAAGGACCAAGAGATCTGCCACTCCAAAGAAGTATCCTCAAACCAAGACAAGAACCTAAAGAGTATCCAACATCAGAACCAAGAGGACCAGCAGATTTGCCACTCTGAGGAGGTATCCCAAAGCCAAAGTGAGAGTCCAAAGAGTGTCCAGAACCTGAACCTAAAGGACCAGCAGATCCGTCAGTCCAAACAAATATCCCCAAACCAAGACAAGTATATCCAAAATCAGAACCAACGGGACCAGCAGATTTGCCTCTCTAAGGAGGCATCTCAAAGCCAAAGCGAAAGCCCAAATAGTGTTCAGAACCAGAACCTAAAGGACAAGCAGATTTGCCACTCCCAAGGCGTTCCACCCAGCAACAGTCAGACTGGCACTGAGGGGGATATCTGGAAAACTCCAGGCTCAGAGAGCCCACAAAGCATCCCAAACCAGAAATTGCAGTATCAGAAGACATCCTCTATCAGACCTGAGAGCCCAAAGAGTGTCCACAACAAGAACCTTTGGAACCAGTGGGTCTGCCACACTCACGGAATTCCCCCAAAGCAAGCTGAGAGCCTAAAGACCATTGAGAACCAGAACTTGCAGGATCAGCGGATCTGCTGCCTCCAAGGTATCTCTCCGAGCTGCACCAAGAGCCTAGAGGGCATTTGGAACAAGAATGAAGCCTACCGAACAAAGAGTGAGAAACACCTGCTGGCACTCTTCCTTTTCTTTCATAGGTAAATGCATGGGGGGGTGGGAAAGAATTTCGGTGAGTCTATTCCATGCTTGTATAAGGGTCTGTTCTATCTTTTGTAGTTCATACTGGAGCAGGCTGGTTTCATACTTTTTTGTTGTGCCCCTGCACAAGAGTTTGAGTTAATGCAAGGTGAAATCCCTGAGTGTCCTTCGTTTTTTATGCTCCATAGATGGAGATTTTACTAGCCTGTTTCTTGTAAGTGTTCCTGGGATTGCGGTTTAGTCACTTAAGTTTAGATTCTGCACTGTCTTCCTTATGGGTTTACCCAGAGGAGGAACCAGGTCTGCTGTGCACCCAGAATGAGCTAATAGAGCTGATAACTGACTGGCAGCAACAACACCACAGGCTGCCAAGCAAAGGGAAATTAACCCTGGATGAAAGGAGCTGTCTGTTAAGGGATTTGAGTTTGTAGAACAATATTTTATATGCGCAGTTGGGCTGTTGTGAAAATATCCCGGGGGTATTTGCTTGCACAGAATAAGTGCACAGACACATAGGCAGTAAAATTTTGAAAGCATTTTCCACATATTTGAGAGCAGCAAATAACTACATAGTAACATAGTAGATGACGGCAGATAAAGACCTGTACGGTCCATCCAGTCTGCCCAACAAGATAAACTCGTATGTGTTACTTTATATGTATACCTGACCATGATTTGACTGTTAAGAGAAGCAATGTGAGGAGAAGGCGGCTCCACGTTCGATTATGCCCCTCCAGGTTGCACTGGTTACCAGTTTAGGCAAGGATTTATTTTAAAGTAATTTGCTTAGCATAGCCGCCGAGAGGGGGGCAGGGGAAGTAAAATTCCCCGGGTCCGGGCCTCCAAGGGGGGCCTGGCACCGGGGTTTCTCTCTCTCTCCTGCTCCTGATGGGACCAAGTGATCGTGTCCCAACAGGAGCAGGAGAGAGAAAACTCCGGCGCCAGGTCCCCCTTGGAGGCTGGGGAGGAACCGTCTTCTGCCTAGCTGCTTTTCCTGAGAGGAAAAGCAGCTGCAGGGGCAGGCGATCGGCAGAAGAGCAGCGCTGGAGGAACACGTTTTCTGTTGGCGGGGCCTCGGGATCCCCACCAGGAAAGGTAATTGGATTGTGTTGGGGGGGGGGGGGGGCGAAGTTCCATAACATGGAAGGCTCAGAGCTGGCATGAGCAAGGGGAATGAGTTGCTGCTCACTGCCAGTGAAGAACTAAAGGATTTAAAGGTACCGTGGGGGGGGGGGGTCAGGGGAATGGAGTTAACTGACCCCCCCCCCCCCCATGATCGTCTGGGGAGGAGGGAGAGATGCCGTGCGGTGTGGAGCAGCAGTGGGGACTATCATGCCCACCCACTTTGGGCTCAGGTACACCCAAAATTGGGTGTCTGGTTACACTCGTGCCTAAAGTTAGGTGTGGAACTGTGGACTTAATGCTGGTATTCTGTAATGGCAATTTATATGTAATTGCTGATACTGAATTTCCGCCTGATATTCGGCACTATTTAACCGGTTAAATATCGGTTCTCTCGGTTGAATATTAGTGCTTAGCGGCTAGCCCGGTCACTGGCTATGGCACATGGCATAGCTGATTAGCACCAATATTTATTGGCTGACCAGCTCAGTTTAGCAGCCAGATAGACTCACATAAATAGTAGTTTTATCTTTGGCTGCTATAACTTAGCCGGTCAGCCGATGAATATTAACCGGCTATGTTCAGACCACTCAAAAACAAAATAAACCCCCAGAAATTCAATGCTGATCGCCTGGTATTGAATTTCCGGGTTCACCATTCACCACGATAGGCAGCCCAGCTAACTCCCACGGTCTGAATATCCCCCCTTGTGCTTAGCGCACAGCTTCCCGACACCTAACTTTGGGTGACCTGTAAAGAATTACCCCCTAGTACTTTATAAATGTTTCTTTATAGAATAGGATCCCACAGGCACCCTCTGCCCACCTAGTTATAGTACATATGTACATAAGTGTTGCCATACTGAGATATACCGAAGGTCCATCAACCCCAGTATCCTGTTTCCAACAGTGGCCAATGCAGGTCACAAGTACCTGGCAAGATCCCAACATTTTATGCTGCTTATCCCAGAAATAAGCAGTGGATTTTCCCCAAGTCCATTCTAATAATGGCTTATGGACTTTTTCTTTTAGGAAGCTATCCAAACCTTTTTAAACCTCGCTAAGCTAACTGCGTTTACCACATTCTCTGGCAACGAATTCCAGAGTTTAATTACACGTTGAGTAAAGGTGCATGGTTATAGACTTACCTGACAAATGTTTTCCTCTCTTTATTTTATTTGTATTGTTGAACCTTTTTATGTATTATTTTGGTGACATACACAATTGGGCACGCTAAGACTTCTCCTGGATCGGAATGCTCCCAGTATAGGAACTCTGTTTTGATGCGTCTTGTAATCATGTCTTGCATTGTCTTGTTGTTTCTACAGTGGCCTGAGCAGCAGCATAAGTGCCATTGATAACAAGATTGAGCAAGCGATGGTAAGTTTTAACTCTGAGCTACTTCTGGCTTTGTCTCTGCGCATCTCATGAAAGGAATGAACATCACTTGTAAGCCGAGATACGCTGGATATGACCCCAGTCTCTGACGTGTACACTGTATTGCTTGTATGGTACCAAAGAAAGCTTCCTTCTGAAGTTCATAGGGTGTAATATGTACATGCAGCATATCTAGGGTTACCATATGTCCTCTTTTTAAGGACATGTCCGGGCAACCGGGCAGGTTTTGCCAGTGTGCCCGTTTGTCCAGATTTCTGGACAAACGGGCAGGCAGGTGGGCGGGTCGTCCTAGCCTCCCCTCCCCTTAGTTACTACTGCCCTGGTGGTCTAGTGACCTCTTCCGCTTAACTTTAAGCCAAGGTACTTACCTTGGCTTAAAGTTAAGTAGTGTATTTATTCACTAGTTGGTTTGAAGCTTGCACGTTATGGCACAAAAACACATTACAATTTGCAATGATTAGTTGCCCGGAGCAGGGCCGCCCCAGCTGCCATTCCCCTCCCCCCCCCAACTCTGGCTGCCACCGCCGCCACTCCTCCACTTGGGCTGCCGCATCCCGCCCCCTTTCCTTCCTGCATTTGCTCCTCCGTCAGTCTGTCACTCTCCTGCTCCTGTGTGCCGGGACCCAGGTTATTGCGTTAATGCAGTCACCCAAGTCCTGACAGACAAGAGCAGGAGAGAGACAGACCAAGGGAGCAGAACCTTCTGGCACTGAGCCCCTGGGCCCAGGGAATCTTTCTCCCCTTGCCCGCCCTAAGGACACAATAACACTTCGGTCTGTGATAGTCCGTCTGAGAATTTATGAGCACATTAAAGTATTTTATATTTTTTGAATGCTTGTTATTGAAGATAAGGACATTATTTGACACTCATGGGTTTTTAATGACATACTATGTTTTTTCCCATGTATTTAGACAAATTTTCCCTAATTTTTGTGTGATTACTATGATACTGACAGACCTTCACCAAATACAGAGCAAGGGATCACAGAAATTGAACTGGGAACCCCAAGAAGTTAAATTTGACATGTACTACAACATTAGAGAAATAAAAACAGAAATGCATTTCCTTTACTATTGAACTAATTCTCCTTCAATTGGCTGCTGTCCATATATCTTTTCTCTTCTCCCCTGTCTTGTTCCATTCCCTCACTACACCCGTCTCTTTCCTTTTTAGCTCTTTCCTCTCTTTTTTCTTTCCTGCCTCTGTTCCCTCAGATTTCACCCTCTTTCTCATTCTTCTCCTTTGTACTTTTCAGCTAACAAATTCCATCTCCTTCTCTCACCCACCAGCTCTCTTATTCCCCTTCATCTTTAATCAACTCCCCATACTATATTTCTACCCCCTGTACTCTTTTCATTAATTTCATTAATTATGATTGTCCTCTCCCACATAGTTCACCATTTTCCTCATCTTCCTCTCTCATCCTTCTAGCCCAGCACCTGCTCCCTATTTCTCCCCTCCCCATCCTTGTAGTCTGACATCTCCCTGTCCCTTCCAATTTCCACCTAGCATCTTCCTGTCCCTTCTCTCTTCCCTCCTGCCCCTAATCCCCCATGAACCAGCATTTCTCCCTCTCTCTTCCCTCCCTCCAATTGTCCAGCATCGTATCTTTCCCTCACTCCTTTCTGTCCCTGGATCCAATGTCTTCCTCTTTCTCCCTTCCCTCTCCTGTGCATCTCTCTCCCTTTCTCTCCTCCACCCAGTGTCCAACCTCTCTTCCCTCCTCCCTTTTTCCCACTGTCCACATCTCTCTCTCTCTCTCTCTCTCTCTCTCTCTCTCTCTCTCTCTTCCTTGTGCCCCAGGTCCAACATCTCTTTCTTCTGGAGGATGTGGTAACAGCAGTTAGCATATCTGGGTTTAAAAAAGGTTTGGACAAGTTCCTGGAGGAAAAGTCCATTGCATGTTATTCAGATGGACATGGGGAAACCCACTGCTTGCCCCATCCTGTACACTCCTCCTCTTTCTTGATGATCATTGGCTTTGCTTTCCACCTCTCTCTTCTGTGCTTTACAAATGTACACAATTGTCTGCTTTTTTTTTCTATTTAGTGGAGGAGTAGCCTAGTGGTTAGTGCAGCAGACTTTGATCCTAGGGAACTGAGTTCAATTCCTACTGCAGCTTCTTGTGATTCTGGGTAAGAAGTCACTTAACCCTCCATTGCCCCTGGTACAGAATAAGTACCTGAATATATGTAAACCGCTTTGAATGTAGTTGCAAAAGCCTCAGAAAGGCAGTATATCAAGTCCCATTTCCCTTTCCCCCTTTCCCTTATGACATCACAATATCAGAAGTGAGCCAAGTATCGGGCAATCAAGCCATTGTGACATCACTGATGAGGTTGGCTCTTATTGGTGGAATGAGTTGAGGAGTAGCCTAGTGGTTAGTGCAGTGGACTTTGATCCTGAGGAACTGAGTTCAATTCCCACTGCAGCTCCTTGTGATTCTGGGCAAGTCACTTAACCCTCCATTGCCCCTGGTACAAAATAAGTACCTGAAATTATGTACCGCTTTGAATGTAGTTGCAAAAGCCTCAGAAAGGCAGTATATCAAGTCCCATTTCCCTCTCCCCCTTTCCCTGTGGAACTCCCTACCTAAGCATTTGCGACTAAAAATGTCATATTGAAAATTGAAAGCAGGCCTCAAGACCCATCTGTTCTCAACTGCCTTTGACATATGATTTATTAGTCTTCTACTCCTCAGCTACTGTTCACCTACTTACAATATCTTCCCTCTTCTGCTACTTTCTCCAAGCCCAATTATCTATTTGTTTTTCTCTTTCCTGTTTTAATGTACTGTAGTTCCTTTCACAGTGTTTTTATTGTACACCAACATGCCACTTTTTATGAAAGGCAGTGTATTAAGAATAATAAACCATATACAGAGTTTAAAGAAAAAGCTGTTCCTATGGGAAGCTTGATTCTTTAAAAAAAGAAGACCCCACCCGATATTGTGTGGGCTGATGTTCCCCACCACTCTCTAACTTGAGTCTGTGAAGTGTTGCCTCACCGCAGAGGCCTGCTCAGCTAAGCTGTGGCTAGCATTTCCTGCCCATCAGCCAATGAGAAGTGAGGCAGTGACTCTTTTTAGCAAACCACGATTTCTGGTTGACTCTTTCAGCCGGATTATTAATAACCAGGTATATAAAGCAGAGTCTTATAAAGAGACTGTCACACCTGTGAGCTGAGAGTTGGAACAGCATCTATTGCTGATGGATGTTACAAGCCCAGGACCCGGCAGCTCTGCTGAAATGAGACAGGTACTGCTAAGGGACCAAGAGGTTATCACCTCAGGGGACAGGCAGAGGAATACAGAGCCTGTTACCTCTAGGTTTGAATGGCATAAAGGACAAATTCAGACATAGACTCAGGCTGAGGGGACAGGTTAAGGGACACCGAGCCTGTGATACATAGGACTGGGCAGGAATAGGTACTTATTCTATGATGGGGTAATGTATGTGTCAGGCAAGGTTGTTAATTGTGCTATACCTACTCAGAAATAGAGCAAAAGACAGATGTAACATAGTAACATAGTAAATGACGGCAGATAAAGACCTTACGATCCATCCAGTCTGCCCAACAAGATAAACTCATTTTACATAGTATGGGATACTTTATATGTATACCTGAGTTTGATTTGTCCCTGCCTTTCTCAGGGCACAGACCGTAAAAGTCTGCCCTGCATACTGTTCCTGTATTAAAAGATCTGAAGCTAACAAAGCCCCTTAAAATTTACATTCTAATCCGTCCATATCTATTCAGTCGCAATCAGGGCACAGACCGTAGAAGTCTGCCCTACACCGGTTTTACTCTCCAAATACCGGCGTCGCCACCCATTCTCCGCTAAGATTCCATGGAACCATTCCTTCTAAACCGGATTCCTTTGTGTTTATCCCACACATGTTTGAGTTCCATTACCGTTTTCATCTCCACCACCTCCCGTGGGAGGTCCTCCTTGAGACAGAGACAGTAGACTTGTGCCTCTTAGAAGGAGTGACAGAAATGATATGAAGAGGTGTCCTTTTTTTTACTTGAGAGAGAATAACTGGTCTCTTTCCTTTTCTCTGCAGAGAGATTATTATTATTATTATTTATTGCATTTGTATCCCACATTCCCCCACCTATTTGCAGGCTCAATGTGGCTTACATAGATTTTATAGCATTGTCATAGTTGGGTATCAGATACAGTTAGTACTGTGTATCGCTTAAGGAAGGAAGGGAGAGGGAAGAAGGAAGAGAGGTGATAAGGTAGTTTTAGAGGGTGTGCGTTCATAATTGGGTGGACTTAGTGAGGTTATAGGTTTTCATTGTAGGCTTTGTTGAAGAAGAATGTTTTCAGAGATTTTCGAAACATAGTTGTTTCTTTGATTGCTTTCAGGTCTGTAGGTAATGCATTCCATATCTGCGTGCTCTTGTAAGAGAAGGTAGTGGCATGCATCAGCTTGTATTTAAGTCCTTTGCAGCTGAGGTAGTGCAGGTTGAGAAATTTGCGGGATGATCTTGTGGCGTTTCTGGGAGGTAGGTCCACGAGGTTGAGCATATAGATTGGGGCGTCTGCATGAATGATTTTGTGTACAATCGTGCAGATCTTGAATGCAATGCGCTCCTTAAGTGGAAGCCAGTGAAGTTTCTCTCTTATGGGTTTTGCGCTTTCATATTTGGGTTTTCCAAATATGAGCCTGGCGGCTGTATTCTGGGCAGTTTGGAGTTTTTTGATTTTCTGTTCTTTGCACCCGACATATAGTGCGTTGCAGTAGTCCAGATGGCTTATTACCATTGATTGTACCAGGGTACGGAAGATGTATCTCGGGAAGAAAGGTTTTACTCTCTTAAGTTTCCACATGGTGTAGAACATCTTTTTCGTCGTGTTTTTCACGTGGGTGTCAAGAGTGAGGTTTCGGTCAATGGTGACTCCGAAAATTTTCAAGTTTTGTGAGACCAGAAGAGAACAGTGTGGTGTTATTATGGCGTCGAATTTTTTTGTGTTATGTTGTGAGGTGAGTACAAGACATTGTGTTTTTTCTGCGTTGAGTTTTAGTTGGAATGCATCTGCCCAGGTGTGCATGATTTGGAGGCTTTGGTTGATCTCGTTTGTGCAGATTTATGGGAAGAGTATTTAGTTTCAGCAACTCCAGTAGGTAGGAGCTAAGACCAGTGCCAGACAGACTTCTACAGTCTGTGTCCCGCAAATGGCAAAAGACAAATGAAGATCAAGTCTGCACATTGTGTATGACTTTATTATCATAGGCTGCGTGTGAGGGTGCTGTGCATCTCAAGGGGGAGGAGAAGACATCTTAATGTTGTAATTAGCAACTTCAATACTGTTAGCAACACTTTTGGTTTTAATATTGTTTCAAGACTGCCTCATATTTAACTGCCTATGTCCGGTTGGCATGATAACAAATTGCCAATCAGTGTTTAATCATGAATGACTATGACCTGCACAGAGTGGTGGGTGTGGCTCTGGCCACCTTCTTGGGCAGACTGGATGGCAGGGGCGTAGCCAAACTTCAGTGGGAGGGGGTCCAGAGCCCGAGGTAAGGGGTACATTTTAGCCCCCCCCCCCCCCGGCACCGCCGAAACCCCACACCATTTTTTACCTCCTCGCCGCCGCCACCACCTTCGATCCCCTCTTCCTGCTACCGCCAACCCTCCCCCGCCGTTGGGTACCTTTGCTGGCGGGGTCGCCAACCCCCACCAGCCGAAGTCCTCTTCTCCTGTGCGGCCGCGTTGCTGATCTGCAAGGGCAGGCTTCTATTTCTGTGAGTCTGACGTTGTGTACATGCAGGACGTCAGACTCACAGAAACAGAAGCCTGCCCTTGCAGATCAGCAATGCGGCCACACCGGAGAAGAGGACCTCAGCTGGCGGGGGTTGGGGACCCCCACCAGCAAAGATACCCGACGGCGGCAGGGGAGGGTTGGCGGCGGGGGGGCAGGGCCAAATCTACAGGGGCCCATGTCCCTGTGGCCCCACGTAGCTACGCCCCTGCTGGACGGACCGTGCAGGTCTCTATCTGCCATCGTTTACTGTGTTACTGTGTATGTGTAGGATGCTAACAGTGGTTTGTGATGGGATAGTGTATGTATGCATAAGTTTGCTCTGCTGCTGCCTGCACTGTTCCTGTTCTACGGTGGTGCATGTGTGTGAGAGAGAAGCAAACACTGGTTTGTAGTGGGGCAGTGTGTGTTTTTGTGAGTTTGGCTGTATGTGTAAGAGCAGGGCCGCCGAGAGACTGAGCTGGGCCCCCCGCGGCCGCCCCCCCTCGCGGAAACAGGAAGTGACAAGGGCGGGACACAGTGAGGGAGGGCCCGAAGGGAGGCGATCTGCCGCTTTTAGATGGAGGTCAGGCGCTGCCGATTTGAATGCAGGGGGCCCGGTCACAGTGGCAGACGGAGGGGGCTATCGACGGAGCCAAGGGTAGGCAGGTGAGACCGGGAACTGGAGCGCCGGCGGCCTGGAAGGAGAGAGGCGCCGGGCCCCCCTTGGAGGCCCGGAGAATTTTTGTGGTGTGGCACTGTGAGTGAGTGAAGCTAGCCAAATCTGTGAAGTCACAGTGAACATAAGGAAATAAGAACAGCCATTCTGGGTCAGACCAATGGTCCATCTAGCCCAGTATCTTGTTTTCCAAACAGTGGCCAAGCCAGGTCAGAAACCCAAATTGTGGCAACACTCCACTGTACAAATCCCAGGGCAAGCAGTTGCTTCCCATGTCTGTCTCAATAGCAGACTATGGACTTTTCCTCCAGGAATTCGTCCAAACTTTTTTTAAGCCCAGGTACGCTAACTGCTGTTACCACTTCCTCCTGCAAAGAGTTCCAGAGCTTAACTATTTCTTTTAAAAGTATTTTCATGTAACTTCCTCGAGTGTCCCCTAGTCTTTGCACTTTTGGAACGAGTAAAAAAAATCGATTTACTTCTACTCGTTCTACACCACTCAGGATTTGGTAGACCTCAATCATTTCTCCCCTCATCTGTCTCTTTTCCAAGCTGAAGAGCCCTAACTAAAGCCTTTCCTCATATGAGAGGAGCTCTATCCCCTTTATCATTTTGGTCGCTCTTCTTTGAACCTTTTCTAATTCCGCTATATCTTTTTTGAGATACAATGACCAGTGTATCTGTTTTGTGGTAGAGCATGGAGTGTCTGTGTCTGTGTGTATGAGGGAAGTTTGCACTGGTTTTGTCGTGGGCAGTGTGTAGAAACTATCTGTTCTGTATATGTGGGAAAGCACACTGGCAGTGGCGTAGCCAAGGGTGGGCATGGGTGGGCCCAGGCCCAACCACTTTGAACTCAGGCCCACCCAGTAGCAGCACACCTATGATGTGGCTGGCAGGGATTCCCAAGCCCCACCAGCTGAAAACTCCCAACATCTGTCCCTCCTGCATACCTTGTAAATAGCAGATCTTCGCCTGCAGCAAGCAGCGACTGATACATACTGCTCACACTGGCCCCACAGCCTTCCCTCTGAGGTATTCCCACCTGTGCGGAAACAGGAAGTTGCATCAGTGGGAAGGCTGTGGGGCCAACGTGAGCAGTGTATATTAGTTATTGCTCGCTGCCGGTGAAAATCTGCTCTTTAAAAGGTATGCGGGAGAGGGGGAATGGTTGAGAGAGCATATGACATGCAGGTGAGAGAAGGAGAGACCAAATCACCTGTGGGATGGGGTGGGGTTCTTCTGGCCACCCATCTCGGGCCCAGGACCACCCCAAATTGGGTGTCTGGCTACACCCCTGCACACTGGGTATGAAATTCCCTTCAGTCTATATTAAGACACTAGTAAAAGAGGCCCGTTTCAGAGCAAATGAAACGGGCGCTAGCAAGGTTTTCATCGCCACCCCCTCCCTCCCTGGCCAACCCCTTCGTTGTTCTGCCATTGCTCCGCCCCCAATGTCATGACGTTTGACGCGAGGGTGGGGCCCGGAGCGATTTCCACCCCGCCTCCCTCCCTCCCTGCCAACCCCTTCGTTGTTCTGCCATTGCTCCGCCCTCAAGGGCGGGGCCCGGAGCAATTTTGGTGGCTTCACCACCACGAACCTTCGAACCTTTTGAAGGAAGTCAGGGCTTGGCTTCACTGACGTCAGTGTCCTCAGAACGTTGAGGGTGAGTTTTATTATAGTAGATTGTAAGCGTGTAAATTTCTTCTAACTCTCTCTCTCTCTTCCTCTTAGGATTTAGTGAAGAGTCACCTTATGTTCGCAGTGAGGGAGGAGGTGGAGGTGCTGAGAGATCAGATTAAAGACCTAATGGACCGCAACTTACTCCTGGAACAAGAAAACTCACTCCTCCGATCCTTGGCCAGTCCTGAACAACTGTCAGAGCTGCAGACCCGACTGCACAGCGCCAGACTGAGCCTGGGGCCTCCTGTGAATGCTAGTTCAGCTTGATGCCACCTGCTACTGCTCTAAGGAGAAAGAGAAAAAAAGGAAATGGGGAGGAGCCTATCAGCTTAGCATCATGTGGAGATAAGACTATGTGATAGAAGCCTCTGCAGACCTCTCCCTCTTCCTCCCCAGACTGGGCAACATAAAACTGGGACGTGAGAAGAGGATGGGGAGAGTGTCGACCCTGAGCCTTAAGGAGCAATGGAATTTTCAGGACTGTTTCCTCCCCTGGGTCTCTCTTAAAGCTGGTGTGTGTCACTGCCAGGGACCATGAAAGAGAGTGGTGCAGGCTTGTTAAGGGAGCTTTCTTCGCAGTCGGGAACAGGTGTGAAGAACTGCTGTTCTCTCAGACCGGACTCACATGTAATATTAAAAAGGAGAACTGCTTTTTTTTCTCAGGCTAAAATTGGTGTGTTTAGGGTTAGCTGAAAGCTGTTATCTCCTCTGCAATCCTGATTGTCCTGTTTATGGCTACAGGTCTTCTGCGCCTCTCTGGACTCATGATTCCTGCTTTTCTTAGAGATCCTGGAGCTGCAAGTCACCATGAGGGTAAAACAGGACTGAATTAGTTCATCCCGTGATGACATGAGGCAGTGCTGGTATCACTGGTTAAAGGAGACTTGCCATTTTCTATGTCCTAGACTGTGGTGAAGGCTGTTCTGTTCTTTGGAAGAGCTTACCAATGGTTATAACTCTGTGCTAGAGCTGCTATGCATTATCTCCATGGGATGCAGAATGTATGTGCAGTGCAGGAAGTGCTGTGGATAAGTACAGGAATGGCTGGACCTTTGTTTGAGAACCCCGCATCTCTTAATCCATGGCTTACAGTGGTCTCGTCAGACACATGGCTAGGGTTGCCAACATAGCCGCCGAGAGGGGGAGGTAGGGGAGCAAAATTCCCCGGGCCTCCAGGGGGGGGGGCCTAGTGCATGGTTCTCTCTCTCTCTCCTGCTTCTGATAGGACCTGGGTGATCGCAACCCAACAGGAGGAGGAGAGAGAAAACTCCAGCGCCGGGCCCCTCTCGCATTGCCTGCCTTGAAGCTGTTGGGCCCTCAGGCCGCACATGCTCAGTTTTGAGACTGAGCATGTGCGACATGAGGAAAGCAGCCGCAGGGGCAGGCAATGCTGGGCAGAGGAAGGAGCTGCACTGCTTGCAGTTGGCGGGGCCAGCCAAGGTACTTCGGCCGGTTGGTGGCAGTGGCGATGATGATTTTGGAGGGGGGGTGGCGGCGATGACAATTCTGACACGGGCCTGGCGCAGTCTCTCGACGGCCCTGGTTGCCAGCGTTAAAGTAAAATTAGACACAGCCTTCTGTCACCTTCTAAACTTTTTATTCTTTAATGCAGGGCTACTGCAAGACCCGATCTTGATTATCAAGGTGCACGTGGCCGGGGCAGAGTCAGCTTAAGCTCCTCTCCCAGGCCATGCCTCCCATACAGAAGGCAGGAGGGAAGCATTTTCGAAATTTGCTACCACTGCTATCTTGATTGGGCCTCAGGCAAGTTGCTGATTAAAGAATTAAGGTATGTGGGCAGGGGAGAGGGAGTTGGGAGAGTCCATTCCAGTCTGGAAGCTGATGGTGATCAGGAAACCAGCCCTTACATTGGCTAATTTCTCTGGTCCTCCTGGCTGCATCTCCTTTCAAGATAACATGCCAGGTAGCCAAATACTAACCAGTTGGCAACTCTACACATATTCTTCCCCAAGCTGCATGGTGCCTGACTGCCATAATGTCTGGCAGCCTACATTTGACTTCCCATGATGCATTGGGAAGGAGGAGAATCCTGATGGTTAAGTGCATTGGGCTGAGAACCTGGAGAATGAGTTCACTTTCTGCTGCAGCTCTGTGTGACCCTGGGCTATTCACTTATCCTCCATTGCTTCAGGTACAAAAACTTAGATTGTGAGCACACTAGGGACAGAAAAAGTAAACGTAAACTGCTTTAGTTATACCACAGAAAGGCGATATATCAAATTCATGACCCCACTGCAAAAATAAGGAGATAGGAATACATCCCATTCTATGGCGTCTTTGAAGCATTCAGTCAGATGGCTGAGTATTATGAAGCACTTTGCATAATCAGTCAATCGGGTAGAGGGGCTGGCTGTGCATTCTTAAGCACTTTGAGCGCTGAGTTTGACTGTTGAGTTGGCTAGACGTAGTATCAAACCTTTGAACATTTAGCCAGTGAGGCAATGGACTCTGTTGACCCTTTGATTTATTGCTTTGTTCTTCTCTCCCCATTGTCCCCCCCCCCCCCGTACTTGTGCCTGCATATAATCCTGATCATCTGGGGTGCCACTGGACAGTCCCTAAGCCCAAGTCAGAACCTATCAGGACAATGCACCCTTGTGGGATTCGCAAATATAACCCCCTCCCCCCAGCCCTCTCCTCACCTTCCCCCAAACACAGAGTGTTAGCACAGGCCATCATATGTTTGCCAGAGCTGATTAAGCAAGGGTCGCAGATCTATATTTGAGGAGAAGGTTGCCAATTTTAGTCAGGTCAGTTCAAAGAAGTTGATCAAGTCCTGATTTTACTCTGCTTTACCTACAGAAGTAGATCTGACTTCAACAAAGAAAGCAGGGACCACAGGTCCATGCATGTCACCAAGTATTGAACAAGGACTGGACCAAAACAGTCACCTGCTGACTCTAGATCATCAGGGACCATTATACCCCACTGTATCTTAATCCATGCACTTCTTACCGAAACTTGCAGGACTGGATTTACCTTCTTAGCTTCTGTGTCGTCGCTTGTAGGCATGGGGAAGAGGATCTTCCTCCAAGGATGCAGTGACAGGTTGCCTCCTCATCCATGGTGTAACCCGCATCTCTCAAGAAGTACCCAATTGTACCCTCCCCCTTTAAAGTTGCAGGAATGGGCTGATAGCCACTCTACAGTGTTCGGACTATCACCAGCCTGTTCTTTTGCCTTTAAGGGGTGTGCCCAGTTGATTGCAGTTACTCATGCTGAGTGGCGCTTAAAAGAAAGTGCCACCAGGGCTATGGGAGAATGTACTCTTTTGTTTCAGGCTGATACTCCAAGGCAGCTGCCTATGTTATTTAGTGGGAGTTCTAGCCCTGGACACATTAGATCAGTCTTTTCCTGATGACCCAAAACCAGATGAGTGTCCTAGATCAATGGTGGTTCTCAACTGAGGCATTAGAACACACCAACCCAAACTGGTTTTCAGTATATCCGCAGTGAAGGTGCATGAGATGTGGCAGTTACAATTCTAGCCACCTTACTGGGCACCCTGAATGGGTCATTTCCCTCTCTATCTGCCATAAATCTATATGGTGTGGAGACAGGGCATGCAAATCTGTCTCATGCATATTTATTGTAAATATTCTGAAAAGCAGACTGGGTACTTGAGGACTAGGTTGAGAAGTGCAGCTCTAGAGCTCCAGGATCAATCAACAAAACAAGACGAGAGCCGCAGGTGTTCTACATATACCTTCATCTCTGACAGGCTTCGGATGATAACATTACACATCCAAGAAAGCCTGGCACTACTGGAAGTGATGTCAGTATTTTCATATAGTTTTTCTCCTGCTTCTTTGGGCTTCAAGCTCAGTAGGAACCTGCCTCTACAGGGCTACAGGGCCATGATCATTTACAACCAACTGGGTTGTCTCTCCTAGTTTTATATTCCCTCCTCCCATTCAGCCCGGTCAAAGCAGGGACACTACTTAGTCAGAGACCATAGACCAGGGGTGGGCAGCTTCAGTCTTCGAGGGCCGCAATCCAGTCAAGGTTTCAGGATTTCCCCAATGACTATGCATGAGATCTATTTGCATGCACTGTATGCAGATGTCATACATATTAATTGTGAAAATCCAATTGGGGTGTGACCCTCAAGAACCGAGAATGCCTACCCCTACCATAGACTATACCTTCTTCAGCAATCTGAAGCATGTATATACTTTTTCCTATATACCAACTCATCAATCCATTCATCAACCCACACCTGAAACTCACACAGCTCGCCTAGGACCACTTCACTTGCCTTCTAAGTATCAGAGTGAAGTATTATTCCGCCTGAACCGATATACTCATATCACCCCTCTTCTCAGGTCACTTCACTGGCTTCCAATCAGATACCGCATACAGTTCAAGCTTCTCCTTCTTACCTACAAATGCACTCAGTCTGCAGCCCCTCATTACCTCTCTACCCTCATTTCCCCTTACGTTCCCGCCCGTAACCTCCGCTCACAGGACAAATCCCTCCTCTCAGTACCCTTCTCCACCACCGCCAACTCCAGGCTCCGCTCATTCTGCCTCGCCTCACCCTATGCTTGGAATCAACTTCCTGAGCCCTTACGCCAAGCCCCCTCCCTACCCATCTTCAAATCCTTGCTCAAAGCCCACCTCTTCAGTGTTGCTTTCGGCACCTAACCTTTATACCTCTCAGGAAATGTAGACTGCCCCTATTTGACTGACTATACATTTGTCCTTTAGATTGTAAGCTCCTTTGAGCAGGGACTGTCCTTCTATGTTAAATTGTACAGCGCTGCGTAACCCTAGTAGCGCTTTAGAAATGTCAAGTAGTAGTAGTAGAGTGCCTTATCACCAAAAATGCCTCCATTTTCCTTGCACAATATGTACCTCTCTTCAAACATGCTCTAGTCTTTTCCCTTCAGCTGATTTAATAATTTTACATGTGAAGATGATCATTATTTTAATGATCCATTTTTTAAAGTAAATTCAATAATTTGCATATGGCTGCGACCCTTCTCCTGTAGCACACTGAGAAATTAGAATGAGGTTGCTAGGGAGAAAAGAACAGATACATTTCAACTGGCAGCCTATCCAGGGTTGCCAGGTGGAAAATTTTTTCCCAGCCCAATCGAGCCCAAAAAACAGCCCAAAACCCGCCCAAACACAAACCCCGCCCCTGACACCCCCACCCCCGCGTCATCACCCCCGCCCCCGCCGTCATCAACCCCGCCCCCGCCGTCACCGGCCCCGCCTCCCACGTCACCGGCCCCGCCTCCCCGTCATCGGCCCCGCCTCCCACATCATCAGCCCCGCCTCTCCGTCATCGGCCCCGCCTCCCACATCACTAACCCCGCCCAAAACATCATTAACCCCACCCAAAAACGTCATTAACCCCGCCCCCCCGCGGCCGAAAAAACCGCCCTGAAGGCCAAAAACAGCCCAAAAAACCGCAACCCGCCGCGGGCAAAAATTTCCTGTGGCGGGTCGCGGAAAACCGCCCAATTGGGCGGTAAAACCGCCCACCTGGCAACACTGAGCCTATCCCCAGCACATAAATATGTCTCATTAATAAATAAATAAAACTACTACTACTACTGCTTATCATTTCTAAAGCGCTACTAGACGTACGCAGCGCTGTACACTTGAACATGAAGAGACAGTCCCTGCTCAACAGAGCTTACAATCTAATTAGGAGAGACAAACAGGACAAGTAAAGGATAAGGACAAAGAGTAGCAAGATTCCATGCAGAATCCCAAAGAGCAGCAAGATTCCGGAATCCCACAGTAGCAAGATTCCTTGCGGAATCCCAAAGAGTAGCAAGATTCCGGAATCCCAAAGACTACTATTACTACTACTTATCATTTCTATAGCGCTACTAGAACATGAAGAGACAGTCCCTGCTCCACAGAGCTTACAATCTAATTAGAACAAACAAACAGGACAAACAAGAGATAAGGGAATATTAAAGTGAGGATGATAAAATAAGGGTTCTGAACAAGTGAATAGGGGTTAGGAGTTAAAAGCTGCATCAAAAAGATGGGCTTTTAGCTTAGATTTGAAGACGGCCAGAGATGGAGCTTGACGTACCGGCTCAGGAAGTCTATTCAAGGCATATGGTGCAGCAGGCATTTGGGGGTCTCAAGCCAAATGCCAACAGGGTTTTTAAAACACAAACCATGTCCTATCAAAAACCACTTTACAGAGAGGTTTTACCAGTCAGCCATCGAGCAAAACCCATGTCCCCAAAGTTACGGAGCCTTATGCCTTAATATAGCTGCCTAACCTCATATATCAATCCATGCTTTTTCCACAGAAGTGCCAGCTGTGCCTTGCAGACCTCATTGTGCCTAGGTTAACCGTAGCGGACAGGGACTCATCTGAGCCCCAAAAGAGATGATTTATTCATACCTAAAGAAATATTTCCAAAGAGCTGGTCCACCTTCGCCCACATCAAGCATACCGCTATCCAGCACTATCCACACTCCAAAGCTCCTCCCTCTGGAGATTTGGGGCATCTCTCTTGGCTGGTGTTTCTATTGTCCAGTACCTGCCAGGAGCTCCTCCACCTTACCAACTCTTTTACACAGAATAGCCATTAACCCTCTTCCTACCCAAAGACAGCTCAGGCAAAGTCATGAGGTAGCAGCATCCACTAACAGCGGAATCGCTGCATGAGTTTAGGGTTCGGAAGCTGTGCAGATCTTAGAGTGCTTCCAGAGTGGAACTTTACCCTAAGGCATCAGAAATAAGCAGATCTAAAGTGACCCTGATCCTAGAAACAAGACTAGATTGACCATGATGTTTTAACACCCTTCTAACCTCCTCCCAGTAATTCATTTTAGTCCCTGTAGTGCCAAACTGACATATGCACTGGGAATGGGGACTATAAGTTCTAACAATAGAATCATCTCCCCTCAGAAACAAGAGTCACAAGGCAGCCTGTAAATGAATGAGGTATGTGTATGTGAAGATTTACAAGTGTGCACATGTGTTGTTTGCTGCTTTTTAAGTTTCTAGTGGCCCGTCCTCTTCACTAGGAATGCCTTTTAACCTCCAGGTTTATGTAGATATCTGCAGAGAGCAAAATGACATAATATTTTCTGCCTTAACTGAATAATAAAATGTACATGAACTGAACTTCTGTCCTAGTGCATGCTAATTGTTTTACTCCTACAGAGATCATTACCCTCAGGAGAAACACCTAGTAATTGCATCTGAGGAAGTGGGTGCTCACTAAAGAAATTAATCCAGAATGTCACTCTGGGGGGGGTCTTTAAATAAGGCGCGCTCACGTTTTTAGTGCGCACTAAAAATAGGCACATGCTAAACGTTAGAGACGCCCATAAGAATACATTGGCATCTCTAACGTTTAGCCATGCCTATTTTTAGCGCGTGCTAAAACAGGGGTGTAGCCAGACCGGCGGGAGGGGGGGTCCAGAGCCCGAGGTGAGGGGGCACATTTTAGTCCCCCCCCACCGCCGCCAACCCCCCTGCCATTGCCGACCCCCACCGCCATCCCCAACTGATGACCCCTGCTGACAACCCTCTCGACCCCCCCCTCGCCGCCAACCCTCCCCCGCTGTCGCCGTGGGCTACCTTTGCTGGCGGGGGACCCCAATCCCCCCCAGCCGAGGAGGTCCTCTTCTTCCTCCGATTCGAAGGCTTCGTTCTGTTTCTGTGAGTCTGGCGTCCGTTGCTGGCTGATCTGCAAGGCTTTGTTCTGTTTCTGTGAGTCTGACGTCCGTTGCTGGCTGATCTGCAAGGCTTCGTTCTGTTTCTGTGAGTCTGGCGTGCGTTGCTGGCTGATCTGCAAGGCTTCGTGACTTCGTTCTGTTTCTGTGAGTCCGACGTCCGTTGCTGTCTGATCTGCAAGGCTTCGTTCTGTTTCTGTGAGTCTGACGTCCTGCACGTACAACAAACAGAACAAAGCCTTTGAATCGGAGGAAGAAGAGGACCTCCTCGGCTGGTGGGGATTGGGGTCCCCCGCCAGCAAAGGTAGCCCACGGCGACAGCGGGGGAGGGTTTGCGGTGGGAGGGAGGGTCGAGAGGGTCGTTGGCAGGGGGGTCCAGGGGCAAATCTACAGGAGCCCAGGCCCCACATAGCTACGCCACTGTGCTAAAAACGTGAGCACACCTTAGTAAAAGACCCCCCTCTCTGAGCTCCTTCCAGCATCTCTCAGCGACCAGACACTAGGGGTCACTGAACTCCTTCCAGACTCCAGAGGAAATTGGAGAATCATGGGAAAGGAGGTAGTGTCCTACTGTGGATTAAAAACTGGTTAAAAGAAAACAGAGAGTAGAGTTAAATGGTCAGTATTCTCAATGGAGAAGGGTAGATAGTAGGGTTCCCAGAGGTCTCTGCTGGGACCGCTGCTTTTTAACATATTTATAAATGATCTAGAGATGGGAGTAACTAGTGAGATAAATAAATTTGCTGACGACACAAAGTTATTCAAAGTTGCTAAATCGCGGGAGGATTGTGAAAAATTACAAAAAGACCTTACGAGACTGGTAGACTGGGCATCCAAATGGCAGATGACGTTTAATGTGAGCAAGTGCAAAGTGATGCATGTGGGAAAGAAGAACCCAAATTATAGCTACATCATGCAAAGTTCCACGTTAGGAGTCACGGACCAAGAAAGGGATCTAGGTGTCGTTGTTGATGATACGTTGAAACCTTCTGCTCAGTGTGCTGCTGCGGCTAAGAAAGCATGGTGTTTGAAGAGAGGATTTCTCATGATTCCTTAAAATCGGCTGATCCTATATAATAATTTGCACCTCCAATGTTCCATGTCTGGCTGCCTGGGTTCGTAACATCTCCTGATGTCAGCCAGCCTCCAGCGTTCCTTTCCCCTCACTGTCCCGCCCTCGTGCCAAGACGTAATGACGTCAGAGGGCGGAACAGTGAGAGGGAAGGGAACGCTGGAGGCGAGCTGATGTCAGGAGGGATGTTATGAACAGAACGGAAGCCAGCGCCAGCCAGCCAGAGAACGTTCAGGTACAAATCGAGGGGAGGAGAGACTCGTGGGACATCGAGGGGAGGGAGGGAGGGAGGAAGGGAAGGGAAGGGCAGGGCAGACGAGAATTGATGGACATGGATGGGATGGGAGGACAGTAGAGGAGAGAATCGCGGGACACGGATGGGAGGGCAGGGAAGAGGAGAATCGCTGGACATGGAGGGGAGGGCAGGGGACAGAGAAGAAAAAAGCTTACATGTCAGTCTTCCTAGGGCCCGTTTCATTGTTGAGGAAACAGGCATGGTTCCACTAGTTTTTATATAATTTGGAAGCAGAAGGAAGCTTGCGCAAGACCCTAAGTGCTGGTAGTGAGAGACAAATGTGTGCGAGTCAGAGCAAACCCAAAAGAAAAACCACACATTGTCGCCTGTTTCCTGCTTATAAATATAAGTATCAATGGCGTACCTGGGGGGGGGGGGGGTGCCAGGGCCAAACATACTTCTGCCTGCGCCTATATTTTACTCATGTTGCATTTAAAATGCGTGCCGGCAGAAGTACGCTCTCGCTCCCCTGCGCCTTCAGCTTGGCTCCCCTTCTGATAAGAGTTCCAAGTTTTAAGGAACTTAAACACTTATATTTAATGGCACAGAAAACAGACTCCAATGTGTGCTTCACATTCGGGTTTGCCAGGCACATGCGCACAGGAGCTGAGCTTACTGCAAAACTCTTCTGCGCATGCACCAAACGCATTCTCCTCCCTTGCTTTTGCTTTCACAGTGCACATATCATTTGAATATTATTTCCTTTGAGCATTGGCGAGCTAGGTTTCTGCGCTGTTGGCTTACCGTGGGAGTTATGAGTATCAGCCTGTCAGTGATCTAGCCCCCTTCCCATATACTGGGCACTGTAGTGGTACAGCCCCTGTCTCTTCCACCCAGCAGTCAGCAATATAGCCCCTTCCTCAAACTCAAGGCAAGAATATTTTTCAAAGTGAACACCCTAATCTTCAAGATACTATCTGGAATGGCACCCGAATATATTCTTAACATGATTGAACTATCCTGAAGAAATGCCAGCCCTGTAACCAGAAACTACCTACTCCTATATCTACCCAACTGCAAAAACACCATCTACAAAACTATCTACACAGCAGGATTCAGCTATCAGGGTTGCAAATGGTGGAACTCGATACCAAAAACCATAAGAAGCATCACAAATCTCCTCCAATTCAGATAAGAAACGAAAACCTACCTCTTCAAAAGAATTCTACAGGTAATCACAAAGATATCGTCACCTTCCTTTCAAATCTGCCTCTTCAAAAACTATATGAATAAGCATCCCCAAAACTCTACAGCTGAACACAAAAGCTACCACTACCCTTTTCCTCTTCAAATCTATTTCTTCAAAAACTTTATGAATAACCACACGATAGATGCCCTCTCCACATTGCACAACACTATTGTAACTCCACCAAAATGTAAATTGTAAGCCACTTTGAAACGAAATTTGTTTTTGGATAATAGTGCGATACAAGAATGCATAAACAAACAAAAATAAACTCCAGGAGACTCAGGGATTCAGCTACCTGCCACTGTACCCGTTCCTCTCCCCTTACAGCAGACAGAGCTGCTTCTGCTTACCAGGGGCGTAGCCACGGGTGGGCCTGGACGGGCCCAGGCCCACCCACTTGCCCTCCAGGCCCACCCATCCTTCATTGCTGTCGCTGCCTTTTCTCCCGCGGCTTCCGGGAGGCAGCGATCAGCGTTACCTGTAGTGCCTGCCCTGAAATTATGCTCCCCAGGCTTCGCCCTGCTTGTTTCTTCGCTCGTCCGCAGCGTAGCGCTGCTATTCAAACAGGCAGCTCCGCTCCTCTCTGCCGCGTCCATCCGGCCCTCTGATGCACTTCCTGTTTAGTAGGGCCGGATGGACGCGGCAGAGAGGAGCGGAGCTGCCTGTTTGAATAGCAGCGCTACGCTGCGCTGCCGACGAGCGAAGAAACGAGCGGGGCGAAGCCTGGGGAGAAGAGAAGCATAATTTCAGGGCAGGCACTACAGGTAACGCTGATCGCTGCCTCCCGGAAGCCGCGGGAGAAAAGGCAGCGACAGCGATGAAGGATTTGGATGGGTGGGCCGGGCCTGGAGGGCAAGTGCTGGATTTGTGGTTTGTTGGTTGGGGGGGAAGGGATACTTTTGCCAGAGACAGTCAGACTTGTAGGAGGAAGGGGATTAGAGGGAACTGGGAAGGAAGAGAGCTGCTGGAGGTGGGAGGAAGGGGCTGGAGAGCTTCTGGAAGAGGGAGGGAAGGGAGAGAGCTGCTAGACATGGGAGGGAGAGGAGGAAGGGGTTGGAGAGCTGCTGGACAAGGGAGGAAGAGGAGGAAGGGACTGGAGGGAAGGGAGAGAGCTGCTGGACATGGGAGGAAGAGAAGGAGGGGACGATGGAAGGGAGAGAGCTGCTGAAGGAAGAGGAGGGGACTGAATGGAAGGGAGAGAGCTGCTGGACATGGGAGGGAGAGAAGGAAGGGGCTGGAGAGCTGCTGGACAAGCTAGGAAGAGGAGGAAGGGACTTGTGGAAAGGGGGAGAGCTCCTGGACATGGGAGGAAGAGGAGGAGGGGACGATGGAAGGGAGAGAGCTGCTGAAGGAAGGGGAGGAGGGGACTGAATGGAAGGGAGAGAGCTGCTGGACATGGGAGGGAGAGGAGGAAGGGGTTGGAGAGCTACTGGACAAGGGAGGAAGAGGAGGAAGGGACTGGAGGGAAGGGAAAGAGCTGCTGGATATGGGAGGAAGAGAAGGAGGGGACAATGGAAGGGAGAGAGCTGCTGAAGGAAGAGGAGGAGGGGATCTGGATGGAAGGGAGAGAGCTGTTAGATGTGGGAGGAAGAGGAGGAGGGGATCTGGATGAAAAGGGAGAGAGCTGCTGGACATGGGAGGAGAACTGGAGGGAAGGGAGAGAACTGCTGGTTACAGCACAAGGAGGGAGGGAAGGGAAACAGAGATACCAGACCAAGGAGATGAAGGAAAAGGGAATATTAAACCTACAGCTTGAGGGAGGGAGGCAGGAAATCAAGCAACCAAACCAGATGCTGGAAAGAGGAGGGAGTGAGAGGGAGAGAAGCTGGATGGGGTAGGGTCAAAGAGGGTAGAGATATATTGGCACTGGGGACAAAGAGAGGGAAGAAGATGGACAGAGTAATATAGGGACACAGAGAAAAGGAGATACTAAACATGGAGGAAGATAGAGGTACAGAGATGGAAGAAGATGGAAGGATGGCAGAGAAAGAGGGAAAACAGATGGAAGGATGGCAGAGAAAGAGGGAAAACGGATGGATGGGGAGAGAGACACTGGATGGAAGGATGCAGAGAGAAAGGGGAGAGACTGGAAGGATGTGGAGAGAGAAGGGACACTGAACAGAAAAGGGTAGAGAGATAGACACTGGTTAGAAGGAGGGAGAGAGACATTAGATGGAAGGATCAGGAGAGAGGGTAGATGGGTGGAAGGATGGGGAGAGAAAGAGGGAAGAGACGCTGGATGGAAGGGTAGGGAGAAAGAGGTGACACTGGATGGAAGGATGCAGAAAGAAAGAGGGGAGACTATTGGAGGATGGGGAGAGAGAGGGGAGACACTGGAAGGATGGGGAGAGAAAGAGGAGAGCTGCTGCATGGAAAGGGGAAGTAGTGAAAGATTGGAGAATAAGAGGAAGGGGCATGGGGAGAACAAGGGTGAGAAAAAGATGAAAAGCCATAAGTAGATGAAGGAAATTAAAGAATGGATAGTAAGAATGAATTAAATCTGGACACAGAGAGAGGCAGAAAAATATTGAAGAAAGCAAAGAAAAAGGAGAGAAAAATGACAAATGGCCAGGAAACCCTGGCAGAAGAGTTAAACGAAAGAAAGCAGAATCTAGAGACACAATGAGACAAAGTAAATGGCCATACAACAAAGGTAAAGAAAATAATTTTATTTTTAATTTAGGATAAAGTAATATGGTGTTAATAAAGTTTCAGAGACCAATACTTCCTTCCTTAGGTCAGGAGAGGATACCGTAACAGCATTATACTGACCTGAGGCAGGAGGTTTTGGCCTCTGAAAGCTCACTGAAAAGGATTAGTAAATTGTCTGAAATCGGATGCACTGAAAAGCAGCACTTTACCCTGTGTGACAAATGCATCTGAGTGTGACTAAATTTTGCTGGGGGGAGGGGGGGTACAGAGAAAATTTTGTGCCCACCCACTTTGAGTTCAGGCCCACCCAAAATTGGCAGTCTGGCTACGCCACTGCTGCTTACACCCCAAACTCAATAATACAGCCCCCTCCCCTTATACCAGCTTTACAATCTCTTCCCCTTAGTTCAGAAACCAGGTGATACAGTAATTTATAACACAGCACCACCTAGTGTACTTTAGATCAATCTCTCTTGGATTTCCATGGCACAGAAGAGAAGGAGGCCACCAAACTATGTACATGGCCATTTTGCCATCATAGGGTTTGACATCATAAAGGGGTACCAGGAATCTAGAATCTGATAAGTCACAGAATGGCACTTTTTGCTCCCAACACAGATTCCCAACTGTGCTGGGAGTTTCATTCCTGCCATCTGCCCAGCCTGAAGGTGCTATTATTCCATTCATTGGCAGGTGATGTTTTTCGGAGCCCCTGAAGATGATCCAGGGGAGATGGCTCAGGCTCCCCCAAGCACAAGAACAGAGGTCCTGCTGCAGGACTGGGGGAGTCTGCCGTATTACCTGATCACAAGTACTCTGGCTCTGCTTCTGCTCTGTGCTGCATGGTTCCTGTGGATGCGCCGGAAGGTTGGTGTTCAGAGGGTACAGTCCCTCAGTATCTCCATTATACTAGGGTGGGAACATACTGCAGCATCAGGGACAGGGTCATCCCTGAGAGGGGGCGATTTCTTTGAGCCTCCCACACACTCCCTTCCAATACCTATTTAGAAAAAGTTCTGTTACAGTGACAGAATCTCACTGAAGAAAGTAATGGTATCTTTCTTACAGGGAACATGCTGTGCTTATAGTGACAGGATTTCCCCTGTAATAATATTTATTTGTTGCATTTGTATCCCACATTTTCCCACATATTTGTAGGCTCAATGTGGCTTTCATACAGGGGTGTGCTGGTAAATTTTTAACAACGGGCTCTCTCTCCGGGCATAGCCGGCCCTGAAATTTGGGGGGGGGGGGGGAAATACATGCCTCTCTCCCCCCTCCCTTGTGCGGGCATGCTAGGCATACCTTTGCCGAGCCCCACCAGCCAATAAATGGACTGCCACCATTCTCTGCTGCTTGTTTCTGGCTCTGAGCAGCATGATGGAACCTTCTTGCGCTTGCATGAAAAGTCCCAGCCTGATGCTCAGAGTCAGAAACAAGGAGCAGGGAGCAGCAGCAGTTTATTTACTTGGCTAGTGGGGCCAACATCACTGCCAGCAAAGTAAGAGAGAATTCAGGAGGGGGCCCAAGCCCACATTTTGGGAGTCAGTTGTTAAAGTAGCTATGGGGAGGCCTACTTTAACAACCGGCTCCCAAAATTCTTAAAAACTCAACAAACGGCTCTCACGAGCCCTTGAGAGCCCGCTCCAGCACACCACTGCTTTCATAGTTCTGGAAAGATGGTTACAGACTCTAGTGAGAACAATACAGAATGGTTAGTACAGTTAATTAGAACTGGGGTGGATTCATCCTGTGCGGATTGCAAGGGTGGGATCTACGGCAAGGGATTGGGTATTGTCCATTTCCCAGTTTGATTGTTCTGTCTCACTATTCGGTGTTTATGTCTGTTCTGTGGGGTATGCCTTTTTGAAAAGGTGCATCTTTAGGCTTTTACGGAAGTTTAGATGGTTATTCGTGGTTTTCAGGTCTTTTGGTAATGTATTCCAGAGCTGTGTGCATATGTAGGAAAAGCTGGTTGATTTCTATTTCAAGCCCTTGCATCTTGGAACAGTCTCACGACTCTCCTAAGTTTCTATTGTGAAAATGATGAGTATATATCTATGAAAGTGAGATCTCCCCATGTCAGTGACACTTTTTTTCTGTAAGAATGAAGTCCCCCATTTGAGCTTTTCCCTGGTGAAAGCAAAATGGCTCATTCTTGTGCTTCTCTCTTTCCTCAGGTTTGCTGTCATTGCTCGGCGACCAAACCCACCAGTGTTGGCAGGTCCTGCCCCTTCTCAAGAACTCATGACTGCGCAACTGCCTCCATTGAGGGACAGGAGATTTTTCTACAAGAGATCTTCTCCATGCTACAACTGGCCACTATGGAGATCAGAATTGCCCGGAGGCAGGAGAAGATGAAGTTGCTATTTTGGCAGGCCAGACAGAGGAGCAAGAGAAAAAAATGCTTGTCCCCAGGACATCATCCAAAAATGGACTCCCACCACAGTTCGGACACATCAGGATGAGGTCTGGAATAGACTAAAGGAGGAGGAGAGTTGGGCACCTCACGCCTGGAATAGACAACCCGAGCCTGTACGTCTAGCCCCGTCTTTGGCTGCCTTCAAGTCCAAACTTAAAGCCCACCTCTTTACCACTGCTTTTGACTCCTAACCACTACTCACTTGCCCTGTCCTTTTATCCTCACCTCTTTATTCCCTTACCCTTATTGTTCTGTTTCCCTGTCTTATCTAGATTGTAAGCTCTTTGAGCAGGGACTGTCTTTTTGTGTATGATGTACAGCGTTGCGTATGTCTTGTAGCGCTATAGAAATGATCAATAGTAGTAGTAGTAAACATCTAGCTGGGAATGGAGGCTACTGACTCTCTGCTTCAATTCACAGTCCCCCTATCTCAAGCTTCCTCCTCAGTTCTTTCATGGGACTAGACATTGAGATACGGATGGACTCTGGACTGAAGTATGATGCTGCCTCAGCATGCACTTGAAGGTCTTGCCTGCTGATTGAAAGAGTTATCGACAGCAGCCCAAGGGCTCACTATTCCTGACGGTTGTGACAATGGGATGGTCATTTTTTTATCTGTGGTTCAAAATTCAGCAGCTAGACTGATTTATTGTAGGTCTAGATGTCAGAGGGCTTCTCCCCTGCTGACTAGCAGGCTTATTTTCGAAAAAGAAGGGCGCCGATCTTCCGACACAAATCAGGAGATGGGGCTTCTTCTCTCAGGGTCGCCCAAATCGGCATAATCAAAAGCCGATTTTGGGCACCCTCAACTGCTTTCCATCGTGGAGACGACCAAAGTTCCCGGGGGCTTGTCGGAGGCGTAGTGAAGGTGGGACTGGGGCGTGCTTAAGAGAAGGGCGCCCCCGGCCGATAATGGAAAAAAGAAGGACATCCCTGACGAGCACTTGGCCGACTTGGTCCATTTTATTTCACGACCAAGCCTCAAAAAGGTGCCCAAACTGACCGGATGACCTCCCCTTACTTCCCCAGTGGTCACCAACCCCCTCCCACCCTATAAAAAAAACTTTTAAATTTTTTTTTGCCAGCATCAAATTACATACCCAGTTCCCTGACAGCAGTATACAGGTCCCTGGAGCAGTTTTAGTGGGTGCAGTGCACTTCAGCCAGGCGGACCCAGGCCCATCCCCCCCTACCTGTTACACTTGTGGTGGTAAATGGGAGCCCTTCAAAACCCACCCAAACCCCACTGTACCCACATGTAGGTGCCCCTTCACCCCTTAGGGCTATGGTAGTGTTGTACAGTTGTGGGGAGTGGGTTTTTGGGGGGTTTGGGGGGCTCTGCACCCAAGGTAAGGGAGCTATGCACCTGGGAGCAATTTCTGAAGTCTAATGCAGTGCCCCCTAGGGTGCCCGGTTGGTGTCCTGGCATGTGAGGGGGACCAGTGCACTACGAATGCTGGCTCCTCCCACGACCAAATGGCTTGGATTTGGTTGTTTCTGAGATGGGTGTCCTCGGTTTCCATTATCGCAGAAAACCAGGGACGCCCATCTCTAAGGACCATCCCTAGGGTCGACCTAAATGTTGGGATTTGGGCGTCTCCTGGAAACAGCACTCTCTGCCTGATATGACTGTAATAATCCGCAAGCTGGACTATATTCATTTGCTGTCTAAGCTCACAGCGATGCGTACTATTAGTATAATAGCTTACCACCAGACTTGGGATCCATACGTTTTATGGTCTTCTCATTCTGGAAATGCTTCAGCCTCTTAGGTGGGGGGGGGGGGTGTTGGGGGGGGGGGAGAGGGTGGAGGGGGAGGGTAAATTGTGAAGATAAGAAATGTTTATAAAGCGTGTTAAGCTTGATGTTTATATTTCAACATATATGTGGACGGTTTTGAAGTTGTAACAATGCAATGCGGTTTTTTCAATTAAAAAAAAACAAATGGTAAAGGAGCAGCAGGATGGGCAGCTCTTCATCTTGCAGACCGCAGGGTGGAAGTAACAGAGGATGTGGGGCCACAAAGTAATGGTATTGACTAGATAAGGAAACGTGTAATATTTCTAAATTAATGCCCCCCCCCCAAAAAAAACCCAGAGGAGACTCCACCAAAATGCAGAGCGTGCAAAGCTTGAAAAGGCCAGAGACTCCAGCAAAATGCAGTGGGCGCAAGGGATGAAAACACCAGAGGAAACTCAGCACACTGCAAAGAGTGTGGTTGCTGACAACGTTAATGTTGTAGAATTAATTTACAAGACTTCCATTGTGTTCTATCACATGGATTAAATGTGATTAAATGTTTGTTTGCTTGTTCGTCCCCACGCAAGAACATTTAAAACATTTTTTATTCGTGAAACAATTGCTCTTTCTTTTTCTAAACTTAGTTCCTGGAAGAGTGAGTCAACACTATGTGGGGTTTAAAGTCATCTTTCTTGGCACACCAGCTTTTTCCCTGCTTCTTAAAATCTACTTCAGAATCCAGATGAGTTGTACAGATATGAAGAACTAACTGATCCCACTAGGTGGCAGCACTTTATCACGCCACAGTGTGCATGACATTAAGCTTTGTGGAAAGAGGGTAACTGAGCTCAAAAGGGACCAAACAGGAGCTAGGATTAATACAGTACTACTACTACTACTACTTATCATTTCTATAGCGCTACTAGACGTACGCAGCGCTGTACACTTGAACATGAAGAGTCAGTCCCTGCTTGACAGAGCTTACAATCTAATTAGGACAGACAAACAGGACAAACAACAGATAAGGGAATATTAAAGTGAGGATGATAAAATAAGGGTTCTGAACAAGTGAATAAGGGTTAGGAGTTAAAAGCAGCATCAAAAAGGTGGGCTTTTAGCTTAGATTTGAAGACGGCCAGAGATGGAGCTTGACGTACCGGCTCAGGACGTCTATTCCAGGCATATGGTGCAGCAAGATAAAAGGAACGGAGTCTGGAGTTAGCAGTGGAGGAGAAGGATGCAGATAAGAGAGATTTACCCAGTGAACGGAGTTCCCGAGGAGGAATGTAGGGAGAGATGTGAGTGGAGAGGTACTGAGGAGCTGCAGAGTGAATGCACTTATAGGTCAATAAGAGGAGTTTGAACTGTATGCGGAAACGGATAGGAAGCCAGTGAAGTGACTTGAGGGGAGGGCTAATATGAGCATAACGACACTGGCGGAATATTACCAAAATCTATAAAGTTGTGTGCACAGTTTTGCAACTAGCGCAGGCTACTGTCAGTTACACGCCTAACTCAGGCCCCGATGATCAAAGGTAAATGCGGGTGCTTGAGGCCATAGTGTCGGCATTTATCTTCGCACATATGATCAGAGGTAGGGTTACCATTTTGTGTCCTCTGAAAAAGAGGACACATGTCACGCCCCCTACCCCGCCCCCGCCACGCCTCATACCCCGCCCCCGCCACGCCCCCTTCGGGTCCTCGTTCCGCCCCTCTATTCCCCGCCCCCCGTCACATGGTTCCCCCCCCCCTCACATACTCCCCCCCTCACTTACTATCTAGCCCTGGTGGTCTAGTAGGGTCTTCTCTTCGGGGCAGGAAAGAGCCCCCTCTTTCCTGCCCGGAGCGCTGCCTGTCCTTGCCTGCTGCATCCTCCTCGGTCTGGCTGGAGATTCAAAATGGCCACCGAGAGTTGAAGTGGCCTCGCGAGAGTTCAACTCTCGGCGGCCATTTTGAATCCCCAGCCAGACCGAGGAGGATGATAGACAGGGGAGGCAGCGCTCCAGGCAGGAAAGAGGGGGCTCTTTCCTGCCTCGAAGACGTCACTAGACCACCAGGGAACATGGTAAGGAAGGGGAGGGGACGGGAGTAGGGTTACCACGGCGCCGATCGCCCGCCCACATGCACGCGCCTGCCCGCACCCGCGCCCACGTTTGTCCAGAAATCCAGACAAACGTGGGTGCAGGCAAAATCCGCCGGACGCCCCGGACATGCCCTCAAAAAGAGGACATGTCCGGGGAAATCCGGACGAATGGTAACCCTAATCAGAGGGGTCTACAGCGCCCACACCAGGAAATATCACAGAGCTTATTAGATTTAAATGAGCTCTGTGGTATTCTGCCATATGATCAGAGAACAACGCTCTGATCGTACGGGCAGAATAGCGCCTTAACCTTACGCCAGCTCAGAAACTCCCTTATATAGTAGGGAAGCCCCGCCTAGCACATCCCAGGATGCACTGGGCAGGGCAGGATGCTGCCATGTTGGAGGCGGTGCTAGAAGGAGGAGGGAGTACAACTCCTTCCTTGTCATTACAAGGTATGGGGAGGGGGACTGAGGGGGTTCATTGGACCACCAGGGTGGGTGGAGGGTAGGGGTATGTTGCTCACTGGGCCAAAAGGGAGGTTTTTTTGGTGTCAGGGAGTTATGGCGTAAAGGTCCACCAGACCTCAGCCTCCCGTGCCCTTGTGTCAGGGGGATCTGGGAGCTAAAGGTCTGCTGGACCTCCAGTGCCCCCCTCCCCCTCGGTGTCTGGGGTGGAGGGAGAGGGCCACTGGGCCTGTCTGGGAGAGTTAGGGGAGGCTGGCAGCCCCTTGTGTGTGTGGGGGGGAGGAGACTTCCTGTTTGACTTGCCCAAAGTCACAAGGAGCTGCAGTGGGAACTGAACTCAGATTACCAGGATCAAAGCCCACTGCACTAACCATTAGGCCACTCCTCCCTATATCTCTTTCTCCATCTTTGTATGATATACTACTACTAATCATTTCTATAGTGCTACTAGATGTATGCAGTCATATACAGGTACTTTCTCTGTCCCCAGAGGACTCACAATCTAGGTTTTTGTACCTGGGGCAATGGAGGGTTGTTGTTGTTGTTACATTGGTTATGTGACTTGCCCAAGTTCACAAGGAGGTGCAGTGGGAATTGAACCCAGGTCACCAGGCTCAAAGCCTGCTGCACTAGCCATTAGGCTACTCATCCACCCCATCTTCTGTGCTATTTTTATCTATAACTGTGTCTCTCTCTGTCTTTCCATCCGTGTGTGTCTCTCCGCTTGTCTGTGTCTGTCTACATCACTGTGTCTACCATATCTTTCAGAGGCACCAAAGAAAGGCAAACATCATCTTAGGTTGCTTCTTTCATTTGCAAAGCAATAGTATCAAATCTTTCTAGATTTATATGCTAGATGCAAGGACAGAAAAAAAATCTTCATTCTTTAGAACAGTTTACCCTTGGTATCTCTGTATTGTCCTATTCCGACCAATATAAGCGGACAGGAGACTCTGCTGCCTGTTAAATCACTCATCACTCACCACCACTGATAATTCAACAGAACTTAACTAGTTAACGCCACTGAATATTCGAAGTTAGCAACTCCGCCAAAACCAGCTAACTTGCGGGTGTTTCGGGGGTGGTTGGCACTTATGTAGTTACAGTGGTGGAAATAAGTATTTGATCCCTTGCTGATTTTGTAAGTGTGCCCACTGACAAAGACATGAGCAGCCCATAATTGAAGGGTAGGTTATTGGTAACAGTGAGAGATAGCACATCACAAATTAAATCCGGAAAATCACATTGTGGAAAGTATATGAATTTATTTGCATTCTGCAGAGGGAAATAAGTATTTGATCCCCCACCAACCAGTAAGAGATCTGGCCCCTACAGACCAGGTAGATGCTCCAAATCAATTCGTTACCTGCATGACAGACAGCTGTCGGCAATGGTCACCTGTATGAAAGACACCTGTCCACAGACTCAGTGAATCAGTCAGACTCTAACCTCTACAAAATGGCCAAGAGCAAGGAGCTGTCTAAGGATGTCAGGGACAAGATCATACACCTGCACAAGGCTGGAATGGGCTACAAAACCATCAGTAAGACGCTGGGCGAGAAGGAGACAACTGTTGGTGCCATAGTAAGAAAATGGAAGAAGTACAAAATGACTGTCAATCGACAAAGATCTGGGGCTCCACGCAAAATCTCACCTCGTGGGGTATCCTTGATCATGAGGAAGGTTAGAAATCAGCCTACAACTACAAGGGGGGAACTTGTCAATGATCTCAAGGCAGCTGGGACCACTGTCACCACGAAAACCATTGGTAACACATTACGACATAACGGATTGCAATCCTGCAGTGCCCGCAAGGTCCCCCTGCTCCGGAAGGCACATGTGACGGCCCGTCTGAAGTTTGCCAGTGAACACCTGGATGATGCCGAGAGTGATTGGGAGAAGGTGCTGTGGTCAGATGAGACAAAAATTGAGCTCTTTGGCATGAACTCAACTCGCCGTGTTTGGAGGAAGAGAAATGCTGCCTATGACCCAAAGAACACCGTCCCCACTGTCAAGCATGGAGGTGGAAATGTTATGTTTTGGGGGTGTTTCTCTGCTAAGGGCACAGGACTACTTCACCGCATCAATGGGAGAATGGATGGGGCCATGTACCGTACAATTCTGAGTGACAACCTCCTTCCCTCCGCCAGGGCCTTAAAAATGGGTCGTGGCTGGGTCTTCCAGCACGACAATGACCCAAAACATACAGCCAAGGCAACAAAGGAGTGGCTCAGGAAGAAGCACATTAGGGTCATGGAGTGGCCTAGCCAGTCACCAGACCTTAATCCCATTGAAAACTTATGGAGGGAGCTGAAGCTGCGAGTTGCCAAGCGACAGCCCAGAACTCTTAATGATTTAGAGATGATCTGCAAAGAGGAGTGGACCAAAATTCCTCCTGACATGTGTGCAAACCTCATCATCAACTACAGAAGACGTCTGACCGCTGTGCTTGCCAACAAGGGTTTTGCCACCAAGTATTAGGTCTTGTTTGCCAGAGGGATTAAATACTTATTTCCCTCTGCAGAATGCAAATAAATTCATATACTTTCCACAATGTGATTTTCCGGATTTAATTTGTGATGTGCTATCTCTCACTGTTACCAATAACCTACCCTTCAATTATGGGCTGCTCATGTCTTTGTCAGTGGGCAAACTTACAAAATCAGCAAGGGATCAAATACTTATTTCCACCACTGTAAGTGTCAAAATTCAGCCCTTGACCGCAAAAGATAACCACTTAAATTGAGCTGAATAAATGGTTAAGGGGTGAATATTGCAATTAACTGCAGAAGCGTTAGCAGGCCAACCTAGAACCAGCTATTCAATGCCAGTGCCCGGAAACATCCAGGAATACAGCCAACAGTGGACATGAAAACACTGACCATCGCAGCCAGCTGAATATCAGCCGGACTGTATTTGCAGTAAATCAGATATCAAGGAACGTAAACTTTTTAAACATTCATTTGGCAGTTTGACAATATATTTTCTTTCCAAAATTGTTTATTTTATTTAAAAAAACAAAGAATACAAGTTGTAGATGTGGGGTTTTTTTTAGGCTAGAGAGCTGCTTTATAAATTCCTTATTTAAAATTAAATAAAATACAGATACTACGTTTAAGCTTACAATGCCAAAGGTTTTGCAGCACCAGATAGTAAGCATACACACTGTATCTGTTTAACAACGAATGTTATAACACAACTTCAAGTTTTTAACATTCATCCAACAGATCAGTGGCGTAGCCAAGGGTGGGCTTGGGTGGGCCCAGGCCCACCCACTTTGAGCTCAGGCCCACCAGTAGCAGCACACCTATGATGTGGCCAGCAGAGATTCCCAAGCTGAAAACTCCCAACAACTGTCCCTCCTGCATACCTTATAAATAGCAGATCTTCGCCTGCAGGAAGCAGCGACTGATACATACTACTTACACCGGCCCCACAGACTTCCCTCTGACGTATTTCCGCCTATGCGGAAACAGGAAGCTGCATCAGTGGGAAGGATGTGGGGCCTACATGAGTAGTGTGTATTAGTTGCGCCTCGCTGAAAATCTGAAATTTAAAAGGTGTGCAGGAGAGGAGGGATATTTGAGAGACCATATGGCATGCAGGCGAGAGGAGAGACCAAATCACCTATGGGATGGGGTGGGGTTCTGCCCACCCATCTTGGGCCCAGGCCAGTGGCGTACCAAGGGGGGGGCGGTGGGGGCGGTCCGCCCCGGGTGCATGCCGCTGGGGGGTGCCGCGGTGTGCGCCTGCTGCGAGAGTTCGCTAACTTCTCTCGTTCGCTGCAGCTCTCTCTGCCCCGGAACAGGTTACTTCCTGTTCCAGGGCAGAGGGAGCTGCAGCAAACGAGCAAAGTTAGTAAACTCGCAGCAGGCGCACGCTATGGCACCCCCCCCCCCAGCGGCATGCACCTGGGGGGGGGTGTCTTTCGCCGGGGGGGGGGGGAAGGTCCGCGCTGCATCGGGGGGGGGGCACTGCACCCGGGGGCGGGGCGCCGCCCCGGGTGTCCACCCCCCTAGGAACGCCACTGGCCCAGGCCCATCCAAAATTGGGTGTCTGGCTACGCTCCTGCAACACATTAGTAGTGAAATAATTCACATGTAATGAACTGTGCTGTTCTGTGTCATCATTGAGTGGAACACAATGATTGAACAATTCCCTATACGATCTATATTTAACAATCACAGTCTCCCTTTTTCAATTGAGAAGTTATTACCTTGTAAAGGGTTTTTCACTTCTATGTACAGCCCCACATGTTGCAGAGCGGTGTCGTTGTGTGTACCGCTTTAATTATGGCTGGTTACAAGCTTATTGAGTTCTAATTATCCCCATTTGAACTTTGCAGTGACATCAGAAGTACTTCCGGCTTATGCTTGAGATGAGGCGCCTTTAAAAACTTGCATCAGTGCAGCATGAGCATACCTCATAAGAAACGGAGTGACGAAGAGACAGCTCGACCTTGAGTGTTTGTGTGGCCTTAACCCAAGTCCCTGATGAAAAGATTTTTGGAGACCCCGCGGTGTCGGGCGTTTCCAGGGGAAGTTGACTTTAACTGGTCTTACATATAACCAAATGAGGGCGAAGTGATAGTCGTCAATCAATATTGTACAGATAAGTTTTTGTTTTTTTCATTTTTGCATTCTTATATTTAACTATTTGTGTAGCATTTTGCACTTGGGGACACGCATTATAGCACTTTAAAAAAAAAAAACATATGAGAGTAGCCCGATGAAAGAGGTGCTATGCCACTCGCCAATTGAACAGTATTGCCGAAAAATAATGGTTGTTGCTGAGGGCACTCTTTTGAAAACATGTTTTTCTAAAAACAACAAATAATTTTAACGTTTAAATAAAACGTTATTTAAAAAAAAAAAAGCTGATATGTGTGGATTGATACTATTGACCAATGTGTTTCAGCAGTACAAATAGAGTCTGGGTTCTATGTGGAGTTCTGTGTCATCAGGCATGTAAGCAAACACTTAATATACAAGCCTACAATAAGAAACATAAATTACTTGTGTTGATTAAAAACACAAACGTGTTTGTTCTTTTTTTATCTCATCCTGTTCAAAAGTTCCAGATCTTATCAGTGAATAATGATGTTTTGCCAGATTTTGCCAAAAAAAACCCAATCTGTTTTCTGGCCTCAAAATGCAGGGAATGCACTTATTAAATCTACTTTTTTCCAACCCTTTGTACCGTAGAACTGCTAAGGGAAGATTTTAATCTCTACTATAATAAAACGCACCCTCAACGTTCTGAGGACACTGACGTCACTGCAGGCACTCACACACCGGTTCGTTAGTTCATGGTGGTGAAGCCACAACACTCACCATGTCTTCATGCCCCGCCCTCGCATCACACGTGATGACGTCAAGGGCGGAACACGAACACAACAAGGCAAATGAACGCATGGGGAGCAGTCCGCGTGTTTCCCTACTCCTCCCCTTCCAACAAATCGCAGCCGCCGAGGATGTGCCCATCACCCCGCCCCTTTCACCCCATCACCCCGCCCCTTTAAAGGTATTGCCCCGCCCCTTTAAAGGTATTGCCCCGCCCCCCGTCACCCCTTCTTCCCCTCATCACCTTCCCTCCCCCCTGTCACCTCCCCTCCCCTTACACCACTATCCCTGGTGGTCTAGCGGTACCTGTTCGCTCGGGCAGGAACGAAAGAGCCCCCGCTTTCCTGCCCGGAGCGCTGCTGCTAGCTGCCCGGCTGCATCGTATATGAGTCCGGCTCTCAGAGTTTCAAAATGGCCGCCGAGAGTTCAAGCTGCCTCGCGAGACTTCAACTCTCGGCAGCCTTTTTGAAACGCCGAGAGCCGGACTCCCACACGATGCAGCAGGGCACCTAGCAGCACCGCTACGGGCAGGAAAGAGGGGGCTCTTTCTTTCCTGCCCCGACCGAACAGGTACCTCTACACCACCAGGGAGACTAGCGTAAGGGGAGGGGAGGGGAAGGGAGTCCCGTGCCCGCTAGCGCCCGTTTCATCAGAGGCAGAAACGGGCCTTTTTTACTAGTATTTAATACTCTTCTCTGCAAGAGGCACAAAGCTTTCATTGAATGCAATTAGGCACCTTGTAGTAACAACAGATCTGAATGTCTCCATTCGTGGCAGCATTATTACTTTTTGTAGATTTGCAGAGGCAATTGCTGCACTTTTTAAATCATAAGCCCTGTGATACTCATCTCTGCTACTGTTTGCTTGAATCAACATGCTTTTTCCAATTTTTTGCATAGCTTACATGAGTCACATGGTTCTTCTTCTGTGTGACTTCTACCACGAAGGCCAAACTCCTCACACAGCTCACACTCTTCATGTCCCAGTTCAGTAAATGATATATTCATTTTCTTTTTGATAAAGGTCATATGAACACACGGTACCTTGAGCATTTATAAAATCACTATACATCGACTTAATAGAAATGTCTGATGGCAACTAGTATCTGTCAAGCGCATGTTCACGTCTGTTGTGAAAAACACATGAATGATGTGACTCTACATGATTCTGGATAGCAGGTTGGTCAATTTTATTCTTTGCAGGTGCTTTTCTTCTACCATCTGCCTTCGGTGCAACGCTGCCTTCTGGAACTGAACGAAGTGCATGCAGCAAAAATGAATTGTTATTTTTTGCAAAACCGAATGTTCCCAAGTAAAATACTTACTCCTGATCACCCGACCTTCAAAAAACGCCTCAAGACCTTTTTATTTGGAAAAGCTTACGCTCAAATCCCGCCTAGCATCTCTAACTTCTGACCTGTCTCTGTCACGGCGTCATATTGATCACCACAACTTTCTCTTTTTCCCTTCTTTGCTTTTCCCCTTTCTCTCTTACACTTCTAAGAAAATGATTGTTTATTTGCTGACTTGATGTATGTTTTTACAGACTGTTGTAAGCCACATTGAGCCTGCCCGTGGGTGGGAAATTGTGGGATATAAATGCTATAAATAAATAAAAATGTTTTGCAAACAGGCATTGCGTCCCCACCACAATAAAGAAATATTGGAAAGTTTTGGTATGAAGTGATTCATTTACTGTGTGCTTTTTCACAGCCTGGTACCTGCAACTGTTTAACACAAACAGTTTGCATTGATACCGGTCAAGCTGCCAGAACTCATGATTAATTTTTTAGCGCTGCTCCTCTGAGATTTTAGTGGCACACTGCCGATTGCAACCTTCATGGCAAGGCTCTAAAACTTTGTGCTTCTCACAGACCTGATCAGTTTTTATCTGTTTTCTTGCCTTTGGCGATAGTAAATGTTTCTACCGTCTTTGCATCATGGCTGATGTGGTTTGAAGGCCTCGCTGGCACTCCAACTGACTCATCTGTGGGCGTGCTGACCACAAGACTCACTGGCACTGTAATCAGTTCAGTTGAGGCTGTGCTGACCAGAAGGCCTGCAGGCACTGCAATGGAAATGTCTGCTACTCCATCTGAAAGACTGCCTGGCTGCAGTGTTGGAGCAGAATCAGAAACCACAGTGTTCAATCTACATATAAAAATGGAAACCAAAATGCCAAGCTCATGCCAAATAATCATGTATTGACTATATCAAGAACAGCAATTATTTATTTTTGTTACATTTGTACCCCGCGCTTTCCCACTCATGGCAGGCTCAATGCGGCTTACATGGGGCAATGGAGGGTTAAGTGACTTGCCCAGAGTCACAAGGAGCTGCCTGTGCCTGAAGTGGGAATCGAACTCAGTTCCTCAAGACCAAAGTCCACCACCCTAACCACTAGGCCACTCCTCCATTGTTGCTACTATTTGAGATTGTACATGGAATGTTGCTATTCCACTAAAAGTCGGCCCTTGCAGATCACCAATGTGGCCGCGCAGGCTTCTGCTTCTGTGAGTCTGACGTCCTGCACGTATGTGCAGGACGTCAGACTCACAGAAACAGAAGCCTGCGCAGCCTTCTACATGGAATGTTGCTAGTGGAATAGCAACATTCCATGTAGAATCTCCAATTGTAGCAACATTCCATGTAGAATCTCCAATAGTGGCAACATTCCATGTAGAATCTCCAATAGTATATATTTTATTTTTGTTACATTTGTACCCTGCGCTTTCCCACTCATGGCAGGCTCAATGCGGCTTACATGGGGCAATGGAGGGTTAAGTGACTTGCCCAGAGTCACAAGGAGCTGCCTGTGCCTGAAGTGGGAATTGAACTCAGTTCCCCAGGACCAAAGTCCACCACCCTAACCACTAGGCCACTCCTCCAAACTAAAGTGGTACTATTAAATTAATGAATACATTTCACTATCTGTAATAATTTAAAAATGCTGTAATTCTGGAAACTCGATTAACATCTATAATCACAAGTTCGGTTTAGCTCCATTTTTTTGTGCATGTCCATTCCTGAAACATCTGCATTTACCACTGCAGTGACTATCCTGCTCAGCGAGTTCTCAAATGACACCCAAGATTCAGTCGAGTTTATCCACTCAAGTGCTTCAGTCGTTTTTCACATTCTGTCTTTTCTAAAGCAAAGCGCAGGCATCTCCTACCTCTATTGTAACAATTCCTACTATTTCTTTTCATTTTGATGGTGTCTCCTTAACACAACGTAGTCAGTGAAAAATATGAAACACTAGTAAAAGAGGCCCGTTTCTGGAGCAAATGAAACGGGAGCTAGCAAGGTTTTCCTCCCCAACACCCCCCTTCTCCCTCCCTCCCTCCCTACCTGCCAACCCCTTCGTCGTTCTGACGCCATTGCTCCGCACCTCCTGAACGCACCGTACGCCATTGCTCCGCCCTCGGTGTGTGACGCCATTGCTCCGCCCTCGACCTCATCACGTTTGACGCGAGGGCGGGGCCCCGAGACTTGGTGATTTTGGTGGCTTCACCACCACGAACCCTTCGAACCCGTCTTGAAGGAAGTGACGTCAGTGGCTTGGCTTCACTGACGTCAGTGTCTTCAGAACGTTGAGGGTGAGTTTTATTATATAGGATATGTGTAGCCCTTCTCAGCAAAATGGCTGAACACCGTAAATGGACCTGTGGAAATCAATGCACATGGTGCTAGTCCAAAGGAAAGCATAACCACACATACACTGATTTTCCATAGTATTGCACAGCTTTTTGAAGATACGGAAAATTGTTTGCAATTAATATATTCACATCTACAGCAGATAGTGTTTTTAACTACAGACTAGGTGTGGATGGTATAAAGAATCCAGACCTGGCTATAACTCAAATTATGCAATTTTGGCAGATATGGTGTGTTTCCTTTAGAGGGTCATCCAGCTCAGTAAATTAGGCAAGGCTAGCTTAACCACTAGGCAGGCTAGGCAATCATCTAGGGCCCTGATGGCGAACCTATGACACGCGTGTCAGCACTGACACGCGTACCATTTTTGCTGACACGTGGTGGATTTCAGCATTTCCTTGATTTGTCCAGGTTTCTCGACAAATCAAGGGAATGCTGAAATCCGCCCCGCACTCCCCGACAGAATCCTCCGATGAGCACGCGACCACCTCATCTTCTTAACTCCTCTGCTCTGATGCACGCGCGACGGCGACGCAGGCAGGCTAGAGGCAGCGTCTGTGCTCGTGTGCATGCCAGCCAGCGCCTGCATGCTCAGCATCAGCTGGTGATATTCCTGCATGCACTGCACGCTTCACGCAGGCGCAGCGGCTTACTGTCTGCAGCCTGCCGCCTTCTCTTCAGCCGCTGCCATAATAATCGCGAGTCGACGAGAGCACGAGGCTGCAGCGGGACGGTCTGGTCTCTGTCTTCTGACTCTTCTCTTGTGCCCTGCCTGCCCCTTGCTTAGCCGCCGCCATAACAGTGAGGTAAGATTCTTAAGAATCTTAAATTGTTTGGGATAAATATAAGTAATATAACAGCAGGTTATGCCATGATTTAACAGGGCAGGCATTTCTCAGTCTGGGGGGGAGGGGTGCATAGTTCTCTGAAAGAAAGACAATCTACTGAAAACCTTCCAGAGAATTATGTGCAGTGTGAGCTGATTTTCATTTTCTAAGTCTCACCCTGATGCTGCTGCTGTTCTTCTTTCTTTCCTTTCCAGGTTAGTTAAGGAGTGTGGTAGCCGTGTTAGTCCACTCTTAAGGTTATCAATAGAAATCAAACAAAATAAAACATGGAAAAGAAAATAAGATGATACCTTTTTTATTGGACATAACTTAATACATTTCTTGATTAGCTTTCGAAGGTTGCCCTTCTTTGTCAGATCGGGTTCTACATGGAACGTTGCTACTCTTTGAGATTCTGATGTGGAATCTTGCTATTCTTTGGGGTTCTACATGTAGAGAGGTGTGGTAGCCGTGTTAGTCCACTCTTAAGGTTATCAATAGAAATCAAACAAAATAAAACATGGAAAAGAAAATAAGATGATACCTTTTTTATTGGACATAACTTAATACATTTCTTGATTAGCTTTCGAAGGTTGCCCTTCTTTGTCAGATCGGGTTCTACATGGAACGTTGCTACTCTTTGAGATTCTGATGTGGAATCTTGCTATTCTTTGGGGTTCTACATGTAGAGAGGTGTGGTAGCCGTGTTAGTCCACTCTTAAGGTTATCAATAGAAATCAAACAAAATAAAACATGGAAAAGAAAATAAGATGATACCTTTTTTATTGGACATAACTTAATACATTTCTTGATTAGCTTTCGAAGGTTGCCCTTCTTTGTCAGATCGGGTTCTACATGGAACGTTGCTACTCTTTGAGATTCTGATGTGGAATCTTGCTATTCTTTGGGGTTCTACATGTAGAGAGGTGTGGTAGCCGTGTTAGTCCACTCTTAAGGTTATCAATAGAAATCAAACAAAATAAAACATGGAAAAGAAAATAAGATGATACCTTTTTTATTGGACATAACTTAATACATTTCTTGATTAGCTTTCGAAGGTTGCCCTTCTTTGTCAGATCGGGTTCTACATGGAACGTTGCTACTCTTTGAGATTCTGATGTGGAATCTTGCTATTCTTTGGGGTTCTACATGTAGAGAGGTGTGGTAGCCGTGTTAGTCCACTCTTAAGGTTATCAATAGAAATCAAACAAAATAAAACATGGAAAAGAAAATAAGATGATACCTTTTTTATTGGACATAACTTAATACATTTCTTGATTAGCTTTCGAAGGTTGCCCTTCTTTGTCAGATCGGGTTCTACATGGAACGTTGCTACTCTTTGAGATTCTGATGTGGAATCTTGCTATTCTTTGGGGTTCTACATGTAGAGAGGTGTGGTAGCCGTGTTAGTCCACTCTTAAGGTTATCAATAGAAATCAAACAAAATAAAACATGGAAAAGAAAATAAGATGATACCTTTTTTATTGGACATAACAATACATTTCTTGATTAGCTGACGAAGAAGGGCAACCTTTGAAAGCTAATCAAGAAATGTATTAAGTTATGTCCAATAAAAAAGGTATCATCTTATTTTCTTTTCCATGTTTTATTTTGTTTGATTTCTATTGATAACAGGTTAGTTAAAGAATTCCCCCTCCCCCTCACTTATCTTAGTTCACGGCACCCCACACAAGTTAAATAATATCAAGACTAACAAAAGAAACCGACTGACAGATGAACAAAGAAGTCACTAAGCAGGTAAGTTAAATAATTAGTTTTTGGTTTATTAAATACAGTTATATATTACAATTATACATTTTTGTTATTTAAACTATAAATATCATGAAATTATGGTTTTTTTCTCGAAGTGACACACCACCCAAGTTATGCTCGGTTTTTTGGCGAATTTTGACACACCAAGCTCAAAAGGTTGCCCATCACTGATCTAGGGTGACAGCTTCTGGGTACAGCAAAGAGCAAGTACAGCCAAACCAAACAATAGGTTTGAAAGAGACACAATAACTCAAAGAACAACTGATGTGCACTTTTACCCACATGAAAATGGTCAGTTTTCAAATACCCTTTACTTGGGTAAGGAAAAATTATGTCTTACCTGATAATTTTCTTTCCTTTAGTCACAGCAGATAAATCCAGAGACTTGTGGGTTGTGACCATCTACCAGCAGATGGAGATAGAAAGCACTAAATTGAGCTCTGTCATATAGGTTGGTATATGCTCCTTGGTTGGCCAGTATTTCTCTTAACAAAGCAGAAGGACAATCCATGAGACCAACGAGGCCAACAGCATTCTCCTCCACAGCCAGGCAATAGAAATCTGCCCACCCGGAGAATCCAATGATGCCAGAAGGCTGAACACCTAAGAAAGAAAACGAGAGAAATTGAGCAAACCAGACAGGAAGGAACCCTGGATTCATCTACTGTGACTAAAGGAAAGAAAATTATCAGGTAAGACATAATTTTCCTTCCTTGCCATCAACAGCAAATGAATCCAGAGACTTATGGGATGTAACAAAGCAGTCCTCAATAGGGCGGAAGAGTGTAAGGCATACGGAAACCAGGAGAGAAAAGATATGTGCCCCTCCGATGGGAGAGCAACGTGCGTCCTGTCCAGAAAAAGGAGAACTCTACAGCCACCACAAAGAAGAACAAAACCCACTCCAGGAAGAGCACGGGCACCTCTGCTTCACAGCAAAGTGGTACCTCTGAAGAGTGCCAAGCTCCATCTTGGGGAGATTAGAGAACTTGAAAATAATTGGCCAAGACAACTCATAACTTACAATCATAGTGATAATACATAATCTCCACTCCCCTCGACCCTGATGATACCTGATACACATCTTCCTCATTCAACCACAACATAACCTTGTATTTGTTTCTCAACCAGACTTGGCGAACGCCTTACGGTACTATGTAAGCCACATTGCAAATATGTGGGAAATGTGGGGTACAAATGTAACAAATAAATAAATAATAAACTGACTTCTTTATTGTGCTGTATTCTGTTTAGATAATATAAGGAAGACTTGATAAAACATTTACGTTTCCAGCTTTTCAGTAAAAGCTACAGCGCTAAGCTTGGCTGCACATATACAGTGGTGGAAATAAGTATTTGATCCCTTGCTGATTTTGTAAGTTTGCCCACTGACAAAGACATGAGCAGCCCATAATTGAAGGGTAGGTTATTGGTAACAGTGAGAGATAGCACATCACAAATTAAATCCGGAAAATCACATTGTGGAAAGTATATGAATTTATTTGCATTCTGCAGAGGGAAATAAGTATTTGATCCCCCACCAACCAGTAAGAGATCTGGCCCCTACAGACCAGGTAGATGCTCCAAATCAACTCGTTACCTGCATGACAGACAGCTGTCGGCAATGGTCACCTGTATGAAAGACACCTGTCCACAGACTCAGTGAATCAGTCAGACTCTAACCTCTACAAAATGGCCAAGAGCAAGGAGCTGTCTAAGGATGTCAGGGACAAGATCATACACCTGCACAAGGCAGGAATGGGCTACAAACCATCAGTAAGACGCTGGGCGAGAAGGAGACAACTGTTGGTGCCATAGTAAGAAAATGGAAGAAGTACAAAATGACTGTCAATCGACAAAGATCTGGGGCTCCACGCAAAATCTCACCTCGTGGGGTATCCTTGATCATGAGGAAGGTTAGAAATCAGCCTACAACTACAAGGGGGGAACTTGTCAATGATCTCAAGGCAGCTGGGACCACTGTCACCACGAAAACCATTGGTAACACATTACGACATAACGGATTGCAATCCTGCAGTGCCCGCAAGGTCCCCCTGCTCCGGAAGGCACATGTGACGGCCCGTCTGAAGTTTGCCAGTGAACACCTGGATGATGCCGAGAGTGATTGGGAGAAGGTGCTGTGGTCAGATGAGACAAAAATTGAGCTCTTTGGCATGAACTCAACTCGCCGTGTTTGGAGGAAGAGAAATGCTGCCTATGACCCAAAGAACACCGTCCCCACTGTCAAGCATGGAGGTGGAAATGTTATGTTTTGGGGGTGTTTCTCTGCTAAGGGCACAGGACTACTTCACCGCATCAATGGGAGAATGGATGGGGCCATGTACCGTACAATTCTGAGTGACAACCTCCTTCCCTCCGCCAGGGCCTTAAAAATGGGTCGTGGCTGGGTCTTCCAGCACGACAATGACCCAAAACATAAAGCCAAGGCAACAAAGGAGTGGCTCAGGAAGAAGCACATTAGGGTCATGGAGTGGCCTAGCCAGTCACCAGACCTTAATCCCATTGAAAACTTATGGAGGGAGCTGAAGCTGCGAGTTGCCAAGCGACAGCCCAGAACTCTTAATGATTTAGAGATGATCTGCAAAGAGGAGTGGACCAAAATTCCTCCTGACATGTGTGCAAACCTCATCATCAACTACAGAAGACGTCTGACCGCTGTGCTTGCCAACAAGGGTTTTGCCACCAAGTATTAGGTCTTGTTTGCCAGAGGGATTAAATACTTATTTCCCTCTGCAGAATGCAAATAAATTCATATACTTTCCACAATGTGATTTTCCGGATTTAATTTGTGATGTGCTATCTCTCACTGTTACCAATAACCTACCCTTCAATTATGGGCTGCTCATGTCTTTGTCAGTGGGCAAACTTACAAAATCAGCAAGGGATCAAATACTTATTTCCACCACTGTAAGGGCCAAATTCTATAAATGACGCAGAAAAATCAGCACCGAAAAAATAATGTGCTAAGTGCTATTCTATAAACCGCGCTGAACGTTAGGTACCATTTATAGAATATGCTTAGCGCTGGGATTGGCGCCTAACATTAGACATGAGGATTTACACCAAGTAAACCCTGTTGTAAATCCTCATATCTAAATTAGGCACGGATCCCCCTTATTCTATTTATTGATTTATTTATTGCATTTATATCCCACATTTTCCCACCTATTTGCAGGCTCAGTGTGGCTTACATTGCTCTGCCCTGGCTATTGCCATGGCTGAATAGAAATACAATGAATAATAACACAAGAATATGAGTAACATAGTGGAATAAAACATTAGGTATAACAAGGCCCTGATCCAAGATGGCGACGGTATGAGACGCATCACCAGACGCGTCCCATCTTTCTCCTCGAATACTGCCGAAGAGAGCTCCTCACCTGAACCCTGCAATGGGGAAAAGGAGAGGCAAGGTCAGGGAGATTCCCTCTACCCCTGGCAGGTCTGGCCAACTTCGGCAGGCAACGATGGAGAAGTTTGGAGTGGTGCTGGGTCCCGGGAAGGTTTCCACCCCTGTTGCTGAGGCTAGCGTTTCGACGCTCGCTGACAGTGTAGACGGGGCTTCTCTCAGCCCCGTCGAATGTGCGGCTCCTCCCCAACCAGGAAGTGGAACTCTACAAGCAAGCCGTGTTGCTCTACCCCGAAGTGGAAACCAGAGCAGGCAGGGAGGGAACTTGCCCGAGACGACAGAAGAACTGAATGGCAACAGCTTGGGAGAACCAGTGGTGATTTCTGCTCCTGTACTGCTTCCACAGACAGTGAGTATTCTGGAACAATCTGCTAAAGCAACTCTTCCTGATTTTTCATTAGGGAAAATGGAAAAGCCAGCCATAGTGACGTTAGAGTCACTTTGGGGCTTAACTTTTATTACTCACTCTTCCATACAAACTTTGGTAACTAAGAATACTGAATTAATTAAGACTTTATCAGAGACTGCACTCTGGCTCATTATTCAATTAAATTGTGCACGCAAATTGGGTGCGCACCCAATTTTAAGTGCCTTTTATAGAATTTCAGGGATGGTGTGCAAGTAAGCTATTATTGTTACTGTACTGTGTACAAAACTTCAAACGTGAAAGGTAATTCTATAAACTGGTGCGTAAAGTAAGACGTCATGCACATCAAAGGCACCAAAAAGCACTGATTATGAGCACAAGTGCTAGGCGCTATTCTTTAACAGGTGCGTGTAATTGCTATAGCACACAACTGCAAGACAGCATGCCTGTGGGCGGAGCAGGGCAGGCCAGTGGCATGTCATCGCCAAGCAATGCACACAACTTATAGAATACTATCAGTTGCAGGTGTGGTAAATTTGTGTACCTGAGAACAGCATGCTCCAGTTACATACTGACATAAGCTGGCTTCACACTAGTATTCTATAATAGCTATTATAAAACTGGTGCCAAGCATGCCCCGCTGCGGCATCTAATTTGAGGCAACAAGTTATAGCGTTGCCCCCTTGCCATCTCCAAGCCAGGTGGAGACTTCGAGTGACTTCTGTAGCAGTCTGCCCAACTGAGCACAAAGCCACCACCCAGGGCCCCGGCAGCAGTTTTGAAAACAAAACTAGCCTAATGGTTGGTGCAGTGAGTTGAGATCCTGGGGAACAATTCCCACTGTAGCTCCTTAACCCTCCATTGACCCAGGTACAAATAGCCTTAGATTGTGAGCCCACTAGGGACAGAAAAGTGCCTGCAAAAATAGTACATATACACTGTTTGACTGCATCTACAGAAAGGCAGTATATCAGTGTGGAATAAACATACACATAATTTCAAGGGGGTAGGGATGTTTTACTCAGCCCGAAATTTGAAATATATCAGTAAAAAAAAAAATCATGCTAGCTGACAGATGCTTGGATTGTATCAAGTAGATTCAAACTCAGATAAGTGACTGAATTGCTTACAATTATATGAATAAGAAAGAATCCATTTGCACAAGAAAACAATACCAAAAACCTACAAACAAGACAAGACAAGACAACTGGCTCGCAAAAAAATTCCCTTCGTACCTACGACTCAAAAGCAAAAACAACGAGTGTTTTAAACTTCTTCCAATGATAATTCCTTATTAATAGGTATAGATAATGCATTCTACCACAAGGGAGCAATAACAAGAATTAACCTTTGTTGTTCATGAATGGAACGGAAAGTGTATCCTGAGACACGGGGGGAGAATCAAACCAAATAGGAGGGAATACCTTCATAATGTGCTCGATGAGTTAGGGTAAGAATCTTAAATTAAAAACAAGACAGAACCAGAAGCCATTGCAGTCTTTTAAGAATTAGAGTAATATGATCGACTTTATTTGCTCTGCAAAGAAATCTAACTGCTGTGTTTTGTAATAATTGTAGACAATTGATCTGATATAGAAGAACACCGGCATAGACAATGTGTTAAAATAATTGAAACAAATAAGAGCAATTATTAGCTGTAGCCCTCACATTGTCAAAAAGACAAGCATGCAAACACACCTACTGAAAAAAAAATGTACTGGTAGGCGGGGACACCAGAGTGAGGCCTGGAACGCCCAAAGAGAAGCTATTGGAGCCCTCGAATGAGGCTTGGATTACACCGAGAAAAGCTATTGGAGCCCCAGAATGAGGCTTGTATTTCAACGAGCGACGCAATTGGAGCCCCAGAATGAGGCTTGAAATTCACAGAGCGACAGTCTATGAACCTCCTTGGTCTGAACAGCACTCGCTGAATGGTGGATACCGGCCAAAAAACCGCAACCCCCCACTTCCCACCGCCGGCCTTAAACTAGCCCAGTTTCGCGGGAAACCCACCGAACTGGCTAACAGTGGCAACGCTGGCCGTTGCCAGAGATCATATCCGGTTCCTGTCATGCGACAGTGAATGTCCTACCTGGGATGTACTACAAGTTCCGGCATGCCATTTGACATGAGGTCATGCGGTGTCTGTCAGCGCAATCGGGAGGTACTGGAAGTCTCGGCGTGTTTGCTGGGTGAAGTCAGTGCGCGTCTGACGTTGCTGCGCCTGTGTGTGAGCCTGTGTTGCTGTGAGATCGTCTCCCCGGGAAGCGCGCACAAGTGGTATCGGACAAGTGTCCATTGCCGGGAGATGTGATGTGGAGCCTGGACTGGGTGAGTGAGGGAGACTCTCTGACATTGAGCTTTGGTTATCAATCAAACAAAATATGCTCTGCATGGTGAGGAAAGCGGCAGACGCTCTTCTGAAAGAAGACTGTAAGGAAACTAGGCGTGTATATAATATGTAAACCACTTTGTTGTAACCACAGAAAGGTGCTGTTTGCCCTGTTTGTCTGTCTTAATTAGATTGTAAGCTCTGTGGAGCAGGGACTGTCTCGTCGTGTTCAAGTGTACAGCGCTGCGTACGTCTAGTAGCGCTATAGAAATGATAAGTAGTAGTGTAGTAGTATAGGTATCTTCTCTGTTCCCCCCCCCCCCTCCCTCCCTCTTCAAACCCCTCAGGCCCCTTGTAGGACTAGCCCAACTATCAGGTAGTTGACTAGGGCAGCAGCTTCTGGGAAGCACCAAAGAGCAGCTAGAGTCAAAAGTGAAAATAAATAAATACAGGAGGCACATTTACTAGGGTGGACAGTTTTCAAATAGCTCACTTACCCTGATTTTTTCTGGGAGGGGTGCTATTGAAGTGATCATGATTGGTAGCGGAGAGAAGGGAAATGGGACTTGATATACCGCCTTTCTGTGGTATTTTGCAACTACATTCAAAGCGGTTTACTTATATTCAGGTACTTATTTTGTACCGGGGGCAATGGAGGGTTAAGTGACTTGCCCAGAGTCACAAGGAGCTGCAGTGGGAATCAAACCCAGTTCCCCAACATCAAAGTCCGCTGTACTAACCACTAGGCTATTCCTCCACTCCAAGGGGACAAGGGTCTAAAAGAGACATTTTTTGGCAGAAGGGGAAGGAGTGAAATATGCTCTCTGCAAGCTTTCTTGCCCGGGGCTTCTCCACTAGAATAATCTGGGTAGATGGGACATTTGAAAAGTGCTCAGTCTCCTTGCTGGTAAAATTACCCTCTGTTGCAGTGTTCTTCAATGGAAGGCCAGGTTGGGGAGCCAGTGGCCACCCCTTGAGACCTCTGGGAGCAGCCCTCATCATCATCCTGCCTTCATTTCTGCTACTCCCTGATTCTTTACCCAAGCTCAGATCCAAACACCTGCACTAGAGGCAATTAGCACCGGACTAGCACCCGCATTAGTGCAGAATGCTCAGAGGCTCTGGCGTGGGAAACAATGTGCGTGCTATAGATTAACGCAAATAGCATGCTAATGTAGTCAAACGGATGTTAATGAGGTCATTTTTTTATTCCCTCCTAATGCTCAAAACAAAGCTCCCTTAACACTGAAAAAAAATGCCAACTCAGAGCAGGCTTTAGAGTGTTTGAAGAGAAGATTTCTTGTGATTATTTATTTAAAATTTGCTGGGTTTTATATAATTTGGAAGCAGAAGGAAGCCCGTGCAAGCCCCCAAGCACTGGTAGTGAGAGACAAATGGGTGCGAGTCAGAGCAAACCCAAAAGCGAAAGCACACATTGGTGCCTGTTTCCTGCATTTAAGTATAAGTTTTCCAAGTAAAAAAAAAAAAAGAGAGATTGAAATGCCTATATTTAAAGGCACAGAAAACAGACACCAATGTGTGCTTCACTTTCAGGTTTACCAGGCGCTTTGCGCACAGGAGCTGAGCTTACCACAAAACTCTTCTGCTCATTTGCCAAACATGTTCCCTACCCCCCCCCCCCCTTAGTTTTGCTTTTACAGCGCACATTTAATTTGAATACCATTTCCTTTGAACATTGGTGAGCTAGGTTTCTGCGCTGTTGGCTTACCATGGGAATTATGAGCATCGGGGTCTCGGAGAGAAAGGGGGAAGTGGATGAGAGGAAGAACTGCATGCATGAAAGGCGAGGCATTTCTTAATAGATGAAGACAATGTATCTGGAAATGCCCACTTTCTTGAGGGTACACACAATAAAAACTTTCAAGGCTTATTGGTGGGTGGATGTGACTGACAATCACGGATCAGCAGTGTTGAAGCCTTGCATGGGAAGATAACTGGTAGCTCTCCTTCGGCTTATTTAGATCCAAAGTGGCCCCGACTTAAACATTAGTGAAGGCCACTGCTCTATTGTTTCTTTAACTTTGGGGCTCATTTTCAAAGCACTTAAGAGTTAGAAAATTCCATAGGTTACTACGAAACTTTGTAAGTAAGTGCTTTGAAAATATGCCTCTTTGTGTGCCTGACAGGGCCTTTTACCTTTCCCAGCCATCAGCATAAAGGAGCAGGTGAAAAATACATAAGAGCTTTTTAGAGCTTGTACGTCACTTTATTGTTTGTTAATTGTAGAGGTATTTTCATTCAAATAAAGCCAATTCAACAAACTGAAAAAAAAAAATGCATAACATTAACATTACAACCATCAGATCAAGTAACAGTGCAGCCTAAGTGTTAGGAAACATTGCACCATTCAGTTGGTGCAGTCAAAACCTTCTTTTTTGGTATTTTTGTTTACATGGTCAACTATCCCTCTAACAAATCCCTGTTCCCTCTCCTAAGTAATTACAGCACTGTACAAAGAGCAAACATCTGCATTATTTAACTTTCAAAGTCAGCTTCAAGTACATACATTGATTTATTTGTGACATTTAACCCAAACAAGTTTGAGTTCAATGTGGCTTACAATAAACAGTATTGGATACTTAACTAAGAATAATGCATAAGAAAGTAATTTGTTGTTAAGAATCCAATTTTACAATACAGTATCATAAACATACTGGGATAGCTATGGAAGTTTAACATTTAGAAAATCTATTATAAATGAGAAATTGTACATGAAGCAAAGAGAAAGTTAATGGTAAACAGAGTACATAAGTATTGCCATACAGGGAAAGACCAAAGGTCCATCAAACCCAGCATCCTGTTTCCAACAGTGGCCAATCCAGGTCACAATATACCTGGCAAGATCCCAAAAAAGTACAAAACATTTTATACTGCTTATCCCAGAAATAGTGGATTTTCCCCAAGTCCATTCAATAACGGTCTATGGACTTTTCCTTTAGGGACCTGTCAAAAACATTTTAAAACTCCGCTAAGCTAACCGCCTTTACCACATTCTCTGGCAACGAATTCCAGAGTTTGATTACACGTTGAGTGAAGAAACATTTTCTCCGATTCGTTTTAAATGTACTACATTGTAGCTTCATCGCATGCCCCCTAGTCCTAGTATTTTTGGAAAGCGTAAACAGACGCTTCACATCTACCTGTTCAACTCCACTCATTATTTTATAGACCTATATCATATCTCCCCTCAGCCGTCTTTTCTCCAAGCTGAAGAGCCCTAGCCGCTTTAGCCTTTCCTCATAGGGAAGTCGTCCCATCCCCTTTATCATTTTCGTCGCCCTTCTCTGCACCTTTTCTAATTCCACTATATCTTTTTTGAGATGCGGTGACCAGAATTAAACACAATATTCGAGGTGCGGTCGCACCATGGAGCCATACAAAGGCATTATAACATCCTCATTTTTGTTTTCCATTCCTTTCCTAATAATATCTAACATTCTATTTGCGCGATTTAACAACTTTGAATAACTTTGTGTCATCAGCAAATTTATTTACCTCACTAGTTACTCCCATCTCTAGATCATTTATAAACTAGTAGAAAAGGCCCGTTTCGGGCAAGAAGGAAACAGGCGCTAGCAACGTCCCCCCCTCCCCCAGTTCCAGACCCCTCCATCGCTGCCCCCCCCGCCCCGCTCCGAGTTCCAGAGCCCACCTCTCTGCCTTCCTCCCTCTGAATTGGAACCCCCCCTTGGAGTTCCTGACCCCCCTGTCGTGACCCTCTCGAGCACGCCTTCCCGCCGCCAAACCTCCGCAGCCGCCGTCGCATACCTGGCCGCCTGTGTCCGTAACTTTCTGGGTCTCCGAAGCCTCAGCTGACGTCACGACGCATTAAAGTATAGCCAGGTTGAGGGAGCGGAGAGTGGACTGTCACCTGCGCCGGCTTGCGTTTTAAACGTGACAGGTCGTGTATAAAATAGGTGCCGGCGCTGTCAGAAGTCCATTTGGGGGAGTGCCTTTTCCCCTGGTGCCACTGGAATCAGTGGAGGGTTAAGTGACATGACCAAGATCACAAGGAGAAGTAGTGGGATTTGAACCTGTTTCTTTCTTGCTCTCGGTGTCCTCTCTTCCTTTGCTCAAAATTCTTGAAGCTTAGAGAGCTCTAGTTGCTCCGCTTAATTGAGAGAAGCACCAAAAACTGATTTGGCACAGGGGGAGGAGGAGCTGTTCTTATGAATAGTAACATAGTAAATGACGGCAGATAAAGACCTGTATGGTCCATCCAGTCTGCCCAACAAGATAAACTCATTTTACATGGTATGTGATACTTTATACCTGAGTTTGGTTTGTCCTTGCCATTCTCAGGGCACAGACCGTAGAAGTCTGCCCAGCACTTTTTTGGTACTAAGTTCTGAAGATTCTGGAATCCTAAAGAGTTACAAGATTCCAGAATCCCAATTAGTAGCAACATTCCACATAGAACCCCAAAGACTAACATAGTAAATGATGGCAGATAGAGACCTTACGGTCCATCCAGTCTGCCCAACAAGATAACCTCATTTTACGTGGTATGCAGTACTTTATATGTATACCTGAGTTTGATTTGTCCTTGTCATTCTCAGGGCACAGACCATAGAAGTCTGCCCAGCACTGTTCTTGTACTAGATTCCGAACCTAACATCGAAGCCCTTTAAAATTTACACTCTAGCCCATCCATATCTATTCAGTTACAATCAGGACGTAGACCGTAGTCTGCCCAGCACCGGTTTTGCTTCCCAATTACCAACATCGCCACCCAGTCTCCGCTAAGTTTCCATGGATCAATTCCTTCTAAACAGGATTCTTTGTGTTTATCCCACACATGTTTGAATTCCATTACTGTTTTCATCTCGACCACCTCCCGCGGGAGGGCATTCCACGTATCTACCACCCTTTCTGTGAAAAAAATACTCCTGACATTACTCCTGAGTCTGCCCCCCCCCCCTTCAACTTTAATTCATTTCCTCTAGTTCTACCACCGTCCCGTCTCCAGAAAAGGATAGCATGACTAATATATATTTGATCAAAACAGAGACATTTCTAGGGCAATTTTCAAAGCCATTAGCTTGGATAAAACAACTTGGATTATAATGGATCCTCCTCTTGCTGAGGTCTTGCAGAATCTGTGTACTTTCAGCCATGAGGCATTCTTAGAGGCACATTTAGGTCTGCGGAGAGGAGTGTGGTAGCCGTGTTAGTCCACTCTTAAGGTTATCAATAGAAATCAAACAAAATAAAACATGGAAAAGAAAATAAGATGATACCTTTTTTATTGGACATAACTTAATACATTTCTTGATTAGCTTTCGAAGGTTGCCCTTCTTCCTCAGATCGGAAATAAGCAAATGTGCTAGCTGACAGTGTATATAAGTGAAAACATTCAAGCATTACTATGACAGTCTGACAGGGTGGGAGGATGGGGGTGGGTCGGAGGTATGCATGGGGACATCAAAGCATATCATTGATATTCTAACAGGATGGGTGTGGATAGGTGAGGGGAGGGGAGGGTGATCAACAGAGACATACAGCTTTATGGTTTATAATGGGCTAGGAACCCCAGATCCTTGTTAAGTCCTTTCTGTTGGGTGTTAAAATATTCAGTCATTCTGACTGGGGTTCCTAGCCCATTATAAACCATAAAGCTGTATGTCTCTGTTGATCACCCCACTCAGTTCTTCAGTCCACCCCCCCCCCCCCCCCCCCCCCCCCCGGACCAGAGTCCACCACCCTAACCACTAGGCCACTCCTCCACTCCACTGAAGGGCTAAGTGATTAAGGGGAATGTTGTTTTGCACTCGGAGCTGGATCAATGGACAAAGGGAAATGAATTTGCAAGGGAAGTGACCCAGGGGTAAAAAGATCTCTGAGCTGAGAATGTGAAGTTTTTTGCACTCTGCCGCACTGTCACTGGCTCTGGCTTTTGACAGAACATTGAAGTGTACAGATTAACCATCACATGATGGCTGTTTTCCTATTACTCAATCTCTAACTCTGTCCTGAAGTCAGGCCCGGCCCCTACTCCATCTCCGATCAGGAACTGCAAACAGTGTTGATGGCATCCTCTCACTGAGGTCCTGCCTGTGCTGGCAGCGAGTACAGATTCAAAAGGAAAGCAAAGCTGAAAGTCGAAAGCGTGCACCAGTAGAGAGCACAGTAAGAGTGCATATGGGGGGGGGGGGGGGAGCCAAAGAAAGGTAATGAGAAATTTCTCTGGCTCATGAAAACTATTAGCTGGCGTGTAAGGTTTCTAAATATTCCTCTGCACGGTGGAATAAAGTGACTTCTGGGATGGAGTTGAGTAAGGGAAAATCCACTGCTTAAGTCTAGGATAAGCAGCATAAAATATACTATACTGTTCTGGGATCTTGCCAGGTCCTTATGGCTTGGATTGGCCACTGTTGGAAACAGGATGCTGGGCTTAATGGACCTTTAGTTTGTGCTAGTATGGCAAACGCTTATGTTCTTATGTCCTCAAGGGCCACAACCCAGTTGGGTTTTCAGGATTTCCCCAGTGAATATGCATGGTCTATTTGCATACAGTGGAGCAGTGCATGCAAATAGATCTTGTGTATTAATTGTGGAAATCCTGAAAGCCCGACTGGGTTGTGGCCCTCGAGGACCAACATTGAGCACCCCTGTTATAAACAGTGCACCTATATCGCTTACCATGCACCTGTGAGTGGAGTATGGGCAGGTTGTCTAGTGACGCACACAGAGTAGTATCTGTTGCGTGTGTTGCATGGCGCACTTAGGCATACCCGCTTCCATTAGCCATTGACCTTGGCGCACTGTGATGCAATTTTGCGCTAATATTCTGATGTGATTATCGAATTGGCACCCCTTCGTGGTGCTTAAAATGATAAAATAGCCCCCCAAGTTTGTACATGGGGCAGTGGAGGGTTAAATGATTTTCTCAAAATCACAGGGAGCCACAATGGGATTTGGACTAGGCTTCCTTGTTTCTTAGCCCACTTCTCTAACCATCAGGCCTGCAGGGAAGAGAGATGAATTCTATAAAGCGACCTCAGGGCGGTGAAGGAACACTGCAGGAAAAACCAGTCGGGCTAGAAAATTACTTCATGGACTAGTGGTAATCAAGTTTCTGGCTGAGGATATTGGGTGGGTCTTGGGCTGTGTGTAGGCTTCAAGAATGTGTAGCTACATCCCTTCTTCCCCCGAGCTGGGATGTGGTTTGGGTTTGGTTAAAATTTCTCAGCAACTCCCTTCATTCTTCACATCCTCTTGCACTATGTAAGGATCCTCCTCTCTGTAATTGTGGAAAGAGTGACATATAGTCCACTCTGAATGACAAAAGAACAAATAAAGCAGACGAGGATTTCTAAGAACATCCTTTCAAATGCAGTTTAGTACCGAGGAGCTTGGGGTTCTTCAGGGCAAGACTGATGTGCGCTGGCAGAGCTGTGCAAGGAGGGGGAGGGGTTCTCAGGAGTGGATTAGTTAATCCTTCCAGCCCTTTGAAGCAGGATTATGAGGTCTTGAGGTTCCTAGCATGAACTACCGTAGCACAAATATGGCAGTTACAAGGAGGACATCCAACACACAGATCAGATGGGAGTGCAGTTTGGAAGCTGCAGTTGCGATAGAGCAGCCCTCTGCAGGGTCAGTTCTGCTCCGGCCAGACGAACTGGCTTTGGGCAACTTCCAGTCCTGTCTTACTTGAGTGGATAATAACATCCAGTGGAATCACCTATAGGGTTGAAATCAACAAAGTCAAATCCCTTTCAGGACTTGAAACTTGATGGACATCCTGATAATGAATACCCAGGTATCGCTGCACCACATTCATGGGATGCTAACATTGTCATCTTGAGATCCGATGATAAGCATGGCTCAGAGAACAAGGACAACTGTTTTACCTTCTGGAAGGATAAAAAGGAAATGGCAAAACCAGCTTTGTGAAACTAGTGTTGCATTTAGAATGAAACAAATTTACCCATCGGAGTAAATGAGCATCTCAAGACATTCCATCTCCAACTGGTGACTAGCCTGTCCGCCATTCTCATCAGTGCACATTCTTGACACATATTGTAGAAATCTTCCTTGGTTTTATGTCAGCTTTGAAAAAGTCCTTTCTGGTACCTCAAAGAGGACTGGCTTACACATGGTGAAGGCGGTTAGCTTAGCAGAGTTTAAAAAGGGGTTAGACGGTTTCCTAAAGGACAAGTCCATAAACCACTACTAAATGGACTTGGGAAAAATTCACAATTCCAGGAATAACGTGTATAGATTGTTTGTACGTTTGGGAAGCACACCAGGTGCCCTTGGCCTGGATTGGCCGCTGTCATGGACAGGATGCTGGGCACGATGGACCCTTGGTCTTTTCCCAGTGTGGCATTACTTATGTACTTATGGTTCTCCGAGGACAAGCAGGCTGCTTGTTCTCACTGATGGGGTGACGTCCACGGCAGCCCCTCCAATCGGAAACTTCACTAGCAAAGTCCTTTGCTAGCCCTCGCGCGCCCGCGCGCACCGCGCATGCGCGGCCGTCTTCCCGCCCGAAACCGGCTCGAGCCGGCCAGTCTTCTTTTGTCCGCACTCGGTACGGTCGTGTTTTCGCCGTGTTGAGCCCCGGAAAGTCGACCTCGCGCGTCCAAATTGTTTTTGAGCGTGTTTTTTTTTTTCTTCGGAAAAGCTTTGTTAAAGTCGGGAAGTGCTCCGGAAACCCTCCACCGGGTTTCGTGTCAATCCTCCCCGTACTTCCAGTTTTTTTGCCCCGGTAAGTTTTCTTTCGTCGTCGGGGTAGGCCTCTTTTCGGCCTCGGTCGAGATTTTTCTCCCTCTAAATTTTGGTGCTTCAATTTTCGCCATTTCGGCTTTTGATTTCGCCGGCGTGATTTTTCCGCCCATGACATCGAAGCCTTCCAGCGGCTTCAAGAAGTGCACCCAGTGCGCCCGGGTTATCTCGCTCACTGATCGACACTCGTTGTGTCTTCAGTGTCTGGGGGCCGAGCACCGCCCTCAGAACTGCAGTCTGTGTTCCCTGCTTCAAAGGCGGACTCAGGTAGCGAGACTAGCCCAGTGGAACGTGTTGTTCTCGGGCTCTTCGTCGGCATCGGCACCGGGATCTTCGAGTGCATCGACGTCGTCAGCGTCCAGACCATCTTCCTCGGCCGCCCCTGCATCGAGTGCGTCGAGGCATCGGGCCTCTGCATCGGCGCTGAGGCATCGGATAGCTGCATCGACGTCGGTGGTACCAGGACCTCGTCTGCTGATGTCGTCGGACGGTGGTGCATCGAGTGGAGTGCAGGTGAGGGCTGTCCATTCCCCTGCTGGTGGCGGTGAGCCCTCGGGTGGGTCTCCTCCTACCCTGAGGGCTCCTGCGGTACAGCCCCCCCCGAGATCGACCTCCTTCGGTCTCGGCCCCGAGGAAGCGACGGATGGATTCTACGTCCTCCTCGTCGGTGCCGGGGAGCTCCGGTGACATGCTTCGGAAGAAATCGAAGAAGCATCGACACCGGTCTCCTCCCCGTGTCGGCACCGAGAGCTCTGGGTCGCCGAGGGATTCGGCACCCAGCAGGCATCGGCACCGAGAGGACCGCTCACCCTCTGTTCAGGAGGTGTCGATGCGCTCCACTCTGGACAGCCCGGAACAGCCTCCTCGCCCGGAACAGGTTCTGACGTCGACGCCTGCATCGACCTCTCAGCCTTTTTCTGCAGCCACTCTGAACGAGAGCCTCCGGGCCGTTCTCCCAGAGATTCTGGGAGAGCTGCTGCGCCCTTCCCCTCCGGTACCGGCGGTGCTTGCGCCTCCGGTACCGTCGAGCATGGCGCCGGCTGGCCCATCGCCCAGGTTGAGGTCCCCGACGTCGGTACCGCGTGCGGTACCGACCGCGGCCACCTCCCAGGAAGGCTCCCCGACTACGTCGGCGGAGGGAGCTTCGCCGATGCGGGCCAGGGAGTCTACGTCTCGACGCCCCCATCGTGGACGTGGTTCCACAGAGTCGAGCAGGGCGAGGTTGCAGACACAGGTCCGTGAACTTGTGTCTGACACCGAGGGTGAGGCCTCGTGGGAGGAAGAGGAAGATCCCAGATATTTCTCTGACGAGGAGTCTGAGGGTCTTCCGTCTGATCCCACTCCCTCTCCTGAGAGACAGCTTTCTCCTCCCGAGAGTCTGTCTTTTGCCTCCTTTGTCCGGGAGATGTCTACGGCCATCCCCTTCCCGGTGGTTGTGGAGGACGAGCCCAGGGCTGAAATGTTTGAGCTCCTGGACTATCCTTCTCCACCTAAGGAAGCGTCCACTGTTCCCTTGCACCATGTCCTGAAAAAGACATTGCTTGCGAACTGGACCAAGCCATTAACTAATCCCCACATTCCCAAGAAGATCGAGTCCCAGTACCGGATCCATGGGGACCCAGAGCTGATGCGCACTCAGTTGCCTCATGACTCTGGAGTTGTGGATTTGGCCCTAAAGAAGGCTAAGAGTTCTAGGGAACATGCTTCGGCGCCCCCGGGCAAGGACGCTAGAACCTTAGACTCCTTTGGGAGGAAGGCCTACCATTCCTCTATGCTCGTGTCCAAGATCCAGTCTTACCAGCTCTACACGAGCATACACATGCGGAACAATGTGTGGCAGTTGGCGGACTTGGTTGATGCTCTTCCCCCTGAGCAAGCCAAGCCTTTTCAGGAGGTGGTCAGGCAGCTGAAGGCGTGCAGAAAATTCCTGGCCAGAGGAGTTTATGACACTTTTGATGTTGCGTCCAGGGCCGCTGCTCAAGGTGTGGTGATGCGCAGGCTCTCATGGCTGCGTGCCGCCGACCTGGAGAATAGACTCCAGCAGCGGATTGCGGACTCGCCTTGCCGTGCGGACAACATTTTTGGCGAAAAAGTCGAACAGGTGGTAGAGTCTCTCCACCAGCGGGACACCGCATTCGACAAATTCGCCCGCCGGCAGCCTTCAGCTTCTACCTCTACAGGTAGACGTTTTTTCGGGGGAAGGAAGACTGTTCCCTATACTTCTGGTAAGCGTAGGTACAATCCTCCTTCCCGACAGCCTGCGGCCCAGGCTAAGCCCCAGCGCGCTCGCTCTCGTCAGCAGCGTGCGCCTCAGCAAGGCCCCGCGGCTCCCCAGCAAAAGCAAGGGGCGAGCTTTTGACTGGCTCCAGCAGAGCATAGCCGACATCCAAGTGTCAGTGCCGGGCGACCTGCCAGTCGGGGGGAGGTTGAAAGCTTTTCACCAAAGGTGGCCTCTCATAACCTCCGATCAGTGGGTTCTTCAAATAGTCCGGCAAGGATACACCCTCAATTTGGCCTCAAAACCTCCAAATTGTCCACCGGGAGCTCAGTCTTACAGCTTCCAGCACAAGCAGGTACTTGCAGAGGAACTCTCCGCCCTTCTCAGCACCAATGCGGTCGAGCCCGTGCCATCCGGGCAAGAAGGGCTGGGATTCTATTCCAGGTACTTCCTTGTGGAAAAGAAAACATGGGGGATGCGTCCCATCCTAGACCTAAGGGCCCTGAACAAATATCTCGTAAAAGAAAAGTTCAGGATGCTTTCCCTGGGCACCCTTCTCCCCATGATTCAGCAAAACGATTGGCTATGCTCTCTGGACTTGAAGGATGCCTACACACACATCCCGATACTGCCAGCTCACAGACAGTATCTGCGATTTCAGCTGGGCACGCGCCACTTCCAGTACTGTGTGCTACCCTTTGGGCTCGCCTCTGCGCCCAGGGTGTTCACAAAGTGCCTAGCTGTGGTAGCAGCGGCGCTTCGCAGGCTGGGGGTGCACGTGTTCCCATATCTCGACGATTGGCTGGTGAAGAACACATCCGAGGCAGGAGCCCTGCAGTCCATGCAGATGACTATTCGCCTCCTGGAGCTACTGGGGTTTGTGATAAATTACCCAAAGTCCCATCTTCTCCCAGTGCAGAAACTCGAATTCATCGGAGCCCTGCTGGATTCTCGGACGGCTCGTGCCTATCTCCCAGAGGCGAGGGCCAACAACCTGTTGTCCCTCGTCTCACGGGTGCGAGCGTCCCAGCAGATCACAGCTCGGCAGATGTTGAGATTGCTGGGCCACATGGCCTCCACAGTTCATGTGACTCCCATGGCCCGCCTTCACATGAGATCTGCTCAATGGACCCTAGCCTCCCAGTGGTATCAGGCCGCTGGGGGTCTAGAGGACGTGATCCACCTGTCCACGAGTTTTCTCGAATCCCTGTTTTGGTGGACAATTTGCTCCAATTTGACTCTGGGACGTCCCTTCCAAATTCCTCAGCCACAAAAAGTGCTGACCACGGATGCGTCTCTCCTGGGATGGGGAGCTCATGTCGATGGGCTTCACACCCAAGGAAGTTGGTCCCTCCAAGAACGCGATCTACAGATCAATCTTCTGGAGTTGCGAGCGATCTGGAACGCTCTGAAGGCTTTCAGAGATCGGCTGTCCCACCAAATTATCCAAATTCAGACAGACAATCAGGTTGCCATGTACTATGTCAACAAGCAGGGGGGCACCGGATCTCGCCCCCTGTGTCAGGAAGCCGTCAGCATGTGGCTCTGGGCTCGCCGTCAAGGCATGGTGCTCCAAGCCACATATCTGGCAGGCGTAAACAACAGTCTGGCCGACAGGTTGAGCAGGATTATGCAACCTCACGAGTGGTCGCTCAATTCCCGTGTGGTACGACAGATCTTCCAGGCGTGGGGCACCCCCCTGGTGGATCTCTTCGCATCCCAAGTGAACCACAAGGTCCCTCAGTTCTGTTCCAGGCTTTAGGCCCACGGCAGACTGGCGTCGGATGCCTTCCTCCTGGATTGGGGGGAAGGTCTGCTGTATGCTTATCCTCCCATCCCTCTGGTGGGGAAGACTTTGTTGAAACTCAAGCAAGACCGAGGCACCATGATTCTGATTGCTCCTTTTTGGCCGCGTCAGATCTGGTTCCCTCTTCTTCTGGAGTTATCCTCCGAAGAACCGTGGAGATTGGAGTGTTTTCCGACCCTCATCACGCAGGACGAAGGGGCTCTTCTGCATCCCAACCTCCAGTCTCTGGCTCTCACGGCCTGGATGTTGAGGGCGTAGACTTTGCCTCTTTGGGTCTGCCAGAGGGTGTCTCCCGCATCTTGCTTGCTTCCAGGAAAGACTCCACTAAGAGAAGTTACTTCTTTCATTGGAGGAGGTTTGCCGTCTGGTGTGACAGCAAGGCCCTAGATCCTCGCTCTTGTCCTACACAGACCCTGCTTGAATACCTTCTGCACTTGTCTGAGTCTGGTCTTAAGACCAACTCCGTAAGGGTTCACCTTAGTGCAATCAGTGCATACCATTACCAAGTGGAAGGTAAGCCGATCTCGGGACAGCCTTTAGTTGTTCGCTTCATGAGAGGTTTGCTTTTGTCAAAGCCCCCTGTCAAGCCTCCTACAGTGTCATGGGATCTCAATGTCGTTCTCACCCAGCTGATGAAACCTCCTTTTGAGCCGCTGAATTCATGCCATCCGAAGTACTTGACCTGGAAGGTCATTTTCTTGGTGGCAGTTACTTCGGCTCGTAGAGTCAGTGAGCTTCAGGCCCTGGTAGCCCAGGCCCCTTACACCAAATTTCATCACAACAGAGTAGTCCTCCGCACTCACCCTAAGTTTCTGCCAAAGGTCGTGTCGGAGTTCCATCTGAACCAGTCAATTGTCTTGCCAACATTCTTTCCCCGTCCTCATTCCTGCCCTGCTGAACGTCAGCTGCACACATTGGACTGCAAGAGAGCATTGGCCTTCTATTTGGAGTGGACACAGCCCCACAGACAGTCCGCCCAATTGTTTGTTTCTTTTGATCCCAATAGGAGGGGAGTGGCTGTAGGGAAACGCACCATTTCCAATTGGCTAGCAGATTGCATTTCCTTCACTTACGCCCAGGCGGGGCTGGCTCTTGAGGGTCATGTCACGGCTCATAATGTTAGAGCCATGGCTGCGTCGGTAGCCCACTTGAAGTCAGCCTCCATTGAAGAAATTTGCAAAGCTGCGACGTGGTCATCTGTCCACACATTCACATCTCATTACTGCCTGCAGCAGGATACCCGACGCGACAGTCGGTTCGGGCAGTCAGTTCTTCAGAACCTGTTTGGGCTTTAGGATCCAACTCCACCCCCCGAGGGCCCTGTTTGTTCTGTTCCAGGCTACACTCTCAGTTAGTTGGTAAATTTTTTTAGGTCAATCTCAGTTATGTCCTCGCCGTTGCGAGGCCCAATTGACCATGGTTGTTGTTTTGAGTGAGCCTGGGGGCTAGGGATACCCCATCAGTGAGAACAAGCAGCTTGCTTGTCCTCGGAGAAAGCGAATGCTACATACCTGTAGAAGGTATTCTCCGAGGACAGCAGGCTGATTGTTCTCACCAACCCGCCCGCCTCCCCTTTGGAGTTGTGTCTTCCCTTGAAGTGTATTGTCTTGCTACATACTGGACTGGCCGGCTCGAGCCGGTTTCGGGCGGGAAGACGGCCGCGCATGCGCGGTGCGCGCGGGCGCGCGAGGGCTAGCAAAGGACTTTGCTAGTGAAGTTTCCGATTGGAGGGGCTGCCGTGGACGTCACCCCATCAGTGAGAACAATCAGCCTGCTGTCCTCGGAGAATACCTTCTACAGGTATGTAGCATTCGCTTAACTTCAGTGTTGGGGACAGGGAATGGAACCGCTAGCAAGCAAGGAAGGAGTGAAAAAAGGTTGACTTGGACAGTATTTTTTCTTCTGTATCTTTTTTTTTTTTTCCTGGAAACCTTTTCTCGTTTTGGACTTTTAGTTCAATTAGCGCTGGGCTATAGTGCTGAGTGGTGGGTTGTTTTTTTGGTTATTTCCACTTTCACAGTGGTTCCCAAATCTGGTCCTGGAGACACCGCAGCCATTCAGGTTTTCAGGATACCCACAATGAATATTCATGAGAGTGATTTGCATACCAAGGAGGCAGTGCATGCAGATCTCTCTTATGAATATTCATTGTGGATATCCTGAAAATCTGACTGGCTGGGGTGCCTCTTCCCAACTGGGTCATTTAGCCCAATCATTGCACTAATAGTGTTCAAAATGAGCCATGCAGTAGCTCTTTTGTAGTTATGCAGTCATGGGCCCTATGCACATTCTGACCCTCCACTTATACCTCATACGATCACTATACAACTTTGTATTTGTTATCCACCGACTGGGCAAACCCCTCTGACGGTACTATGTAAGCCACATTGAGCCTGCAAATAGGTGGGAAAATGTGGGGTACAAATGCCGGTGGTGGGAGGCGGGACTGGTGGTTGGGAGGCGGGGATAGTGCTGGGCAGACTTATACGGTCTGTGCCCTGAAGAGGACAGGTACAAATCAAAGTAGGGTATGCACAAAAAGTAGCACATATCAGTTTATCTTGTTGGGCGGACTGGATGGCCCGTGCAGGTCTTTTTCTGCCGTCATCTACTATGTTACTATGTAAATAAATAAAGGCTAGATGCTGCCATTGTGTATTGACATGGGCTACTTCCTTCCCTCCCCTCAGAGGGCAATAAATATTGCCCATCCAGGTTATCCTACTTTGTTCTTTTGGCAGAACAAGGTGTTGATAACAAGTGCTCAATCTTATGGGCACATCCATGGTAGGATTATTGATTCTCGTTTCCCACGTTTACAAAGATAACTGTATTCAGGAGGTTGCTGGACTGATCATAACTTATCAGCAAACTGGCTTCGAAAGGATGGCTAAACAGAAGTGATATAGATAGAAGATCGGCACTAAAGGACTCGAGGATCTAATCCAGCGTTTCCCAAACTGTGCGCCGTGGCACTCTGGTGCACCGTAGCGAACTCTCGGGGGGTGTCGCGGTGAATCTTGACCTCCCTCTCAACGCCCACAGTCCAGCGTCGGTCCCTACTTTCCCCTCCAGCAGGTCCGGAATCTGCCACTTCCTTCTCCTTTCCCCGCCGCTGCTGCAGTGCTTGCAGCTTACATTTTTGGGCTGTCCGCGATTCACACAGACACTGCGGGGTCTTCCTTTTGCTCAGTGTGCTGCTGCTGACTGCCGCGCTGCTTCTGGCTCCTGACAGGCTCTACTTATCTTCAACTGGTGGGACTTGGGGTTCCCCACTCAGTGTTCTCCACCAGGTGCAGGAATGGCGTGCCCGGCTTCTGGATGGACCCGAGACAAAAGTGGTGCAGCCCAGGCCTACCCATGGCTAAACCCCTAAGGCTGACATCGAAGAAATCCGGTGCTTTAACTTGGGAAGTGAAAGTGCAGTCTTCATTCTGCTCTGGAAATAGGTGCTTGATTTGTATCTGATCCAATTCGTGGTTTATCTGTGGTCTTCACTCTGCGGGGTAGAGCTGAGACATGGGCAGCCTATAAGAGAGATTCAGTGGTACTGAATACAGTTGGTGTTAACTATCTCTCTCTGGTCTTAAGTCGGCACTGAATAGAACTGGAAAACTATATCCAATTGCCGCCTTATCTGCTATTTATTTATTGCACCCACGACTTGCCTCGGCCCTCCTACATTTTATCTGATTAACTGTTGGACATCAGACTGCCTGGCCAAAAGTTAATGATTAGCAGGTTCCAAATTTTATGTTGTAATGCTTTTTTTTTGATTAAGGCACATCAAGTAACATATCAGCAAACATCAAAAAGAGATAAGCATATCAAAAAAATAAACTTGACATATAAGTAATTCTGAGATGGGGGGAAATGTCATAAACAAGGCAAGTACAAGTTGGAGAATTTTATAAATGGTGCCTAAAGTTAGGTGCTAATTCCGTGCCCATATTTTAGCATAGAAATGTGTTCCAATGGATGCAACGTGCCAAAATGGGGCTGAAACGGCAGATCGGCACCCTGTTATAGGATAGCATCTAAGTGTATTTGTGTGCAAAACTGGGTGTTCTATGGGAGGGGCATGAGTGGGTCAGGGGCGTTCTTGAAAATTGTGCTTAGTATTCTAGAATACCCCAGTTGCGCGCCCAACTTGCGCGCCAAGATCTACACCTGGCTTCAGTTGGTGTAAGTCCTGGTGCCCAACACTATTCTATAAAGAGCGCTTATCCCGGAGCACCCTTTATAGAATAGCACTGGGCGCCGACTCTTTTTTGGCACCCCGTATTTCGGTGCCATTTACTGAATCTAGCCCTATTTATTTATTATTAGGATTTATTTACCGCCTTTTTGAAGGAATGCACCTAAGGCGGCGTACAGTAAGAATAAATCAAACATGAGCAGTAGTCAATTAGAGCAGTAAAAATATTCGAACAACAATACAAAGTATGGCATAGTATACTACTTGCAATGTCAACACAATACGTAATAGAACGTTATAATTGGTAGAGAAGGGTAAGGCAAAGTTGTAACATATAGATGAGTAAGAAAGTAGGAAGAATTAGAAAGTAAGGCGATTGATTTGAAGAAAGTTGCACGTGAGGTCAGAGAGATGGTTAAATATTATCTCAGCTAGGGTAGGATTGGATAAACATGTCCCGCTGCAGTATGTGCAGCCCGAGTCAATCCTTGTGTGTGTGAGTGAGACTAACAAGTTAGATACTTCTTCCATTAAAGGCTTGGTTGAAGAGCCAAGCTTTCACCTGCTTCCTGAAGTAGAGGTAGTCTTGTGTTAAGCGGAGCCTTTCAGGCAATGCATTCCAGAGTGTGGGGGCTACTCCGGAGAAGGCTCGCTTGCAGGTATCACATCGTGTAATGTCTTTTGGAGAGGGTGTAGTTAGTGAAAGTCCTTGGGAGGACCTGAGTGTCCTTGGCGGTGTGTGGAGGATCATCCTATTCTTCAGATACTCTGGGCCATTTCCTTTCAGGGCCTTGAAGATCAGACCGAGAGTTTTAAATGCCTGAAATAGTTTACATTGTATCCAAAGTGAATGTGTATACATCTTGTTCAGTTTACATAGAATTCTGGGGGATACCCATCAGGACCTGGAGCTGTTAAGTTTGTAGTATTGCTTTCTGTGTTTACAGGGCCTTGTTTTGCATATAATTTACTAATATATTGCTTTATTATATTTGTTATATTCTATGTACTATTATTTAAGATGTTGTTATCATAATGGAAACCTGGGATAAAAATGGATTCTCCCCCCCCCCCCCCTCATTTTTTTGTTTCTTGAGCTAGAAGATTACCTGGCTTGTTACCATATCTATGATATCTAAATACCTTGAATGTGAAACCCATTTACATGAGCTTCCCATCCCAGGAGAGATGCATCCGTCGTCAGCACTTTTTGTGGCTGAGGAATTTTCCTTGTTCTGTCACCTAAAAGAGTATTTAGTGTATTCTGCATTGCATTGAATTTATATTTTAAAGCAGGTGTAGAAGTTCATGCATATTTCCATTTTATTCTCGCCAACTGGGTCTCGGGCTATTATTATGGGCATTAACAAGATATTATCTGATTTAGCTGTTTCCCAAGATATTGGCATTTATGCATGTTGAGCACTAGCTTCTTTAAACTCCTCCCCACCTTTTGACAAACGTTTCTGGAAATCAGGAGATTGATGTAAATAATTTGGGAACTTCAGAACACATCCTCTGTTATTATTCTCCAGGTCTAACCAAATTGTAGCATGGTCTGACACTTCAATAAATCCAGCAGGCTTGGATTGAACCAACGGGATGATACAAAAAACAAAAGAAACTAGTCTTCGCAAAAAAGCAAAATTGCAATTGAACCAGGATTTCCATTATGTTGCTTCCCGCTATTCTAGAACCTGTGGGTTAGTTGTGTCCATCAACCAGCAAGTGGAGATAGCATCCGGACTGGATGCTAAGAGAGATGTCTCAACTCAGTTTTCAGTTCTCGATCTCCAGCAGTTGGGTGGACACATTTTTTTATTCTCTGGTTCCTGCTTGAGTCTTCAGTCATATCTGGTGGTCCTCGGATCCCTGTCTCTAGTGCCCCGTGAATTTACTTCACCTCGCCCTTCACCTCTCTCCTGTTTCCTGTGGAGCTGTCCTTTCCAGCACAACAAGCTTAAAAGGAAAGAGGTTTACTGGAGGGCATGGGACAGTGTATTAGTCCTGATTCTGTCTCCTCTGGGGTAAGACTTGTGGAGACTGAGAGCTTGATACTCAGATGGTTGTAGCCTACCTCCCAGACACGAGAACACACAATCTAGTCACACTCGTGTCTAAGGTTCGAGTCTCTCAGTAGGTCACAGCTCAACAGATGTTGAGATTGTTGGGCCACATGGCTTCCACAGTGTACGTTACACCCATGACACGTCTTCACATGAGATCAGCTGAGAAGCTCCCCTGGCTTCTCAGTGGTACCAAGCCATGGGGAGTCTAAAAGATGTCATCCAAGTGTCCCCAGCTTGTGTGCTCTCTTCAGTGGCAGACAATTCGATCCAATTTGACTCTGGGACTTCCATTCCAAATTCCTCAACCACAGAAAGTGCTGACGAAAGATGCATCTCTCCTGGTATGGGAAGCTCATGTAGATGGGCTTCACATTCAAGGTCCTTGGTCCTCCCAGGAAACGAATCTTCAGATCAACGTCCTGGAGCTCTGAGCGATCTAGAATGCTCTAAAGGCTTTCAGAGATCAGCTATCTCACCAAATTTTTGTCATCCAATCAGGTTGTGATTGTATTACACCAACAAGCAGGGGGGCACCGTATCACGCCCTTTGTGTCAGGAGACCATCCAAATGTGGCATTGGGCTCGCCAACATGGCATGTTCCTTCAAGCCACCTATCTGGCGGATGATAACAATACCCTGACTGACATACTGAGCAGGATAATGCAACCTCACGAGTGGTCTCTCAATATGGGCATAGCCTGCAAGATCTTTCATGCGTGGGGCATTCCCTAGGTGGATCTTTTTGCCACTAAGATCAATCACAAGGTCCCTCAGTTCTGTTCCAGGCTTCAGGGCTATGACAGACTAGTGGCAGATGCCTTCCTCCTCATTTGGGGGACATGTCTTCTGTATCTGTATTCTCCAATACCTCTAGTAGGAAAAGCTTTATTGAAACTCAAGCAAGACAGCAGAACCATGAGTCTGATCGCACTGTACTGGCCACGGCAGATATGGTTCCCTCTTCTTCTGGAATTATCCTCTGAAGAACCGTGGCGATTGGAGTGTTTTCCGACGCTCATCACACAGAACGAGGGATCACTTCTACATCCCAACCTCCAGTCTCTGATGCTCACAGCTTGGATGTTGAGAGCCTAGAATTCGCTTCCTTGGGTCTTTTGGAGGGTGTCTCCTGAGTCTTGCTGGCTTCCAGGAAAGATTCCACTAAGATGTGCTAGTCTTTCAAATGCAGGAGGTTTGCCGTCTGGTGTGAGAGCAAGGCCCTAGATCCCCTTACTTGTCCTAAACAGACTACTTGAATATCTTCTACACTTGTCAGAGTCTGGTCTCAAAACCAACTCCGTAAGGGTTCACCTTAGTGCAATTAGTGCTTATCTTCAACGTGTAGAAGGTAAGCCCATCTCTGGACAGCCTCTAGTTGTTTGCTTCATGAGAGGTTTGCTTTTGTCAAAGCCCCCTGTCAAATCTCCACCTGTGTCATGAGATCTGAACTGTTCTCACCCAGCTGATGAAAGTTCCTTTTGAGCCACTGAATTCCTGCCATCTGAAGTACTTGACCTGGAAGGCTATTTTCTTGATGCCTGTTACTTCAGCTCATAGGGTCAGTGAGCTTCAGGCCTTAGTGGTGGATGCACCTTACTAAGTTTCATCACAATAGAGTAGTCCTCCGCACGCTCCCTAAGTTTCTGTTGGAGTTCCATCTGAACCAGTCCGTTGTCTTGCCAACATTCATTCCCCGACCGTATGCCCGTCCTGGTGAAAGCAGCTTGCACACCTTGGATTGCAAGAGAGCATTGGCCTACTACAAGGAGCAGACAAGGCACCACAGACAGTCCTCCCAGCTTTTTGTTTCTTTTGATCCCAACAGGATGCGGGTCACTATCAGGAAACCCACCATTTCAGTTTGACTGGCAGATTGAAAATAGAGATGTCGGCAGCCATCTTGACCCTTGCTGTTCCTCTTTCTTTGATATAACTATTAATCTGTGCACTGATATGGGTAGATCACATTATCTCCCTAAAGAGAGGTTGACTGGACTCCGAGCTCGTGGATGATTAGAAGTCAGATTTAATGGGTCTTGTATACCTGACTCTCACTTCCCCCTAGGCCCCGAACAAGGTTGGGCCTCTGCTTGAATGTGGTTTTTGACAATGACAGTGACTTATTTTGTAACATGTGATTTTCTCTTAAACTGAAGCTACTAAGTAAACAAAGAGTCTGTCTGAAGTGGTTTGACTGTTCAGTGTGGTAGCAAAGGCAATAATATATTACAATAACTTTTTTTTCCGCAGTGCCTGTTTACTCTGACCCATCTCCAGAGAGTGTGGAGCATCGAGCAGGGGCCCTTCAGCTGACATAGTAACAGAAGCTGCTGTGAGTATGTCTCGCACTTGTGTGAGGGTTTCAGGGGGAGTGGGTGGGGGTGATGAGTTGGATCTATTCCTAGCTCCGGCTCCTGCTCCTCAGTGGTGCATCTGAGAGCCCAACAAGTCACTAGGGGCCCTGTTTACTAAGCCGCGTTGTAGACGCGTTAACATTTTTAACGCGCGTTAACCATGTACGCGCCTACAATATCCCTATTGATAAAAGCGCTAACGTACGTTAGTAAAGGGGGCCCAAGGAAAGGAATTTTATTGGATTTTTTTGTTCGTTCTTATATCCCACATTATCCAAAAACTAGTTTCAGTTCAGTGTGGCTTACAATTAACTGTAGTATAACAGGTTACATACAGTAGATTACAATGGCTAGTTAACAGTTAATTGAAGAACATTTCTTGAGCAGATGAGTTGGGGTTTTTTTTATGCTTTCTGGAATTGTAAATAGTTACTTATTATTCTAATTTCTTTTGGAATAAGATTTCTCCATTTAGAACCTTGGTAACTAAATCCAGCTGTATAAACAGTCTTATAAATTACATTTTTGCAGTTGGGTAAATGTAGAAGCAAATATTCTCTCCATGTTGATTTTGCTTTTCTAGCCGACAATACTATTAGGTCCATCATATAGCCTGGTGCCATTCCAGATACCTTTGAAAATTAAGGTGCGTGTTTTAAACATTATTGGGGATCTGATGGAGCCAGTGTAATACAGTAAGTAAAGGAGATGCCTCATTAAACCTTGATACCCCACTAATTAAACGGGCTGCAAGGTTCTGTGCTGTCTGAAACAACTTAAGCATAGAATCTTTGCTTCCCAAATTGCATTACAGTAGTCCAGTTGTGACTGCATGTACTTGATTTTCGAAAGATAAATGTTTATCAAAAGCTACTCCTAAGATTTTTAGTTGGATATCTATTGGACGTACAGTTTGATCAATTATAAGATTAGAATAAGAAGTGTGACATTGTGAACTTGATAACACAGGAATTTTGTTTTTTTCTTTATTCAATTTGGAATTTAGCTCATGCCTTTTTCAGTTGTAGCTCAAGACAAGTTACCTTCAAGTACAACAGGCCTTAATAATCTAAATTTGTACCTGAGGAAATGTAGGGTTAAGAGACCTGCCCAAGGTCTCGAGGAGCTGCAGTGGGCAGTAGAGTACCAAGGGTAGGGCGGTGGGAACAGTCCACCTCAGGTACAGGCAGCAAGGGGGTGCACGGAGCAGTTGCATGGCTGTCGATTCCTCTGGTCCCCTGCCCCATCTGACATTACTTCCTGTTCCTGGACAGGGAACCGGCGGAGTCAACAGCTGTACAACTGCTCCAGGCGACCCCTTGCTAGGAGGAAGGATGGTGGGAGTAATGTGCTTCGGGAAGGGGGGGGGAGGGTGTGATGTGCCTTGGGGGAGGGCGCAGCGATGACCCGCCCTGGGTGGCAAGCAAACTAGGTACGTCACTGGCAGTGGAATTTGAACCAGACTTCCCTAGTTCTCAGTCCACTGGTCTATTAGGCTACTTCCCCATTCTAAAGCTAAGGTGGATGTTGTCCAGCTTGCATCCTCTCTGTTTGTCCTACCCCTCCCTAGCCTCACTCTGTTTATCTCCAACATTCTCTTGCCTCTGCCCTCCCCCCCAGCTCTGTCACGCCACCAACTAGTTAAATATATCAGGAATTTGCTGCCTTTCTCTGCAGATTCCTGGAAGAACATCAGTAATTCTGTGAAGATTAAGACATTGAATAATGTGTGTTGGGTACATATATATCTATGTGGGTAGATCTCTCCCCTGGACTCGTCTGCTCCGCTACTAAGGTACTACACTTCTGAGAATCTTTTGCTCCTTGTGTCTCATAGACTCGTGGCAGTGGAGGAGTGTGGCTCACAGGAAGGCGACATGGAGCGATCAGCCAAGAAATACATCAGCAGTGAGGAAGAGGAACTGGTGAGTGCCCCGTGATGGTGACTCAGGCCTTGGTGGAGAGGGGAGGGAGGCTGCAGATACTGCTAAAATCAACACAGCAAATGAGTTGCCATCAGTTGATTGCCTGAAAGGCTATCGTATATTTATAAGAGAGATGTGGTGCTAAAGTAACTGATGTTGGGGCCCAGCACTTAACCTTTTGCTTCAGATCTAATGTTGAAAGAGAATCCACGGGCTGTGGAATCGGTACACTAAACCTTCAACTCCTGCGATTCTATTTTTATACTGACTGACTCTGACGCCAACTCCGGCTTATACTGATGTTAGGCTTTACGCTTTTTATTCTGGTTCTAAAGTACTGGTACATATAACTTTAGATTCAGTGCAAAGATAGGTGTAAATATAAGTATAAAATAATACATTTACCATATATTATCATATTGTGTTTTGGTTTTTTTTTTAAGCTGGAATTGGAGTTGGTACATTTTTACTGACTCTAACTCCACTTCCACACGCACCTGAAATCATTTCCTACTCCACAGCCCTAATAATAAGCATCTGACACAGATGTATTGCATTGCTCTCGTGAGTTAAGTCCCTCGTTTTGAGAGCTTTGTGCTTTGGAAAAGAAGACCTCCCCCCCCTCCCCCCCGCAAATACCAGCTGCAATAAGGGAGGCTTTCATTTAGGATCTAAGTTTAGTGGATTCCCTTTTCTCGTGCGTGCAGGAGGTGCTGGGGTTTAAGCCGTGCCGCTGGAAGTTGTTGCTGGTCTCGCTGGGTACCCTCTGTTCTTTCGGCTTCCTCCTCCTCTTCCTCTACTGGTTCCCAGAGTGGAGTGTGAAGTGGACCTGTTGCGAGGTGCCACTTCAGGACGCCTGGATCCTGCTCCTGCGTGCCACGGTGAGGCTGGGAAAGGTGGAGGGGTGGCCTTGGAAATAGAGATGGAAGCTAAGAAGTAGGAAGAAAGGAAGAAGATAGGAGTTTTCATTAGGAAAAGGGGAGTGAAGTTGATGGAGCATGGGGGGGGGGGGGGTCAGAGGAAAGGAGAGACGAAGAGGATTTGATGGATGGAGTATGAAGGATGAGGGTTACATGGTGGAATAGATAGTGTCATGATGTAGGACAAAATCTACCTGTGTGCCACCAATTATTATATATATATTTTTATTATTGTCCTCTTCAGGATGAGTTCCACAGCTGGTTCCGGGTCAGGGTTCGTACCCTGACTGCTCCAGGTTCTGACCCCTTGGGCTTTCCTGAGCACGAAGATACCGGGGCACCCACTGATCATACTTCTCCCGCCCCGCAGATGCAGGCCTGGGAGTATAAGCAGGGGCTTCCTCCAACAGTGTGTGCCCTAAAGCAGAAAAAAGTAAGGAGAGAAGGACAGAAAAATTCATTTATCCTTTGCCCCCAGTTAGCATGACACATGGAGCTGAAAAGAAATCGGCATACGATGCTAATCCGTAATGATGAGCAGTCCTTATCGAATAGCATCGATTGCCGATTTCAGTGCCCACATTTGGCTGCACATCTCCGGTATTCTAACTTTATGAACGGCCATGCACCTCCCGTGGGCTCGCCCCTTTGTGGGTCGTTCGCTTTGGGATTTGGGGGCACATTGTAATAAAATACCTTACAGCAAGGTGTGCACTCAAATTCAAATTGGTGTTGGCGCCAGTTAGGCACCCAAGTATTGGCACTGATTGGTTCGTTGGCCAATATAGCTGGACACACATCCTGGATCACAGCCTGATTTGGGGCACCATATATAAAATCCGAGGGATGACTACTTGAGCGTGAGCACCTGCACTCCACTGTTTCCAATAACAATCTCCCGCTCAGCTTCTCCTCCTTTCTTCCCCCTCCAGACACGCTATTTCGTCCACCACAATCTGAAGTTCCTGTGGGACCCAAGGACACAGTGCTTTCGCCGCCTGGCCGCACTGGAGAAGGATGTGCTTTGCTCCGCTATTCACCACCGCCACGGTACTGGGCTGAGTCGGTCAGCGCAAGAGTATCGGTGAGTGTGAATTTGGTATTTTGCCAGGCGGGTTGCGGTCCATCATAGAATTTCTCTTTCTTTTCTCCTTGTCTCTTCTCTTGCAACTCTTGACCTTCTCTCCTGATCCGTGATGGAGCAGAGGGAGGTTCTGTTTTCTTTTCTGTATGCCGTCTGCCCTTGTCATAAGTTCATAAGTATATCCATACTGGGAAAGACCAAAGGTCCATCAAACCCAGCATCCTGTTTCCAACAGTGGCCAATCCAGGCCACAAATACCTGGTAAGATCCCAAAAAAGTACTTATCCCAAAAATAGTGGATTTTCCCCAAGTCCATTTAATAATGGTCTATGGACTTTTCCTTTAGGAAGCCGTCCAAACCTTTTTTAAACTCCACTAAGCTAACCGCCTTTACCACATTCTCTGGCAATGAATTCCAGAGTTTAATTATACGTTGAGTGAAGAAAAAGTTTCTCCGACTCATTTTAAATTTACCACTTTGTAGCTTCATCGCAAGCCCCCTAGTCCTAGTATTTTTGGAAAGCGTAAACAGACGCTTCACATCTACCCGTTCAACTCCACTCATTATTTTATAGACCTCTATCATATCTCCTCTCAGCCGCCTTTTCTCCAAGCTGAAGAGCCCTAGCCACTTTAGCCTTTCCTCCTAGGGAAGTCGTCCCATCCCCTTTATCACTTTCGTCGCCCTTCTCTGTACATTTTCTAATTCAACTATATCTTTTTTTGAGATGCGGCGACCAGAATTGAACATAATATTCGAGGTGCGGTCACACCATGGAACGATACAAAGACATTATAACATCCTCATTTTTGTTTTCCATTCCTTTCTTAATAATACCTAACATTATATTTGCTTTCTTAGCCGCAGCAGCACACTGAGCAGAAGGTTTCAACGTATCAACAACACCTAGATCCCTTTCTTGGTCCGTGACTCCTAACGTGGAACCTTGCATGACGTAGCTATAATTCGGGTTCTTTTTTCCCACATGCATCACTTTGCACTTGCTCACATTAAACGTCATCTGCCATTTAGATGCCCAGTCTCATAAGGTCCTCGTGAGGGCTCTCAGAATCCCTCCTGGGTACATGTGCTGTGCTCGTCTGCATATGTGTCTAAGCAGTGCTGGCTCTAATCCTTTTGTCTCTCCCTGGCTCTGCAGGAAGCTGTTCTATGGGGCCAACCAGATTGATGTGAAAGTGCCTTCAGTTCCGAAATTGCTCATCAAGGAGGTAAGACTGTGGGTGGTTATGAGTACTGCAAGAACACAAGGCCCTGGTGGAGTGGTTATAGTTCAGGATGGTGCATGTAGCTTGGGAATCGCAATTTAAATAAGCCAAATTGAGGAGGATCTGAATTACTGTTTTTGCAGTAAATATCTTTTCTTTAGCCTCTGGGGACCTTTTTTAAGGTGAGAGTCAGTTTTTTGTTGTTTTGTTTCACTGTTTGGTTGTTTCTAATTTTAGCAAATTGGGTTTTTTTAAAAAATCGGGTTATTTTTATTCAAAAAGACTTTAATCATGTTATAACCCTCAGGGCACCTCCTTTTATGAATTTATACTATTTTCTTAACCTTTGGCGGCTTTTATTTTTAGCGTTTTTAATCTGGCTTATTTTTACTTTCACTTTTGTGCCGTTAGGCAAATTACAGGCACAGACCCCTATGGGAAGTTTGTACTGAGGCAGAAATGACCCTCTGGTGCCTTTCATAGAAGTCAGCTGCTGTTGTTTAACTAGTGAATTTTACTTAATATAGCAGAGCATAGCACTGCTTTAATCTGAGGTCTGGACCAAATGATCCTGTCGACTGTTTAAATGGCAGCCCTGTTAGACGGAGTATTTGGTTGTTATTAAGAGACCTGTACCAGCTGGTTCTTTCAATTTGGATTTATGGTGTTTGCTCCTGTCTAGCACTTCTCTGTATTTAAAGAAATGTAATGGTTCTACTACTTACTCAAGGTTTTCATGTCTTTTATTTTATAAGAGTGTGGATGAGGGTTCTGGTAGTGTGCTCAGAGAGGAAAGGGCGAATTTTGGTGATATTATAGAGTCTAGATAAAGCTCTTATAATGAAATAAATTAATGACTTCCTGAGCTGGTACGTCAAGCTCCATCTCTGGCCACCTTCAAATCTAGGCTAAAAGCCCACCATTTTGATGCTGCTTTTAACTCCTAACCCTTATTCACTTTGTTCAGACCCCCTATTTTATCATTCTCACTTTAATATTCCCTTATCTCTTTTTTGGCCTGTTTGTCTGTCCTAATTAGATTGTAAGCTCTGTCGAGCAGGGGCCGTCTCTTCATGTTCAAGTGTACAACGCTGCATACGTCTAGTAGCGCTATAGAAATGATAAGAAATAGTAGTAGTTTTATTTTAGCTGTGACGTCGGGGGGGGGGGGGGGGGGGGGGTTGAGAATCCCTCACATGGAACCATAGCATTTTAAGTGGTCACCTTATGTATTTTTTTTTTTCTTGTTGGGGTTTTTTTTAAATTCTGCCAATTTCACATACGGGGGTTATATTACATCCTTTGACTTTTTCATTATGGTGTATTGCTCTGTGTGGTTTCATTCTTGTTTTTTGTTTTTTTTTGTTTTTTTTACTAAGGAAATTTTAAAAGTTATTTATGTCCCTGTTTCTTTGCATTTTATAGGTGGAACAGTCTACATTTTTTTGCGTATTGCCCCTGAAGGTGGCGCTGAAACTTGTTGGGCATGTGGTCATTATAATCCAATTCAGTTTCTGCTTTTATGGTTGCTTTTAATAAAACTGGGACTTAAATCACCAGATACTGGCCTTTGCGTGCTGCTGAGTAGTTTGCTGAGGTCTTGTGTGCAGCTTTTATTAGACCTCACTCTCTTCTTTTTTTTTTTTTTTTTTTTTTAATTGTTTAGGTTCCAGGAACCATCTATTCGGTTCCTCTTGTGTAACTGGGCTCATCGGAGTTAGTGCTCCCATTTCTCAGATACTGTCAACGGCCTCCCCCGCCCTCTTGATTTCCTCCTGGGCATCAGCTCACAGCCCTGTATAGGCAAAGTCCTTCAATTTTGCTAATTTTCTCTGTGTGGTCGTCATCCTGCTGATAACACTGACCAGTGAGATATTGTAAGGTTGCTGCCCGTCTTGGCCGTGCTTTGGAGCAGGGGTAGGCAATTCCGGTTCTCGAGAGCCCCAGGCAGGTTACATTTTCAGGATAAAACAAATAGGAGAAAGATTTTCTTTACTCAGCGTGTGGTTAGACTCTGGAACTCGTTGCCGGACAATGTAGTGACAGCAGCTGGCCTTACGGAATATAAAAGGGGGTTTGGACAGATTCCTGAGGGAAAAGTCCATTGAACATTATTAAGAATTGTTTTTTTTTTTTTTTTTTTTGGGGGGGGGGGGGGGGGGGGTTGCCGGGTTCTTGAAGCCTGGATTGGCCGCTGTCGGAGACAGGATGCTGGGCTTGATGGACCCTTGGTCTTTTCCTAGTATGGCGGTGCTTATGTACTATCCACAATGAATATGCATGATTTGCATGCACTGTCTTCTTGGTATACAAATCTATCTCATGCACATTCATTGTGGATATCCTGAAATCTGACCTATTTGGGGCTCTTAAGGACAGGAATTGCTTTAGGAGATTTAGACAGAGCGTGCAGCTCAAGCGTCCATACATTCAGCTGACGCCACTCCCTCTCTCCCTGCATAGGCAAGCAGTTCTTTGAGGCACCGGACCCCCAGCACCTCTTAACCATGGATTTGGTGGCTTGTCTGCGCAACTGTGACCGTGATTATGGTATCTCCCTAACATCAGTTGCTTCTTTGCAGGTGCTGAATCCCTTCTATGTTTTCCAAGTGTTCAGTATTATTTTGTGGTCCTGCGACGATTATTATTATTATGCCTCTGCCATCTTCCTTATGTCCGTGATTTCCATCTGCGCCTCCCTCTACACCATCCACAAGGTAAAGAAAGGTTCAAGCTTCTGGTAGGGTTAGGGAGGTGGGATGGACGGGACCTCGCCTGAGCTCAGGGTTACTATCGCAGTGCCGCCTGCTGACTGAAGAGCAAGCAGAGGCTCCAGGTAGAAGCCGTGCTACGCTCTTGTCGGTTAAAGAGGAGCGCTGAGAACTGAAGGGAAAGGAGTCTGGAGGCCTGGCTAGGAAGGATTTAATGAAGGGTGAGGGGAGATGAGAGGCTTCATGGTGGGAGGGGTCAGGAGAAAGGCCTCCATAGGAGGAGATCCCTGAAGAGAGCCAGCTTGGGGTTGCAGTCTCCCGCTCCTGGGTAAACTCTGCTCTCCCTCTCTCCTCCTTGCAGCAGTTCGTGGTGTTGCATGACATGGTGGCAGCTCACAACGTGATGCGGGTGACGGTGTGCAGGGGAGACCACGGTGAGCCGGAGACTGTCGGCAAGACCGGGAGGGGAAACCAGGTGCAGTCGTCTCAAGTTGAGTGTGTGTGTGGGGAAGGGGGGGGGGGAGGCGGCTGCAAATCGGGCTGCAACTTGTGTGTGCGTTAGAGAGTACGTGGCAGGCCAGAGTACTGACTATTAAAAAGGATTATAGGCTAAACTCTGCAAGGTTAAGTTAGGTCCTGAGTATTGTAACATCTGACAGGTGCCTCCGTGTGATAATCTGGTGAATCATAAGATATTTTGTAATTTGGATTCATCTAAACATTTACGAGCCACTCGGTCTAATGCAGCTTATGATATGTGCAGCCAGTTCTTCAACGATTTGCAGCAGACATCTGCATTTGGACTCCAGTAATTCTTCCGAAGAGTTAAAATGAGGCATGAGAAGATAGTGACTAGCCCCTAAACTGACACACAGAGGCAGGTGGACACTTAATTCTCCCCATTCTGTACTCGGTATTGTAACCTCTAGGCCCTTTTAGTACCCGGTTACTATTGCGTAGTGCAGTGCAGGGCAAGGTGCCTCCTTCTCCCCTTTCTAAAGGCTTCATCCCTTCCACAGAGACGGAAGAAATCTTCTCCACGGACCTCGTACCTGGTGATGTCATCGTCGTGCCGGCCAATGGGATGCTGATGCCCTGTGATGCAGTGTTAATCAGCGGCACTTGTATTGTCAATGAGAGCATGCTGACAGGTGAGGGACTGTCGGGAGGGTGAAGTTTGAACCTGCAGCAGTTCAGTCATTTTATCGAATCACTTGTGCATGTACTGGAGAGGATTTCCTGGTAGGGGAAGGAAGGTGCAAGAAGCGTGGTTTGTTTAGCCCGGGAAGAAGCTTGCGGAAGTTTTCTATGAACATTACAAAGTCTGTGGTTAGACATTTAGAAGAGCAAGAAGGGAACTTGAGTGGGGTGTATTGAATAAGGGGAGATCAACTTACAAACGGTCACATTCTGTGATTGGCAGCTGGGGTATTTCCTGATTAAGATGAACAGGGCAACCTTGATGGGCTGTTTTGGGCTTTCTGCCATCATCTAGTTATGCTGCTGGGTTATCTTTTGGTGAATTATAAAGAGTACAATTTTCAAAAAGCCACAGCTGAAATTTGCCCCGGCTATAAGTATATATGGGCTTTCACCATGTGCTTGCTTTTTTATAATCTGGATTAAAAAGAGGTATTCCCGTGGTGTGATTCAACTGGGGGAGAAACCAGCTTGCATACCATTTTGATTTTCAGAAGTATGCATGCTGTGGAAGAGTAGCCTAGTGGTTAGTGCAGTGGACTTTGATCCTGGGGAACTGAGTTCAATTCCCACTGCAGCTCCTTGCGACTCTGGGCAAGTCACTTAACCCTCCGTTGCCCCTGGTACAAAATAAGTGCCTGAATATATGTAAACCGCTTTGAATGTAGTTGCAAAAACCTCAGAAAGGCGGTATATCAAGTCCCATTTCCCTTTCCCTGTAGAAACTGCAAGTGCAAAATACTTGTTATGGTACAGTCTCGATTATCCGACCTTTGCTACTCCGACCATGCCCCCTGGTGACACCATCACGTTGCCATTACGAAGTGTGTAGGTTCTCTTCCTGTTTTTTTAGCTGTTTTCACACCGCAAGGAAGCTTGTTTTGATCTGAGACTGTGCTGTTTAGTGTTAATAAACAATATTGTATTTTAAATACAGATACCCTATGCCTGTTCTTTATGCATAAAGTATGTTTTCTGTGCATTTTTTTAAGGGGTTACCATTATTTTCACTTATCTGACAGCGGCTCAGCCCCGTTTACATCGGATAATCGAGACTGTATTTGTATGTTTCCACAGAGTAACTTTCCATATATTTTCCCTTTGAAAATCAGCTTTAAGGTGTACCCATACCTTAAAGCCAAACCACTGAAAATTATTCCCAAAGAGTATTTTGTTCTCCATCTCCAAAAGAGGCAGAGTAGCTTGAATTGCAGCAGTGCAGATTTGAGGTTGGTCAATAGCAACTTGAAACAGATTCTCCAGGTAGATGGTGGGCTCTCTCAGTAGAAATTTTTAAGAGCAGTTCTGAACGCTTTTATTCTGGAATTGTTTAAGTACAGAGGATCATACCTAAATGACTAGACAGTGCCTTCATAACCTCAGAGGCATCTTCCAGTCCTGTGGTTCTCTGATGTCTAGAGGGCCCTCCGTGGCCCTGTTTTCTAGGATTCTGTAAAGTAAACTTAACATATGTTCCAATGTCAAACTTAATTCAGTTTTGTTTTGGCATTTATTTGTGTTTAAAATACAAAAAGATTTGCACCAATGGACTATTAGATAATGCGGTAAATAATACTTTAGAGGAAACTTTGTGGTGAGGCAAACTGATAAATCCTGTGTGTTTGTGTTGCATTATCTGTTCTTACATTTCAGATGCATTCAATGCACATGTCTTCCACACCGGTGTGTGCCATTGTTTTGTGTAACCTGTAATATTCCCCCCCCCTTTCATACAGGCGAGAGCGTGCCAGTCACTAAAACGAGCCTTCATTGCCCTATGCAGGCTGGCAGTGAGGCACCACAGGACGAAATATACAGCCCAGAGGAGCACCGACGTCACACCCTCTTCTGCGGCACTGCCGTCATCCAGACGCGGTACTACAGTGGCGAGACCGTCCGTGCTGTAGTGATACGCACAGGTATGAGGAAAGGGGTTACTCCTGGCATGATGCAGTACTTGAAAGAAGATGGAAATTGTGTGAGCTGGGGGGTGGAAGCCTCTGCCACACACACTCGCTACAGAAGGCCGAGACATAAGGTAGTTTTGAGGTATATGAGTGAACAATGTTGTTCATTTAGAAGTAAAAGGCTAAAGTATTCTTTTTTTTTTTTTTTTTTTTTTTTTTCAATTGAGAAAGGAACAAAAATGAATTAAATCATTTAGGGAGGGATGCTCAGAAGTCGCCGTTAGCATCTGCGTATGTAAATAGCTACTGCTGAACATACCGAACGTGGAACAGCGATCAATGCTCAAAGGAAACCATGCAAATGAGAGACGTGGAAAATCTATGTGCAGCTTGGTAGAGACAGTGCCTAGCACATACAAAGAACAGTCTCGCGGTAAATATCGATGTTCTGTGCATGCCTATGAAAAACACCCCCAGAATGGTAACAACCGCGTCAGAGCAAGGGAAAAAAAAATCCACCTAGGTGGATGGACAACGAAGTCCCACGAAGTCAAACAAAATGCAGGGAAAAAGTGGGGAATGGACCAAAGAACTACGGAGACTGGGACAGTGAAATCAAAAAATGATAACGTTTTATTGATGAGTCATCAATAAAACGTTATCATTTTTTGATTTCACTGTCCCTGTCTCCGTAGTTTTTTGGTCCATTCCCCACTTTTTCCCTGCGTTTTGTTTAACAACTGCATCAGAGACATGAGGATTGATTCATTGTTTACTATTCCATGACACCGCTACTTGCAGAACACACACTGATATAATACACACACATGGTACATTTCCCTACAGACAGTTAATGGACCAGACACAAATGCAAGCACAGTGCTTTCCGACAGGAGGAACACACACACATAAATACACACAGATGGCATATTTCCCCACTGTACCGCCGTGGATTTACAGCCTGCTTCACTGACGCAGACTACTCAGTAATTACTGTGGATTCTTTTGGATTTGTATTTGGTAAATGAGACCTTTTATTAGAGGTTCTAAAATCTACAACGTTTAAAATATATACAGTGATTAGCTATATAACTGAAAAGAAACAATACCTATAATCATTCTATCTATAATTAAACAAAATCTATCTACAAATAATCATTACATCACTGGTCCCTACATCTAAACAATGCTAAGAGTTCCTAGACCAGGAAAAGAAGCAATAAAACAATCATCACTGGTCCTTACATCATCCAGTCTGTCGTCAGCTGGGGGGCCCTGTTCACAGCGAAAGCCAGGAGCTTTTTTGAACAGGAATTTTGGTTCTACGCGGTGCGTCCACCCATAGATGAGCCTCCCACTTCACTGCCAGAGGCCCCCCTTTTCTATTAGTTTTAGAATTCATGTTCAGAGCTAAGGAAAATTACAGAATGCTTGAGAAACAAGCCATACTGTGGGAATGTGGTCATATGTTTCCCGGTCCAGGTGGCCAATTTGAACTCAAAAACAGGCTCCACCTCCCCCTTCACATAACCAAATTAATTAGAGCTGTGTCTTATCTTCTACATTCCAACTTACTTTCACACAAAGTTAAACAATCATTTTTAAACAGAATTACTTCTAATCAAAAATACAGACCCTGAGTGCACTGGGCGGTCAAGGCAGAGTTGAAAAACAATCTTTAAAATTCACTTCCACTACACCCACACATGTGTATGCAGATACTATTAAAAATTGCTGCCAGACAGCTCCACCGAGAAGTCGTCCTCACACGAGGACAGCTGAAACCTGCCAGAAAATTTGGAACGTTACAGGTATGTGTTCCTTTCTGTGCATTGCTTGGAAACATCTGTGCATCACATGGAATGTTCATTTTAATACCAATGAGCTCATTTTCTTTCTTTTTTTTTAAACTTTGTTTTTTAAACTCTGCTCAGTGTGCTGCTGCGGCTAGGAAAGCGAATAGAATGTTGGGTGTTATTAGGAAGGGTATGGAGTCCAGGTGTGCGGATGTTATAATGCCGTTGTATCGCTCCATGGTGCGACCGCACCTGGAGTATTGTGTTCAGTACTGGTCTCCGTATCTCAAAAAAGATATAGTAGAATTGGAAAAGGTACAGCGAAGGGCGATGAAAATGATAGTGGGGATGGGAAGACTTTCCTATGAAGAGAGGCTGAGAAGGCTAGGGCTTTTCAGCTTGGAGAAGAGACGGCTGAGGGGAGATATGATAGAAGTATATAAAATAATGAGTGGAATGGATCGGGTGGATGTGAAGCGACTGTTCACGCTATCCAAAAATACTAGGACTAGAGGGCATGAGTTGAAGCTACAGTGTGGTAAATTTAAAACGAATCGGAGAAAAGTTTTCTTCACCCAACGTGTAATTAGACTCTGGAATTCGTTGCCGGAGAACGTGGTACGGGCGGTTAGCTTGACGGAGTTTAAAAAGGGGTTAGATAGATTCCTAAAGGACAAGTCCATAGACCGCTATTAAATGGACTTGGAAAAATTCCGCATTTTTAGGTATAACTTGTCTGGAATGTTTTTACGTTTAGGGAGCGTGCCAGGTGCCCTTGACCTGGATTGGCCACTGTCGGTGACAGGATGCTGGGCTAGATGGACCTTTGGTCTTTCCCAGTATGGCACTACTTATGTACTTATGTTTATTAATTTATTAACAATTATATGAGATTTTTCTTGAAAAAGAAATACAGAACATAAAAGAAAATAGGAAACTTATATATAACGTCATCTTTCTTAGAACACAACCTCAAAGAAGAAAGGAGGAGGAGAAAATCAAAAGAAATATTCAAATAGATAGGCTTAACAGAATCCTCGAAGCTCCAAATTAAATGCAGGTGTATTATAACTTCAAGTCCAAAAAGGAGCAAAGCTGCTCAGGAGCAAAGAACACATATTTTGATTGATCGTGTCTTACTTTGAATTTACAAGGGAACAAAAAAGTTCCTCCCAAGTCTTTAACTTCTTGCTGCATAGCCAAAAAGGCTTTACTTCTTTCTTGGGTGACCTTAGCAACATCAGGATAAATCCTAATCCTTTGGCCATAAAAGACATCTTGTGAATGTCTGAAATATTGCTTCATTATAGTGTTCATATCGTGTTCAAGACCATAGAAACCAATAACATTATTCTGTCTGTGGTTTTAGTGATTAGATTCTTCCAATAACCCAAAATATTATTAAAATCCAATGATGTTTGAGTCCGTGCCTACAACCTCACCTTGGATATTTTTTGAGGAAACTGGAAGATAAATTTTGTTAACATCAGAAGAAAACAGATGTCCTGGGGGGGAGAGGCCAAGGATCTCGGAAAGTTCAATCTCTGCAGGTTAAGCCGTCTATTGTGGTTTTCCAAACATTCAATCTGCCTCTTGGACCGTATCTGATCAGTTTGGCCCATAAAATCCGTCTTAGAGTCAAATGTAGTAACTAAAGTTGTTATCTCCATAGATGTCTTCATTACACTAGAGGAGAGTCCAAAGAGAATCCACATCTCGGCCCGGTGGGTGACATGCAAGCTCCGCTTCAGGTGGCATCTTGCCTTGGGCCAGCCCTGCAGTAGTGTTCACAGCTTTCACCACTCTCCAAATGGACTCCATAGTTACGTTCCCTGCGGGGGCTGCAATTGAACCACTTGCTAATCCTTCTGACAGCAGCTCTTCACTCGGCGCTTCAGCCCCCACCGGTGCTGCAGACAAAACACTATTGCTGGCGTTCAGGGCACCAGAAGATGCCGCTGGACATGGTGGACCACCTTCTAGCAGGGGATGGGGAAAGACATGTCTCGTATTCCAGAGGGGGAGATGCTCCTCCACCTACCTCCTGATTGAAACTCACTACCCCGGCGTCAATCCTTGAGGACCTGACGGCAGACTAGATCTGCAACTGAGTAGCAGGCCCTGCTTGAACTGGTGTGGTACAGTCCCAACGATCTCCTTCCTTTTTTGTGTGAGGCAAGAGGCAGAGAAACAAAAAAACAGGGAGGAAAAAAAAAGGTCAGTAGAGATCGTCCAGAGCAGAGTGTCAGGGACCTGCTGCCATTTTGACTCCCCCACCACCACCACTAATGAGCTCATTTTCTTAGATTTGCATAGCGTTTTCATTTACTGCTTCCGTGAACATTAAAAGCATTGCCGAGACCCTTTATGCGTTACGCCCACAATAAGGTGCATGCTAAACTGGCTAAAACCGGTCTAACTGAAATGTTGCAAGACCAGTTTGCTTTGTGTGCCCCCCCCCCCTCCAGTGAGTAATATAATATAATACTGAAGCTTTTCAAGTCTTGACAGAAGAAATTTGATGGTCTGTTATTCTTTAGGAGGAACTTAGACCTATAATTTGTGTAGGAGTACCATACAATACTATCCATATGGATGGCCTGGTCATCTACTCTGGAAGAATGAACATCTGTGCCAGTATTGAGGAGAAAATTCTGTGCCAGGTCCACTGACGAGACCACGTTTCTCTACTTGTTATCAAACTGCATTGGTTGCCATTGGAAGTTCAAGATACTATCTTCAGCATTTAAAGCCTACCGTGTCAGTACCTCCTGACTTTTTGGCTCCCCTCACGATCCCATACACGCCTTCACATATTCTTCACTCACTAAATGACCAAAAGCTGGTCCCTTGCCAAGTCCATCTAGAGCCTACTTGGGAGTCCACCAGGAGGAGTGCTTTTTATTTTATCGCCCCGTTTTAATGGAATTCATTACCACTTTTTCTTAGGTCAGAATCTTCCTTTCGTCAATTCAAGATAGGACTCAAAACATCTTTTTCTTTTTTTAAACCTAGCATTTGATAGTTTTCTTACCCAATAAGGACTAGTTATGTTATTTCAAGTATCTGTTCTGCAGGGTTTTTCTGTAGGGGGGCTATGGTTGCAGTTGGCCATCATGGAATGCCTAGGGTATGATCCTTTTGAGTGTATGTTGAGCTAACTGGTGTAATTATAGTGTTCTTTTCCTGGCTTTTTATTACTATTTTATTGTATCTCACCTTGATTTGCTTTAGTGATATAGGCGGGATCAGCAAATTTTAATAAATGATATTTTTTATAGCAGGGCACCTAGATTAATTTATTTATTGGTCCACTTGTATCCCACATTTTCCCAGCTTATGCGGGCTCATTGTGGCTAACAAAGTTACAATAAAATTACATTATACAATAGCAAAAAGCTGACGGAAGGGAAAAGAGTGGATAAACTAACAAAATGGGAAAAGAATAAGGGTGTTAAAACAGCATTGTTGACTTCGGGGTAGGCTTTGATAAACAAATGAGTTTTTAAAGCAGTTTTTTAAAAGTTTGATGATCCGTTGACTCTTTCAAAAGTCTCGGCAAAGCATTCCAGGTTCGCGGACTGATGAATGAGAAGGAAGAGGCATAGATTGTCTTGTATTTTAGATGCCTGCACGAAGGAGAGTGCAGATTAGTAGGGCACCTGTGTGCCTTTTGTAAAATACTAGTACAAATTCTGCAGACATTGTGCACATTATACCTGTTGGAGAACAGGTGTAAATATACACACACAAAATGTTTTATTTATTAGGATTTATATACTTACTTTTTGAAGAAATTCACCCAAGGCAGTATACAGCAAGAATAAATTGAACATAGACAACAGACAATTACAGCAGCAAAAAATCTACTATAATAAAACTCACCCTCAACGTTCTGAGGACACTGACGTCAGTGAAGCCAAGCCCTGACTTCCTTCAAAAAGGTTCGAAGGTTCGTGGTGGTGAAGCCACCAAAATCGATCCGCCCCCCCCCCCCCCCAAGGGCGGAGCAATGGCAGAACAACGAAGGGGTTGGCAGGGAGGGAGGTGGGGTGGGTGGGAAATCGCTCCAGGCCACGCCCTCGAGGGCGGAGCAATGGCAGAACAACGAAGGGGTTGGCAGGAAGGGAGGCGGGGGGTGGGAAATCGCTCCGGGCCCCACCCTCGAGGGCGGAGCAATGGCAGAACAACGAAGGGGTTGGCAGGGAGGGAGGAGGGGGGGGGAAATCGCTCCGGGCCCCGCCCTCGCGTCAAACGTCATGACGGGGGCGGAGCAATGGCAGAACAACGAAGGGGTTGGCCAGGGAGGGGGGGGGGTGTTGGCGACGAAAACCTTGCTAGCGCCCGTTTCATTTGCTCTGAAACGGGCCTCTTTTACTAGTATTCAAATAAGAGTGCATACTATGGCATATGCCCACAATATGCAATAAAATATTTTAATAGACAGCATAAAGTATAAGCAAAGGTAGCAGCTTTATAGATAAGGTAGATTATTAAGAGTTAGGAACTAAGGGCATTAATTTAAAGAAAGTTATGTGAAGTCATAAAGATGCATGAATATAATCTCTCAGCTTAGGGCAGGAGTGGATAAGAAAGTCATGCAGTCAGTGATTAGTACTTTGTGTGTGATCAGCAAGTTAAAGCAGTTGTTCCCAGACCTGATTCTGGAGGCACCTCAGCCAGTCAGGTTTTCAGGATATCCACAATGAATATTCATGAGATATAAGTACATAAGTATTGCCATACTGGGAAAGACCAAAGGTCTATCAAGCCCAGCATCCTGTTTCCAACAGTGGCCAATCCAGGTCCCAAATACCTGGCAAGATCCCAAAAAAGTACAAAACATTTTATACTGCTTATCGCAGAAATAGTGGATTTTCCCCAAGTCCATTTAATAATGGTCTATGGACTTTTCCTTTAGGAAGCTATCCAAATCTTTTTTTAATTTCCGCTAAGCTAACTGCCTTACCACATTCTCTGGCAACGAATTCCAGAGTTTAATTACACGTTGAGTGAAGAAACATTTTCTCCGATTCGTTTTAAATTTACTACATTGTAGCTTCATCGCATGCCCCGTAGTCCTAGTATTTTTGGAAAGCGTAAACAGATGCTTCACATCTACCCGTTCAACTCCACTCATTATTTTAGAGACCTCTGTCATATCTCCTCTCAGCCGCCTTTTCTCCAAGCTGAAGAGCCCTAGCTGCTTTAGCCTTTCCTCATAGGGAAGTCGTGCGTGAGGTGGAGGCAGTGCATGCAAATCTCTCTCAGGAAATTCATTGTGGATATCCTGAAAACCTGACAGGCTGGAGTGCTTCCACTGGCTGGGAACCACTGCGTTAAAGGCTTGGGAGAAGAGCCAAGTTTTTACCTGCTTCCTGAAGTAGAGATAGTCTTGTGTTAATCAAAGCGTCTGTCAGGGAGTGTGTTCCAGAGTGTGGTGGCTGCTCCAGAGAAAGCTCGCTCGAAGGTATCACATCTCGTGATGCCCTTCTGGAGGGGGTGTGGTTAGGGATGTTCCTTGGGAGAACGTTGGTAACCTTGGAGGTGTGTAGAGGGAGAACCTGTTCTTCAAGTACTCTTGGCCATTTCCTTTAACAACTTGAAGATCAGACATAGAATTTTACGTTGAACTAATTTTTATTCAGAATGAACAAAGTGCATTAAGAGGATGCCAGCTCAAACAGAGGCAGAGGCAGCCATACTTTCAAAAGAAGCTCATCCCCCCCCTCACCCACGCATAAATGCATTCCCAAGGTTTTCAGGCCAAACATTCAGTGGCTGAAACTACACAATAGATTAAGGTCCCTGTTTACTAAGCCACGTTAGCATTTTTAACGAGCCTACAATTAGCGCTTGTGCTAACCGTGTAGGCATCTGTAGGGATATTGTAGGCACATATGTGGTTAACGTGCATTAAAGATGCATGTTATAACGTAACTTAGTAAACAGGGCAATAAAAGTTTTGTCTGCTACGTGCCCGTGGGGGCAGTGTCATCCAGAAATTCTCCCAGGTCGCCTGGAACTAGCAACCGGTTGCAGTGGAAAAGTCGTGCACTTGCAGACGCTCCATTCTTATTTGCGTGATCAAATAGGTCCTCCAGTGCCTGCAGCAAGGTGCTATCCAAATGAAGCCAATGGAACAAGATTGCCTTGAGACCAAATATCACTGGTAAAGAAAGTTCTTTAAAGCCTCTTGGCACTGGGTCAATCAAAATGTATTGTCCGAACAATATCATAGGATCCAATCACACATCACATGACCAGCTACTTTAAAAATGTTGTTATGGGCTCTGATTGGCCCAGGAGCTCAAATTCAGTCTGAAATACTGGCTTTTTCCTCTGTCTCAGATTGGGAGGGATGAGAGAAAGATCTCTTCACTGAGACCCTGTGAGCAGTTATATTCTATAACCTATACTCTACAGGTGCTATTCAGATAGTCAACAAATGTTTAGATAGTTTTATAATTGATCCATATTCAGTTACCTGTTATTTTTTGCTGATTGCACCTTTTGTGTTTCACTGTTCTAATTTTTCATGACAATGAACCTTCTTTAGTTTATTGCCTCTGCTTGTCTGGACTAAGAATCCTGCTGGTTTGTGTGTTGGCTCTGTGAGTGCTTTCTAGGAACTATGGGACCACTGAGAATGTGGCCCCAGTAACCCAGAAATCACAGCGAGCAGGAGACGCGCCCAGAGGCGGTTGACAAGGTGTTTCATGGCACCACTGTGTAGCTATTTGGTGGCATTTTTCTGGTCTTGTTTTCTGTGTTTGATGTATGCTGTGGTCAGGAAGCAGTTGAGAGTAGCAATACAGCTGCTTTGTATACATTCCAGGGGACTGAGGTTTGTTCTGTTTCTCTCTCTTATTTCTCTTTCCCTTCTCTCCATTTTTTTCTCCTCAGGGTTTTCTACCTCCAAAGGACAGCTGGTCTGTTCTATCTTGTACCCAAAACCTATGGACTTTAAGCTGTACCGTGACGCATATCGTTTTCTACTCTGCCTGGTGATGCTGGCTGGAGTTGGAATGCTGTATGCCATCATCACTAATGCTCAGCAAGGGGTGAGTGTGTGTCTGTCTGTTGCTGCAAGCTTTTCTCAAGAGCATTAATAGCCCAATACTGAGAAGTAAACACAGGCGCCAGAGGCCATTAGCGCTGGACTAGCACCCACATTTCCCGCGCACTCTGCGCTGAGACCCTCACCTTGGGAAACAACGAGCACAGGAAACAGAACTAATAGCATGATAATGTAGACAGAAGAATGCAAATGAGGTCATTTCCTGTTGCTCGGAGAACAGCGGGCGTCACAAGGGCTCCCTTACCATTCTAAACCCTACACCAGCTCAGAGCCGGAGTTAGGATGTCTGAATCCTGCATCAGCCTATTGTGGGCAGATCCCTGGAAAGAGAGTCTCACCTGTCACCACACAAATTGGATTTGGAAGGTCTAGAATTAAAACTACAGTGTACAATGGGAGAACTGTAACTTAGTTGTCCCTGAGTTTTCATTATGAAACGAGCCAGTGTTTCCCCGGACAGCACTTTCTCCTCGATCGTGGGTATACAGGGAATCTGGTCCCAAGCACATCTGTACTGAGGCTGAATAAAGCTTTCGCTCTCCACCCTGCCGGTCTCCACTCCTCGGCACAGGCTCCTGCTCCTCGGGTTGACTGGACATGCGCAAAAGAGCTGTGCTTGATGCACAACTCATGAGCGCACGCACCAGGCACAGCTTCCCCCTTTAGCTCCCTAATTCTCAACGTTAACAGCACGCCTGTATTTGTATGCTATTAGTGTTCAGCATTTAGGTAGTTGTTGTGCCGCACTGTTCGGCGCTGTTCCATACAGTGCCAAAGTTTTGACTCATTTTGTTCCCAGCTGTATGCCATTGTGGACCTTGGATTAGTTTCTCAGCATTGGGGAAAAGAGGGAGGACTGATGCAGGTAATCTCTTACAATCCTTATGAGCAAGCAGTGTTCCTTTCTATGTAGGAACAAAGATTATTGTGTAAGGGAGACGTATGTGTTAGGCAGTGAGAGGCTGATATGCACAGAGAGGGAGAGGGATCTTGGGGTGATAGTATCTGAGGATCTGAAGGTGATAAATCAGTGTGACAAGGCAGTGGCTGTAGCCAGGAGGATGCTAGGCTATAGAGAGAGAGGTGTATTCAGCAGGAGACATTGATGCCCCTGTACAAGTTGTTGGTGAGGCCCCAGTTTTGTGTTCAGTTTTGGAGGAAGATGACAAAAATGCTATGGGAATTGCTCTAAAAGACGTATGAGAAGAGACTGGAAGACCTGAATATGTATAGCCTAGAAGAGAGGAAGAACAGGGGAGATATGATGATACAGACGTTTAAATACTTGAAAGGTATTAATATAGAAACAAATACTTTCCAGGGAAAGGAAAATGGTAAAACTAGAGGACATGATTTCAGGTTGTGGGGTGGTAGACTTAGGAGTAATGTCAGAAAATTCTTTTTCACGGAGAGGGTGGTTGATGCCTGGAATGCCTTCCCAAGGGAGGTGGTGGAGAAGAGAACTGTAGTGGAATTCAAGGTGGCGTGGGATAAACACAGGAGATTTCTAATTAGAAAATGAATGGTATAAAAAACAAAGCTTAAAGGGTTGCATAGGTGTTTGCATGTCAAGTGGTGCTTAGATGGCAACTCTGGCTGTATCAACTAAGGCTGTGCTGGGCTGGCTTGTAAGGTCTTGAGTGCTGCATATAAGCAGTCCAGTTTAGGGTGGACTGCAGAGGGCTTCAACAGAAACTCCAGTAATTTGGAACATGAGGACAGTGCCAGTTAGACCTTTACGGTCTTTGTCCCGCAAATGACAAGACTGATTCGGATAGTCTGGAGTGGGCTTTGAGGGCAACTCCTGTAGTTGGAACATAAGGATAGAGCTGGGCAGACTTCTACGGTCATTGTCCCAGAAACACCAATGAAAGATAATGATCAAGTATATAATATGACGTTCATTGTTGATTCAATCTAGAATTGAGAATGAATGTGTCTGTTGGGCAGGCTGGCTGGACCGTTCGGGTCATTAACTGCCGTCACTTACTACGTTATCAACAAAAAAAGAATAAAAGGTGAAAACTTTTTATTGGATTACCTTAATAGACAGGAAGGTGAGTTGAGGCATACATGTCTAAGTAACAATTTTAAGAGATGATATTTTTATGCGCTTGTTTTTTTAATGTTTCAATCATTTTTATTCAAAACTTAAGAAGAAAAGTTATCATCATGTATGAACGTCTGATATTTTCCCCCCATGTGGCTAAACTAATACATAGTACTTCTACCCCAACAAATAGAACTTAACCTTCCCTTCCCTTCCCCTCCCACCCACCCCCCCTTTTTCTTTTGCTATGGCATCAAATTAACATTTTTTTATTTTATTAACTTGTATTTATAGACAGTAGCACACTACTGAACTGTAAGTAACTATGGTAGTGGAGATGGAATGATGTCATGAGATAGGGTGGAATTGTACAGCGCTGCGTAACCCTAGTAGCGCTTTAGAAATGTTAAGTAGTAGTAATTGAGGCTTTGGTTTGTGGTAGGGGGGGGGGTTCTCTTTGTTAATATTTTTATGGATGGACTAGCACTGGGGAGGTATAAGGCCTGCTGATATATAATGAAGGAATAAGTAGAATATCAATCAACTAATCGCACAACAAATTCTACTGAAAATTCCGTGTATTGAAGGTGTTCTGTTCCATACAAACATGAAAATGTGGAGAAAAAAAGACTTCAGAAACCATGGAGAAATCTCTTAAAGAAAAAAACTTTTTCAAATGTTCAGAGAAACTCGTCTTCAATCACTAGTCTTCACAAAAATAACTCCACTCTTCATTCATGAAATGCTTGTACAAACACCTTTTACAATACACTAGGATAGAGGCAATATTTCAATCACATATGTCCGGTGAACAAACTCTCATTTATAACTTAGCTTGAGGTATAAGGCCTCCCACTTTCCCAGAGCCTATCTGAAAGGAAAGGAGGGAGGGGGAAGAAAATGATAAAAGCATAGCTAGGCAGTTGTTTGTATCAGTTTGTTCCAGTGTTGACTTTGCCTTTGTATTATTGGTGGTTGTATGATTGGTCAATAAAGATTTTTGAAAAACAAAAACCTTCATTTATAGACAATGAAGTTTGCTAACATGGCAGCCACAATACGTTTATCCGTATAGGAGGCAGCAAGCCGCATCGTGCTGGAGACTCTGGATATCATCACCATCACAGTGCCGCCAGCGCTCCCTGCAGCGATGACTGCTGGAATTGTGTATGCGCAGCACCGGCTGAAGAAGAACGGAATCTTCTCCATCAGTCCCCAGCGCATCAATATATGTGGACAAATTAATCTGGTTTGCTTCGATAAGGTATATACGCACTCTCGCTCCCTGTGTCTATCTGGCCTTCTCTCTGCTCATATTCAGTGAACCCCCCCCCCCCCCCCCCCCCCCCCGGATGGTCTTTGTTTTAGTACAGTTTATAATCAAAACGTCATTATATCCTACTCTACAGCTTTCTAAGAGAGAGATCACCCCACAATAACATACCTGCTATGTCTTCCACAGTCAGTGGGAAGACTCCTGCTTTTGTGGGTCATCTCCTGTACTCCACCAAGGAGGATTAGAATCCACTTGGCGGGTCCAGTGTACCACGGCAGCTTGTGCAGTGGGTAGAGGCACGGATACTAAGGCTTTTTCCCTTTCAAGATTTTTTTGTATATGTTTCCTGCTATCTATGGAGGGCACCTGTTATAGATAAGTAACTTGGTTTTCCTTGGGTTTCACAAGGCTATGTTGTTCCTGGGTTTTTCTCAGCACTGTCTTCTGCTCCCTCGCCATCTCTCTCTCTCTCTCTCATCCTTTCCTACTTCTGTTGTCTGTGTGGAGACAGTAAGATCTCCTCCTTCTGTTACAGACAGGGACACTGACAGAGGATGGGCTGGACATGTGGGGCTTCCATTTGGCTCAAGATGGCCGGTGAGTGATTTAAACATTGCACTCTTCTCCCTTTTAAACAGTGAGCTACAAAATCTTTCCACTGGTGTGTGTTTGTTTACATGAGTTCTGTACTGTCTTATGTAACTGAGAACATCTGCAACCTCGGGAATGCAGAGTACGTACCACCAGTTCTGCCGTAAAGAGAGCAGAAGGTTTAGAAGCAAGAATTAATTCTTTAGCTATCAGTGTTTTTAGTTTTCTAGTTTCATAAAATCTTCAGCAACTGTAAAACAGAAAATCGCAAGACATTCTCAAGTTTCCACTGGTCCTCTGCAGGTTCCTCGTGGCACGACAGGACGTCCGTGACAGCAGCCTGGTTCGCTCGCACTTCGTGGTGGCCATGGCTTCCTGCCACTCGCTGACCACGATTGATGGGAAGATCTCTGGGGATCCACTGGATCTGAAAATGTTTGAAGCAACTGGGTGGGTGAGTTCCCAAATATGAAGCTAACCACTGCCCCTGCTGTGGTGGAGCAGAGAGGCTGAGGAACCTTGATTTGCTTCTGCTGCCCATGGTTATTTTGTAGGAGTAGCCTAGTGGTTAGAGCACCGGCCTTGCAATCCAGATGTGGCCCGTTCAAATCCCGCTGCTGCTCCTTGTGATCTTGGGCAAGTCACTTAACCCTCCATTGCCTCAGGTACAAACTTAGATTGTGAGCCCTCCTGGGACAGACAAATATCCAGTGTACCTGAATGTAACTCTCCTTGTGCTACTATTGAAAAAGGTGTGAGCAAAATCTAAATAAAGAAATAAGATTCTGGAATCTTAAAGAGTGACAAGATTCCATGCAGAATCTCAAAGAGTAGCGACATTCCATGTAGAATCCAAAGAATAGCAAGATTCCGGAGTGGAGGAGTGGCCTAGTGGTTAAAGCACCAGTCTTGCAATCCTAGAGGTGGCCACGTCAAATGCCACTGCTGCTCTTTGTGATCTTGGGCAAGTCACTTAACCCTCCATTGCCTCAGGTACAAACTTAGATTGTGAACCCTCCTGGGACAGAGAAATATCCAGAGTACCTGAATGTAACTCACCTTGAGCTACTACTGAAAAAGATCTGAGCAAAATCTAAATAAATAATATTAATGGTGGAGGCTGTTGTCATACCCATTGCTTTGTTCCTCCCGCTCCCCAGATCCTAGAAGAACCAACAGTAGAGGAGACGGCACTTCACGACCAGATCCTCCCTACCGTCGTACGCCCAGCGAATCAGATTGCTGAGATGACCCCCTCCGAGGACATGGTGAGAGGTTTAACCATTCTATGTCCCTAATAAATATCAAGGCTTTTAGACTTTACAAATGTTCCACCAATTTTACATCATATCAGAAACATACATATCCATACGAGCTTTGCAATGTTTATAAACTGTTATAAAGCTCCAAGTCATATAATCCTAGAAAGGAGAGAGGTGTTTACCCTAACGGAAACTGAGGAAACTTTCAGAGGCAAACCCAGTGGAGAACTGAAGAGAGGAGGCTTTGTAACCAGGGAAAACTCCAGGGACAGATGGCTTTACATTTGTGTTCTATTAAAAAAAAAAAAAAAAAAGGGCAAGAAACAGAGGTACTAGATCCAGGAGCAGTACTTGCCGTAAGTACCATGTATTTAAACTCCTGTTGAATGGAAACAGGCTGAAGAAGGCAGCAAAGTGTCACAAATTTTGGACAATCCCTCTAGAGCAGAGGTTCCCAAACCTGTCCTGGGGGAGCCCCAGCTGGTCAAGTTTTCAGGATACCCACAATGAATTATTCATAAGATTGATTTGTATATGCCACTTCCTTGGTATGCAAATGGATCTCATGCATATCCTAAAATAACTGACTGGGGTTCCTCCAGGACAGATTTGGGAACCATTACAGTAACAGACCTATCTCCATATTTAATTCCTATGTAAAAGATGTTCGCCAAGATTCTTGTGTGTAAACTGGAGAAACATCGCCATATGCTAAATAATAGGACTCATATGGATTAAAGGCCATGAGTTGCTAATATCAAATGCGCATTAAATCTTCCCCATTTAGAAGGTAACTTTTTTTTTTTATAACAGAGCACCTAAACATTTTTCAAAAAAAACATTGATAAAAACCTAAAATCAGAAGACCTAGGGACTTATAAATTGCTTATGTGTAACCGTGTCAAAGGCCTTGATGAAATCCAGGTATGCCACTCTGGTCATCCATTCAGAAAATAAATGATGTCATTTGACAGGATCTTACCTGCTAGATTCCAGAAACCACTGTCCTCACCACTGAGGGCAGACTAACTATCCTATAGTTGCCAGCCTCCTCTTTTTTTTTTGATGCAAAACTTCATCTGTCATTTACAATCCTTTGGGCCCACGCCTAACTCTAAATAGGTATTGAAAAGTTCAGATAATGGAACTGATAAGAACTTCCATTAGTTCCCTTAGTCCACTAGGATGTATCCCGTCGAGTCTCATTGGCTAATCTATTTCTAGTTCTGTATTCACGAGCAGCTGACAATCTTCCGAGAATGCTGTAACGTCTACCCGCTTTCATTCCTGTCACTGACGTGTTTTTGTTGCCCTGCCCAAGGCTCTTTGAACACGAAACAGAAATTTGTTTAGCAATTCTGCTTTCTCTTTGTCCTCTTTTAACCGGTGAAGTTAAACAGTAGTAAAGCAGTTAGACTTTGACTTTTATTCCCATGTTTATTGTATCTTTTTTTTTTTTTTTTTTTTTCCTTGGCAGAGCCAGGCCTACCATTGAGCAGCTGGGGGGGGGGGGGGGTTTGCACATGGCCTTGTTTTTTTGCCCTGCTTTTCAGACCCTACTGACTTATTCAAATGAGGCCGTGTAACAAATCTCCGCACATGCCCCAGTATCCCTTCACAACCTCCTTGGGCCACCCATGTCTTGGTGCACATCTTAAACTTTAGATTTTGCACACCATTTGTTTACTGCAGTAGTAGAAAGTGCTTCCCAGGCAATTTCTGATGTGTTTTTTTCATGAATTTTCTCACCTCCCCCATGGTCTCTGACCCTTTGCTTTGCCCCGTTCAGCTCAACTCAAGTGAAGTCTCCGTTACCTTTTGCACTGTTTATTTCATTCTCCACCATCTCATCTGCCACCAGTATGTATCCATCACAGTTCTTGTCGCCACGGCGTTTTCACTTTGGGTATACTCCTGTAGTGCAGAGTGGAGGAGTAGCTTCGTGGTTAGGGCAGCAGGCTCCTTCTTCCACGGATCTCCATGTGACCTTGGGCACCACATTCCGTTGCCTCGGGCACAATGTATGCTCTAAGGCCCTTTGGACAAGGAAATAATTTGTGTTTCTTGCCTTAAACTCAGATTTGGGAAAGGTGACATCTTATCCAATGTTGTTTCCTTCTTTTTTTTAGAAGGGGGTAACCAGCCTGTTGTATTACATTAGTCTTTCCAGTGAAATGCTGCAGAAACCGTTCCCCCTCGTTCTATAACTGGGCACCAAATGGGCCTTATTCTATAAAGATTACGCTCCTTAATTTATGAGTATAATTTATGCTCCTAAATTACGAGCATACTCTGTGCTCCAAAATAGATTATGTTCCTAATTTAAGGTCATATGTTTAGGAGCGTAAATTATGCTCGTATTTTAGGACTGTAACTTGTATAGAATAAGACCCCATTTGTATGCTTACATTTATAGAATACTGCCATCCACACACCTAAGTACACACTTACCCCCGGATTCTACATATGGCACACTTCTGAGATGCATGTGCATCTTTATTGGCTAATTAGCCATTAACGGGCAATGATTGGGTGCCAACAACGAAGCCGTTTCAGGTATCTGAATTCGTTACCACATGTTAGGGAGGAGAAGAAATGGTTTTGGCCTCTGTGGTATAGAACTGGCTGTGGATACTTAATATTTGGGGGGAAGGGGGGGTTAAACTTCCCTCAGCTTGCAGTGAGTTGTTGGGCTGTTAACCAAGGGTGGGTTGATCAGGTTTTATTTATTTATTTATAAATGTAGAGCCCGCACATTTACAATCCTGAGCTGGGGGCAATATACATTCACAGTCATCAAAAGACATGTGCAAACATTTATAATCAAATTGACATTGTACAGGCATACATCAGAATTAAATCTGTCTCAGCATAGTGCAAAGAGAGCAATTTGTGTCCATATTGTACAGATGGTTCAGAATTTACTCTTAAAAGGTGATCTCAAATGCTTGGTGAAGCTTTCTATTATTGAACCTGTGTGTATGTGTAACACCTGGCTTTTGATGCTGCAGACCTTTTCAATTATTGTGTTTTTTTTTGTTTTTTTTTTTTTTCAGGAAATGAATGAAATCATGGTAAGTGTGAACTTCATGTATTTATTTCAATGCATGGTCTGCTAAAGCATTTCAGTGGTGCTCATGGGCAAGGTAACAAAACAAAAAAAGCTGATTCTCAATTGAACCAAACTATTCAGTATATAGATGTCTTCTCTTTTATGGTTGTGTAGCATCAGAATAAAAAGCCCTTTATTGACAAGTATCCACAATAAAAATGTACATTGGCCCATTAGACAGCAAAATACTAAAGGGTCCTTTAAAAGCTGTGGTGGAAAGTGGCTTTTTTCTTTCCTGTGTGCTGAGGCCAATTTTACCTCTGCCCAATTTTCCATTTTCTGAATTAATGGCCACACTAACGTTGCTACTACTGCACAGACATTTACAAAAAATCAACCCGTCAGCCCTTACCACCGGGCAGTAAGGGCTCGTGCGCTAATCCCTTGCTAATCAGTTAGCATGTGGCAATGTAGATTTGCTAATTGATTAGTGCAGAAATGCCCACGCTCCATCCCCCAGACATACCCCCTCCCAGAAAAACTAAAAAACAATTTTTAGCACATGGTTTATGCATGCACATTCAGAACTTGCCACGGGACTTCTCGGCGTATCCCGCAGTAAGTCCTTTAAGCTGTGGTAAGCACATGCTACTGCTTACTGCAGCTTAGTAAAAAAAAAAAAAAAAAAAAAGCCCTATGTTAGCTTAGTAAATAAAACACCACCCTAGAATATATAAATTCAAGCAACAGACGACGCCCCATGTGACTGTACACCCTGCTCTTGTTTCAGCATCCAGGGCTGCCGAGAGACTGGGCTGGGCCCGGGGCAAGGCTGACCCTGGGGCCCTGCCCCCCCTGAGGTCGCCTCCCTCCCCCCCAGGTCGCCGCCGGGCCCCCTGCATTGAAATCGCAGTCTCACCTCCGTGAAAGCAGCACTGCAGGCAGCAGATCGCCTCCCTTCAGCCTTCCTTCCCTCCTTGTGTCCCGCCCTCACGGAAGTTACATCAGACGAGGGCGGGACACAGGGAGTGAAGGAGGGCCGAAGGGAGGCGTTCTGCTGCCTGCAGTGCTGCTTTCACGGAGGTGAGACTGTGATTTCAATGCAGGGGGCAGACGGAGGGTGGGTGGGACTGCGGTGCCGGGTCCCCCCTGCCCCCCCCTCTCGGCGGCTCTGTCAACATCTGCATTACACCTATGATTCCTGCTTCCTGTAGCTCTCCTTTCCCCCATACTAGATTCTCACTGTGAGGAGGTTAACATTTGACCTCTGAACATGAACATAACTTACCTTGAAGTACTACTGAAAAGATATGAGAGAAATCCCTCTCCCTCTGAACCCTAGAAGCCAAGATCATTGCACCTGCGGGCAACACTTGGCCTATGGTTGTGGCTGCAGGATAGGTTTGGGGGTGTCAGTCCCCTCTTTCCAGGGATGACTGCAAGGAATAAAAAGTCTCATACACCTTCCACAGTGGTCTAGTGCAGTGGGGGGGGGGGGGGGGGGGGGGGGGAGGGGGGAGTTTTTTTTTTTTACCCAAGACTTTCCAGTAGGTACACTTAGCGAGTTGAGTTTTCAGGGTTACCACAGTGAATATGCATTAGAGGGCAACTGAAACAGCAGCTGAAATTTGTTGTTTCTGCCAAAAATGAAAATAGTGCCTCCCCGCTCCCCCACCCCCGCAGACAGCGAGTCCTCACAGGCCACCACCCACTTCCCCGGAAGAGGGCCTGGATGGCTACCTGCCCCCCATCCCTCAACCACAACCTCTCCAGGCTTACCTTTAAATTCCCGGGTGGTCTAATGACCTCTTCTGAGCAAGAGCAATCCCCAGTTGCTTTTGCCACTGCTGGTTACTCAGCCAAAATGGCTGTCAGCACTTCCCATATCAGCCTCACAAGAGTCACAGGAGGTCCTGGCAGCCATTTTGGTTGAGGAACCAGCAGGGGCAAGAATGACTGGGAATCAGTCTTGCCTGGAAGAGGCCACTAGACCGCCAGGGTATTTAAAGGTTGGTCTGGGGATGGCTTTCAAGTGGTGGGAGGGCGTGTAGGGGTTGTAGTTAGGGGTGTGGGGAGGTGGCTGGCCTTGGAGGACTTTCTTTGTTCTTGGGGGGGGGGGGGGGTGGCTGTACTGGGAGGACTTGCTTTGGTGAGATGGGAGTGGGTTCACACCTAATCAGTCCAATAAAGAATATGTATATTGTGTCTGCATACAAAGGTCTCTACTATATGCAAATAAGTGTTGTACATATTAGAGGCCGACCAGATTTTGGTTTTGACACTAAAACTTGCCTGAAATGTGGGTTCAATCATTTATTTATTTATTTGTTACATTTGTACCCCACATTTTCCCACCTATTTGCACGCTCAATGTGGCTTATATAGTACCGTAATGGCGTTCGCCAATTCGGTTGATAACAAATACAGATTATATTGTGGTCTAATGAGGTAGGTGTGTATCAGGCACCATAAGGGTCGAAGGGAATGTATATTGTATATTGCGCAATACGATCATTGGTTATGCTGTGTTGCTGGGTGTGGGGATTTACGTTGGATTGGTGGGGTAAGCCTTTTTTGAAGAGGTTGGTTTTTAGTTATTTCCTGAAGTTTAGATGGTCATGGATTGTTTTCACAGCTTGCTTTGGTTTCGTCCAAAAATGTGAGGCATTTTCGGCCAAAACTGAAAGGTCCCCATCCCCATCTCACCCGGATAAAACTGAGAAATATTGGCAATGAAGGTCTCAGATGTACACAGTGGATCCTTCTTCTTACACATGTCCCCTTCAGTCCATTCATGCATGTGCTGTGAATAAAGTGAAGTCATCTGAATCCTGTTTGTTGCTCTGTATTTTCTTTGTGCAAAAAAAATGTGGAGTGAAACTTTAGCTTCTTGTTGGCAATGCTGGCCTTGTTCTTGTAATTCTCCGAATCCTTTTATGGAAGAAGGTACTAACTTGCTAGTCGCACACACAAGGAGTAACACTGGCTGTACTTTCTGTAGCAGGACTTGCTTATCCACTCTTAACTTTAGCTGAGGTTATATTCATGCACTTCATGTGCAACTTTTCTTTAATTTAGTCCCTTTGTAATTAGAGTATTTTATTGCATATTGTATCAACCTTGTAAGTAGCATTCTAACAAACAAAAACATATTATGACGTTGTATATGACGTTTGAATATTTTTGCTGTTGTGATTTGTCTACGGCCTGTGTTTCTTATTCTTGCTGTACACTGCCTTGTGTGAAATTCTTCAAGAAGGCAGTAAATAAATCCTAATAAATAATTTCCTTCCTGTCGAAGAAGGCACTGGAGCTGTGGAATCCATAGCCCTGAAAGGAACTCTAAGGGGAGGGAGTTTTAGGGCTTTTGTGCCTTGAAAAGCTCTAATCCCATGATTCCTTTATCTGCCCGCAGAAGGTGTACGAGGTGGGGATCATCACTCAGTTTCCCTTCTCCTCCAGTCTGCAGCGTATGAGTGTGGTGACTCGAACTCTGGGCCAGAAGAGACTTGAGGCCTACATGAAGGGGGCACCTGAAACGGTGGCAGCCCTCTGCAAGAGGGAAACAGGTAAGGGACTTCCCATTTTATGGTAGGGTGGCAAAGGGAGGACATGGAGCTTCGTGTTCTGCAGGGGTGTAGCCAGACAGCCAATTTTGGGTGGGCCTGAGCCCAAAATGGATGGGCACGGAATTCAGTCCCTCCTGGCCCCCCTCCACTGTGATCTCCCCCTACCCTCAAACACAAAATATTAAATGCCTGAGATGGTGGGGATCCCCAAACTGCACCAGCTGAAAATTTCCTCCTCCTCGGGCAGCCAATGCTCTTCCAAACAGCAGCTGGCAGCACTCGACTTGAACTGAAGCTGCTGCCAATAGTCCGTACGTGCTCAGTGCTTCCGCATGGGTGAAAACTGAGCATGTGCAGAGGGGTCGGTGTGTGGTGCCAACTGCCGTTTGGAAGAGCATTGGCTGCCTGAGGAGGCGGAAATCTTTAGCTGGTGGGCTTTGGGGATTTCCACCAGCCATAAAGTACATAAGTAATGCCATACTGGGAAAAGACCAAAGGTCCATCGAGCCCAGCATCCTGTCCCCCCCGACAGCGGCCAATCCAGGTCAAGGGCACCTGGCAAGCTTCCCAAACGTACAAACATTTTATACGTGTTATTCCCGAAGTTGTGGATTTTTCCCAAGTCCATTTAGTAGCAGTCTATGGACTTGTCCTTTAGGAAACCGTCCAACCCCTTTTTAAACTCTGCCAAGCTAACCGCCTTCACTATGTTCTCCGGCAATGAATTCCAGAGTTAAATTATGCGTTGGGTGAAGAAAATTTTTCTCCTATTTGTTTTAAATTTACTACACTGTAGCTTCATTGCCCCCTAGTCCTAGTATTTTTGGAAAGCGTGAACAGCCACAATTTTGGGTGGGCTGTGGCCCACCCAGTCCCACCTGTAGCTATGCCACTGGTGTTCTGCCACCTGCTGACAGGGCCTTGTGTCTCTGCCTTCCTCTTCTTTCAGATAAGCAAAGGCTCTCTTTGTTCTGTGGCTCAGAACTGTTGACTGTATGTGACATACAGGGCCGTGCCGACATGGTAAGCGAGGTAAGCATGGCAGGAGGGTGCCATCCTCTGGGGGGCATCTCGCCGCACCATGCTTACCTCGCCCTCTTCTCCCCAGATCCTTGTCCTTTTTTTTTGTTTGTTTAAATTTACCTCTCCGGCACGTGGCAGCGTAGCATTAGTGAGAAGGAGGCGGCGCTCCCCCGCCCCGACGCGTCAGTCTCTTCCCTTTGCTCGGTTCCGCCGTCAGAAATGACGTCAGAAGAAGGCGGGACACTGAGCGAAGGGAAGAAGACACGTCGGGGCGGGGGAGCGCCGCCTCCTTCTCACTAACGCTGTGCTGCCGCGCACCGGAGAGGTAAATTTAAACAAAAAGGAAAAGGATCTGGGGAGAAGAGGGCGGGTAGTGTAGCGATCGTTTTTTGGGGGGGGGGGGGGAACGCGCCGGCGGGGCCAACTGCAGGGGGGCGCCGGAGACCCTAGGCACGGCCCTGGTGACACATGAGATTCTGCTGTCTTCCTTATGTCCTGTAATACCTTTTTACAGTTCCAGAGAACTTTTCCCAGGTCCTGGAGACTTATACCCGCCAGGGTCTGCGGGTGATAGCTATGGCACATCGCTGGCTGGAGCCAAAACTCACCTGGCACAGAGTGCAGAACATCAACAGGTATTTCCAGCTTCCTCCCCTTTGCCCTATGTGTGTTTGTCCTTCCCTATTTTTTTTAAATCTCTTTCTCTCTACTTCAATTGTTCCTACCCTGTTTCTGCCTTCATGACTTTATCTCGCACACTGTCAGATTCAGGAAACTTTCTTGGCGGGAGAGTTTGTGCACAAGCACACAAGTAATAGAGGGTAATTTTAGACAGACTTTCTGTGTGTAAAACCAAGTCTTGCATATAGAAAGAGCAATTCTAAACAACCGAGGATAAGCGCCTCTTGGCACCCGTGTATAAGACAAAAAGTAGTACAGTAGAACTTTGTTATAAGGGACTTCTGGGGACTGATAAAAAATCGTCCCTTATATCGGAGATTCCGTATATCCAAACTGTATATTAATGAACTTGTTTATTCTCTCTTTCTGTGGATAACAATCTCATCCTTCCTGTCACATCAGCTCGTAACCTTGGGGTCATCTTCGACTCCCCCTCTCCTTCTCTGCACATACTCAACAGACTGCTAAAACCTGTCGTTTCTTTCTCTATAATATCAGCAAAATTTGCCCTTTCCTTTCTGAGCACACCACCAGAACCCTTATCCACGCTGTTATCACCTCTCGCTTAGACTATTGCAACTTGCTTCTCACAGGTCTCCCACTTAGCCATCTCTCTCCTCTTCAATCTGTTCAAAATTCTGCTGCACGACTAATATTCCGCCAGTGTCGTTATGCTCATATTAGCCCTCTCCTCAAGTCACTTCACTTGCTTCCTATTCGTTTCCGCATACAGTTCAAACTCCTCTTATTGACCTGTAAGTGCATTCACTCTGCAGCTCCTCAGTACCTCTCCACTCTCATCTCTCCCTACATTCCTCCCTGGGAACTCCGTTCACTGGGTAAATCTCTCTTATCTGCACCCTTTTCCTCTACTGCAGACTCCGTTCCTTTTATCTTGCTGCACCATATGCCTGGAATAGACTTCCTAAGCCGGCACGTCAAGCTCCATCTCTGGCCGTCTTCAAATCTAAGCTAAAAGTCCACCTTTTTGATGCTGCTTTTAACTCCTAACCCTTGTTCACTTGTTCAGAACCCTTATTTTATCATCCTCACTTTAATATTCCCTTATCTCTTGTTTGTCCTGTTGGTCTGTCCTAATTAGATTGTAAGCTCTGTCGAGCAGGGACTGTCTCTTCATGTTCTAGTAACGCTATAGAAATGATAAGTAGTAGTAGTAGTCTTTGGGATTCTGGAATCTTGCTACTCTTTGAGATTCCGCACAGAATCTTGCTACTGTGGGATTCCGGAATCTTGCTACTCTTTGGGATTCTGTATGGAATCTTGCTACTCTTTGTCCTTATCCCTTACTTGTCCTGTTTGTCCTAATTAGATTGTAGGCTCTGTGGAGCAGGGACTGTCTCTTCATGTTCAAGTGTACAGCGCTGCGTACGTCTAGTAGCGCTTTAGAAATAAGTAGTAGTTTATTCAATCACAGCCTACTGTTAACAACAAAATGTACAGTATATGTAAATGCAAAGAAGTTTAACAACACTTACATTTCAGTTAAAATAGTCCGATAAAGATATTTATTTAAGACAGTCAGTTCACTCGTAGCACAACCGCAGTGTCAGTCTCTTATATACATGGCTCAGTGAAGCCTTGGGCCTGTGTAAAATGGTCTCTTATAACTGGAAGTCCACTAGTACCAAACTGAAATAAATGGGACGTCCTGTTCTCTTAGCCAGCACTAAAAATTTAGTCCACTATATCCGAGTGTCCCTTATAACGAAGTTCTACTATATTTAATGTGCTATTTCATAAGGGCATGTGTAGTGCAGAGCATGGGCAGGATGTGGGCGTGTGTTCCAGTTACACATGCAGCTTATAGAATACTAGAAGTGGTGCACGCCCCATATGGGCATGCATAGTAATGCCAGCTGTATATCTGGTGTAACTGGAGGCACCTAAATTTACTTAGTAACATAGTAGATGATGGCAGATAAAGACCTGTACGGTCCATCCAGTCTGCCCAATAAGATAAACTCTTTTACGATCAGAAAGATCAATCCTTGTATTCGTCATATAGTTGTTAATCTTGTAGTGGAACTGAAACGTCTCTCGCGTTGGAATAAAAAAGTGCTCTTGTCGGCTTTCTGATCACGAGGATTGACCCAACTAGAAAATTAGAAAGCCGACAAGAGCACCACAAGATTAACAACTATATGACGAATACAAGGATTGATCTTTCTGATCGTAAAAGACTCCTGATGCAGGCCCTCTAGACCGAAACACAGCTGTGTCGAGTCTTGTTCATCGATCAATAAACATTGGATTTTTATCTGGAGCGTCGTCCATTTTCTTTTAGTCATCTTCGCTGTTTTGTTTGTTGTTTATATTTTTGCGAAGACTTGCTGCTTCTGTTTTTACATCAAAACTTATGTTCAGTCATAGCATCAGTTTAATCAGGAGAATTTAAGGGGGCGTATTTGTATATACCCATACGGTCGCTGCATCAGAGGTTTCTATGTTCTTTGGTGCTAGGCCGTCACTTCCAGTTCAGGGCTTTGCCCTTCGGTCTCCCTGTGTCAGCAAAAACGTTTACCGAGGTTAGTGTGGTGGTGGTGGCCTTGGCGCTAGAGAATCGGAGTTTACCGTATCTTGATACTGGCTCATTCGTGCATCATCCTATTCGGTTAGCTTGGTGGCGACAAAGTTGTCCATCTTCTGCAGTTGTTGAGTTATGTAATCAATTTTGAGAAGAGCACACTAATTCCATCACAGGCACCAGAGTGTCTGGGCGTTCTGTTCGACATAGCAAGGGAAGTTTAATGAAACAGGATTGTGGTAGCCGTGTTAGTCCACTTAAGGTTATCAATAGAAATCAAACAAAATAAACACTGTCAGCTAGCACATTTGCTTATTTCCGATCTGACGAAGAAGGGCAACCTTCGAAAGCTAATCAAGAAATGTATTAAGTTATGTCCAATAAAAAAGGTATCTTATTTTCTTTTCCATGTTTTATTTTGTTTGATTTCTATTGATAATGAAACAGGATCAAACTTGCATGAGGGAAAAAACCAATGAAAAGGCATTTTGTTTGTTTTCTTAACCTTATCCTGTTTATGACGAAGTGTAATTGATTTTATGCATTTTTGTTTTGTTTTGTATTGTATTATGAATTGTTTTAATTCTAGATCATTGTAAACCACCCTGGACCTATTTGGGGGAGGGAGGCGGTATATAATTATGTATTGACATTGACATCTCTGCTCTTCTTGCAGGGATGTTATTGAGTGCAATATGGAGTTCCTGGGGTTGGTCATGATGCAGAACAAACTGAAGAATGAGACTATCCCAATTCTGAGAGAGCTGAATCAAGCCTGTATTCGTACACTGATGGTCACAGGTGAGTTCTTCTGCCATATAAAGTGCGTTGGCGCAAACTCATCAACAAAGAAAAACCCTTGCCATCACACAGATATGCCAAACACTGCAAAATGACAAAAAATGGAAGCTAGATGATGTCTAAAATAAAAGTTGTTCGTTAAAACGACCAATGACACTTATTAAAACATCCAATGACTCTGACTCAACACGAACCGTGTTTCGGCCACAAAGACCTGCCTCGGGAGTCTTCTGTCTGGATGTCCTAGCACACTAGCTCTCCAAATAAAACAACGTGTAATGGTACATCTCACTAGGGCCCACCAGCAGTACTTTGGCCTTGAACATATTTCCAGCAGCTGGACAGTTTTTGCTGACACCAAGCTAAGACAGGTCACTCCTTTCCAGGCCCAGCACAACCTCCTTCGTGTGCAAACTCATATCGCACCAGAAAGGCTGTTGAGTAAATGTGAGATCTCTCTCCTCTCTCATACACTTAGCTGAAAGGAAGGTCTGTGTAAATCCACTAGCTTGCTCTTTTGCTCGTTCTCGCACACATATCCTGCAAGTTCTCTCTTACACAGGAGCTGAAAGAAGGATTTGAAAAAATAAAGAAGTGATCACCTAAATGTTAGGTGCCTAAAGATTTTAGCGCATATTAGAAATAAGAATTCGCTAAACGTTGGTCGTCCATATATTTCTATGGGCGTCCCTATCGTTTAACGAGCCCTAAAACTGCCAGCGCACCTTTGTAAAAGGACCTCTAAGTAGGGAACTTATTTTCAGCCAGACTTTGTAGCTAAGGTTTTAAGGCTCAGTCTATGTAGACGGTTGAGGTCAGAATTAAGACGTGACAGTTTGGTCGTGATCACTTCTGTCAGTATTTTATTAAGGATCTGCCAAACATGCGGTGTTTTATAAAATACACTTAAGGACTTGCAGGAGTGAATATGTATTTTTTAATTTTACAGGCATAAATATACAGCAAAGGATTAAGGAGAATTAGTCCCTTAGTCTCTGAATTAAAACCCTGGTTGAAGCAAGAACTTTTTAAAAATCCGTGTGTGCCTCTGAACTGGTGCAAAACTGGACAGGGATATTTTTTCCCCATAAATGTGTGTTCCCATTGCAAAGTGGGCAACATACATGTAGATTTTGTCCTGCCCAAGCCATGCTTAGGCCAAGCCTCCTTGATATTGATGTGTGGTGTAAATCTCCAGGTACAAATAGTGACTTTGTAAAATTGCCATTTCCATGTGTACACAATATACAGTCACTATTTACAGGGGGGAACTTTTTCCAGTACTACTACTACTTATCATTTCTATAGCGCTACTAGACGTACGCAGCGCTGTACACTTGAACATGAAGAGACAGTCCCTGCTCAACAGAGCTTACAATCTAATTAGGACAGACAAACAGGACAAGTAAGGGATAAGGACAAAGAGTAGCAAGATTCCGTGCAGAATCCCAAAGAGTGTAGCAAGATTCCGAAATTCCACAGTAGCAAGATTCTGTGCAGAATCCCAAAGAGTAGCAAGATTCCGGAATCCCACAGTAGCAAGATTCCGTGCAGAATCCCAAAGAGTAGCAAGATTCCGGAATCCCACAGTAGCAAGATTCCGTGCAGAATCCCAAAGAGTAGCAAGATTCTGGAATCCCACAGTAGCAAGATTCTGTGCAGAATCCCAAAGAGAAGCAAGATTCTGGAATCCCAAAGACTACTACTACTACTCATCATTTCTATAGCGCTACTAGACATACGCTGCGCTGTACACTTGAACATGAAGAGACAGTCCCTGCTCAACAGAGCTTACAATCTAATTAGGACAGACAAACAGGACAAATAAGGAATAAGAACAAAGAGTAGCAAGACTCTGTGCAGAATCTCAAAGCGTAGCAAGATTCCAAAATTCCAAAGACTACTACTACTAGTACTACTACTTATCACTTCTATAGCGCTACTAGACATACGCAGCGCTGTACACTTGAACATGAAGAGACAGTCCCTGCTCGACAGAGCTTACAATCTAATTAGGACAGACAAACAGGACAAATAAGGAATAAGAACAAAGAGTAGCAAGACTCTGTGCAGAATCTCAAAGCGTAGCAAGATTCCAAAATTCCAAAGACTACTACTACTAGTACTACTACTTATCACTTCTATAGCGCTACTAGACATACGCAGCGCTGTACACTTGAACATGAAGAGACAGTCCCTGCTCGACAGAGCTTACAATCTAATTAGGACAGACAAACAGGACAAATAAGGAATAAGAACAAAGAGTAGCAAGACTCTGTGCAGAATCTCAAAGCGTAGCAAGATTCCAAAATCCCAAAGACTACTACTACTAGTACTACTACTTATCACTTCTATAGCGCTACTAGACATACGCAGCGCTGTACACTTGAACATGAAGAGACAGTCCCTGCTCAACAGAGCTTACAATCTAATTAGGACAGACAAACAGGACAAATAAGGAATAAGAACAAAGAGTAGCAAGACTCTGTGCAGAATCTCAAAGCGTAGCAAGATTCCAAAATCCCAAAGACTACTACTACTAGTACTACTACTTATCACTTCTATAGCGCTACTAGACATACGCAGCGCTGTACACTTGAACATGAAGAGACAGTCCCTGCTCGACAGAGCTTACAATCTAATTAGGACAGACAAACAGGACAAACAAGAGGTAGGGACAAAGAGTAGCAAGATTCTGTGCAGAATCCCAGTAACAGTGCTAAGTAGTTAACTGTTTTCCCTTGCCTTAAATCCTGCTCTTGGAGCCACCCACCTTTCAGGTTCCTAGATTCCAAAGTTAAATCCCTACGTCCTTTGAAAAACAGCCTATAAGAGTGCCGGGCCTGCATAATGCTTTTCTCCTCTCTCTTTCTCAGGTGATAACATGCTAACTGCTGTGGCTGTAGCCCGGGAATGTGGTATGATTCCCCCACAGGGTAAAATCATTATTACAGAAGCCCTCCCACCCAAGGACGGGCAACCTGCTACCATCCACTGGCAGTATGCTGATGAGCTGCCCAACTCCCGTGTCATCCCCACGCACAAGGAGGTAAGAAGAATTAAGGATATTTGTGTCTGTGTCATGTTTGTTTTATTAAAAGAATCTACTATATCGCCTAACTAAGGTCACAGCAGTTTACAATTATAAAATGAATGAAAGAAAAGAAACTCCATTAATATGACAGTAAAAAAGTTCATCAACTATATTCCAAAAAGATGGGTAGATGATGAACTGATACAACTACAAACATTCAGTACAATCCTCAATATATATTCAAGTCTGTGAAGTAAATCTGTAGATTTAAACAGTGAAAAGTGGGTGGAAAAAGCCTCCAAGAGCTCCAGGTAGAACAGCTTCAGAGCTAATAACTCAACATCATTGGCAAAAAACCACACCACAAGTTACGTAAGTGCAAAAGTACCACCCTTTCATTTCTTAACAAAGTGAAATGCACTTTTCTAGCCTTCTCCAGCAGAATAAAGTAGTCCCCAGACCGACGTTGGCCAGCGTTTCGCACTGCTCTCTCAAGGTCGGGACTTTTCTTATCTTGCAGCAAAACACTTAGCAGCTGGTTGGTAATTTTGCACTTATGTAAATTGCAGTTTGTTTGTTTTTTTGCCAATGATGAAGAGTTATTAGCTCCGAAGGTGTTCTACCTGGAGCTTTTTGAGGATTGGATTGTATTGAGGATTGTACTGAATATTTGTAGTTGGTTAGTAAAGAATTTCATCCATTTCCAAACATACAAAATCATACCAGTGACCCAAGCATCCCAGGTTCCTTTTACTCATCCAGTATGGCTAGAAGCCCACCTTCTTGATGCTGTTTTTGACTCCTAACCTTTACTCACTTGTCCAGTACCCATGTTTTATCATTCCCACCTTAAGTAATTCCCTTATCGCTTATTTGTCCTGTTTGTCTGGCCTAATTAGATTGTAAGCTCTGTCGAGCAGGGACTGTCTCTTTATGTCCAGTGTATAGCGCTGCATACATCTAGTAGCGCTATAGAAATAAGTAGTAGTAGTCTTTTTGGGATTCCGCACGGACTCTTGATACTCTTTGGGATTATCTTGATACTCTTTGGGATTCCACACACAATCTTGTTACTCTTTGTCCTTATCCCTTATTTGTCCTGTTTGTCTGTCCTAATTAGATTGTAAGCTCTGTCGAGCAGGGACCGTCTCTTTATGTCTAGTGTATAGCGCTGCATACATCTAGTAGCGCTATAGAAATAAGTAGTAGTAGTAGTAGTCTTTTTGGGATTCCGCACGGAATCTTGATACTCTTTGGGATTATCTTGATACTCTTTGGGATTCCACACACAATCTTGTTACTCTTTGTCCTTATCCCTTATTTGTCCTGTTTGTCTGTCCTAATTAGATTGTAAGCTCTGTCGAGCAGGGACCGTCTCTTTATGTCTAGTGTATAGCGCTGCATACATCTAGTAGCGCTATAGAAATGATAAGTGGTAGTAATAAAGCCCTGAGTACCAAAAGTATATTTTAAAAAATAAGTTTCTAATAAAATATTAAATTTCTTTACTGAGGAATCTACACGGATAGAAATTGGCAGATTATTCCAGAAGTGCAAGTGCAAGCCAAAAGAACGCACAGGCCCTGTCGACTCAAGTCAGACTCTAGAGCAAGTGTTCTCAACCAGTTTCAGGATACACCTAGAGGCATATTTTCAAAGCACTTAGCCTTCCAAAGTTCCACAGAAACCTATGGAACTTTGGAAGGCTAAGTGCTTTGAAAATATGCCTACTAGCCAATCAGATTTTCAGGATACCCACACTGAATATGGATGGAATAGATTTGTATAGAACAGAGGTAGCACATTCAAATTTGTCTCATACATATTCTCTGTGGGTATCCTGAAAACCTGACTGGTTAGGTGTGTCCCGAGGATTGGGTTGAGAACCTCTGCTCTAAATGGAGTTAGTATTACTAGCCTATAATCCAACAATGACCTACGTAGGCTTCCTTGGTAGTTCTGTTGAGAAGTATGAAAGAGTATTCTTGTATGGTGCTCTATGAGTGAGCTCTAGTACTTTTTAAATTCCACTTATATGCCGAGATAACGTGGTGGCTGATGTATTCTGCCTCTGCAATTCTACAGTCAAGAGGGTAGGGATTAATGCTGGAGAAGAGGATCTTTCCATTTCTTATGCTCTCTCTCCTGGTCTACAGGAAGTGAGGGTGCTGCTGGAGAAGGATGAGATTCTCCCGGTCCGACAGAATGTTCCAGAAACTGTTTACCACTTTGCCATGAGTGGTAAATCCTTTGCAGTCATCTCTGAACACTTCCCTGAGCTCCTGCCAAAGGTCAGTGCTGCAGTTTATGAGACGGGAGGCCTGGAGCCTACTCCCAACTGAGTGAGGAGAGCAGCTTCACAGAGAAAGGGACTGCATTTGGTTATGTAAATGACTAAAAAAACTGCCATTTACACGGCTCCTTGTAGAATTATCACCACTTTACTAAAAAGCTATATATATAAAACTCACCCTCAACGTTCTATTGTCTGACGTCACTGAAGCCAAGGTTCGTAAGTTCGAAGCTCTGAAGCCACGAAAAACACAGTCTCGGGGCCCCGCCCTCGCGTCAAACGTTATGACGTTGAGGGCGGAGCAATTCACTCACATCGACGGCGGCCAGGGCGGCGCAATGGCGTCACTGACGACGCAGGTGCGTTGGGTGGGGGGGGGGGCCAGAGTCACACATCGACGGCGACCACGGCGGCACAATGGCGTCACTAACAACGAAGGTGCGTTGGGTGGGGTGGGGCCAGAGTCACACATCAACGGCGACCACGGCGGCACAATGGCGTCACTAACAACGAAGGTGCGTTGGGTGGGGGGACCAGAGGAAAGCCTTGCTAGCGCCCATTTCATTGGCTCCAGAAACGGGCCTTTTTTTTACTAGTTTGAAATAAAATTGTTAAAAAACCATAAAAGTAGAAATAGTCCCAAATATATTGTGTGCCACTGGCTTGATTAAAAGACCTTCCGAAAGCCAGTACATATTAAGAGCATTTTTTCAAAACTCACTCGGTCCATTTCTTACGTGATTTAATTTGTTCGTCAAGGCAAGATTCATTTACTGTAGCTTATCCTGTGCCAAAACTCACTAAGTTCATGGTATTTTAATGACTTTGTGTTGAATACTCTATGCAAAACTCACTCAGTCCAAAAGCCACTACTTGTTTTTCTCAAAACTGCTGCTGATGGACTAACTGAGTTTTTTTTGGAAAAGTGCTCTTCAAATAGCATCAACTTTGAAAGATTGAGACTGTACCTGTCATACCCTGGCTTTAGGAATAAGGTTCATTCTTGTTACAGTGTGCTCTAAAGCTAACTCTTTTGGAGAGGATTCCCAATGACAGCTGGGGGGGGGGGGAGAGAAGGTCTAAAGAGAAATCACATATATATATACGGGGACGCTCCAGCCTACATGTTCAGCCTGGTCGACCTCCGACCCAGAAATTCCGTGCAGTTGTCCCGCACCTATCTCAATCTCCACTATCCTAACTGCAGAAACTTAAGATACAAGCTGCTCTTTGCCTCTTCATTTTGCTTCTAGTGTCCCCGTTATTGGAATGCTCTGCCATCAGCGTTAAAAGAGACTACTGATCAGTCTAGTCAAGAAATCCCTGAAGACCTACCTATGTGATCGATCATTCTCCTCAGCTGCTTGATCTTCTGCATCTCCGCCTTCCTTTCCCCTGCCGTTTTCCCTCCCTTCCCCCTATCTACTTTATCCTCTGCTTTGCACTACTGCTGTTATGTTGTACTTTTCTCCTAACATTGTACGCCACATAGAGCCTGCCTTGGTGGGAATATGTGGGATATAAATGTTCAGAATAAATAAATATAACTCTTTTACTTCCAAACAGCTTCTCCTTTGTGGCACAGTCTATGCCCGCATGGCTCCAGATCAGAAGACTCAGTTGGTGGAGGCGCTGCAGCAGGTGGAGTGAGTGTCCTACAGCCAGTACCTTCCTCCCTCTCTGGGATAAGGGCATAGATAAATCAAGAGTGCTGGGAGCAGGGGCGTAGCCAGGCACCCAATTTTGGGAGAGCCTCAGTTCAAAGCGGGTGGGCATGAGAACCCTGCCTTCCTGCCCGGCATCTCTCCCCCGCCCCTCCCCACCATGTGATCTGGGGGTCTCTTATGTCCACTCCTCCCAAACTCCCAGCACCTTTTAAGTCCTTAAGTTCTTGGCTGGCAGCAAGCAGTGACTCACTTGTACCGGCCCTGAACCTTTTTTCTTTAGTCCTGCGAACAGGAAGTTGAGTTTTGAGTTGGTGCTCACTGTTGACAAATAATTTAAAAGGTACCAAGGGTTGGGGGAGTGGAGGTAAGAAGCCCACGATCATCTGGGGGGGGGGGGGGGGGGGAGGGAGATGCCAGGAGTCTTCAGCTGCTGGATGGGCCTGTGCCCACCCAGGCCCACTTGCGGCTTCGCCATTGGCTGGGAGTACTAACCCTCGCTCTGCCATAGACTGTGATTCATCATGGCCCTAGCATACATTACTGTGAATAAGGCTGCTGCTGTGTACATGCAGCCTTTGATGTGACAAATCAACTCGAAATTCTGCTTTTTATTTTTATTTTTTTGGCCCCCAAAGCTATCGTTTATTCATTCCAAACCATCGTTTACCAAATTCAAAAGTCATCTTAACTTATTTTAAATTGGCTTATGATGTGGCCTGCTCTTAATTCAACTTACGGGAAAGGGAAATGGGATTTGATATACCACCTTTCTGTGTTTTGGGTTTTTTTTTTTCAGAATTACATTCAAAGCAATTTACATAGTATATACAGGTACTTATTTGTACCTGGGGCAATGGCGAGTTAAGTGACTTGCCCAGAGTCGCAAGGAGCTGCAGTGGGAATTGAATCCAGCTCCCAAGGATCAAAGTCCACTGCACTAACCACTAGGCTACTCCTCCACAGCACTTATGGGAACTCAGATGACCCGAGTAGTCTCCCTTTCTCTCCTCCCCTTTTTATTATGGCCCTCTTATGATTTTATTATACTTAATCTTGATATGATTGAGCACTGTCCTATCATTTTTATAGCGTTCTATTCTTTTACTTATGATTTTATATAAACTGCTTGGACCTGATTATCAGATAATGCAATATAGTAAGTGTGATCAATAAACGTAAATGAGTGTCTTTTGTCTTTCTTATAGTTACTTTGTGGGGATGTGTGGAGATGGAGCCAATGATTGTGGGGTGAGTTTCTCATCAGCTTGGTTGGTCTCCAGTGTTCCCTCGCCATCATTTTACCCTCTCCCCCCGCTTTGTTACCTTTTTTCATGTATCTTTTTATTTCTTATCAGGCACTGAAGAGAGCCCATGCCGGCATCTCTCTCTCAGAACTAGAAGCTTCCGTCGCCTCTCCATTCACCTCCAAGGTCACCAATATTTCCTGTGTACCCAATCTCATCAGGTAAGGGGATCAGCTCTTCCCTTATCGGGAAACAGATTGCATGAGGGTGTAGAGTATTCTGTGATCACCTTGGGCATCTGAGCTGTTCCACCTCACCACCTTCAGGAAGGGCTCATTTGCGACTTAGTGCTAGGTTGTGGAATATGCGGTATGCCAGGAAGATATCACGCGCTTTTCAGGAGCCAAACAATAGCTCCCTCCTTAACTGCCCAGACTGCAGAAATGAGTCTTTTGAGGAGGCCAGATGTCCTCTCTGTCATTGCCCTGGTCCTCTGCTCTGATCTGGGGTGCCATTATGGGATCCTTAATGGATACTCTCTATCACCTGTGCGGGAAGGAAACACCAGGAGGACAGTCATGCATTTAAGAGACGTACTGGAAGTTGTAATGTGCAGGCACTGCACCTGTAAATTGGGAATGTGGTGGGTGCTGGAAGGGGAAGCAGGAAATTCTGGCATGCACATGCAGTCGTGTGTGTATTGGATAATTCAGGGTTTACCTAGCAGGCATCCCCCAGTGATCTGGACAGTCTCAAACCTATTGTGGATCCCAGAGCCAGTCAGAATGCAAGAACCTGGGAATCTTGGGAAGACATCTGTGATCTGGCCTTGGACATGTTGACTTCCTGTTGCAGTAGGTCTCCTCAGGGCCGCCAAGAGGGGGGGATGGGGGGGCAAAATTCCCCGGGCCCAGGCCCCCAAAGGAGGCCCGGCGCTGGGGTCTCTCTCCTTCTCCTGCTCCCAGGTCGCCGGTGCCGCAGTCCCCGGTCTCCACCTGCCTACCCTTATCTCCCTCGACAGCCCCCGTCTGTCTGCCACTAGGCCCCCTGTATTAAAAAAAAAAAATCTCTATATCGGCAGCACAGCACTAATGAGCAGCGCCTCGCATCTGTGTGAAAGTGGCAGATTGTCTTGGGCCTTCCCTCACTGTGTCCCACCCTCGTCTGATGTAACTTCCTATTTCCACTAGGGCAGGGCACATTGAGGGAAGGCCTGAGGCAATCGGCTGCTTTCACACACTGGCGCTGCGCCGATTTAGAGAATTTTTTTTTTAAAATGCAGGGGGCCCGGTGGCAGACAGAAGGGGTCTGTCTAGGGAGCTGAGGGTAGGCAGGTAGGGACTGCGGCGCCAGCGACCTGGGAGCAGGAGAGGGAGGTGGCGATCCTTGGGGCGGGGCGGCGGCGATCCTTGTGAGGGGGCCTGGCTCAGTCTCTCGGCGACCCTGGGTCTCCTAACTCCCTTATGTATGTAGTCTATTACACTTAGCACATATGTAAAATAGGCTGTGTCTTGAAACTGTCATAGTTTGCTATCTGAGCTGCACAGTGTGTGAGAAGGCTATATATTTAGAGGTGTGGGTGAGAGAGACTGTGTGATGAAGAGTGAGACTGCACACTGCCTAAGACCTGTAGTGACGGTCGTCATGGCCTGAAAGCTGTCAGGAAATGCCATGATGTGTCCCTCTGTTTAGTGAAGTGGAAGAAGAGGTTGAGCTGCTGGTAGAAATGGTGGATGGCAGTCTTATGAAAGCAGAACCTGCTGAGGTACTGCTTATCTGCGAAAATCAGGAACTGGGTCCAGATTGTCACTGTGGGCCTTGCTTCACTCTGCATCACACGGTTTCACAGTCTCTCTCGCCCACACGCAAGGAATATATATCATTCCCACAAACTCTGCAGCTCAGACAGCAAGCTTTGGACACAGTTGACAGGAAGGTAAACAACCCTTGTGTTTCCTCCAGCAACCACTAACAGAATCACCAGGTCTCAAAGATGAGCGAGGTTGCTGTTTTTATCTGATTTATGGCACGTGCAGATGCCTCACACTTAGATTTTCCACCCTGGACAATCACGGGCTTTGCGGAGTCCATCATAGAGATTAATTCCTCGACATCGCCCACACCATGCCCCTCCCCCACACTTCTGTCTTCTAAATGTGGATTTATCATTGTGACCAAATAACATGTATGTTCAGAACGACTGAATGTACATATTCAATTAATAAGTGGTGTTGGCGTTTAAATTAATCTGGCCGCCTGCTGCTGAAAATTGGGCCCACGGTGGGAGAGCAGGGACTCAGCAGTAGTGAGTGTTCTTACGTAAATGGAATGAAATTTGGTAGGTGTAATACTATTAATCTTGTCTCCACAGGGAAGGAAGAGCTGCCCTCATTACGTCGTTCTGTGTCTTTAAATTCATGGCCCTGTACAGCATCATCCAGTATCTGAGCGTGCTTCTGTTGTACTCTGTAAGTACTTCTGTTCCTGTGGCTGTCTCCACATTTCTGGCCTCTGGCAGCCTGGTGAGGTCTACAAAATCCTGAGTGGTGTAGAACGAGTAGAAGTAAATCAATTTTTTACTTGTTCCAAAAGGGCAAAGACTAGGGGACACTAGAGGAAGGAGGAAATATTTTTTTCACTCAACGAATAGTTAAGCTCTGAAACTTTTTGCTGGAGTAACAGTGGTTAGCATATCTGGGTTTAAAAAAAGTTTAGACAAATTCCTGGAGGAAAAGTCCATAGTCTTCTATGGGGAGACACGTGGGAAGCAACTGCTTGTCCTGGGATTTGTAGTATGGAATGTTGCTACTCTGAGATTCTGCATGGAATATTGTCACTCTTTAGGATTCCAGAATCTTGCTATTCTTTGGGGTTCTACATGAAATGTTGCCACGATTTGGGTTTCTGCCAGGTACTTGTGACCTGGCTTGGCCACTGTTTGGAAAACAGGATACTGGGCTAGATGGACCTTTGGTCTGACCCAGTATGGCTACTCTTTTATGTTTTTATGTTCCGTTTTCCTAGTTTATGGAGCCTAGGGCTTGGCCCAGCAAGTTGTTGACGCTCCCAGCATATGGTACTTTAGGCTGGGTCTGGCAATTCTGGCCTGAAGAAACTCGCCCCCTAAATCTGGAGGAGCTGTGTCTGACTTTATTCCCTTATGACAGATCATGGTTTCTTTCACAGGTCATGAAGAATCTGGGGGATATGCAGTACCTCTTTATTGATCTAGTCATAATCATGTCTTTGGCATTCACCAGTAAGTACAAGCTTTCACCCTCAGTTATGCTCATCCCATATAAGACCATTCTGTAGGTCAGCAGTATCTGAATGTAGTTCACCTTGAACTAATACTGAAAAGGCATTCATTCAGTCCGAGAAAACTAAAGGCAAAATAAAACTCCCCCAAGACCTTTTAACCTGCATTCACTAATTATTTTCAGTTTTCTAAACTCTCACACCACATATTGGTTCAGGGGTTCTCAACCCAGTCCTCAGGACACACCCAGCCAGTTATGTTTTCAGGATGTCCACAATGAATATGCATGAGGTAAATTTGCATGCAATACATCCAGTATGGGCACTGAATATCTAGATTAGAGGGCAACTGAAACCAGGGCTTTCAGTTTCAGCCATCCTCCTGGGCCACACACCAACTCCACCCTCCCCAAGCCTACCTTCAGAAAGCCCTGGTGGTCTAGTGGCCTGTTCGGGGCAGTAGCAATCCTAAGTCACTCCTGCCCTCGCCAGCTCCGTAGTCAAAATGACTGTCACAACTTCCCGTAGTAGCCATTTTGAGATAGGAACCGGCATGAGCAAGAGTGACTGGGGATTGTTCCAGCCCATGCCGGTTCCAATCTTAAAATGGCTCCCATGACCTCACACAGTCATCTTGGCAGCCATTTTGACTGTAGAGCTGGTGGGAGCAGGAGTGACTCGGGATCGCTCCTACCCTGTAGACCCACCAAGGCTTTTTCAAAGGGTATCCCAAGGAGAGTGAAGTTGGTGGGCAGCCTGGAGGCATGGGTTTTCTGCTAGTGGGGGAGGAGGCTGGCCCAGAGAATGAACTTTCAACAGTGGTGGATAGAGTGGGGGACAGGAGCAGGGAGTTTTGGTTTCAGCCAAAAATACAGAATCCATATTTTGGGTTGATTCCGGCACCGAAGTTGAAACTGAAATCCGGTCAGCTTCCTTTATTGTTAATTATTGTACACCACCTTGATTGTTTGTTTGTGAAAGGCGGTATATCAAGTCTGCAATAAATATAAAGAGATAACTGATGCTGCTATCTGAATAGGGATGATATTGAGCCCGCTGTCGGCAAAACTAACTGGATAAAGTTAAGACAGTTTTTGGCTGTCCTAACTTTTTCCAGATAGTTATTCAGTTAGCAGACTCAATATTGCTGCTAACCAGAAAACTTCCAGCTCTGCCCTCTACCATCTCAGCACTATCCGATGGCACTGGGAATGGTCTGAAAATTAAGAGATGGTTCCTGTCGGTGGCAGTTACCTGGATAGCTGCTGCTTCTGTCGTCCGGATGTTTGAATATCAGTTCTTCTGTTTTTAATAAGACACAATAGTTGCTCATGTTTCCAGATCCATAGTGCACACATCCTCCATATATATTTAGAACATTCTTCTGAAACAAACAAACAAAAAAAGACCTCGTATTCCTAACCTAAACACTGCTCTAACTATTAACTGTTCACAAACTAATTCTCCTTTTAAGATATTCTAACACATGAAGGGATTAACATTTTAATATCTCTCCCAAGCTGCCTCTTCTGATTCATTACATTCAGGAGGTAATTCTGTAAAGATTAGTTAAGTTAGGCGTTAGGATGATACACACTATGGGCCTTATTCTATGAAGGTTATGCTCCTAAATTTATGGTTCTAAAATTTATGCTCCTAATTTAGGATCATAACCTCTCTAGAATAAGGCCCTAAGCGCAAATTCTAAATAGGCAATAAACACATATATAATTGACTGTTAACAGAATTCTAGTGTAAATCAGTATTTAAGCGCTTAACTGTCAAAGGCCGGTGCTCAGGTCTGAATGCTGTTACTTACAGGTGTAATTGACAGTATCCTAAAAGGTTAGCACATAAGTACTTGGCACGCCCGTCTCACATTTGTGTGCTCTACAGGGGCGTAGCCAGACCTTGCGGTGGGAGGGGGCCAGATCCTGAGGTGGGGGGAGCACATTTTGGTCTGCCGCCCCGCCACCCTGCCGCTCCCCCAATTGCTGACTGCAAGCTGCAGCAAATACCTTAGCTGACTGGGGTCCCCAACCCCCACCAGCTGAAGTTTTCTCCTGCGCCGCAGTGTTCCCCCTCACGTCTTTCACGCCCCTTTTAGTGAAACTGAGCATGCAGGTCGTGAGGGGGAAGAGAGAGCAGAAAAGGGCAGGCAACTCGGCGGCCTCTGGCGCTGGACAAGGCTTCAGATGTCAGAGACCCCTGCCAGCAAAACCAGGGGCCCAGAGGAAATTGGGGGGGGGGGGCCCCAGGCCCTCGTGGCCCCATGTAGCTACACCACTGGTGCTATAACACTTAGGCGCTAATGTTACAGAATAACAGCTAAAACTGCAGTTACAGACAACTTGCAAATTAGTTCCTGTTAACTCCAGTAATTGGTTGTTAGTGTTAACTTGCCAATTAAGTTACATGTGTAACTTGCAGTATTCTAAAACCTTGTTTACTCTTTCCAAAAATACTAGGACTAGGGGGCACAAAATGAAACTACTAAGTAGTAAATTGAAAACAAAGCAGAGAAAATATTTCTTCACTCAACGTGTAATTAAATTCTGGAATTGGTTGCCAGAGAACGTGGTAAAAGCAGTTGGCTTAGCCAGGTTTAAAAAATGTTTGCATAATTTCCTAAAAGAAAAATCCATAAACCATTATCAAGATGGACTTAGGTAAATCCACTGCTTATTTCTGGGGTAAGCAGCATAAAGTCTGTTTCATTCTTTTGAGATCTTGCTGGGTGCTTGTGACCTGGACTGCCCACTGTTGGAAACAGAGGATACTGGGCTTGATGGACCTTCGGTCTGTCCCAGTATGGCAACTCTTATGTTCTAACCTCCATGTGCAGTTTTGCACACTTAAGCACAAATATGGGTGTACGAAGTTATATGAGGTGGTCAATGTTCCAACCTGTTAATACACAGTGATTATTAATATTTCAAAAGGTTTGCCTGGTAACTTCTTTGGTTTTCAAACCCAACCCGTCCTTCAAAATATAACTGAAAAAATTGAGGGAGAATTGGATGCATCTGGGATCGCAGTTATGGTTTAGCCAGAAAAATCGAGTAATGACAGGGCCTCTTCTAAAACTATCTGGATAGCTGACTGATAATCAGCGGCAGACATAATAATAATAATAAAACTTTGTTGCGATATAGCAGGCTATAAATAATCTAAGCGAGGAACATAAGATAAATACAGAATAAAATCCAACTTAACAAAAATGGTTAACGACAGAATCAAAAACAAACATAACAATAAGTAATGCAAACATGCACAGAACTGTGAAGATAAGAACATACCATTAGTCTCTCTTATAATGAACTTTTGTCCTTCATCTAATGATCCATATGCACAAATAAACATATAGGTCTTTAAATCCTTCTTGAACTGAGTAATTTCTTGCACACAATGAAGTTCCCTGGGCAATGCATTCCACAACTTGGGGGGACCTCAAACAGTTGTTACGAGGATCTAAGCGTGAGTGTGATGGTTGATAGTGTCGTAGAGTGGCACTGAGTGTTGGAGAAAGATAACCGTTTAATATATTAAAAATTAGCAGCAAGATCTTAATCCTGAATTTTAAAGGTAACCCGTGAAGGGATTTTAGGAGAAGTCACATGATTAGAGTCCAGATCCGTCCCGCTGAATATCTAGGTTGTTATCCAGATGTTTTTAATATTTGCTAACTTGCTGAATATTGGCCTCTGTATGTAGCCGCTCAAAGTTGACAACTACTTGTTCATCCTGTCATGTGTCTAAATCCCCTCCTTCTTCTTCTGCAGTGAGTTTGAATAGCTCCTGGAAGGAGTTAGTGCCTCAGCGTCCCCCCACAGGGCTCATGTCTGTGCAGCTGCTGTTGTCTGTCCTAACCCAGATTCTGCTGTCGCTGGGCTTCCAGGTCACCACCTTAGTGCTGGTGCAAGAGCAGTCGTGGTACAAGCACTGGAGCCCGGAGACCAAGTAAGTAATCATAATGTTATAGTCAGCATCCAAAAGCTGTTTCCACTCATTTCCTAGCTCCCTTCTCACCCTCGCCTATTTTTCTTCCAGTGCTTGCGGCCCAGCAACGAATGGCTCGCATGAGAGGGACTGGTCGGCACTGAACGGGTCAACGGTCTCCAACACCAGCACAGAACTGGAAAGTGAGGTGGACAGGATCATCAGCTTTGAAAACACATGTCTGTTCTTGGTGTCCTCCTTCCAGTACCTCATCGTGGCACTTGTCTTCACCAAGGGCAGGCCGTTCCGCCAGCCAAACCACACCAACTGTAAGCCAGGGGCTAGGCAGGGATTTATCTGTGTAAGGGCCCTTTGCAGTTTGCACAGCCACCTCTAGGAGGCGCCACTGTGAGCACTCCTCTGACAGTTTGAGTATCGTAGACCTTTCTAAGGAGAGGGGAAGGAGAAAGAACAGATTGTATTCTGTAGACGGTTAGCTAGTTTCACAGATGAGTGATGTCATTCAATGGTGTTGACATACATAACACCTTTTTCCAGTGAAGACTTGCACACCTGCTGCAGTAGCCCAGCGGTACTTCCCTTTTAGCGAGCGGTTGGGCTTACCGCCGCTTCGTAAACGGGCCCCTGAGTGGACTGCAAATAAGCAAAATGATCACTTAGTGGCAATTGATAGTTACAAGCCAGCTCTTCAAAAGGTGTTAAGTCAGTGTCATCGAAAAGCTGCCCCCAGGTAATTAACTGCATCAGATAACACCGCCTAAAGACCCCAGGGCTTTGACCAGGTGGAAAAAAAGAGGGTTATCCACAATAGGAGAAATCTTTGATAGTGTGTAATCCTGTCATAATTCCCTAATCTAAAGATCATTCTTGCTGCTGTACTTTTGCAAAAGTTGACGCTAAAGAGAGAGCCTATCAAAGCAGTTTACAAATAGGTTAAAAAGAAACAGAAAAGAACTACAATATAAATAGGAAAGGTTAACAAAAAAACTCAGTTTAACACACAGGACAGTAATACTAGGTAAACAGGGAGAGACGCTATCACGTGGCATCCATTGAGCTGGATGTAGAGAGGGGAACTGAATTATCCAGGTCAGGATGGGCTCAAGTCTCCCAGTATTTTACAAAATGTCTGCCAAATGCAAAATGTGTAAACAGGAATATTGTTTGTGAGCTGAATTCTAAAAACTTGTGCATCTACTTACCTTCTAAAATTGAACACAAGTAAAACTAAAGTATTGTGGTTCTCAAGGATTTGTGAGAGCATAAACAGTGAGGAGATGGAGACCACTTGCAGAACCAAAGAGACTTTATTACAACCAGTGTCTTAAGCACAAACAGAGCGACCCAACACGGCCATGTTTCGGCAAAAACAATACTTGCATCAGGGGTCTATGCAACCTATTTTTTAAAAAAATCATTAAGTAAATACATACATGAATATGTAGAATTGGACAAATTAAAAACAGCAAAAATGATGACATCAAAAGAATAAATAAGGTAAGCGGGTGCACAAGTTTTTAGAATGCAGCAACAGGAACCTAACAGGAGTGAAGGGCTAATCCTGCGGCCACTTAGAGGCTGTATCCCCAGCACAGTTCAGGTCCACCTGCACCTGGGCGTGTTTTCTACTGCACCCTCCTCCCACCGGCTGGGTCCCAGCTGCCTCTGGGCTAGTCTCCCGCTCTCAAGTTAATCCCTGATGATTTCTAGGTTACTGGGGCCACACTCCCAGTGGTCCCACAGTTCTTAGAAAGCACTCACATACCCAGCGCACAAACTAGTAGGATTCTTAGTCAGTCCAGACAAGCAGAGTCAGTAAACTAAAAAACATAGTTTGTCATAAAAATATTGAACAGTGAACCATAAAAACAGATGGAACAAAAACACACAATAACAGGTAACTGAATATGGATCAATATTAAAACTATCTAAACATTTAGACACTACCTAGATAGTGCCTGGGGAGTACAGGAAATATAGCTTCTCGCAGGTTACAGAATAAAACTGCTCACAAGGTCTCGGTGAAGAGAACTTTCTCTCTCCTCTCCCTGGCTGAGACTAGGGAAAAAGCCAGTACATCCTGGGCCAATCTTAGCCCAGAACAACATTTTTTAAAAGTAGCTGGCCACATCACTGCAGGATACTTCCTTTTAGTGTTAAACTAAAGAAGGAACAGTCATTTTTTCCTGTGACAGCTTTAAACATAAACTTGCGCCACCTGCTGGCCAAACTAGAGAAATACACTTCATGAAATATTCTTATAATTCATAAGGTGGAAAATTCACTATTTCGCCACACCACCTCCTAATGCCAACCCTGGCTGGCTGCTTTCTGCAGCTGGAGAGAAAGGGCAGCAGTGTTCATGGAAAGGAAAAGCAGGCTTATAAGAACTCTTCGGGCCAGGCTACAGTTTGAAAAGCAATTTTTCCAATTCTCACACAGTAGGTTCCGAATATATTGTAGATCATTGATTAATAAGTTGGGGGGGGGGGGGGGGTAGGTTCTGCCCATTTTCTAGGTTGGAGTTTTGAGTCCTATAAATTGGGCTTGGATCTTGATTAATTAGTGTATATTTAGTTTCATTCTCCAGTAACATCTGTTTCTAATAAATGATCAATTTTCATTTCGCACTGCGTGAGGAGTGGAGGAATAACCTGATGGTTAGAGCAGCAGGCTCGGAACCAGGAAAATAAATCCAAATGTAACATCATCCAGGTGCTAGAGTTGCTAAGGTTCATCATTAATTACTCCAATCCAAATCAGACTGATACCTCGATTGGAATTTACAGGGCCTCTACTAGACATGACTTGGGCCCATGGCCGCCTGCTCTTCCAGCAAACTCTCACTTATCTTCCACAGTGAATGGAGTCTCAGACATCATCTTGGACCATGTTGAGAATGTTGGTTCTTTTCTTTTTCCTTCTTTTGTCTTCTCCCTTTTTTTTTTCTCTTGTTTCTTTTCTTGCTTGGTCTTCCTACTACTACTAATAGCATTTATATAGCGCTACCAGACGCACGCAGCGCTGTACATTTGACTCTTCCTGCCTTTTTGTTCTGTATTCCTTTTTAAATATATACATTGATGTATATAACTGTGGTTGCTTGATTTGCAGATTTCTTTATGGCCTCTATGATCGGCGTCTCAAGTTTTCTGCTGTTGGTCCTTTTATATCCAGTCCCTGCCCTGGGCAGTTTCTTTGAGGTAAGCAATTTTCAAGATACACTGAAATTATCTCTGCTGTTTTTCAACATCTTTCTCTTCCCTATGGGCTTTTTAATTCATGCCTTTGACCTTACATGCAAAGGAAATCTACTGTAGCTGCATTTAATTTTCGAAAGGGTGACTTTAATAAAATGAGGAAAATGGTTAAAAAGAAACCAAAAGGATCAGCTGCAAAGGTTAGGACCCTAAATCAGGCATGGATGTTATTCAAAAATACCATATTGGAAACCCAGTCCAGATGCATTCCACGAATTTGCAAAGGTGGAAAGAAGAGAAAATGTCAGCCAGCATGTTTAAAAGGTGAAGTAAAAGAGGCCATTACGGCCAAAAGATTGTCCTTCAAAGAACGGAAAAAGGACTCAAATGAAGAAAATAAGAAGCAACATAAGCACTGGCAAGTCAGATGCGCAAAGCATTAAAGAAGGCTAAAAGAGAATTTGAAGAGAAACTTGCCGCAGAGGCTAAAACTCACAGTAACAACTTTTTAAGGTACATTAGATCACGAAGTAGTAAAAGAGGTGATCAGGGAGGACAAGGCCATAGTGGAGAACCCGAATGAATTCTTTGCTTCTGTCTTTATAGAAGAAGATGTGAGAGATCTACCTGTACCGGTTTCTTAGTGAACCTGGAAGATGTACTGTGTCAAACTGATAAATTAAAGAGTAGTAAATCACCTGGACTGGATGGCATACATCCAAGGGTATTGAAAGAACTCGAGCATGAAATTGCCGATCTGCTGTTAGTAATATGTAACCTGTCATTAAACTCATCCGTAGTACCTGAAGATTGGAGGGTGGCCAATGTGACGCCGTTTTTTTTAAAAGGGGTTCTAAGAGTGATCCAGGAAATTATAGACCAGTAAGCCTGACATCGGTGCTGGACAAAATAGTGGAAATTATTTTAAAGAATAAAATTACAGAACATGTAGATAAACATGGTTTAATGGGACAGAGTCAGCATGGGTTCAGCCAAGGGAAGTCTTGCCTTACCAATTGGCTTCATTTCTTTGAAAGCGTGAATAAACGTGGTTAAAGGTGAGCCGGTTGATGTAACTTATCTAGATTTTCAGAAAGCTTTTGATGAAGATCCTCATGAGAGACTCTTGAGAAAATTAGAGAGTCATGGGATAGGAGACAAGGTTCTGGTGTGGATTAGGAATTGGTTATTGGACAAAAAAAACAGAGGGTAGGGTTAAATGGTCATTTCTCTCAATGGAGGAGGGTGAACAGTGGCGTGCCACAGGGATCTGTATGGGGACCAGTTCTGTTTAACGTATTTATAAATTATATGGAAATCGGAATAACTTGTGAGGTGATTAAATTGCTAATGGAGTAGGGCCCTTATGTTTATAAGGTATATTTTATGCTACATTTTCATGTTTGCTTCAGTATGAACAGCAAATCTTTAGCATTAATCTAGGGCCGAGAGTCGTTCACTTAGGGCTTATTTTACAAAGCCGCGCTAGCGATTCCTTCGCGGCAATTGAGAGCCCATAGGAATTGAATGGGCTTCCTCTCATTTGCCGTACCAAGAATCAGTAGCTCGGCTTTGTAAACAAGCCCTTAGTGATGGAAGTGTCTAATTAAACCTCGCAGTGAAAAAAAATCCCGCCCCCGCCCCCTTAATTGGCTTAAAAGCCTAGAAATCTAAGATTGAACATGGAGTGGGTGGGAGGGAATTAATAGCAGAAAACTTTCCTACCTTAGCCTCTTTAATTAAATTGACTTTTTAAAGCTGTAACAGCTTTAAATTTTAAAGTTTTTTTTTGTTGTTGTTTTTTCTAATTTACATTTAAATCTATTCATCAAGTATACAATAATCCATAAACTTGAAAGGAATCAGAAAATTAGAACCCTCAAGAGAAGAAAAAGAAAAATATCTATTTCATCCACAATATATATAGGGGTCAAGTAAAAAAAAAAAAAAAAAGAACAAGAGGAAACATATTTTGGCTTTGTCACAGTGTTCTCACATGACCTGTGATCTGAATGGTCCACCGATGTGGTTGCTGTGTTAGTCCACTTTAAATAAATAAAATATTTGTTAAAGGCTTGATACACCGCCTTTCAGAACTAGAATCAAATTAGTTAACAAATTAAAATACAAAACAAAATGAAAATAAGACGGTACCTCTTATTGGACTAACTTAGGGGCCCTTTTACTAAGCTGCAGTAGGGCTAACGTGGGTAACGCATGTCAAATCGACCCTACCGCTGGCGTATTTTGGACACCCGGCGGTAATTCCGAAGTTGGCGCATGCTGTTTCCCACGGTAGAAAAAGATTTTCTGTTTCTTACTGCCGGGGGGGGGGGGGGGGGGGGGTTTGGAATGTTCCCAGCGGTAATCGGCAGTGAGGCCACATTGCCGCACGAGTAGCGCCAAGTTAATAGGTGGCGGTAAGAGCTCAGGCAGTAAATAGCCACACACTACTTTTAATATTAGTGCACAGCCATTTACTGCCCCATTTTTTTTAAAAAGGCCTTTTTACCCGACGCAGTGAAAAATGGCCCAGCGTGTACCAATTTCACACGTCCAAACTACCACAGGCCACTTTTTACCGCAGCTTACTCAAATGGCCCCTTAATACGATTTCTGACTAGCTTCCGAAGGCCAGAACTGCCTTCCTCAGCAGGGGCGTAGCCAGACTTCGGTGGGAGGGGGGGGGTCCAGGGCTAAATCTACGGGGGCCCATGCCCTCGTGGCCCCACCTAGCTACGCCCCTGTTCCTCAGGTCAGGACAGTGGGACTGTCAGACTAGCCCGGTGGGATTTCAGATTGTGGGGTGTCATTTATGCTTGCAAGGGGTGCCACTGGCTCCCCAACTGAGGCTTGTATTGAAGAGTCTGCAGAGCTCCTGTGCAGGGTGAGATGCCAGCTGTTCGTCTGTCTTTGAGGTGGGAGTGGAAGGGTTGGCATTTTTAGAGGGTCCGTGGCACTCGTGCCTTAACTCTTGTTTTCTCTTTACACTTTTGCTTTTTGTTCATGTCCCTTAAGAATGTAAAAGTATCCTTCCTTATATATAGAAGACAGTTGTTTATGCCAGTCAGGTTTGTTGTCTCTGCTGAGCCCAAGAGGCATGTGAGGTGGCAGGCATGGTGCAACAGATAAGGTTAGTATGGTAAGATAGCTAGAGTTCTGCCCACTGCAGTGTGCAAGTTATACCTCTCTATGCCTTGGCTTAGGGTTCTACTTGCCACTCCGGGCAGGTTACACCCCTCTATGTCTTGGTTTAAGTTTATACTTTGCTTTGGGCAGGTTACATCCCTCTGTGGTTTGGTTTAGGGTTGTACTCGCCGCTCAGTTTAGGGTTGTACTTGCTGCTCTGTGCAGGTTACATCCTCTGTGTTCGCTCTGGGCAGGTTACATACCTATATGTCTTGCTTTAGAGTTGTACTTTGCTCCTTGCAGGTTACACCCCTCTGTGTCTTGGTTTAGGGTTCTGCTTGCCGCTCCAGGCAGATTACATTCCTCTGTCCCTTGGTTTACGGTTCTACTCGCCACTCCAGGCAGGTTACACCTCTCTGTCTTGGTTTATGGTTCTACTTGCTGCTCTGTGTAGGTTGGATCCCTTTATGTCTTGTTTTGGGGTTGTACTCGCCACTCCAGGCAGGTTACACCTTTAGGGTTCTACTTGCTACTCTGTGCATGTTACATCCCTTTGTGTTCGCTCTGTGCAGTTTACACCCCTCTATGTCTTAGTTTAGGTTTATACTTCGCTCCTTGCAGGTTACACCCCTCTGTGTCTTGGTTTAGGGTTAAACTTCGCTCTGGGCAGATTACATTCCTCTATGCCTTGGTTTAGGGTTGTACTTGTCGCTCTGTGCAGGTTACGTCCCTCTGTGTCTTGGTTTAGGGTTGTACTCGCCGCTCTGTACAGGTTACGTCCCTCTATGTCTTGGTTTAGGGTTGTACTCGCCGCTCTGTACAGGTTACTTCCCTCTATGTCTTGGTTTAGGGTTGTACTCGCCGCTCTGTACAGGTTACATCCCTCTATGTCTTGGTTTAGGGTTGTACTCGCCGCTCTGTACAGGTTACATCCCTCTATGTCTTGGTTTAGAGTTGTACTCGCCGCTCTGTACAGGTTACATCCCTCTATGTCTTGGCGTAGGGTTGTACTCGCCGCTCTGTACAGGTTACATCCCTCTATGTCTTGGCGTAGGGTTGTACTCGCCGCTCTGTACAGGTTACATCCCTCTATGTCTTGGCGTAGGGTTGTACTCGCCGCTCTGTACAGGTTACATCCCTCTATGTCTTGGCGTAGGGTTGTACTCGCCGCTCTGTACAGGTTACGTCCCTCTATGTCTTGGCATAGGGTTGTACTCGCCGCTCTGTACAGGTTACATCCCTCTATGTCTTGGCGTAGGGTTGTACTCGCCGCTCTGTACAGGTTACATCCCTCTATGTCTTGGCGTAGGGTTGTACTCGCCGCTCTGTACAGGTTACATCCCTCTATGTCTTGGCGTAGGGTTGTACTCGCCGCTCTGTACAGGTTACATCCCTCTATGTCTTGGCGTAGGGTTGTACTCGCCGCTCTGTACAGGTTACATCCCTCTATGTCTTGGCGTAGGGTTGTACTCGCCGCTCTGTACAGGTTACGTCCCTCTATGTCTTGGCGTAGGGTTGTACTCGCCGCTCTGTACAGGTTACGTCCCTCTATGTCTTGGCGTAGGGTTGTACTCGCCGCTCTGTACAGGTTACATCCCTCTATGTCTTGGCGTAGGGTTGTACTCGCCGCTCTGTACAGGTTACGTCCCGCTATGTCTTGGCATAGGGTTGTACTCGCCGCTCTGTACAGGTTACGTCCCGCTATGTCTTGGCATAGGGTTGTACTCGCCGCTCTGTACAGGTTACGTCCCTCTATGTCTTGGCGTAGGGTTGTACTCACCGCTCCGGGCAGGTTACATCCCGCTATGCCTCCGCTAAGATTCCGTGGACAGTTTTGTTTTGTGCCCCAAGTGAGAAGTTTTTTTGACTTTGTTAAACTCTTCGGTGAAAAAATAACTAGAAATCCTTAAATACTTCTGCCATAACAATATTAATTTGATTGCTAATGCTCTGTGAGTCTGTGTGTGTGGATCATGTGCTTGAGCTCTCCTAATTTTCCTCTCTGGTTTCGTTTAGCTGGTCTGCATCCCGTATGAGTTCCGCCTGATTCTTCTGGCTCTAGTAGCTGTCGACGTGCTGCTCTCCGTCGTCTTAGAGGTAAGCCTCGGAGAAACCTCCTCGCATGCCAACTTCCCCACCATCACTGCCATCTCCTCACCTCGCTTTTTCTTCTTTCCTAGAATTACCTCTGCGATTGTGACACACTCTGGCAGCGGTTTTGCTACACGAAGCGGCAGTATGAATACAGAAAGGATGCCACATATCCTCAGGTACAGAACTGGTGTCTGAGTGGTGATTTGGGCCTTGAATAGTCAGTCATATATATATATATATATAACATATTCTTTTTTTAAGCTATAATGCTGTTGTATCGCTCCATGGTGTGACCGCACCTTGAGTATTGTGTTCAATTCTGGTCGCCGCATCTCAAGAAAGATATAGTAGAATTGGAAAAGGTGCAGCGAAGGGCGACTAAAATGATAGCGGGGATGGGACGACTTCCCTATGAAGAAAGACTAAGGAGGCTAGGGCTTTTCAGCTTGGAGAAGAGACGGCTGAGGGGAGACATGATAGAGATATATAAAATAATGGAGTGGCGTGGAACAGGTGGATGTGAAGCGTCTGTTCACGCTTTCCAAAAATACTAGGACTAGGGGGCATGCGATGAAACTACAGTGTAGTAAATTTAAAACAAATCGGAGAAATGTTTTCTTCACCCAACGCATAATTAAACTCTGGAATTTGTTGCCGGAGAACATGGTGAAGGCGGTTAGCTTAGCAGAGTTTAAAAAGGGGTTAGACGGTTTCCTAAAGAACAAGTCCATAAACCACTACTAAATGGACTGGGGAAAAATCCACAATTCCAGGAATAACACGTATAGAATGTACGGTTGGGAAGCTTGCCAGGTGCCCTTGGCCTAGATTGACCGCTGTCGTGGACAGGATGCTGGGCTCGATGGACCCTTGGTCTTTTCCCAGTGTGGCATTACTTATGTACTTATGTAAGTTCCTTTCTTTCCCAAGGAGGGAATCTGGTGTTTAGAAGTCTCCAACTTCATCCCAGGAGTCTTCTCTGTGCTGGATTTTGTTGGAGAGACGCGGGGGAAGGAGGCATGGCTGATTCTGTGACTTCAAATGTGGTCGATAGATGCAAATGACTTACAGGATGGATTGTCCATACTTTCTACAGCTTAGTGGACCTCCATCCTCGTTCTCTGTCACTAACACGCTCCTTTCCCCTTTAGCTGGAGGGTGCACTGGTCTGTGCTCTTGTGTTTGGAGCTGCAGGACTCATCCCTGCTTTCGCTCACTGATGCTCCCCTTCTCTTCTAGCTGGAACTGGACGAACTGGCTGCTTCCTACAGCCGGAGGCTGTGCTGCCGACGTGGGGCACCACCCAGAGCGGCCTACAAAAGGTTGGCTCAGGAGATCCTGGAAGACCCTGACTGGCCCCCGAAGCCTCAGTCCAGAACCAAGGCCAGGAACCCACCGCTGGAGAGCAGCACATAACAAAAGGAAGATAGGCAGTCTCTCTCTCTCTCAGCTCTCTGCTTCACTGAGCCTGGAGCAAGCATTGAAGGGTGGTGATTAATTTCAGTGCGTGAGGGAGGGAGCCTTGAATACCTGTGGATGCACCTGAGACACTAATTCTAGCTCCAGGCGTCAAGCAGATAGCACAAGTTGATTTCAAAAATTTAAAAAAAAAAGCAGCTTTGGGGCAGATACTACTTACCAATTCGCAGGAGCTGCTAATAAGGTAAGTGCCAACGAAAAGGATATTCAGCAGCACTAATTGGATAATGCCACTGAATATTTCCTCTGACCGCCCGGGCATCATTTAGAGCAGGGGTGCGCAGCCTCGGTCATCAAGGGCTGCACTCCTGTCGGGTTTTCAGGATTTCTCTAATCAATATGCATGGGATGTATTTACATGCACTGCCTCCACTGTACACAAATAGATCCTGAAAACCCGACAAGGACTGAGGGTTGCCCCCTCCTGATCTAGACAGTGCTGGGGGCGGTCCATGGGTGGAGTTTGAGCAGAGCCAGAGGCGATCTCATTAGCGACAGTATTCAGACCACTAACCAAGATTGTGAGCCCTCTACGGACAGAAAACGTGCCTGCTTTATAATGTGTGATTGTTCTCCACTTTGAACTTGACGATGAAGCGGATTATAAATGCCAGAATTAAAACCAGATAGGCTGCCCTAACTTTATCCAGTTGGGCTGTTAGCGATCTGAGCATCGTCACTGGACAGCACCACTACCGTGCACTGAAAGCAGATATTCAACAGCAGCCGGGATCTGGATACCGGCATTCAATCCCTTTGAACTGTAGCGCCGGCTTAAAAAAAAGAAAACACTGACTACTGTTGGCTAAATATCAGCCCTTACGTTTTTATCAAGGCACAGCTTTGCAGTGAATCAGAGAGTAGCAAATGTACTTCCCTGTAACCCACAGCCACAGGACATAGGATGGTTTGGGCTTTGGGAATAATGCTGATATGAAAGCCATTCCTTGTTGGTGTGGCACTAATTGAGGGGCCAGTGTGATAAGCTGTGCTGTCCTTTAGCATGGCAGTTCCCTTTCATCTTACATCTGATGCAGTAAGAGTTTCAGTGCAGAAAAATCCACAGGAAACGTACTGCAGTCAAGGTCAGTTCAGTTGTCGTACAAATCACATAGAAACATGCCAAATTGGAAATTGCTTCCAGTATATGGATTTTTGTTTATCACTTCCCTTTTAGCGCTGAATCTTTACTGGAAGCAGCGCGTACCCTCAAGGATGGACCATGAATCCTGTGAGGTGATCTAATCTAGACCACCCTAGGCTGAGCACTCAACACAGAGGCCTTTGACTCTCTCTGTCTGGATCAGTAATACTTACCAGCTCTGGGTAGAGTTTCAGTGTTGCCCTCCTCCCCCATCCTTCCAGAACCATCATCTCGGAAAATGGCACCACAACCCCAGAGCAGTGCACCTGATGGTGGTGGGACAAGCACATCTCCCCAGACCCAGTAAATATTACTGGTCTGGGGAAAAAGGAGCCTAGCAGCATCGAGGCTTCCTGGTCGAGGGCCTTCCTGTACTGGGTTCTCGAGATCAGATAGCCCTGAGGGGCAGTAGCAGGTGATGAGGTGTGTGGGCCCACTGGACCACCAGGGAATCTGTATGGGGTAGGGGGCAGGAATCCAGGTTTTTGTTTCTAAATGTCTCTCTTCATGGCCAGTGCATGAGCCGGTCCCTGCACACACGCTGACCGGAAGGGAGACAGTTGACTCTCGAAGCAGCAAACCGCAGCAGACTACTGTAATAGTATGTTTTGTTTTTCTCTCGGCACGCACTTTGTAACACTACAGTAGTTTGCATGCCATTAGTTTACTTTTATCAAGTAAAAGATTTTTTCTGTGCATGCATTAGAACAATATGGCACTTATTTTCAAACTATATGGACGTCTCAAAAAGCCAAAACAAACGTACGTGTGCTTGAAGCATCCAAGTACCGATTTTTGCAAAGGCAGAAAAGGGATGTCTGACAGTGCAGTGCGTCCGAATAGGTTGAGCATCTGACCACAGGAGGGATTAAGGCATGATGCCTCCTTAAGCCCCCAGTGGTTGCTGTCCCCTTCCCTCTCCCCTGAAAGGGGAGACCAGGCTCTGAGAGCTTCAGGTATTACAGGCATTCTTAGCAAAGCAGGAAGCGAGTTTGAGGTGTAGCTAGTGGTTAGTGCAGTGGGCTGTAAACTAAGGGACCCACGTTTAAATCCCACTTCAGCTCTTTTTTGTGTGTGTGTGTGTGTGTGTGTAATTGTGAGCTTTCCAGAAACAGAAAAGTACCTACTGTACCTAAATATATGTCATCTGCAAGCCTAAAGGATATAGAAGTGGTGTACATTCAGGTACGGTAGGGTTTGTTGCTGTTCCTGGAGGGCTTACAATTACCAAAAAGTGAGATTTAAACCTGAGTCCCTTGGTTCATAGTCCACTGCACTAACCACTAGGTTGTCCCTCTGCTCTGAATGGATGTGTGTGTGGCCTTTTTCAAAGAATGTTGTCATGCAAACATCCATGTCCCTTATTTTCTCTGTTCATAATTCCAGTTTGTAAAATGGATGTCCATGCTGGATGTTTCCAGCATATGGACATCCATTGTGAGTATTTTCGAACAAGAAATCTTTACATATTTCCTGTTTGAAAATACACGTGAGATGTGATTTGGACATCGCTATTCGACTTGGATGTCCTTTCGAAAATGCCCTTCAGTGTGCTGAAGCTTAGCGCACTGAATGGCTTATTACAGTGTTTCCCAAGTCCGGTCCTGGAGTACCCCTTGCCAGGCAGGTGTTTAGGGAAAGGGAAATAGGACTTGATATACCGCCTTTCTGCGCAGGTTGTGAGGTTTTTTTTTGCAACTACATTCAAAGCGGTTTACATATATTCAGGTACTTATTTTGTACCAGGGGCAATGGAGGGTTAAGTGACTTGCCCAGAGTCACAAGGAGCTGCAGTGGGAATCTAACTCGGTTCCCCAGCATCAAAGTCCGCTGCACTAACCACTAGGATACTCCTAGTGGCTAAGATTAAGGACATCCACAATGAATATTGATGAAAGAGGTTTGCATATAATGGAGGCAGTGTATGCAGATCTCTTCATGCATATTTATTGTGGATATCCTGAAAACCTGACTGGTGGATATCCTGAAAACCTGACTGGCAAGGGGTACTCCTGGACCGGACTTGGGAAACACTGGCTTATTACATAGGCCCTTCAGTACCCTGCCAGTCAGAAATGCAGTTTCCCAGAATGTAAATCCCTGTTGTAGAGCACCATCTTGTGACCACTGTGAATTTGCAGCTTTAGATTTCTCTATGCTTCAACTTCATCGTGCAGAGAGATGATAAAATCACAGTTCAGTAATGCCTTGAGTTTTTCTCAATAAAGACAGGATTTAAATACATGCCCAACAGAATAAATTCTGTTTTAATAAACAAACATGCACACAGATTTTAAAAAGGGGTCTTTGAATCCTTCTGGTTGCACGATTAAGAAATATAACCTTAGAGGGCTATCCAGTAAAATTATGCACCAAACTTTGTATAGAAAAGTTTACTTTGTATAAAAGAATATAACTGTTGCTGAATTTTAATTTTTCTGAATGGGAGGGGGGATTGCTTTCTTTATTTATTTATCAGGAATTTTTTGTAAAAGTATTAGTGTTACCAAATTTTATTTTTTAACAAAAGAAAAACACTGAGAGGACTTAACTCCTTTCCAAAGAACGGTACGGCTTTAAAACAACAAAAAAAATGGTAAAAGTATTTAAAATGTCAAAGGGGCTAAGATTAAGCAAGAGCAGGGCAGCATGCAGCAATTAGTGTAGGATAATTGAATTAAATTATATAAACAGGAACACAAGGATAAATCAATTGTACAAAAGGAAATAAATCTGAATGGGAAAATCTGGTTTTATTGTATTCCATTGTCTGAGTTTGCTGTTTTTTTTGAGCATTTGTGCATTGAGTGAGATGAGTGCTTTTTGGGTGCATGGAACATTCTCTTGGGGGCAGATGGTAGAGTGGATTGCAGTCTTTATTTTTTTTTTTTATTGGTTATAAGATGGACACTACCAAAGGATTAGCAACTCAGTTACAGTATATGACAGGTAAGCCCTACTGTCTAGTTATGTTCGTCTCGTTAAAATAATATTGCCTAGTGGCTAGAGCACTGGTCTTGCAATCCAGAGGTGGCTGGTTCAAACCCCACTGCTTCGCCTTGTGATCTTGGGCAAGTCACTTAACCCTCCATTGCCTCAGGTACAAGCTTAGATTGTGAGCCCTCCTGGGACAGACATTTCCAGTGTACCTGAATGTAACTCACCTTGAGCTACTACTGAAAAAGGTGTGAGCAAAATGTAAATAATAAATAAATAAATTGTTACTTCATGGTGGAAGGTAGGGGATGTGTCCCTTTAATACATTGCTGTGAGGGATCGATCATTTTCTCATACAGTCTACGGCAGTAGCGGGGGGGGAGGGGTCCAGAGCTGTGAGTTTTTCATGTATATGTGTTTATTTTTATCTCAGTGGACAGAGAATAATGCAGCCGCACTTTATTCCCTTTGGCTGACTGCTCCTAAGAGCCCTCGAGATTTATTGGATTCCTTTTGGCCATTAGAGATTATATAGCCTTCCTACCCAGGTGATGTAAGAGCGAAGTTTACCTTGGTCCTTTTTTTCCCCTCCATGTTGACGAACGGATGAGCCTGCCCTCGCAGTTCGACATAGCTTAACTTAAGAAACATGAATAACAAGAATTTTACGTTCAGACCCAGGAGGTACTGGCAGGTTCACTAGAAGATGCACTTTGGACTCCATGGACTGGTGAGCTAGGCAAAGAAACCGACATCTAAACTCATTATTACATGAGTCACAATCAGGATTCCGCCCCCTTCACAGCACAGAAACTACTAGTCACTCTCCTGGCCAAATTCAAGTGGGAAATAGCCACAGGTAAAAACATCCTCCTTCTCCAATTTGACATGTCGAGCGCTTTTGGTATAGTAAACCACAACATACTATTGAAACTACTAGACTACTTCAGGATTGGTGGACATATACTTAATTGGATCAAAGGCTTCCTAACCACCAGAACATACCAAGTAAAATCAAATTCAAACATATCACCTCCATGGAAAGCTGGCTGCGGAGTACATAAGTATTGCCATACTGGGAAAGACCAAAGGTCCATCGAGCCCAGCATCCTGTTTCCAATAGTGGCCAATCCAGGTCACAAATACCTAGCAAGATCCCAAAAATGTACAAAACATTTTATACTGCTTATCCCAGAAATAGTGGATTTTCCCCAAGTCCATTTAATAACGGTCTATGGACTTTTCCTTCAGGAAGCCGTCCAAACCTTTTTTAAACTCTGCTAAGCTAACCACCTTTACCACATTCTCTGGCAACGAATTCCAGAGTTTAATTACATGTTGAGTGAAGAAAATTTTTTTTTCGGATTCGTTTTAAATTTACTACATTGTAGCTTCATCGCATGCCCCCTAGTCCTAGTATTTTTGGAAAGCGTGAAGACGCTTCACATGTACCCGTTCAACTCCACTCATTATTTTATAGACCTCTATCATATCTCCCCTCAGCCGCCTTTTCTCCAAGCTGAAGAGCCCTAGCCGCTTTAGCCTTTCCTCATAGGGAAGTTATCTCATCCCCTTTATCATTTTCGTCGCCCTTCTCTGCACCTTTTCTAATTCCACTATATCTTTTTTTGAGATGCGGCAACCAGAACTGAACACAATATGGAGCGATACAAAGGCATTATAATATCCTCATTTTTGTTCTCCATTGCTTTCCTAATAATACCTAACATTCTAATTGCTTTCTTAGCCACAGCAGCACACTGAGCAGAAGGTTTCAACGTATCATCAGCGATGACACCTAGATCCCTTTCTTGTTCCGTGACTCCTAACGTGGAACCTTGCATGACATAGCTGTAATTCGGGTTCCTCTTTCCCACATGCATCACTTTGCACTTGCTCACATTAACCGTCATCTGCCATTTAGACGCCAAGTCTCGTAAGGTCTGCTTGTAATTTTTCACAGCCCTCCCGTGATTTAACGACTTTGAATAACTTTGTGTCATCAGCAAATTTAATTACCTGACTAGTTACTCCCATCTCTAGGTCATTTATAAATATGTTAAAAAGCAGCGGTCCCAGCACAGAGCCCTGGGGAACCCAACAAACTACCTCAAGGCTTGCCACTATCACCAATACACTTCAATACAATGATGATCCCACTGGCCAAAACCTTATCTAGCCTAGGCCTCAACCCGTTCATCTATGCAGACGACGTCACAATCTACATTCCCTTCAAACACGACCTGGCAGAAATTACCAATGAAATCAAGCTCGGCTTGAACACCATGGTCTCAAGGGCAAATTCTTTCCAAATGAAATTGAACTCTGAAAAAACACACAGCCTTGTCTTATCTCAATACAATAAGCTCACCCCCACAACCATAAACATCCCAAACCATACTCTCCCTGTCTCAGACAACTTAAAAATACGCGGTGTCATAATTGACCGTAACCTTACTCATGAAAGCCAAGTAAACTCCACTACCAAGAAAATGTTCTATGCAATGTGGAAACTTTAACGCCTAAAACCCTTTTTCCCGAGAGAAACATTTTGCAAATTAATACAATCAATGGTATTAAGCCATGCAGATTAGTGTAATGGAATCTACGCGGGATGCAAAGATCAACTCACAAAGAAACTCCAGACAGCCCAGAATACAGCAGCCAGGCTGATATTCAGTTTAGACATGATTCGAAAGTGCCAGACCCCTCCAAGAAAAATTGCACTGGCTCCCTATTAAGGAACGCATTACCCTCAAAATCTGCACCCTGATCTACAAAATTATCTACGGCGTAGTCCCAGGATACATGATTGACCTTGTAGACCTGCCAAACAGGAACAGTTCCAGATTATCTCGAACACATTTAAACCTCCATTACCCACACTGCAAAGGAGGAGTGGCCTAGTGGTTAGGGTGGTGGACTTTGGTCCTGAGGAACTGAGTTTGATTCCCACTTCAGGCACAGGCAGCTCCTTGTGACTCTGGGCAAGTCACTTAACCCTCCATTGCCCCATGTAAGCCACATTGAGCCTGCCATGAGTGGGAAAGCGCAGGGTACAAATGTAACAAAAATAAAATACAAAACAACCTATGCATCCAGCTTCTCCTATTTAGGTACAAAACTTTGGAACGCACTGCCAAAAGGAGTGAAAACAACATACAATCATCTAAACTTCAGGAAATCACTAAAAACTTACCTGTTCAAAAGGGCATACGCTTCTGACCCAGCATAGATTTCAACACCCTGCAACGCAACATATCCAGCAATTGTATCAGACACTATTTAACCTTTCTCTAATCCCCCTTATGCCTGAAAGAAATGGACCCTTTATATGACCACAATACCACCTTGTATTTGTTTCCCTACTGTTCTTGGCGAATGCCTACGGTACTGTGTAAGCCACATTGAGCCTGCAAATAGGTGGGAAAATGTGGGATACAAATATAACAAAATAAAAAAAATAAAATTGAGCAGGAAGACAATGTCATTGAATTAAGAGAGGAGTGATATGATCATAATGCTTCGCATGACATAAGAAACGAGCAGCTGAGTTATGTAACAATTGCAATCGTCGAACATAAGGAATCCCGCAAAAAAGAAAACTGAGTTACAATATCAATACATGTAATAACAAAGGCATGAATCAGGGTATGGATAGCAGAGAAACCAAGAAAACGACTAATGTATCATATACAACGGAGCCAATAGAAACCTTTTATAACAACCTGAGAAACGTGAAATTGAAAAGGCAGCTTTGAGTCAAAAATGACTCCTAAATAATGAAATGAAGATACAGGTTTGATGAGCGTATTGAACAAACTGAGTAGAATAAAAGGAACAGAAAGAGAAACAGATATCCAACATACTAAGTAAAGCACACTGGACCCTTTAACTCTTTACCAGAGAAATGGGGAAGTTTATGAAAGCTCCATATCTACCCTTGGGCCTGCCAGAACCTGCACAGCTCCAGTTGTCTACTGCGTTAATATTTCAGAAGTGGCATCATATGTATGTCAGAGTTCCTTTCTCCTTCCCACTTCCTTTGAGCTAGGGAGCAAGTGAGAACAGCCTACAGAACTGGCTCTCTGTGCCCTACACAAGTGAAGCTTCCCCAAGTGCTTTGAAGCCAGATTAAGCTTGTCGGTGCATGAAAACTTTCTGCAGCCTGAGCATAATTTTTTAAAAAATATCCTGGGTGACCTGCACCTTCAGGTTTCACTTTCAACCCTTCCTAGCCCTAACCTGTGCCTCTGCATGGAAGAAACGGCAGGTGATGTTTGGGTGGCTAGAGGAAGAGGAAGAGGAGGTAGCCAGTGCAGCAGACAGAGGAAGATGGCTTCCTTGGAAAAGGATAGTGCCTTAGTGGGAATTTTGGGGAGAGAAGTTGATGACCCTTATTTTTTAAGATTTGATTTCCTAGGTATATCTTGGGGATCCTATATCCCTGGGTGGCCATAGGCCTCCCCCTCCCAATTGCTTCCTGATACATCTGACAACTAGAGATGGCATCCCTTCCGGCTGTGATACCTGATTTTAGCCTTAGTGGCCAAGGGTATTATATTCTCTTGCACCACCACCCCCGCTGCTCCCTCCCACTCCATTACCTTTCTGTCTTTGTCTCCAAGGGGGTGCCCAGGCCAGGTGCCAGCAAGCCGCTTCCTGGGTGCTTGATCCCACAGTTTGTCCTCTCCTGCTCCTGTCTGTGCCGGGAGTCAGGACCCAGATGATTTCATTAACGCAATATCGCGCTAATGCAATCATCTGGATCCTGGGCGGCACACAGGAGCAGAGGAGGACAGACCCAGAAACAGGCAGCAAGAAGAATGAGCCCTGTTGCAGATAACTTGAGCTAATCTTTAGTAAAAGACCCCCTTAATCCTTAAAGGAGTGAAGAAAACTAATCAGATATCACCGTAAGAGGATTAAAATTGTTCATCATTCTTGAAGAATGGAATAGAATACAGCCTCATCTGTATATTTGACTCTGGGAGATGACTACCGGAGAAAAACAAGATTTATTGTTATGAGGACTTTTAAAGAGCATTTCATGATGGACTATTGAAATTTTGTCATTTTTGAGGGGGGCATACGTTACAGTGCTTTTTAATATAGTTGCAGAATTATATTTTCTGAGTTTGAAATAAAGTTTGTATTTTGTATATTATTTTGCATTAAGAATTAGTATCGTTTGGTGCCGTCAGGTCCTGCCCAGAACCCCCCCCCCCCCCCCCCCAACATGCCCCCTTGAAATTTGGATGGAGAAAAATGCCTAAACTTGGAGTGTTGAAAATTGCAACTTGGACATTTTTTTTTAATATGTTTTTGTTTTGAAAATGAGCACCACAGTATCTAAGCCCTGAATTTTTAGGAAAAGAAAACTTTTATTTTTGTCAATGACCATGAGTGCGTGCTTTCCTGTCTAAATTGGTGTTCCTTTTCTTATTTTTCTTTTGATTTTATTTATTGTAAACCGCTTTGACCTTTTAACATTGCTCCTCAGACAAAAGTCTATGTCACTGTGACATCATTTGAACATGCAAAAATTGCTGGGTGATCACACTAAAAAAAAAAGTCTAACTTCACCATGTTTAAAGATTATCTCATTCCACTCAGCACATACACGTGGATAGTAACAATAAATAAAGCTGTAAAATTTCACGTAGAAATTCCAAGCGATTGCTGAGAAAACAGCAAAAGAACTCTAGGCCGTTACTTTTTTTTAACGCTCACCTTCCCATTGACCATTCTGGATGCCCACAAATTATCATAAAAGCAATTGTTGCCTGCCTTGCAACATCCTCAGGATGCTGAGTCACATAGCTGCTGCTCGTCTTACCTCGAGTAAGACTTCAATGCAACCACTATTAGATAGATAGTTAATTGTTACAGCCTTAACAGAAAAATGCAGGTTTCTGTTCTTTGCCAAAAGGTGAGAAAACAGTGCTATTGAGCTGAATTAGGTGTTAAGTACTGTTAGGAAGACAGAATAATTGCAAAGGTCACTGACTAATTACATGTTAATCATAAAAAGGGCAGTTTCTAAGTATCTTTTCTTCTAGGGGAAATGCTTCCAAGTATCTTCTTTCAGACGAAGGCACTCCGGGACAGAAGCAAAATTGTAGGCTTTATGGATAAAAAAATTTGCTTGAATTTCATTTAAAAAATAAGCATTTATTATCTTGTTAAATAATCTAAAAGTATTTTGTCATAGCTTAAAGTTAACTGATATAGCCTTAGAGCATTAAAAGGTAGGTGACTGGGTGACAGGAGAATTAAATCAAGGACGTGCTATGGACGTCATCTACTTGGATTTCAGCAAGGCTTTCGACACGGTTCCCCACAGGAGGCTCTTAAATAAACTAGACAGCCTGAAGATAGGACCCAAAGTGGTGAACTGGATTAGGAACTGGTTGACAGACAGACGCCAGAGGGTGGTGGTGAATGGAGTTTGCTCGGAGGAGGGAAAGGTGGGTAGTGGAGTGCCTCAGGGATCGGTGCTGGGGCCGATTCTGTTCAATATATTTGTGAGTGACATTGCCGAGGGGTTACAAGGTAAGGTTTGCCTTTTTGCGGATGACACCAAGATTTCCAACAGAGTGGACACCCCGGAGGGTGTGGAAAACATGAAAAAAGATCTGAAGAAGCTAGAAGAATGGTCTAACGTTTGGCAATTAAAATTCAATGCGAAGAAATGCAAAGTGATGCACTTGGGGAGTAGAAATCCAAGGGAGACGTATGTGTTAGGTGGGGAGAGTCTGATAGGCACGGACGGGGAGAGGGATCTTGGGGTGATAGTATCTGAGGACCTGAAGGCGACGAAACAGTGCGAGAAGGCGGTGGCAGTAGCTAGAAGATTGCTAGGCTGTATAGAGAGAGGAGTGACCAGCAGAAGAAAGGAGGTTTTAATGCCCCTGTATAAGACGTTGGTGAGGCCCCACCTGGAGTATTGTGTTCAGTTTTGGAGGCCATATCTTGCAAAGGATGTTAAAAAAATGGAAGCGGTGCAAAGAAAAGCTACGAGGATGGTATGGGATTTACGTTCCAAGACGTATGAAGAGAGGCTTGCTGACCTGAACATGTACACCCTGGAGGAAAGGAGGAACAGGGGTGATATGATACAGACGTTCAAATATTTGAAAGGTATTAATCCGCAAACGAATCTTTTCCGGAGATGGGAAGGCGGTAGAACGAGAGGATATGAAATGAGATTGAAGGGGGGCAGACTCAGGAAAGATGTCAGGAAGTATTTTTTCACGGAGAGGGTGGTGGACGCTTGGAATGCCCTCCCGCGGGAGGTGGTGGAGATGAAAACGGTAACGGAGTTCAAACATGCGTGGGATATGCATAGAGGAATCTTGTGCAGAAGGAATGGATCCTCAGAAGCTTCGCTGAAATTGGGTGGCGGAGCAGTTGGGGGGAAGAGGGGGTGGTGGTTGGGAGGCGAGGATAGGGGAGGGCAGACTTATACGGTCTGTACCAGAGCCGCTGATGGGAGAGGGGGTGGTGGTTGGGAGGCGAGGATAGGGGAGGGCAGACTTATACGGTCTGTACCAGAGCCGCTGATGGGAGGCGGGACTGGTGGTTGGGAGGCGGGAAATACAGGTACAAATTCAAGTTAAGGTATACACATATGAGTTTGTCTTGGGCAGACTGGATGGACCATGCAGGTCTTTTTCTGCCGTCATCTACTATGTTACTATGTAGGCATTGGATAACTTCTTAGTGTTTACTCACTTGTTCAGTACCCATGTTTTATAAGTACATAAGCATCGCCATGCTGGGACAGACCAAGGGTCCATCCAGCCCAGCACCCTGTCACCGACAGCGGCCAAAAGAACAAGCAATTTGTCCCGCCCCTTCTATTATTCCCTCGTCCATTCAATAACATTCTATGGTCTTTTCCTCCAGGAAGCCGTCCAACCTTTTTTTGAAGTCCGCTAAGTTAACCGCCTTAACCACTTTTCCGGCAGTGAATTCCAGAGTTTAACTATGCGTTGAGTGAAGTAATTCCCTTCTCTTATTTGTCCTAATTGGATTGTAAGCTCTGTTGAGCGGGGACTGTCTCTTTGCACCTAGTAGCGCTATAGAAATGATAAGTAGGGCCAGGAATAGTAGTTTAGTCAGCTTTCCCACCCGCTCTAGGCATATCTCTTAATTTATAGTTAATTGCCTAGAGCGGGTGGGAAAGCTGACTAAACTACTACGCCTGGCCCTACTTATCATTTCTATAGCGCTACTAGGTGTAAAGAGACAGTCCCTGCTCGACAGAGCTTACAATCCAATTATCTCAAGTGGGCAAGAAAAATATGGGAGATTCCAAGATGGAGGAGCCGGGTTACCGTATGGCTCCAGAAAAAGGAGGACGGATTGAGCTAGCCGGGTTTTTTACTTCCATTGCTTTCAATGGAAGTAATTGAGCCAGCCGGGTTTTACTTCCATTGCTTTCAATGGAAGTAATTGAGCCAGCCGGGTTTTACTTCCATTGCTTTCAAGCAATGGAAGTAAAACCTGGCTGGCTCAATCCGTCCTCCTTTTTCTGGAGCCATATGGTAACCCCAAGGGGTGATCTGTTACAGGTCCTCCTGTAACACCAGTACCTCCCTCACTGTTTGCTTTGACGATGGATGCCTTTGTAAACTGAGAGTCATCATCTGGGGATATTTCGCTGAGGTTAGCCAGGAGAGAAGCGGTATCTTTGGCCCCTCATGCGCACAGCACATCACTGACCCACGAGGAGAGATTCTCCCAGAAAATCTAGCTACTGCAAGAGAGAAAGAAGCTGCCCCCTAGGTGCTAATGACATAATTTCCTTTCTAACCACAGAGAGCTGGAAAGACACACAGGAGGTAACCCTGGTGGAGGGGGTGATTTCACAAAAGCGGCAATTGTCTGGAGGTTTGGGTAACATTGAGCAGAATAACTTGGAAGGCTCTCTCACACAAGCAGATCTGGTTAGGGTTGAAGTATCTACTTAATTGTTTTTTATCTGGTAGGACCTGTGATATTTATCATGGAGGAGATTTGGAAGGTTGAGGTTGGGACATAATTTAAATGAAAAACTAGCTCAGCTGCAGCCAAACTTTCTTCTCTGGCAGTTAAATGTACTAATATGCCCATTGCTGGAGGTTCTGCATTTCAACCTTCTACTTAACAGCCTACATTTGCCTTCCAGATCCTCACTCCCACACTTCACTATGTTGTTGGCCAGCTCCTCTCAACACCATCTAAAATCTTATTTAGGTGATGAAGTCCACTAACTTCACACCAGATAGGCAAGTTAGCAAATAATCCTCATGCCCACTAGCCACCTTGTTAGCTGCATGTCTTGTTACTGAATCTCTCACTAAAATGGCTTTCCTAACCTTCATCTCCTGGGCTGAAGCCTCTAGAGCAGGAGTTCTCAACCCAGTCCTGGGAACACACCTAGCTAGTCAGGTTTTCAGGATACCTAGAATGAATATGCATAAGATACATTTGCATGCACTACCTCCATTCTATGTAAACCTCTCTCATGCATATTCATCATGAGTATCCTGAAAACCTGACTGGCTAGGTGTGCTCTAAGCACTGGAGTTGAGAACCCCTGCTCTAGAAAGACATCCTTATTATGAGAGGATATTGTATTCCTGGTTACAGGATTGTTTATTGCCTCAACAAGGTGATGTTCTCCTGTAAGGTGATCTCTCTCCTCCAAGGCAGTTCAAAGGCTTCCAGACTGAAGGTGAGACTTCTGTACTATTTACTTGTAGGTCTCCTCTATGTACTTCTCTGTCTGCCTCAGCTCCTCCAAGTCTACTACTCTAGTCTCAAGAGATTTGACTCGTTCTCTAAGAGCAAGGGGCCCTTTGCATCAAGTGCACACAAATGTCATCTCACCAACTGGGAAATATATGTGTGGCACACAATGGATAATACCCATCTCACTGCTAGATTACTATCTGCATCTTAGTATTGCTGAGTTTTTTAGATACAAAGGGGGTAGAGATGCTTAAATTGATACAAAGGTGTATTTCAAAGCACTTAGACTTACAAAGTTACACGGAGGGGCATTTTTGATATGACATCTAAGTAGGACTTTGAAAGGTTTGCACTGGAGAAAGAGTAGCCTAGTGGTGTTAATATGTGTTACAACTTGAGACCCCTCCACTGGAATAGTGGTGGGCCGAGCTCTATAGCCTAAGCTGCTGTAAAACACTGACTAGGCCTGAAAATCTGATGATGGCCTTGCAGCTGAGTGCCTGCGGAAGCAGGACCGGTTGGCAAGCCTTATCAGGATCTGGTGTGACATTCAAATACAGTGTAAGGGCCAAGATGGAGGAATTAATGGCTAAAATAGTAAGTAGTTAGGTTCATAAAATGGAGTCTGCTTTTGTAAAGATGGCGTCTTGTTCATGAAACATGAATACTGGTCTCTGTATCTCAGAAGTTGTTTACAACTCAGGAAGCTAGGTATGGAGAAATAGGTGAAAGGAGGGAGGAATGGGCATCCGATCTGCGGTTAAGCTAACTGTCAGAAAGTATGATTCACATATGAAAAAATTGTGCCCATGGGCAAAAGAGGGTATTTAAGATCTGCAAATCTAGGCAGAGTTTGGAATTTCCCCCAACTCTACCCAGAGGGCAGAACTACGGTCAGTTAACCTGAGATCTTGACTGATGAGTGTGCCAGATTGATTGATTGAAGTTCCAAGTGGTGAGAATAAAGATCATTTCTAACACTTATCCTCCTAGTCTGTGCTTAAATTTCTTGACTGCATATCTATTTGTCTGAACACACCTACACAAATAGTGTTCACATAAGCAAGGAGGCTCCTACACTTTAGTGCATTATTTGGGAGAATAGATGCCTTAAGATACACTTAGACACCAGGAGTCAGAAAGCCGAGGTCTTAGATAAGACTTAAAACGAGCCTTCTGAAACCCGCTCTTCATCTCTGTGGGCACGGGTCCCCCAGAGATCTAGAGAGGGTACATTAAAACAGTGGTTAGAGCACCAGTCTTGACAGCTAGAGGTGGTCAGTTCAATTCCTACCACCACGCCTTGTGATCTTATGCAAGTCACTTAACCCTCTATTACCTCATATACAAAATTAAATTGTGAGTCCTCTGGGGATAGAGAAATACCCAGTATACCCAAATGTAACTCACCTTGAGGCACTACTGAAAAAGGTAGGAGCAAAATCCAAATAAATAAATAAATGTCCCAAATACAAAATATAGACATTTTCAAAACAGCAAAATGTCTTTTCTTGCCAGAAAACAGCCACATGCTAGATGTTTTTTTGTGCTCTGTGAGTTTATCTTTTTGGTCCATTTTTGAAAGGTCCAAGTGCAAAATGCACAAAATCAAGCCATTGGGATGTAGGAGAAGCCAGTATGCTTAAATTGGCCGGATCATCATCCCAGGAAAGTAATGGGGCACCCTAGGAGGCACTGCAGTGGACTTCATATAAAAGCTCCCAAGTACACATCTCACTGTTGCTCTTTTGTCAGCTGAGCCCTCCAACCCCCACTGCTCCCAACTGGACACCACTACAATAGTGGAGTAGCCTAGTGGTAAGTGCAGCAAACTTTGATCCTAGGGAAGCACTTCGACAGACAGTACTGTTGGCTATCGGTTCTGACCACTGCTGTTCTCTCCATGGGGTGCCTTGACAATTTTTGTGCCTTGTAAGTGTTCCGCAAGTTGAAAAAGGTTGATAATCGCTGTGCTAATTCAATGGCTCCCCAAACACATTTTTTATTAAGTCAGCTGCTGGAAGAAAGAATAATTTGGAGGGATGGGAGGAGGGACTACTTCCCATTCTCTCCTTCACATTCAATGTCCTCCAGCTGGCAGGAGAAGTTGGTGAGCAGCATCTGATTACCTGCTGCTGCTTCCTCTTCTACACTAAGAACCATGTAGGTTCTTGTTTGTGGGAGTTTTAAAATGTATTTTTTTTATTACAGTTAGAGAGCCCAGTGTGCATATTTGCCTAGGGCCCACAATAAAGATAATCCTGCCTTGTGAGTATCTTGGCAGCTTTGGACCAATGTGGTATAAAGTGCATTATCTGACCCAGGATCTTGATCTGTGGTGCAGGTGAGCTTCAAGCAGGATCACTTCTGCTGCTTTCCTTAACTTCTAATATCTACTAGGGATGGTTAGCCACAAATTTGAGTGTGTGTGTTTTGCTTGTTTGTCTTTTCTACCACCACCAGAGACTACATTCCTCAAGGGAATAACCTACCACCGTCGTACCAAGATCTCTTACAAAGATGTTACGGGTTTTTGCTGGTTTCTCAGTGTTGGTGAGCCTATTTAAACTTTTATGTACAGTAGATGCTGCTTGCGATCATCACTTTCTAGGGTTAATTCTACATTAACGTTTTTGTAAGTTTGATAATGACTACAACTCTTGGCCGACAAACAACGTCATCACCTACATTCTTGTCATTAGCCACAGGTTTAGGAGGAATTTTACGCCACTGTGGCTGTGTATTTGTTGAAAATAGAACTACAACTCCATAGATGCAGTGCGGTTCCAACTAAGACTGGCTCAGACTCTTTCTTAATCTGAAATCAGCAGGTGATCTCACCCCCCCTTTAGCCAATCCCCAGTCTTTCTTCGCGGGCGCAGAACGTCAAATTGACGTTCCAGCCGTGCCTAAAAAAAAAAAAAAACCCTACTACTCCAAAAAGCCCCCGAGAAAGCCCTTTCGCTCGTCACGTGGCCTGTCCGCGTATCTTCCTTTCTTTAGGTGAGGAGCAATTTTTTTAATGATGTGTGCCAGCTGCATGTTTATACGTATAAACATGCAGCTGGCATTTAATTTCGAGAGCTAAGCTAAGGTCAATTTTTGTGTCGTCACCTTATCGTGTGTTAAGCTTTAGGTGTTAGAGGCGGTGCCTAAAAATGGCTTTATTTTCCAGGACTATTTTCCATACTATTGCAAAAACAAACACCTCCTCTCCGTTTTGTCGGTAGGAAAGCATAAGCAGCGTGTTTTTGTGCAAAAAAAAAACAGGCAGCATTATGGACAAACCCTAAAGGTCCATATTTCCTCCTCCTTTGCAAACAGACTCCGATTCCTCCCATGTCATGTTCTTATTGGCTAAGAAGGCAGCTGAGGCGCTGCGTATTCGAAGCATCTTGTGCTCGGATGGGCCAGAAGGGCAATCGCTCCTCCCCCTCTCCCCCTTACCCCAACACCCAGGAGCCTGCGCGCTCCCTATATATATAGCACGCAGAGCTGCCGCGAGAGAGCAGAGCGCGCGAGATGGTCTCTGAGTGTGGAGCTTGAGGTTAGGATTTCCTCGCTTCCATAGAGCGAGCAGTTGAAGAAGGGGGCGGCTGCGGAGGATGCGCATGCGCAAGGCAGGTTGGGTCGGTGAAGGGGGCGGGCTCACTGGCAGAAACAATATCTGACGCGGAAGAAGGCGTGGTAATCGAACTTTCCTTTTTGCTAAATTGAAAAGTAGGGTAAACTAGGGGGTTAAACGTAAAGACAGTATCGCGCTTGTGCGAGGGAAAGGCGGGGTTTGCTCTTAGAGGGCTCGTGAGTCGTGTGAATGAGAGTGGGTCTTGACGTCATTTGTATTATATTTTGTTACTTATAAAAGAGGTTTTGTTTTGGGTTTTTTTTAAAGTCTGTGAGGAAGTCCCTCCAGAATAGCAGTACGTTCAGATTTTTTTTTCACGTGTGACGACCCCTGAATAACTTTCCTAATTGTGGTTTTTAATTTTTGTTGAAAAGAGACAGTTTTTTTTTTTTTAATCCCTGTCCGTTAAGGTCTGGTGACGTCAAGTGCGGAGTTGACATATGGTAATGAAGGGAGGCGGGGCTTCGTAAGGCGGTGGGCGGGGTGTGGTTGCTGCGCGCGCAGCCTCACGTGGCTTTTTTTTTTCCCCTTCGCCCCTCGTGGGGGAGTGCGGGGAAGAAGAAGTTGAAGTTTTTATTCGCCCGGGTGACGTAGCGAGTACTGGTCCGGTCCGATTGTGAGAGAGTAGTGGGCGTGGTCCGAGCCGATCTTTTTTTCAGGTCCCTCCCGTGCGTGCACGTGCAGTTGTTTCTCTTCATCTTAAGAGACGACAGGGCGATGGGACGGAGCAGGCTGGGGTCAGGTCGCAGTTGGTAAACTTGAGTTGGTTCTACTCGTAGTCTGCTTGAGATCGCACGTAAGTCACACCTCTAGTAGTCATGTCGTCCCCGGGAGGGGCCCAGAGCCCCTGCAAGGTGGGGGTGGCTCCGGCTCCCTCCTTCCTGACCCCCGCGCCTCCTCCCTCCAAGCCTCCCTCTATTCCCCGGGGCCCGCGGAACGGCTTGCGGGCGGGCGCTGCGCCTCCCCAACGCCGCCGGAGCAGCTTCACGGGCGGGGGATCGGGGGGCGGCGGCTGCCCCCGAGGTGGATCGCGACGGCGCCGGACCACCTCGGACTGCGAGCCGGTGCTGCCCTGTAAGTTCCTGCTGGGCGGCAACATATTTGACCCGCTGAACCTGAACAGCCTTCTGGACGAGGAGGTGAATCGGGCGCTGAACGCCGCCAGCCCCGAGCCCCTGGGCGGCCCTCACCGCTTCTCCTCTCCGCCGGCTCCTCCGCCCCAGCCTCCTTCGGCCACCTCTTCCGCGAACCGGGACCCGGCTGTGCGCATCCTGCGGCCCCGCGACATCACCGATCCGCTCTGCCTGACCTGCGATCCGAGCGGCGAGACGGCGCCGGGCCGGAGCCGCAAGCGCCACCGCCCGCACCGGCACTCGCAGCCGCCCCAGCCTCCGCTTCCTCCCACTCCCGATCCCCGCGCCGCCGCCGCCTCCTCGTCTCGCTTCCAGTATGGCAACTACCGGCGCTACTACGGCTACCGCACGCCCGCCCGCAGCGAGGACCCGCGGCTGCGCCTCCTGATGCAGCGGCCCCACTGGATCCGCGGCCGCGCCTTGCTGGACCTGGGCTGCAACGAGGGGCGCCTGGCCCTGAGCCTGGCTCGCTCCCTGCGGCCCGCCCGCCTGCTTGGGCTGGACATTGACCCGGCGCTGGTGCGCTGCGCCCGCCGCAACCTCCGCCGCGAGCAGGGCCAGGAGCAGCGCCCCGCAGGCGCCGCCGCCTTCCCGCAGGCCCTGGCCGCTTGCCGGGGGCCCATCGCCGCCCCGCCCCTGCCGCCGCAGCCTGGAGGAGGAGAGCCCGACGCGCATGGCCACGACGACTTCCCGCACAACGTCTACTTCGTGCAGGTGAGCTGCCCCTTGCCTCCTGCCCCGGAGAGCTTAAGGGTAAAGACATTGGGTTGGGGCGGGGGAAGGAGGGTTATTGTACTGTAATGGGGATGGGACAAATCAGGGGCTCTGCGCCCCTTCTTCTGTTTCACTTTGTCACATTATGATGGTGTTTTTTTCTTGGTATGTCAAGTGCATTGATTTTATATATTTAAAAAAACCCTTTCAATTTGGAAACAACCTATATAGGTTATGATTTGGTGATATATCAATAATAAAACGGACTCTGAATCCTTGTAAGAAATTCTCAATGGGGGTGGAGGGGTGTCTCCTCTGATCAAGTTCCTGATTTAACTTGTTTTGGCCCATTTAAAGTTAGGTGATGTGACTGTACTTTGAAGTATCATGAGAATGTAGTACCAAGACTGATTTGAGTAGCTCTGTTCTCTATTCACTGGGGCCCACATTTAGATTAAACAAAACATAATGCATACCACATAAAACTAAACACAGTAATTATATGGCCTGGTCAAGGTGATTAATAGCTGGATTCAGGAATGAGACTGAAATGTGAAAGTGCAAATTAATAAGCTGTGGTATCCTTCTGTATAGTAGTTAATACTTTGCTTTTCCTATACTAATATTGCTGCTGTTTGTTGTGGGGAAAACTCTGCAGAGTCTGCACTAAATTGAGAATTGTTCCTTGTGTGTGTGTGTGTGTGGAAGAAGTTATTTTTAAATTTGTTGTTTCACTTTTCCAAGATTCTGAACTAAAGATGGGAGCAGCAGGGTCATCTTGATTAAAGTACAGTGCTTGTGACCCAAGTGGACCTGGTAGCCACCCATACTTTTGAGATGTGTGTCAGGATGGGGGAGGAGGATACTTGTGGATGATGTGAGGGAGTCCAGTTGGCCTTTTTGTCAGCAGGCACTTTTGCATGCATCTGGAGTTAAGTGTATGGAAACGCTGTGCACAGAAGTTCAGCATGGTGTTCTAACTTGAGGCTTATTACGTTTAATGTTCAACTTTTTTTTGTTTTAGCTCTACTCTGGTCAGTAAGTCTGCAGACACTAGAGGTTTGAATATGTTTAGTCATTGTGACAAGAGTTCTAGTTTTTCTGCTAGGTGGTCCCTCACTGTTTACTGCTCTTGAAGAGATTTTTTTTTTCTTCATGCGTATGGAGAAGGTTCTTGTTGGGTGACTTTAAACTTCTGTAGTAATCCTCCTTTGGCTAGAAGGTGATTTTGAGGAGTGAGGCTTGTTTAATATTGTAGTGTGATGTCCCATGCATGCACGACCATCCACATTTCTGGTGTTTCAGTTAGGTTTTAGAGCATTAAAGAGAAGTCTAGTGATTAGCTACACTGATTTTGTCACCTGCTTTTCTAGGGTATAAATCCTGTTTCTCCCACTGATACTCTCATGATCAAAAGCCCCGCACTGTTCCAAATAGCGCTGGAACAGCGCTGGGCTTTACCGCACCAATGATCAGAGATAATGCATGCAAATTTAAGCAGCACAATTATCTGTGATCATGGGGTAGAAGTGTGGGCGAATTGTGCCGCACTTGTTTGACAGGTCTGGGCTGTCAAAATCCCAAACCTGTCAAACACAGGGGCTTGGAGGTCCATGGGACTACCGGGCCCTGACTATCCGTGCCCCGAGCAACTAGGGGCTGGAGGCCTGGCGGACCTCTGGTCCCCCCGATGATCCCATCCCCCCCCCCAGGTTCAGGGAGGGCTGGAGATCCGGTGGGTCTCCAGCCCCCCAAAACCCCCAGAAAAAGACTCCCTGGTGGTCTGGTGGCTGCCATCGGACCACTAGGGAGTCTTTTTTTTTTTTTTTTTCTGGGGTTTGGGGGGGGGGGCCCTGCAGACCCACCGGATCTCCAGTGCTCCCTGAACCTGGGGGGGGGGGGGGGGGGGGGGGGGGGGATTGTCAGACAGGGCTCACCATTCCTCCCCAATGATCTGCATACCCTAACGCCAGCTTGGAGCTGGCGCGTTTGTCGCGGCCAGCGACCCAATCTTTGGCACACTGGTCGCTGATCATTGGGAATGAATGCGTTAAGCCCGCATGCTACTTGCGGTAAGAGCGCTCGAGCAGGTTTCACGCGCTTGAGGGCTCTGATCATGGGGCGTTAGCAAACGTCAGTGCTAGTACGGTGCTAACAGCCTCTAGCGCTGGCGTTTGCTTTAGATCATCTGCCCCTAATTGCTTTATGGTTCTGGGCAAATCACATCACCCCTTGTTGGTTCAGGTTCATCTTAGATTGTGAGCCCATCTGCACATATACCTGTTATCTAGCTTTGGTGTATGGAATCCTGGTGTATAGAATAGATGCTGTGACACAAATTTAGGTCTTAACTTTCTGCCTACGCTTTACTTTAAATCCTTGGGCTCAACAAGTTGTCACCTTAGGAAGTCTTTCACCGTGTCTGCCTCAGTTTACCCTTCTGTAATTGGAGGAGGATGAGGATTCCTTCAAGCTTTCTTTTATTTGGGTTGTAGGAAGGAGCTGAATGTTCATTTACTTCAAATGTATTGAACTGAAAAGCTTATTTGGATGAGATCTGATTTATCCATCCATGTTTCTGGAGCTTCATCTTCCTGAAAGTAAAACAGGAGGTGACCTTTTCTGGGTTCCCCCTTGCATTTTCTTAAACAAGGAGGACTAGATTCAAAGAGAAAAGGCAAATCTTCATTGGGTTTCCTTTGTTTTTGGTCATGTTATTTTGACACATTTTGGAATTGAAGCTGGGGAAGTTTTGGCCATAACATAGTTGATGACATGTTCCTGTTTGTCTAGTTTCCTTGGTTGTATTCTAGCTGCTTAAATCATGAATACAACATCCATGGCTTTGTGGAACACTTGACTTGGGGGGTTGGGAGGACTGCAATTGATATTTGGGGGTGTAGGTGGATGAGGGACTTATAATGGCAAGAGGTACTTGCTTAAGAGATCTCAGGAATTAAATAACAAAAGGATGACTTTAAGAGTTTTAGATCCTGCAGGAGAGTAATAAAGGTCAGGATGCAGTTTCTCTGAAACTGATCATACAAATGGTGCAACTATTAATCAGGCCAACAGCTGGTACTGCCTAGGGATATAAGCTTTGTTTTGATGGTTTTACTCTGCAGTTTGACATCATGTTTAGAGACATGTTACTCTCGCTCTCGGATGCTAACAAGTTTCTGCTCTCCACAGGGTAATTATGTTTTGGAGCGGGATGAGCTGCTTGAGACCCAGAGCCCTGAATTTGATGTTATTCTTTGTCTCAGCCTGACCAAGTGGGTGCATCTAAACTGGGGAGATGAGGGGTTAAAACGCATGTTCAAGCGTATCTACAGGCATCTACATCCAGGGGGTATCCTAATCTTGGAACCTCAGCCCTGGGCTTCCTATGGCAAGAGGAAAAAACTGACGGTAAGCCCTTGGGAGTAGAGTGTATGTGGGGGGATGACATTGTGAAAATTACTCCTGCTGCAATTCTGTGTCAAAAAATTTCAGTTCTGCGCAAACTTTAAACTTCTGCACGCAAGATTTTGCAAATTCTGCAAGATCATAATTTAACCAATATTATAGCCCCCTCCCTCCCTGCACCGATACATAGCATCCACCTTTTTTACAGCCTCCCCTCCCTCCCTGCACCCACACACTGTCCATATTTTTTCTTTCAGCTGCCCCAGTGAGGGAAGAGGAGGCGCTGCATCAGGAGTACCTCTTCAGGGCAGGAAAGAAACCTACTCTTTCCTGCCCGTAGCCACTGTTCTGGACCAGTGCCACTGCTTCTTCCAAATGGCTGCCAAGACTTCCTGCGGCAGTCTCACGAGATTGCTGCTTGAAGTCTTGCTGACCATTTTGAAGAAGTGGCAGCAAGCAGGAAAGATTAGGGCCCACTGAGGCTCAGGGAGCAGCAGGCCAGCCATCCTTTACTGCTGCCTGTTATTTGAATTTGTTTAAATTTCCCTCAGAGTGCAGATTCTACATCCAGTCATGCAGAATTCTGGCAGGAATAGAAAGTAGAGACTTTTCCTACTCAACCATGCTCTGGCCTGATCTCCGTTCTACATCATGGACCTTTTACCCTATGTGATCAGTGGTTATATCTTTTCCTCCCTGTCAGAATGTTTTTTTTTTTTGTTGGGGGGGGGGGGGGGATGACCGCAGTCTTGTGCGCAGACCGATAGTTAACATCAGAAAAAAGCTAGAGAGGATTAAGAGTTGGCTGAATCACCATTTCTTACTGTTCCTTACCCTTGGGATCCCTCAAGTCTATTGCTGGCTTTGATTTACTTTTAACATCCTCTTCCCCCTTCCCTTATTTCCCTGACAGGAAACCATTTTCAAGAACTACCAGCAAATCACTCTGAAGCCAGACCAGTTCACCTCCTACCTGCTGTCTCCTGAGGTTGGCTTCTCCACCTATGAACTGCTGGGCACACCACAGACCTCTTCCAAAGGTGGGTCTCATGTGAGGGAGGAGTCTAGATTCTTCAGCTATAAGCTTCTTTGTCTATCTCGGAGCTCTAAGGGATTTGGGGGGGGGGGGTGCTAAAATTTATTAGGTAGAAACTGTTTGCTTCAGAGCTTTCTTGCTACTATAGGGGAAGCAAAAACAGGTTCTGGTTTTTGATTTCACTTGTTTCTCGTGTAATAATTTCTAGACATTATAAACATTTTGTTACAGCGCCATTGATTTGTGATTCTGTGTCTTAGAGCTGACCTTAAGCTGGAGCAGAGGAATGATAGAAATTAGGTGGTGGGGGAGGGGTTTGGTTCACACCTTTGAAGTGAGGTACATTAGGTATTTCTGTGCCCTTTGAGGGCTCGCAGTATCCACCGAGGAGATAGAAGCTCTTCTAAGATCACAAGGTCACAGTATTGAATGGAGGGATGGTAGATACAGGGGTTCTGCTGGCCTGAGAATGGGAAGATATGACATTAGTTCATACAGTAGAGATTTCTACTGATAACTTTAACTTGTGTTTGGATTTAATATACCATTTATACTAATGAATCTAAGTGGTTTGCAACAATAGTAAGCATACATCGACCATTGTACAATGTAAAAACCAACGAAAAGCTGCATCAAAGAATTTTGAAAAGTCAACTGCTGTGTGCTGAAACAAATCTTCAGAGCTTTCCAAAAGCCTTAATATGAAGAACACATTGCAACCATGAATTCCATAAGGATGGTCCACCATAAAAAAAATTCTGGGTTCTGAGTTGAGCAATCTTGACAATATCCAAACCAGGCAGTTTAAAAGAGTCCTTTCTGAGAAGAACATAGTTCTTGTGAAGGGGAATACTTAATTAACTGGAGGTTCTTGTCACTAGGACACAATGCTCCTCGGGGCCAATCCTGTTCTTTATTTAGCAAAGATAAAGGGAGGCAGCTTGACTTTTTGTTCCACACTCGGCTTACAAATTTATATAATGTTTAATTTTTTGTTTGTTTGTTTCCCCAGGCTTTCAGCGTCCCATCTATGCGTTCCATAAAGGCAGCCCAGTGGAAGAGAAATGAAAATAAAGAGTGAGGTAGATGAACAGTCTTTCAGACTTGCTTTTTCATCTGGCCTCTTAAAAGCCAGGACTCGGCCTGTCCATGCTGCCTTTTGGGAGGTGATTTTGGTTGCCCATTTCAAGGATTATAATGGCCATACTTAAAACTAAATACTGGGATCAGGACGTTTTTGGAATTGCTTCACTATGTTCCCTGCTTTGCCCACCTTGGAAGCCACAGTTGATCAAATCCCATGGCCAAATGGACAATATTCTTTTCCCACCTCTAAGCCCTCATACTCCCAAATTACTTGTAGCTCATGAACCGCATCTGTCATCTCTGGGCAGACTACAAGCTGCAGGAAGCTTTTTTTGGGGGGGTGGGGCAAGGTGTCCTCCCCTCTGATACACAAACTCAAGAGATGATGTTGGAATCTATTAAAATGACTTTTTTTAGATTTGGGTTGTCATTAAGAAGGGTGTGCTGAGTCTTTTACATGTTCAGCAGAGGTTTTGCCCACTCTTCTTGTTGTAGGCTGACCCGTCCCTGATCTTCGCAGATGAAACGAGTCTCCATGTGGACTGTGAATACTAGTTGACACCGTGCAACTTACCATCTTCCCTCCAAGCCATATGTGCTGACAGTGATTTGTGAGATGGAAGGATCTGGGAGTGGGGCTGTGCCCCACGGTTTTTACTAGGTTGTAAGGGGTGGAGAGGAAGTGGATTGAAATGCTTTCTAATGGTGTAAGATTTTCCAACAAGAACGAGGAGGAGGAAGGTTTTTTTTTCCTTGGGTTGTGCCCTACACTGCTTTGGTCTTAATAGTGGATGATACAGCCTCATGATGCTGCCCTAAGCTGTGTACAGTTGTCTCTTGTGCTGAAGGACCAGAATTTTCCCCACCATTATGCTGGGTAGAAGCTGGTGATGGGGGTGAGGGAAAAGTGCATAGTTGTTAAAAGAAATCAATCTTTAATTGCAATCTGGGGTGGGGTAAAGTTTCTGTACTCATGAAAGGGCCTTGTCAGGGATGCACAGCTTGCAGTTACCACCTCTGCTGGGAAACAAAGGTGAATCTGTGTTCTGCACTCTAAATAAGAATAAAGATTGTTGTTTTGTTTGTTTTTCTTTCTTTGTGATACTACCTTTGGCTTTACCCACACTTCTGTGCAACTAGAATAGGCCAATCTTTGCTTTCTCTTTGTAACTTTTCTCAGTGGGAGCTCCTATAAAAGAGTGAAATTGTGGGTGAAGTGAGAGATGAGGCCTGGGCTATCCCTTGCCAGATGTTTCCCTTTCTGGCATACATGGTGAAGTCGTGAGACGGCATATTGTGAAAGTTCAGCAGTGTGGATGATGCTGTGATGGGTTGGGTTATGTCTGCTTCTTGAGTGGGGAGAAACCTTGGGTCCATAACAAGGTCATAAAACTTACAGTGAAAGTCTTGCTTGCGTTCCCTTCCCCCTCTCCTACTTACCTTGATTATTTTCTAAGCTGGGCACACATAGTATGGAAAGGCTTCTGAAATGTAATTCTTACTGCCTATAAGATTATGGCTGTCCAACAGGTATGCTGAAATTTGGTATAAATATCTAGAAACCACACCAGATTCTTAGTGTTTTGAATCCTGTGCTCTTCTGTACTACTACACCCCGTCTTTGTCCTCTCACCTTGTTTAATCCCCCTTCTTCCTGTGTGTGTGCCAGATTAACTTCAGTTGCAGTATTGGTTTGGTTCAAGACTTTCACAGTACCGGGGTGGGGGGTTAGAAACTATTTTAGGTTACATAAGTATTGCCATACGGGGAAGACCAAAGGTCCATCAAGCCCAGCATCCTGTTTCCACCAGTGGCCAATCCAGGTCACAAATACCTGGCAAGATCCCAAAAAAGTACAAAACATTCTATACTGCTTATCCCAGAAATAGTGGATTTTCCTCGTCCATTTAATAATGGTCTATGGACTCTTCCTTTAGGAAGCTGTCCAAACCTTTTTAAAACTCCGCTAAGCTAACCGCCTTTTAAATTTACTACATTGTAGCTTCATCACATGCTCCCTAGTCCTAGGGGCCATGCGATGTCTTAATCATTTTTAATCACAAATTGAGGTAGCCTACTGCCAGCTGGAGGTCATGTGTGTTGGATTTTGGGCTCCCTGGGCTGCATTCATAACTCAAAGGTCATGTTACTGGCTAGACTTAAGGCCTGTTAGGCAGATTTTCAGTACATGTTCTTTACCATGCAGCTTATTACCTGCACACATAATGCATGCTCTTGATACAGTAATTTCCATGGTAGTAGTTTACTATACAACATTTAGTTGTCCCTTTACTGTCTACTGCTAGTGGTGGGACTAATCCCTGTTCAGTACTGAAAACTGAATCAAAACTGGCTGTTTAGACAGTATGAGCCATGTGCAAGTGGACCAAGCTCCCTTGAGTGTAGCATCCCTTCTGATATGGGCCACTGGCAGATGGGATGCTGGGCATTTGTCAAAAAGTAGATCTTTTTCTTAGCATTTTTAGTGATTAGTGTTGTTTGCCTGCTTAAGTTTATGATGGATGACTCTGCTGGGAACTTCAAACTAAATGCTGCTGAGTTAAATCACCTTGAAAATCTCTAGTGAGAGAGTTTACATCTTAATTTGATGCTGTGAAAAATAACTTTGTTGAATTGTTGGTTTCTTTGAATGCCGTCTTGTCTTAGGTTAAACTGTTGTTGCAGTCCACTCAACATTTTGTGAACTTACATTGTCTTACTAAACACCTCTACCTATTTTTTTTTGTAAGGGAGATGGTATATCATCTTTATCATAATGGTTTTCTCTGAACTTGCTGCTATCCTTCAAGAGTGTGCAAAAGTGCCTATGGCCTTCAACCTGTTGCACTATGGACCTATACAGAGGGGAAAGTGGGCATGTTCATTGGGTGCTGACATCGTGACAAAAAATGTGCCACAGACCTCAACTAGCCCACAAGTCTGACTTCATTGCTCTGAGCATGGGTGTGACTGCCACAGGCTTCCTCCTGCACTCAATCTTTAACATCCACAGCCTATGCTGGTACCTTTGCTCTGGATCTTGGTACAATTCTATTTTAATCTTTCTTGTTAGGTAGCAACATCATAGGTCAATTTACAGCTCTGTGCCTCGGTCTTCCTCCTCTCTGCCCCTGACACCAACAGTTGCAAAATGACCATGTAGCAAGCACCCATCTTGTACCCTGTAGCTAGGGCCTCTAGAGCTCAAGTCCTAATAAATTGAGGCAGACACTCCACCTGCTTTAAGGGATCACCCGCTCTCTCATGAGCTATAGCAAAGGAAAAAGAAAAGAACATGTTTTCCCACAAGTCGAGAAATTTATTGTATGTGTACCTGGGAAATGCAGATGCACTCTTGAGGTAACTTCCAACTGTAGGAACAGGATGATACACAAACATGAGCAAAAAACAAAAAGGCACAAAAACTGCTTACTGAATAAGACCAACAAACAGAAAAGCAGAGAAGGTTAAGAAATTTATTGGAACAATACCCGACGTGGCCACGTTTTGCCCTCAGGCTGCGTCAGGGGTAAAACTAGTAGGAATTAATCTAAAAAATATATTTACTACTTAATTGTTCCTAAAAACAGTTCTCTCTTCTACTCCGAAAGTGCTTTAACATTCAGCAGCATTACCGAGTTACTCTTTAAGAGTAAAGCCAGCTACCACACGTAACTTGGTAATGCTGCTGAATGTTACAGCACTTTTGGAGAACTACTACTTAACATTACTAAAGCGCTACTAGGGTTACGCAGCGCTGTACAATTTAACATAGAAGGACAATCCCTGCTCAAAGAGCTTACAATCTAAAGGACACGTGAACAGTCAGACCGATAGGGGCAGACAAATTGGGGCAATCTGGAATTCCTGAAAGGTAAGAATTAGGTGCCAAACGCAGCATTGAAGAGGTGGGCTTTAAGCAAAGACTTGAAGATGGGCAGGGAGGGGACTTGGCGTAAGGACTCGGGAAGGTTGTTCCAAGCATAGGGTGAGGCGAGGCAGAATGGGTGGAGCCTGGAGTTGGCGGTGGTGAAGGGTAATGAGAGGAGGGATTTGTCCTGTGAACGGAGGTTTCGGGCGGGAACGTAAGGGGAGATGAGGGTAGTGAGGGGCAGCAGACTGAGTGCATTTGTAGGTAAGAAGGAGAAGCTTAAACTGAATGCGGTATCTGATTGGAAGCCAGTGAAGTGACCTGAGGAGAGGGGTGATATGAGTATATCGGTTCTGGCGGAATATAAGACATGCAGCAGAGTTCTGAACAGATTGAAGAGGGATAGGTGGCTAAGTGGGGGGCCGGTGAGGAGTAAGTTGCAGTAGTCAAGGCGAGAGGTAATGAGAGCGTGGACGAGAGTTCGGGTGGTGTGCTCAGAGAGGAAAGGGCGAATTTTGCTGATGTTAAACAGGAAGAAGCGACAGGTCTTGGCTGTCTGCTGGATAGGTGCAGAGAAGGAGAGGGAGGAGTCAAAGATGACTCCGAGGTTGCGGGAAGATGAGATGGGGAGGATGAGGGTGTTATCAACTGAGATAGAAAGTGGAGGAAGAGGAGAAGTGGGTTTTGGTGGGAAGATGATGAGCTCGGTCTTGGACATGTTCAGTTTCAGGTGGCGGTTGGACATCCAGGCAGCAATGTCGGATAAGGAGAAGAAGAGAGAACACATTTTTGGGAACTGTTTTTAGGAACAATTAAGGAGTGAATATATGTTTTAGATTCACTCCTACTAGTTTTACCCCTGACGCAGCCTGAGGGCGAAACATGGCCACGTCGGGTATTGTTCCAATAAATTTCTTAACCACCTCTGCTTTTCTGTTTGTTGGAACAGGATGGTATTCACACTAGCTCCTTCTTTTGAATGTAGGTAGAAATGTGCAATACTGTATTAGGGTAGTAATCTTTATGCCTCCTATGAGCAATCCTGTGCATATTCCTAACCTGAAGCCAAGTTTCTAATAGAAATAATACAGAATTTATTTACATAAGATATTAATTATTTACAAATGAATGAAGACAAATAGTGTTTGAGTGTCATTCTGGTCCTCTGAACACACCTAGTCAGTCAGGTTTTCAGTATGTCAACAATGAAATATACAGGAGATAAATTTGCATGCACTGTCTGTCTCCATTGTATGCAGATTGTTCCATACATATTCATTGTGAATATCATTAAAAAACCAGCTTGGTCTGGTTTGTCCCAAGGTCTGGGTTGAGAACCTCTGGTTAGAATAAAAAGTAAATGGTCAGTTTAAAAACTGCTAGAATGCACACTAGTCATATGTTTGTTATCCTAAAGTTAATTACAGATTGACCATACAACCTGCATATGTATCACCAGTCGCTGAAGTAACGGATGGCAGTGCTGGCTTTGTGCTTAGGTCCTCGATGAAATGAGTAGATACCAGATGAAAGTTGTAGATCGAGTTGTCCTTCAAGGTTGATGCTTGTTATCGGCAACTATCTGATAAACAGCTCAGAAGGTGATTGTTTTGAGAAACCACCGGGATGTCTTGAAAGCATCCAGAGTGCCATACAACATGATAAATTCCTTAGCCAGCCAGGCATGCCTGGACATGTTTATAATAAAGTTGTAACTATAACATAAGTCTCTGTATTGTGAAGCACCATGTACTTGAGGTTTGATAGTATGTATCCATGATACATACCACAGCCATATGCTATCAATCGCTGCAGTACAGATGCTATTTCTGACAAGGGGCTCTTACCATTGTACATTGGTACTTCAGCTCAAGATGTGAGAATTTGACATCTCTGAGCATGCATGGGGTTCCCCCATTGCCTTGGTCCTGCATTCCCCTCCTGTCCTTAACATCTGTGCTATGTTCCTCTCTACGATTCCCTAATGTGTCTGTACACACGAACCTTATTCTACCACAACATTACTGTATTTGTTCATACCGGAATTGGCGAACGCCTTTATGGTACTATGTAAGCCACATTGAGCCTGCAAATAGGTGGGAAAATGTGGTATACAAATGTAATAAATAAACTTCCTGACCAAGCCTCCAGTTCTAAGAAAAATTATCTGTTTAGTCCATCTTAGCAGTGTTTATTGCTTTTTTTTCTTATTCCGTGTGAGGTGTGGGTTTTAGTTTCAGTTTTTTCAGCCTGCTCATGGTAACGGCTCTCATGGCAGTGTATTGGTCCTCACAGCTCGGATCTGACTTGGAGAAGAGCTTGGCTTTCAGACGGCATAGCAAGCTAATATTTTGTACGTTATGGCCATTAGCTCTGGACCTCGAGCCCCAGCATGAGTGGATTTCACGGTCCACTCTTCCTCCCTCCCTGACCACTGTAAGTAAAAAAAACATATGTAGTACCTGAAAATTGGAGGGTGGCCACTGGAATGCTGAAGGGTTCCAGGGGTGATCTGGGAAATTACAGATCGGTAAGCCTGACTTCAGTTCCATGGAAAATAGTGGCAACTATTACAAAGAAAATTACAGAACACGTATACAACTACACAAACGTTTAAATGGGGCAGAGCATAGATTCAACCAAGGGAAATCTTGCCTCACCAATTTGCTTAATTTCTTTTGAAAGTGTAAATGAATGTGGATAAAGGTGAGGCAGCCATGTAGTATAGTGTGTATCTAGATTTTCAGAAAGCTTTTGACAGAGTTCCTCATGAGAGACTCCTGAGAAAATTAAAAAGGAGTGGAGGAGTAGCCTAATGGTTAGTGCAGCAAGCTTTGATCCTGGCAACCTGGATTCAGTTCCCACTGCAGCTCTCTGATCTTGAGCAAGTAATTCAACCCTCCATTGCCTCAAGTACAAAACTTTGATTATGAGCCCTCCAGGTGTAGCATGATATGAGTTAATTGTCAGAATTATTGATCTTGCTGGATCAGATCTAAATCATATAAAAAAATACAGCTTTAATGACTTATTGGGACAGAATCAGATAAACTGGTCTGGCTTTCATTCCACATTCCCCCTTTCCTCTGGAAAACTATGGAGATTGGAGAACATGAACTAGCTGGGTGGATACCTAAGGCCATCAACACCTCTCCAAAGACAGCAATCACAGAGACTACACCTAACAAAAGACTATACCTCCACCTATTCTCAGACAAAGACTAAGCCCATCTAAGCTCAATCACAATGGACCAGCAGATGTCCAGATGATGTCATTGACCAGGTGAACCGTTACTAAAAATAGATGAGACAATTTTACTAGTAAAGGAGCTGGAATTGCTGCTGGGGCTCTCTCTTCCTCTGGACACTGGGCTCATGGATTCCTGACTGGTCTCGCTCTCTTTGGACCTGCCTCCTGCCTCTCTGATGGACATTACCCACATCCTGACAAGACCTCTCCAGGCTCCAGCAACCAACTTTGCAGCAAAGACTTCTATAGCAGAGAGGATTTCCCTTGCATCACTTCAACCAGTGACTTCTATCAGTGAGTTACTATATCCAGCATAATTTGTAATTCAGACTTGATATCTTGAAGCACATTTCCCCTTCTGCTAAGAGCCTTAAAACTACCTCTCTCGTAACATTATTACATTATCTGTATTGTAAATAAACCTTTTTAAAGTAAAATATATGGTCTTTATGTTCTGAAAGCACATGTCCTTAAACCTTACAGTGTAATTCAACAAATATAATAGTTAATTCCCCCCTCTTCCTTACAAATATAAATTTTATTACCATATAGGTAATTGGTGGAGAATAGAATACAGAATCAAAATATATTATTTCTTACATTTTATAGGGACAGAGAAAAGTACCTGCATATAATGTAGCACTATAGAAATGATTAGTAGTAAAAAGTCATGGGATAGGAGGCAATGGCCTTCTGTGGATTAGGAATTGGTTATTGGACAGAAAACGGGGTGAGGTTAAATGGCCATTTTTCTCAATGGCGGCGGAGGGTAAATTAGCAGAATGCCTCAGGAATCTGTACTGGGACCAGTACTATTTAACATATTTATAAATGATATGGAAAACACGTGGATTGTGAAAAACTGCAGGAAGAACTGGGCATCCAAATGGCAGATGAAATTTAATGTGGACAAATGCAAAGGGATGCACATTGGGAAGAATAAGCCAAATCATAGTTACCGGATACTAGGGTCCACCTTTGGAGTAAACACCCAAGAAAAAGATTTTGGTATTGTAGACAATACGCTGAAATCTTCTACGAAGTGTATGGTGGCGGCCAAAAAAAGCAAGCAGGATGCTAAGAATTATTACGAAAGGAATGGTAAATAAGACCAAGAAAATTATAATGCCTCTGTATCTCTCCTTGGTGCGACCTCACCTTCAGTATTGTGTTCAATGCGGGTCACTGTATCTCGAAAAAAGATATAGCGGAATTAGAAAAGGTTCAAAGAAGAACCAAAATGATATGAGGAAAGGCTGAATAGGTTAGGGCTCTTCAGCTTGGAAAAAAGAGCTGACGAGGAGATATGATCGAGGTCTACAAAATAAAGCCAGAAGGATGCTTGGGTGCATAAAGAGGCATGATCAGCAGGAAAAAGGAGGTGATAGTGCTGTTGTATAAGTCTCTGGTGAGGCCTCATTTGGAGTACTGCATGCAGTTCTGGAGACTGCACCTACGGAAAGATATAAACAGAGGGCGGCTCGAAATTGGTAAGCAGTCTTGAATGCAAAAATTATAGGGGCAGGCTTATGAACCTCAACGTGTATAAGCTGGAAGAGAGAAGGGAGAGAGGAGACATGATAGAAACATTTAAATATCTCAAGGGCATTTATGTACAGGAAGAGAGCCTTTTTCAAATGAAGGAGAGCTCTGGAATGAAGGGGCATACGACAAAGTTAAGAGGGAACAGGCTTAGGAGTAACCTAAGGAAGTATTATTTCACAGAAAGGGTGGTGGAGGCATGGAATGGCCTCCCGGTGGAGGCGGTGGAGTCGAGGATTGTTCCAGAGTTTAAAAAGGCATGGGATAAGCATGTGGGATCGCTTAGGAGCAGAAAGAATTAGGGGATACAGAGGATGGGCAGACTGGATGGGTCATATGGCTTTTATCTGCCGTCATGTCTCTATGTTTCTAATTCTGAGTGGTTTAGAACGGGTAAAGGCGAATTGATTTTTCACTCTTTCAAAAAGTACAAAGACCAGGGGACATTCAATGAAATTACATTCATGGAAATGCTTTTAAAACAAGTAGGAGGAAGAAAGCAAATAGGAGAAGGAAGCAAATATTTGTGCGAGTGGATGTTTATGTGGTTGGATTCCTGAGGAAAAAATGAAACAATGTCCCTCGTCATCACCGCGATTTGCAACATTAATGAAATCTCTCTGATTCGAGATACGTTTTTTGAACTTTCCATTATATACTCGTGTGAATTTTGTTGAGCACGTATTGAACACATTTTTACATTACTTTTTGATAGATCACTGAGTGCAGTTTCTTTAAGGAACCCAGGGACGACATGCCATGGGCGAGACCTATTAAGCCCTACAATCTCTGTTTACTAGCATTATTGCACCTGTGCCATGTTTAAAATTGAGGGTTCTTTTCACATATATTATTATAAAAGGTGCCCTCTGTGTTTTATCAAATATATATTTTTGGAAGAGCCATTGTGTGACATTCCCTACCCATGACACACCCCCTCCTGAAAAAAATATTTAAAAAAAATTGCACACACTGATAGGCAAATTATTGCAAAACACTGGAACACAGCTACAGCTGTGTTCTTTCTGTGATACTATATAATTCCATATTATGTAAGCCGCACTGAGCCTGCTACCGAGCGGGGTATAAATGCAACAAATAAATAAATAACATGTTTTGCAGTAAGCCTTTTTTTCCAATTAAACGTGCATTAGTGCATAAAGTGGTTTAGTAAAAGGGTCCCTTAATGTGCAAGAGCATTCCAAGAGTTGGAAGGAAAGGTTTGCCTTTTTGCAGATGACACAAAGACAGCCAATTCAGTGGATACCCTGGAGGGGGGTACAAACAATGAGAAGGGATCTCCAAACGTTAGAAGAGGGTACTGGCAGTTAAAAATTAATCAATGAACAAGTGGAAGTAACTTGAACAATTCCCTGAGTCAAGAATAAATCCAAATATGTACTCTCAGAGCAAACTCGTATATCAAAAAATATAAAAATCAAATTATGCACTCATTGTCTACCCATAGGTGTACTAATAATGTGCTGAGTCCTTGCTTATTCCAGCCATTATATCCCCAAGGGAATACGTGGCAGTGTCACAGATGGAACCATCATAGCACATTAATTGTTCCACCTCATAATTGTATGTACATACAGTATAATATAATCCAACTTAGGTTTTCCAGAAATAATACAAACATATGTGGTTAATATTCAAGTACTACCCCACATACTACATACATGTATGCATACACATGATTAATAAATGTTTGCATAAGACTATATATTAGGTATTATTATTATTGCCATATATATATATATATATATAAGGCACACACCAGAAGAGAATTATGGAACTGTGCCTGGATCACCTCCTAGAGGACATGAATTGAGGTTGAAGGGGGGCAGACTCAGCAGTAATGTCAGGAAGTATTTTTTTGAAGGAAAGGGTGGTGGATACATGGAATGCCTTCTCGCGGGAGGTCAGGTGGTGATGAAAATGGTAATGGAATTCAAACATGCGTGGGATAAACACGAATCCTGTTTAGAAGGAATGGATCCACAGAATCTTAGCAGAGATTGGGTGGCAACACTGGTAATTGGGAAGCAAAACCGGTGCTGGGCAGACTTCTACTGTCTATGCCCTGATCGTGACTTAATAGATATGGATGGGCTTGAGTGTAAATATTAAGGTGCTTAGACGTTATCTTCAGAACATTTAGTACAAGAAGAGTGCTGGGCAGACTTCTATGGTCTGTGCCCTGAGACTGACAAGGAAGGGAAGGGAAATGGGACTTGATATACTGCCTTCCTGTGGTATTTTAGCAACTACATTCAAAGCGGTTTACATATATTCAGGTACTTATTTTGTACCAGGGGCAATGGAGAGTTAGGTGACTTGCCCAGTCACAAGGAGCTGCAGTGGGAGTCAAACCCAGTTCCCCAGGATCAAAGTCCACCACTCTAACCACTAGGCTACTCCTCCACAAATCAAACTCGGGTATAATGTATCACACATACCATGTAAAATGAGTTTATCGTGTTGGGCAGACTGGATGGACCAAACAGGTCTTTATCTGCTGTCATTTACTATGTTACTATTCCATAAAGATGAAGTCAGGTGGAAAAAAAAAACAGGCAGATTGACTTTGACTATGTAACCAGGAGTTTAGGGAGGCAGAGGGGCCACTCAGCTCCATATGTTAATATAAGAAGCTTAAACCTGGCACTGTAGAAAAAGGAAAGCCAGTATCAGGCCACCAAGAGTGGGTAGATGTGATCAAATGAACATTAAGTGGCATCCCAAGTCAAATGTCATCTCATTTGCTTACATTTTCAGAGTTATTTGCCCCCTCACAGAAGGACATTCTTGACCCCTTTTGTATAATTCTTTCTAACTTCTGTTAGGTTGGAGGGACTTTAAAAAAGAAAAAAACACAAACAGATGTGCAAACTGGCCACAGGATGGCACCATCACTGCACAAATGGTAGCAGGACACATAAAGATTTAAGTCTGTAATAATCAGGATAATGCATCTTTGGTGGTGATGTTACGGAATGGATCCAAGATGAAGCTTTGTTTTCCCAAAGCTCAACAACTTCTGGAAGTTTTTCTTGGTAGGCATAGGGATTTCCACACTGATACCATCTCCTTACCTCTGCTCAGAATGACAGATCGAATATGCCTCAGTTCTCCGACGAAAATAAAAGATGATTTACATGGTTGACAATGGTGCCCCAAAAAGAGGCTCTTTAGAGGCACCTGTGGGCTGCCAAAGTGCCGATTCAAAATAGTCACAAAAAGTGCCCATAGGAAAATATGGGGTACAAATGCAACTAAATAAATACTAATAAATTCACAGGCTGAAAGAAAGCACTGGAAAATGTGTAAAGAAGAAGGTTTCAGATACATACGAGGATGGGGCAGTAGGTGGAACTGTAATGATGGGCTACATCTTTCTGTGACAGGAAAAAGGATCCTTGGGTCTAAATTTAGATGGTATGTTTCTAGACATTTAAACTATAGGGTGGGGGTGACAACAGGAAGCAAGGGAATTCAGAAAATCACCCCCAGCAAAAACATGATGGCAGTGGGGAAGGTAATGCTAATATAGAAAACCAACTAAACTCACTTTTAACACATGGAAAGCAAAGAGCACTAATGCTTGTAGTCTAAGTAAAAAGGTTCAGGATTTGCAAGCTGCCATTTGGAAGAGCACTGACTGCCCAAGGAGGAGGAAGGCTTCAGCTGGCGGGGCTTGGAGGTCTCCGCCAGCTCAGGTATTTGATGGTGGGGGAGGGGGGAGACAAATTTCATGCCCACCCACCTTGGGCTCAGGTCCACCCAAAATTGGCCATCTGACTATGCCCCTGGTACTATGCTATGGCCAGTTTGCCAGCTCAGTTTCCTAACGTTATTTCAAAAATTTCCTGAAAGATTGTCATTTTTGCTGCTACAGGCTAGCATGGCTGAGTCTGGTGGCCTCCATTTTTTGTCTTCAAAGAACCAAGTTGGGGGCCAGTTTCAGCTCGTATCAACTATCCAGGAATAAGTGCAGACCTGCTGTGGAAATAGATTCTGACGTGCTGGTTCTGTTCACATTTTCACGTGACCCGATCAGAGTAGTGATGTCAAGAGCAGAAAGCAGATCTACTGAGCACCTTTTCGGCCCTGTTTACTCCTATAGGTGTCTCTAGCGTTAGCGCACACTAAAAACCCTAGTGTGGCTTTGTAAACAAGGCTCTTTGTGTCTTGTCAAATTTCTTCCTAAATGGAAACAAGGGGAGGGGGCTTTTACTACAGGGCATTAAGCCCTAAAGCATGCTTAACACACACAAAAAAACCGGGCTACTGTAAAACACGTTAAAGCATTTTGCCTGTTGAATATTCTTTTTAGAATGCCACAGTCGGAGAATGGGTGTGGAAGCGTTAACCAGCTAGCACATTCGCATTAGCTAATGCTAACTGGTTAGTGCTGTTAATGTTATTTTTTCTTCCACTTCCTTCTTTTTACCTTGAAGAGCTTCACGTAAGCACTGCTGCCCCTTCCTGAAAATGTCAGACACCCAAAGCAGTCAGCGAACAGAGTAATATAGTGGTCTATGGCAGAAAAAAAGGACAACCAACCCATCCACTCTGCTCAGTTATTCTGGACCACATTGCCAAGAACCCATCCCAGCTGCCAGTCACAAGTTCAGCTTCTTATCCAAACCAGCTTCTGCTATCTTCCTCTTAGAAACACAGAAACTGTTGGCAGATAAAGAACCCTAAGGCCCATCTTGGTCTGCCTAATTTCCTTCCTGGTACTGTGATACCGACTCCAGTTGATTTCTGGCTTTCCACTTGCTTTTGTGCAACCAGGGATTCAAAGGTCCTTTCTTGCTATAAGAACCTGGAGAGAGGGAACAGAATTTGCAGGGTTGGAGAGAGATTCACAAAGGGAGCAGCAGAAGAGAGTACGGTGGAGTCGCTATACCGACAACCTGAAGACCTGAAATCCTGACACACACAACAGAAAAGGTCATACGATTAAATCATTTAATGGCTTTGGTTACTAAACGGCAGCAGTATACATATATTACGTCTGCTAGGCTTTTCCCCCACAGACACAAAATTTGAGAATTAGTACATCTAGTCCTTTGACAGGCCCTGCTTGAACCAGGAAAATGTAAGAAGCCGAGGTGCCTGAGACACAGCAAACGTGACCCACAGCCATAAATCCAGCAGCAATCGTTTCTGCAGATGTTGCATGAGTCTTGGAAGTGAAATGGCAGCGGACATCTCTATGGCTGGAAGCTTTTGCATGGTGTCACTAAGGCATTGCAGCTCTTGTCTGCTTACTTGAGAACTGTGCAGCGTAGGAGAGAATCGATAGCTGGTTCTGAAACTTCCTCCACACCTAAAAACACAGACTTACTGTGAGTATACAGCAGAGGCAGCGTGTACAGCACCATCCAAGGTTTACCTGAAATAGCAGAGCACTCCCACCCCCTTAGCTCTCGTGTACAGGGCACACACTTACCTCTTCAAGTTTTTCAACCTCTCCTGTCTTCTTAGCCCAGAAAGCCAAATTCTTATTTAATATAGACAGCAGCTGTGTAGCTTCATTCAACCCCTACATTAAATACAAAGAATCACTCACATGTATGATTTTAATTTTTTTCTTTGCTAGAGAAGTGTTATCAAAAAAGACTAGATGGGTGCATACAGGAGTGGCAGTAGAGCTTTGAGCCATAGAGGTAAAGGATCAGGATTGCCAATCACAATGAAATGTTCATTTCCTTGAGTCCTGCTAGACACCAGTATATCAGTCATAAGGTGTGGTGCAGCCTGGGCCAATCTAGTATGCCAATGCCAAAAATCTTTTATGGAAACAAATTGAAACAATTAAGCAAGAAGCAACAACAACCAAAACTCGGAACCACTAAGGGGTTCTCTGCAAGTTATCTAATTTTTCGTATGTACAATAACTGTACAGCCGGAATGATGAGGTACACACAATAGTCTTCCCAAGACAGGTTCTGGATTGGTCTAGAAGGACTCAAGGAAAGGAAAATTAGCAGGTAAGAATAATTTCACCTTCCTTATTATCCTGCTAGACCAGTACATAGCAGTGGGATGTACTCACCAGGGGCGTAGCCAGACCTCGGCGGGAGGGGGGGGAGCACTGTTTAGCCGCCAACCCCCCCCCCCCCCCCACTTTGGGCTGTCGCCATCGCAAGCCGACCCCCCCCCCCCCCCCCCGCATCAGGTACCTAGTTTGCTGGCGGGGGTCCCCAATCCCCGCCAGCTGAAGAGTCTTCTTCAGCGCCGCTTGACTCAGCGCGCCTTCGTTGTGTGATCATCTGTTTCTGACGCCTTACGTCCTGCACGGGGCTACATGAATGGTGCAGGACGTAAGGTGTCAGAAACAGATGATCACACAACGAAGGCACCGGAGTCGACTGGCACTGAAGAAGACTCTTCAGCTGGCGGGGATTGAGGACCCCCGCCAGCAAACAAGGTACCTGATGCGGGGGGGTCGGCTTGCGATGGCGGCGGGGGGTGGGGGGGTGGCCCATGCCCCTGTGGCTGCACGTAGCTACGCCCCTGGTACTCACGCTTTATCTCTCAGGACAGGAGGAAGACAAGATTCCATCCATGACTATCCTGCTAAAGGGCATGCCACAATGTCAATCCTGTAGTGTTTAACGAAATACAGTGACAACCACATCACTGCCTTGCAAATATCTTCTAGGGAGATTACTCCAGTTTTTGCACAAGAAGTCACTTGCGACCATGAGTGCACCTGGAGCGCTTCTGGAATCGCTTTGTAATGGAGAATTTCTATTATATTCCAAGTATCAGTCCAAACAAATGGGTTGTCACCATCTGCCAGCAGATGGAGATAGAGAACTGTAATGATTTGTGCCTCATAAGCTCCTGCACTTAGCAACCAAGCCAGTATTCTCTATCTCCAGCAGGCGGGATAGCAGCTCCTGTGCACTGTGGTGACTTCTCTGTGGCCTCCTGTCCTGCTTGCAGATTCAGTTGAGTTTGGGGTTGAGAATATCCTGTGCCTCAAATGTAAACCTAGTGCTCTAGGTCCCTCCCTGCTCCCCCGTTGCCGCTTTCTACCTCTTTATCTCTGTCTTTCCTTCTCTTTTTCTCCTGCATCTAAAAGAGCGCTTGCGCTTGTGGGAAGGTTGTGGGGCTTCAGTGACTTGGAGATCACGAGACTGACTGTTTTCTATGAGTATATTTATTATTCTCTATGTCTGAGCCTATTAAGTCTTGTGTGTGCGTTGGGGGGGTAAGCTCTTTTGCTACCAGTTCCTGTACGCTTTGCTTTGCTTCCGTGGACATGCCGCTTTTGCCTACTTTGGCCGTCATTACTCCGTCTCCGGGAGTTCAGTCTGGCCCCCCCTCTGAATGCAGTTTTGGCGGGCTCAGCACCAAGAGCTCCTATGCGCACGAGGCTTTGGTGGCCATTTTGTCAGTGGGGGGTAGAAAGTCTCTGCCCTGCCATTTTTGCCTGTGTCCTTTTATTACAGCAGGCCTTTTAATTTTTTTATTTTTATTGAAGTCAGCTCAAGCTGCCTCTCGTTCTTCCCCTCACATTGCTTTTGAGGAGCAGCTTCCTAAGAAATGAAAACTTTCCATTTCAAAGGATTTAGAGAATGTTCCTCCTCTGGACTCAAAGAGACTTTATCTGTGTATTCTGATTGTCCTAGTTCTGCTGATGGTCCTGAATTGGACATTGTAGAGGCAGATGGGGGGTGATGATCCTACTGCAGCTAGGCTGTTTTTGAAAGTGGCGTTGCCTCTGTTGATCACAAAATCAATGGAGGCTTTAAACATTTCTTCTCCGGCTTCAGTCTTGCTCCATCTATTATGTCAGGTACTAAGAGGCCTCCTGTATCTTTCCATAGTCATGAGGCTATGCCAGGAGCTTATTACAGCTCAGTGGGAGACCCCTGATTTTAACCTCCGGGTGGCTCACGCTATGTCCAGATTATATCCCCTTCTGCTGCATATTTTAGAGCAGTTTGGTCTAACTAAGGTGGATGCCTTTATTACGACAGTTACTAAATGTACCACTATTCCTGTTGAAGGCGGTACTGCATTAAAGGATATGCATGACCGCAAGCTTGAGGCCCTCTTGATAACAGTGATCATAATATGATCAGATTTGATATAAACTCTGAGAGTAAGTACACACAGGAAATCCAATACGTTAGCATTTGACTTTCAAAAAGGAAACAAGACTATGATAAAATGAGAAGAACAGTGAAAGAAAAACTTAGAGAAGCAGCTGCGAAGGTCAAAAATTTACATTAGGCGTAGATGCTGTTCAAAAATATCATCCTGGAAGCCCAGCCAGTTATATTCTGTGTATTAAAAAAGGAGGAAGGAAGGCCAAGCGACAGCCGGCATGGTTAAAAAGTGAGGTGAAGGGAGCTATTAGAGCTAAAAGGAAATCCTTCAGAAAATGGAAGGATCCGACTGAAAATAATAAGAAACAGCATAAGGAATGGCAAGTCAAATGCAAAGCGCTGATAAGGAAGGCAAGGAGGGACTTTGAAAAAAAGATTGCGCTGGAGGCAAAAGCACATACTAAAAACTTTTTAAGGTACATTAAAAGCAAGAAGCTGGCAAAAGAATCAGTTGGACTGCTAGAAGACCGAGGGGTCAGAGGGGCACTCAGGGAAGAAAAAGCCATAGCAGAGAGATTAAATTAATTCCTTGCTTTGGTCTTCACCGAGGAAGATTTGGGAGAGATACCGGTGCCGGAAATGGTATTCAAAGCTGACAAGTCAGAGGAACTGAATGAAATCTCTATAAACCTGGAAGATGTAATGGGGCAATTTGACAAATTGAAGAGTAGCAAATTGCCTGGATTGGATGATATTCATCCCAGAGTACTGACAGAATTGAAAAATTAACTTGCAGAACTATTGTTAGTAATATGTAATTTATCTTTAAAATCGAGCATGGTACCAGAAGACTGGAGGGTGGCCAATGTAACGCCGATTTTTTTAAAAAAGGTTCCAGAAATGATCTGGGAAATTATAGACCGGTAAACCTGATGTCGGTGCCGGGCAAAATGGTAGACTATTATAAAGAACAAAATTTCAGAGTAACTAATGAGGTAATTAAATATGCTGATGACACAAAGTTGTTAAATAGCAAGAGGATTGTGAAAAATTACAAGAGGACCTTACGAGACTGGACATCCAAATTGAAGATGACATTTAATGTGAGCAAGTGCAAATGAGGAACCCAAACTACAGCTACATAATGCAAGGTTCCACATTAGGAGTCACTGACCAGGAAGGGGATCTAGGTGTCATCGTTGATGATGTTAAAACACTGTGCTCAGTGTGCAGCGGCGGCAGCAAAGCAAACAGAATGTTAGGTATTATTAGGAAAGGAATGGACAACAAAAATGAGGATGTTATAATGCCTTTGTATCATTCCATGGTGTGACCGCACCTCAAATATTGTGTGCAATTCTGGTCACAGCATCTCAAAAAAGATATAGTGGAATTAGAAAAGGTGCAGAGAAGGGCGATGAAAATGATAAAGGGGATGGGACGACTTCCCTGTGAGGAAAGGCTAAAGCGGCTAGGGCTCTTCAGCTTGGTGAAAAGACGGCTGAGGGGAGATATGATTGAGGTCTATAAAATAATTAATGGAGTGGAACAGGTAGACGTGAATCGCTTGTTTACCTTTCCAAAAATACTAGAACTAGGGGGTACACAATGAAGCTACAAAATAGTAAATTTAAAACAAACCGAATAAAAGATTTCTTCACTAAACATGTAATTAAACTCTGGAATTCATTGCCAGAGAATGTGGTAAAAGCAGTTAGCTTAGTGGGGTTTAACAAGGGTTTGGATAGCTTCCTAAAGGAAAATCCATAGGCCACTATTAAGATGGACTTGAAAGATCCACTGCTTGTTTCTAGGATGGGCAGCATAAGATGTATTATACTGTTTTGCCAGGTGCTTGTTAGCTGGATTGGCCAGTGTTGGAAACAGAATGCTGGGCTTGATCGACCTTTGGTCTGTCCCAGTATAGCAACACTATTTACTTATGAGAAGCTGCCCAGCCTAAGCCTTGAAACCGGTGAGTGCTTGCAATTAGGGGCCTGCCTTTAGGGGATTTAGTTTAGCTGTCAGTTCAAGCAGTGGCCATAGAGCAGGTTGAAAGGGAAAACAATAAAACGGGATATGTATTGGTCGGGCTAGATAGAAATTTCCCTTGCTTTTCTTTTTATTTAAAATTAGTTAGTCCACCAGGTTTCCTGAGCCCATACGCCAAGCCCCCTCCCTGCCCATCTTCAAATCCTTGCTCAAAGCCCACCTCTTCAATGTTGCCTTCGGCACCTAACCATTATACCTCTATTCAGGAAATCTAGACTGCTCCAATTGGATTGTCTGTACATTTTGTCTACTAGATTGTAAGCTCCTTTGAGCAGGGACTGTCCTTCTTTGTTAAAACTGTACAGCGCTGCGTAACCCTAGTAGCGCTTTAGAAATGTTAAGTAGTAGTAGTATGTTTGCCAAAGAACATACTGACTGAGTTTAGGGGGTACACACTGAGCACAGGGAATCAGGGTTTTCCTTTTTATAGTTCTTTTGAGCCAGGATAATAGGTACCCTGGTATTCCCGAGCCAGTGAGCTGACACTGCCACCCAAGGAGATGTGAATGTGAAGGCAACCAAGACAGCTGCGATGCTAGTGAAGATTTGATATACTGGTAATATTGTGTGCACACGCATTTATTCCAGTAAGGAAGTCTCAGATCTAAGTACATTATCTGTATACACCCTCTGTGAAATACATGAGGGAAGCCTGGGTGTATGGGAGCCCATTGAGCTTTAAGAAGAAAATTAAGGTTTGGAGAATAAAGGATCTGGTCCCTAGTTGACAGGATTTTAACTATATTAAGTGGAGGAGTATCTCTGTGTACTTATCTGATGCTGTAGTCCTGGAAAAAGCTGGTTGCAGAGTGACTAAATTTTAGTAGCAGATATGTTGGAGGGGCAAAGTAACATTTGAGTTTGTGTGAATGTTTGGGATGTCTTGTGTTGTTGTAGAAGTTGAATTGGGATCTTGGTAACTTTAACTGTAAATCTGAATATCTTATTGCCTTTGTAATTTATATAGGAAAATCTCAAATTGTCAAGAGTGTAATATCGTAGTACCATGAAGATTATTCTTCTCTCGCTATGGTACCCTTATTTTTCATATACAGTAATGTCATCTTCACTTTAAAACACAAGAATTTTTCTGACAATTTGTCGACACTATTTCTTTAAAACTGTTGAGTCCAATGATAGGTTATTTGCAAGATGAGAATGGAGTCTGACGATTGGACCGAGGGTATAGTGACGCCACTCATAATGGGTGGAGTTATAAATTTGGCGTCCTATATCAACAGCTGCCATGTTTTGAACCAATGTTCGCGATGGATAGAAAGGAATTAATTTTCTTTATTTTTTGAAACTTCTCCTGATGAAGATTGCGAAACGGTGGGGTCCCTTGCTGTCGAGAAAATTTGAGATAATTTTGGTAGACTCTGCGAGTGAAAATAAAGACTTTTTCATATACTACCCACGCTGATATACTTCAACACCGTGATAACCGGAGACTGAAGACAATGTGAAGTATATATTTATGTCTAAAACCTAAGGACAGAGATATATGAGGAACCTGACGATTTGAACTTTGAAATGGCCACATAAAGCATGCTTCAAGATAAGTAATTCGCTTTGAAGACTTGTATTCACAGGTTCTCTCTAGTTAAAAATTCTGGTTTAGACATTTGTAGACTGTGGTGGCATGTTGTTTTAGTGCTCACGATAAATGAGGTATAAGAAGTAATTGTACAAATTCTTTACTTCCGTTTAATACCCTCTGCACTGTGATGCATTTACATTGACACTTTAATATAATACCCCTCTTTCCGTTTTTTATCCACTAAACCTTTTTCTCCCCGTGACAGGGAGTTTTTTTGGTGTTAGTGGTTTTTTCGGAAAGGTGGAGGAGCCCATGATGCTGGCCATTTCAGTGGAGTCCTAACAATATGGTTCCCTGGGCCATTGAGGCTACTTTATAAATTATTTAATCTATAATAGCATATATCATAGTTGTGCATTCACCTACAGATAGTATAGCAGGAGTGTTATATAGATTTTTTGATTTTCACTTTGTAATTTATTGCAAATTATTTAACACCTTGTACCATTTCTAATTTAATACCATCAAACTTTAACAATTGGTACCAACTTAAACATACCCAAGTGTTTCCATTTATTTACTATTTAATAAAATATCTAAAATGTTTCTTGTCAAATCCCTTGGTTGTGTGGAGTTTATTTGGGACCCTACCCTAAACCATGACATTTCTATCCAACTATTTGTTGCAATTCTCCACTCCACCACTAGGGTGTATACATTTGTATATTTTTATTACATTTGTACCCTGGGCTTTCCCACTCATGGCAGGCTCAATGCAGCTTACATGGGGCAATGGAGGGTTAAGTGACTTGCCCAGAGTCACAAGGAGCTGCCTGTGCCTGAAGTGGGAATCAAACTCAGTTCCTCAGTTCCCCAGGACCAAAGTCCATCACCATAACCACTAGGCCACTCCTCCACTCCAGTATAAAATTATAAATTTATCATTATATATTATAAGGTTTTATTTTGAAGCTGGAGTCAGTACATTTTTTACTGACTTGACTCCATCCAAAATTGCTTCTGACTAAATCCACAGTCCTACAAGAAGAGCCATCAAATCTACCCCATCAATGGGCTTCTGTTCTCCCACAAAACTGCTGCAGGAGACAAAGGCCAGGTGGAAGCTGAATGGCATAGGCCAGTGATGGCGAACCTTTCAGAGACCGAGTGCCCAAACAGCAACCCAAAATCTAATTTATTTATCGCAAAGTACCATTCCCCCCCTCCCTCCGAGTTCCAGGGACCCTCCCCTCCCTCCCAGATCCACAGGATCCCACCTCCCCTCTCCCTCCGAGTTCCAGAGTCATCGTCTCTACCTCCCTCCAAATTTTAAAAGTTATCTCTTGACTTACCTTGTCGGGGATGGGTTACGGCGGCCGGCAGCAGTGCTAAAATGCGTGCAGGCTCGGCCCTTCTCTCTCTGAGCTCTGGTCCCGGCCTTGTGGAAACAGGAAATGAGGGCAGGACCAGAGCTCAGAGAGATAGAAGGGCCGAGCCTGCATGCATTTTAGTGCTGCTGCCGTCTGCCGTAACCCGTCCCCGACGAGATAAGTCAAGAGATGACTTAAAATTCGGAGGGAGGGAGAGGGCCTGGAACTCGAAGGAAGGGAGGGACGACGACTCTGGAACTCGGAGGGAGAGAGGGGAGGGGAGACCCTGGAACTGGGAGGCGACTCTGGCTGAGGCGACGGTGCACATGCCAACAGAGAGGACTCTTCGTGCCCTCTCTGGCACGTGTGCCATAGGTTCGCCATCACTGGCATAGGCATATGCAGCCATGTATCTCTCCCCTTCCCATCTTGTGCCGATTTGTTTGTTGTTAGGAAGAGGACAGTGGCAGAATATTAGGGTTCTGTGCCATGACCTTCTCCTCTGCTGCCAGCCAGAGGAGGATGCAGTCCAAAGTGCTTCTCTGCTGCTCCCTTGACTCTCTTACAAGCAGGAACTGGAGGATGCTGAGGATCAGAGGGGGCCAAGGACAGAGTAAGGGGGTGGGCTATTGGGTATGAGTGAGAGCATTAAGGGGCAGACTGCATGAGAGGACGGCTTGGCAGAGAATGTGCCAGTGGGAAAATATATAATTGTCAGGAGGAGGGATATGTAGGTGAGTCTTTTGTTCTCCTAATCTCAGTTGCCCCCAGGATCCCCCTCTTTTTTTTCTTAAGAAACAAGAAAATTACAGCAGATGTGCTGGCCTCTCCCCTCCCCCACATGCTCCATTTTCATACATGCAGAAAATCCAAGCATGCACAGAGGGGCAGTGTGGCTGCAGTAGCAAGTAGGGGAATAAGAATGATCTGTTCTGGCCACCGGAGGACCTCTTCCAGCTGGTGAGGCATGGGGATTCTAACCAGCTATAACAATGGTGCCAGAATTGTAAGTGCACCTGGGCCCAAACTCTGTGGCTATGCCACTGAGATAAAGACTATATGGCCTTTCCAGTCTGCCCATCCATACCCATCTACTATCCCTTCCTTCTGTTTCTTGATTCTCGGTCCTTCTTTTCCTCTGTCTTGATCTTCTGGCTAACGTCTCCGAGACCCTTTCTCCATATTCCCATCCATATTCTCTCCCCTATGTCTATTTTCCTTCTCCTCCTCTTCCAGTACTGATCTTGAAACTCTTTCCTCTCCCAAAAGAAAGATAACAACTATCAGAAAATGACTATATTTCAAGCAAATGCTACTAGCTAATATGCACATATATGGAAGGGTATCACGCTATTACTACAGAATTTTCTAATTCTTGCTGTAAACCTGCCCTTTTAGCTTCCCATTGTCTCCTTCCAATGTTTCTATGTTGATGTCCCATTGTTATATTCCTAATGATATTCGAATGTCTCGCACAACTCTGTACAATGTAATCCATAACCAATTTGTAACAAATGTATTTCTATTATTCATATCTTATTGTAAGCCACACTGAGCCCGCAAAAAGGTGGGAAAATGTGGGATACAAATGCAATACATAAATAAATAAACCCACCCTTGAACTGCTGCAAGAAAGGGGGGAAGCTGGGCTTTCAGAATATCAGGGTAACGAGAAGGAAGAAGTTCCAGCGTTAACTTGAATATATAAAGGAGGGCGGAACGTACTACAAGTCCCAGCATGCACATGTATATAAGGCTGTGCAGAGATCCACTGTAAAGGAGGATTCATGCCACAAATCCCAGTATACGTGAGTGCTTCGAGCTTCAGTCAGCTATGCGTTCCTGTCCGCATCAACCACCTCACCTCTGCGATACTACTAAAGTACATCATCCGTAAATGCTCGAACGCCTCCGGGGTCAGCCCGCTTCCCGCCATCCTTTTGTAGTTTTTGTGGCGCTAAGCCTAAGTTCCTGTATTTTTTATGCAACACCCACAGCTCCGCCCCTCCCGGCTACAACCAATAAGGTTTGACGGTTAATCTAACCCCCTTGTCTTGACTACAATTACCGGGAGCACTTGCAGCAGCTCTTTCACTTTCCTTCGAGGGGAAGGGAAGGCTTAGTGGTTAGCCAGCTCAGCTGCCAGGAAACTGAAACTTTCTGACTACTCAGACTGGACTTGAATTTATGTTTGTATTGTTAGCTCGCAAATCAATATTCAGATTAGGCTAGAAACATGAGGGTACGGATAACTATTTTTTTAGGAACAGCAAAACAGGAAGAACCTCTATGTCAAACCATCCAATCAAGCAAGATTAGAGGCTGACCACAGGACGAGTCCAAGTTGGAGGCAGTGTTTATAAGCTGCTTTAAGGATCCGACATGGTCCGTGTTTCGGCGTCACAAAACGCCTGCTTCAGGGGTCAGGTTAGTTTTAAAAGTAATATAGTGAGCAAACAAAGCTGCCCAAAGGCACCCGCTTGTGTGAAAATACTGGACAAACCTGGAATGCTGGTTTGTCCAGTATTTTCACTCAAGCGGATGCCTTTGGGGCATGGGCTGCTTTGTTAGTCCAAGCAACTAATAAGCATTGCCTCATCCTTTGGTCAGTCTCTACTCTTAAGTCATTTTTAAGCATAATGTAGGGCGCCCCTTATAATAACCGACTGCTAGCAAGCCCACAAATAGTTCCATGCCAAAAGGGAAAAGCATCTCGGTTTAATCCCACTGCATGTAGAGATGAAATTCTGATTTTCTTAACAAAAGCAGAATTATGTTTGCCTGTTTGAAAAAGGTGCTACAGACCCAGCTGAGGCTTATTGCCCTATAGATAACAATGAAGGCAGGACAGGGAGAATGCTTGTAAAGAAAATGCATGAAACCTAATTTCCACATAAGGGGAAAGGCAATCCTATAAATCTTGAAGGTACAGTGATGTGAAAAAGTCCCCCCTCCCTAAGGTGCTCATTTCAAAGCACATAGACTTACAAAGTAACATGCAACTTAAGTCTATGTGCTTTGAAAATGAGCCTCCACATGAAATATCGGACAAATGGAACCTGAGTAAACACAACACAGTTTTTAAATTACTTCATTTATTTAACGAACAAAGTTATCAATCCAACATCCATATCACCCCTGTGATAAAGTAACTGCTCCCTAAACTTAATACTTAGTTGTATTATCTTTAGCAACAATAATTGCAACCAAATGCTTCCTATAATTTGACAAGTCTTTCACATGTTGAGGAATCTTAGCCCACTCTTTTTTGCAGAACTGCTTTAATTATAGTTATAGGCTTTTGTGCATAAATTGCTTGTTTTAGGTCTGTGTAGGGTCAGAATTATTCATGCATTTGATGGGTTAAGACTGTATGTCGTTTTGGAAGACTGTTGAAGAACAAAGGTTTTTGGACTTCTTAACCTTTATTCCCAACTGATTTCCTGGAACATGACTTCCACTCTTTTGTCCCCTCACTGAACATTGTAGGAGTTTGTTGTTCCTCTTGTTTTAGGTCCTGCCAACAGCATTTCTATTGGGTTGCCTTTTGACTAGGCCAATCCAAGACATATTTTGTTTCTCCTCAGTTATTCAGATGTAGACTTGTGTTTGCAATTTGGATCGTTGTCATGCTGCATAACCCAGTTATGCTTCAGCATCAGCTCATGGACAGATGACCAGACATTCTCCTTAGGAATATTTTGTGAAGGGAACAGGAAACAGTATCCGAATTCAAGAGACCTTGGGAAAGTACATATGATCTCTAAGGAAGTGATGGGGAGAGTAGATGGCACAGATGGGCCATATGATCTTTATCTGCCTATATTTTTCTGTTTCTGTGTTCACTTTAGTATGTAGCCCATCTTTCTGAACACATTCAGGGGAGGTTACAGAAAAACATAAAACTATAAAAAATGATGGCACATAACTTATTCAGAGGTGATTTTCTTGCTGCTTTTATCTTGCTGCACCATATGGTTTTTCAGAAGATGTCTATTCCATTACGAGATCAGTTACTTTGGGGGTGGTCCGTCCTGGATGCTAGATTTAATATGCAGGCAAAAACTGATAAAGTGATTCGGTCTACCTTTTATACCTCTTATTATTCTGCTATACTTAACTTATTTTTCCCTATCAATACTATGTAATCCCAATTACTATGTAAGCCGCATTGAACCTGCTTTAAGTGGGAAAGCGCGGGGTACAAATGTAATAATAAATAAATATGCCTGGAATAGACTTCCTGAGCCGGTACGTCAAGCTTCATCTCTTGCATCAAATCTAAAAGCCCACCTTTTTGATGCTGCTTTTAACTCCTAACCCTTATTCACTTGTTCAGAACCCTTATTTTATCATCCTCACCTTAATATTCCCTTATCTCTTGTTTGTCTGTCCTAATTAGATTGTAAGCTCTGTCGAGCAGGGACTGTCTCCTCATGTTCAAGTGTACAGCGCTGCGTACGTCTTATAGCGCTATAGAAATAGGTAGTAGTAGTAGTAAAAAACAAACTCTCTAGCTGAAATAGGGAAACAGTAGCAAGTTCAAAGCAATTCTGGGTCCGTTAACAAGTTTTAGCTTAGATATCTGACAGAAAATCACTATTACACCTATTCATCTTGTAATATGTTTATTTAATTTATAGCCCACCTTTATCCAAGGCAGGTAATAACATAACATACATAATTTCAAAGTCACAACAATACAAACTCAAAAACACAATGGCATCAGTTCCGCATAAACACTGCAGCGTCAATGCAAAAACAAAGGTCACTTATTCCATGCTTGAGGTCCGGCTACAGAAAGTGTACTAATTTGTAATCGCAAATGTCTCAAATCAGCTGTTGAAAGTAAACTAGCATGAGCAGAATGAGGTGCCCTATATGGCACATAGTGCTGTAAAGCAGTACGCAAATAGCAGGGAGAGTCATTATATAATCCTTATGAACAAATGACAGTAGTTTGAATTTAATCCATTGCATCACAGGTAGCCAGAGCAGTTGCCGATACAAAGGAGATACACGGTCAAATCGTGAAAGGCCAGTTACTAGTTGAGCAGCTGAGTTCTGGACCATTTGCAATTGTCCACAAGCCTTAGGCAGGCCCAAGTATATAATATTGCAATAGTCCAGAACACTGATGATCATAACCTGCAGAACTTTTCGAAAATCAGTCCTAGGTAGTAAAGGTTGCTCAATAAATGTAATAGGAAATATGATTTGTTAACCACTGCTTGAATGTAGGCTCTTAATAGCCACAAAAAACACCCAAGATTCTCACTGAATCAGATATTTAGAAGCAAATGATTAACAGTAATCCACTGCAAGATCCCTTCAAACACTTCCTGTGCCTGTAGTATTGCAGCTGCTACAGAAGGTCGTACCAGAACAAAAATCTAAATATCATCTGTATAGATTCTGTAGGACACACCATAATTTCTCAGTAGTAAACACAAAGGTCTTAAATACAAATTGAACAATACAGCGGAAAGTGCTGAGCCCTGGGGAACCCCAGTTCTCAGCATATAAATTTTTGACACTGCATCTCCAAAATGCACTTGATGCACTCTACTCGTCAAAAAAGCTTGAAACCTGCAGCACAGCTCCCACAAGGCCACATTCCCTTAATTGCAGCACCAAAACATGGTGGGCCAGAGTATCAAATGCTTCAAATATATCAAGGTAGATGACTAAATAATGCAAATGCTTGTCAAGATCACCACACAATTCATCCACAACAGATGCAATCAACAATTCCATGCTGTGGGACTTGTGGAAGACATATTGGTAATATGCACTTGTATTGGACACCCTTAACATGCAAAATATCCCATAGGTGTAAGTTGGACAAAAAGCTCCTTGTCAGGGCTGAGCTTGGTGGACTAAGCATTTGCCTAGGGTGGTAAACAGTGGGTGGGGTTGACAGACTAGAACCTGTAAAACAATGGCAAAAGCACCAAGCAGGGTGGCAGGCCATTGATCAAGTGCTCTGAAGACTCCTCTGACAGGAAGTTTGCCAAAGAGGGTTTAGGAGGCAGCATGTCAGGAGTGCACAAGGTACGAAATCCAGCCAGCTCTACTTTTTTGTTTTTATGTAGACTGTGGTTCTGGACTCCATAAGAGAGTGTGGAGGAAGGAAGATGGGGAGATGCTGGTTAGGCAAGAGGAGCTGCTGGACACCTGGCATTTGGGGGGGGGGGGGGGGGGAGGAAGGTTGGGAAAGGTAGATGCTGGACATCTGGGTAAAGGGTGAGAGAAGGGAAGGCCGCATGGCTGACGGTTTGCTTATAGCATCAGAAATCCTTGGGTCGGCTCTTGCTTAGGAGTTTCAGCTGGTTGGTTTCTTCGGGGGAAAAAAATGCAAGACAAAGTGTTTTAGTATTTGCGAATTGCCCTTTTCTATTGAGATAGAAGCTTGGAACGCATATCATTTGCCGCTCCATTCTACTACTACAACTTCTTATTTCTATAGCGCCACTAGATGTACGCAGCGTTGTACACTTGAACATGAAGCGACAGTCCCTGCTCGACAGAGCTTATCCCCTCTATCACGCGTTCTTGAAATCTCTAACGCGGCACGAAACGGACATCTCCCCAGCTGTCAACTGCAATGCCTGCCGTTATGCATGCGCACTTTGCGCAGGCGCATAGGGTGCACAGCGGCGCGCGAAGAAGCACGAGGCGAGAGGGGAGGGGAGGGAGAGAGAGGGTCTCGGTCGGAAGGCGGGAAAAGCGGCGGTGTTCGTGTTTAGTCAGTTGACGTCGACGACATTAATCAATATAGAAACAACAAAAAAAAACTTTTTAAAAGCATCCTTTTTAAAAAGGACGGCAAGAAAAAGTGCGAGGGTGAGGTAAATGTAGTAATGAATAATTACTCTAAGGTTTCAAAAAAGATAAGAATAGAAGCCAGGCCTTTCCAGACTTGTACATAAACATAGAAATGTTTTATAAAACGTCATTACCACGAATTTGTCAAGTGTAGTGTCAGCAAGCTATTTGCCACTTTCAACAATTTAAATATCTATCTATCTATCTATCTATCTATCTATCTATAGCAGCATAACACTGGCAGAACCAACAAAACAATGGCAAAGCAGTAGTAAGCCAGGTGGCAGGCCACAGAGCATGTTGTGCTCAAAGTCAAAGCCCACTCCTGCCCCAATGGGAATTTTGCCACAGACTCCGGTTTGCAGTGCACATGGAGGTCTACAACCTGTGAGATGGGGGAATGGGGTGGCAAGGACAGAAGTTGGTTTGTTTGGCATTCCCAGGTGAAAAAGACATTCCATTACCTCATTAGTTTTGGTTAGCAAGCTTGTGCAAAAAAAAAAAAAAGTACAGAGAAGGGCAATTTCTCTTTAACTTTATTTTAAATGTGATTTTTTTTTTTTTGTGTGTAGGTAAAGGGCAAAGAACGCTTTTCCAACAGAACTGGAACATGGCAACTCTTAAAAATAAGGAAGGTCAGTATAAAAAAAAATTGAGACTGTCCCCATGGGGGTAGGAAACTTCTCTGCTGAACCAAATGATCCCCATGGTAAAAGATCTCATCTCAGATTGGTTTAATTCTGCAGAGAGCAGAATGGGAGAGGAAAAAGAAACACAGTTCTACAACCAGAAAGAGAATATTAAAGACAAAAATGGGATCTAAACTTGAAACTAATTGAGTAAAAGCGATACTGACATCCAAATCTGTTTATTTTTTCCAAAGAACCTAACTATGCTTGTCCATGGATTCTGCCTTATTCTTCTTTATGTATTATATTTTTCTCTTTTCAGAATGTAGGAAAGCAACAAAGAAAAAATTCACATCACCCGGGAGCAAACCTTTGACCACTACTCTGTCCAGTGAAAGCCTTGCTAGCTCTGGAAGAAAATGGGGAACCACTTGGCCTCTAGCAGCGAAAGGTGGCCTCATGGCATCACGGAAAGCTGAAGAAGAGGAGTCAAGTGCAAAGGTGGAGGAGGAAGAAAAGATGATAGATGGGGAAAAGAAATGGAAGGGGACAGAGAAACCTGAGGGCATAATGCAGGACACAGATGACAAAGAGAACGTAGAGAATGACGAGATGGGCAGAAAAAAAAAGGAGTCAAAGAAGACTGAAAAGGTTTGTCCTGCCTTTGTGAGTAAATCAAATGTGAATAAGATACTTTTTGTTTATTTTGCAAAGGCAAACCAATTCACTCTATATCCCAATTATACCAGGACCAAAAAAATACAACAAAAAAATTAAAACCAATATGTATGCCCTGTAATCAAACACTTACTGAACTTACAAAAGTTATTGTGCAAGACTATCACAAACATCCTCTAAGCTAGCAAATGTTTATAATCATAGGTACTGTACAAAAGGTGCTTAATGCTCAAATAATAGCAATAGCAATAACACACATATACTGATAAATCCCCTCAAAATTAGTCCAATGTGGTGTACAAAAACAAACTGAAGTAAAATACAGCAAATTACTACTACTACTACTATTTAGCATTTCTATAGCGCTACAAGGCGTACGCAGCGCTGCACAAACATAGAAGAAAGACAGTCCCTGCTCAAAGAGATTATAATCTAGTAGACAAAAAATCAAGTAATCAAATCAATTAATGTGTACAGGAAGGAGAAGAGGAGGGTAGGTGGAGGCGAGTGGTTACAAGTGGTTACGAGTCAAAAGCAATGAAAAAGAGGTGTGCTTTCAGTCTAGATTTAAAGGTGGCCAAGGATGGGGCAAGACGTAGGGGCTCAGGAAGTTTATTCCAGGCTTAAGGTGCAGCGGGACAGAAGGCGCGAAGTCTGGAGTTGGCAGTAGTGGAGAAGGGAACAGATAAGAAGGATTTATCCATGGAGCGGAGTGCACAGGAAGGGGTGTAGGGAAGGACGAGTGTGGAGAGATACTGGGGAGCAGCAGAGTGAGTACATTTATAGGTTAGTAGAAGAAGTTTGAACAGGATGCGAAAACGGATAGGGAGCCAGTGAAGCGACTTGAGGAGAGGGGTAGTATGAGTAAAGCGCCCTGGCGGAAGACGAGACGGGCAGCAGAGTTTTGAACCGATTGGAGAGGGGAGAGGTGACTAAGTGGGAGGCCAGCAAGAAGCAGATTGCAGTAGTCTAAACGAGAGGTGACAAGCGTGTGGACGAGGGTTTTGGTAGAGTGCTCGGAAAGAAGGCGGATTTTACGGATGTTGTAAAGAAAGAAACGACAGGTCTTGGCGATCTGCTGGACGTGAGCAGAGAAGGAGAGAGAAGAGTCAAAGATGACCCCAAGGTTTCGAGCTGAGGAGACAGGGAGAATGAGAGAGCCATCAACAGAAATAGAAAACGGGGGGAGTGGGGAGGTGGGTTTTGGGGGAAAAATGAGAAGCTCGGTTTTGGTCATGTTTAATTTCAGGTGGCGTTGAGACATCCAGACAGCAATGTCAGACAAGCAAGCTGAAACTTTGGTTTGGATGCTAGCTACAAATTAACTAAAAATAAAAAAAAAAGTCTTAAGCTTTAAAAAAACAAGATAAATAATTATACTCCTATTGAATCAAAGTAGGCAGAGAATTCCAAACAGAAATTGCACAAATAGCAAATGCGATATTAAAGATTTCCCTAAAATTAGGAGAAGGAATTTTCAGTATTATTGATAACTGAGAGGAATGTTTTAAAGAGGGAATCCTTATTAAATAATATTTCTAAATCTCTTACTTCCTTGTCAGCCCTCTAGACTGGTCCAGATGCTGACACTTGGGTTATGCTTGCTGTTCTGTTCTTACAAAATATTACTAATACTAGGCGTATTCAGTTTGAGCCAGAGTATAGAAGATTCAGAACTCCTGAACCAAAATCTTTTTTAATTAAAGAAGGAAAAATAACTTTTAAGATGTGTTGGACAAGAGTTTTTGCCTTGCAAACTAGGAGTCTTTCTCAACCTGCTCTCTCTCTCTCTCTCTCTCTCTCTCTGCAAAAGAGGCTGGGAGATTATCAGCAAAATGTTGAGTGGTAATGCTGTTTATAATTTTCACACAGGTGAAATTTTGAGAGAGTCACAGTAGTTTGAAGGGATCATACAGCAAAATACAGCTTAACCATTTTCAGTTTATAGAAGAAACATGCTGCAGAGTAACTCTTACAGACCCGATAGAGAAAAAAGGGGGGGGGGGGGGGGGGGGCAACTTGCCCAGAGAACAAGGCAAGCCAATAGAAAGAGTCTCATAAGACACAGGGAAATGGACATGTGCTCTGAAAGAGCCTATTACAGGGAACTATAGAATCACAGAGATTTGTAGTCTATTTTATAATCCTGTTATCTGCCTCCATGCAAATGGGGGCAGAACACTCACCAACTGATGGAGACTACGAACATTTAACTGTGAGAATTGTATAATAGCACTGTGCATTCTGTGGCCAACCAGTATGTTCTCAGTCACCAGCAGATGGTGGATGAGTAGCCTGTGTAGTCTGGGAGGGGGGGGGGGGGTGGGGGGGGGGGGAATGCCCCTGGGGGTTCCTAGGTCTCTTTTCTGGTCAGCTATTCTGTTAAAAAAGCAAACCGCTCTAATCTCTGTCTTTGGGAGGCTTGCTTGCTCCAGCAGTGTATGGTGGTCCTCCATTTTCTCCTTCGACTTAGGCAAGTGCTTGGAAGAGTGCTAGTGATGCTTGGGACCCTGTGAGGGGGGTGGGGTGGAAGCAGCATCCGCATTATGAGTTCACAGCACCTACAACGGTGTTAGGCTTGTAGATGCCGAGGGTCAGAGGTCGCCAAAGACTTTCCCATGAACCAGGATCTCCAGAATGGGATTCCCCGGACACCCCATGTAATGTGGCCCATGCGATGACCAAGCTTTATCCCATTCATCCAGAGGACAAAGATTCCTTGAAGCCTCCTACTGTGGATGCTTTGGTCACAGTGGTCACCAAAAAGACTACTATTCTGGTCCCCTAGGATTGTAAGGTGGAGACTGTTGAAATGCAGTTTTGATCTTTCAGCACTGGCTATGTTGGTGGCTATATGTGGGGGTTTGGTGGTGCAAGGGTGTTTCTGATGGTCAGAGAAGGTGTTAGATGAGCCTTCTGTGGATTAAGGCTTGGTGGACCAGGAGATGGCGAAGATAAAAGATGTATTTTTCGTTCTTGGCTGATGCTCTTTATGATTTGTTGAGTGTTTTGGTGAAGAATAGAGCCCTAATGATAGATGCTCGGAGGGCTTTCTGGCTTCAAGGATGGGTGGCAGATGTTCTGTTCCTTGCCTTTATGTGGATTCATACTTTTTTGAGGAAAAGCTGGAAAAATTGGTGAAAGGCTTAGGCAAAGCTAAGGTTCCAGTTAGAACAAAGGTGGATTCATAGGCTGCGAACCATCAGACCATGAAGTTTAAATACCATGTTTGAATGGCAGTTGTTTTTGCTATAATTTTACTTCTGGTTGAAAAGTTGGCGTCTAGTATGCTAGCAGGCGCCATTTATTTTAAATACTTTGGCGTGATAACTTCTTTCACTGTATTTTCAGGTAAAAACTCAGTAGATTTCCTGATGGTAGTGTTCTCTTTGGACTAGTTCAAATTTGAAAGATTAACTACGTTAAATTTCTTTTCAGTTTGGATCTGATTTAAAACGCTGAAAATGTGTGTATGTTAGCTCCTGTTTCTCAGCAGTAGATTGCTGCGATATAGGCTCCAGATGAAGCTACACTAGGCAAGATATAATCAGCCAGTGAAAGATAAGTTTTTGACTTATCTCTTTGAAATATTAAGAAGAGATTCTAATAAGTTCAAATGTAGTGAATAGATTTTAAATGTTATAACAGTTTGCAATAAAAGAAGTTAAAAATAAAAATAAGGTGAAGGTGATAAGAAATTTTGGAGGGTTTTTATGACCATTGATGGTGGTATGACTTTGAGGTTCTTCCATGCATTTCTATTGGAAGTATGAGAGCCACTGAGGTCTTTTCCCTCCATTGAACCATGCTTAAGAAAATTTTGTTATTTGGTTATCTTTTTCATAATTAGGGTTCTAATTAGGGATTTGCTGAAGGATAAGCCCAAAAAGTTGGGGCAAGGCTCGTTGGCTCTGACTAGGCTTTGAGATGCTCAGTGCTATCAGCTGGATAGGTCTAGCAGTAGTCAACACAGTCATTTATTTTAGAGGACGCAGTCCTTTTGGGGCGGCTGCCATGGGGATTTGACTCTACTTTCCTTAATCCTGGCCAGTCTTGTAATTCCTAATGAAGGTGTTGGGAGCCTTCCTCTAGTGCCTTGGGAGTGAGGTGGGCCCGGATCACCATGAACAGGTGGATTCTCAAAGTGATATGCCTGATCTGTTTTTGGAATTCCCTTGTCGATCCCATTGGAAGGTAAGGGCTATCAGAAACACATTGCAGAGGCTGCTGTCTCTGTAGGCTGTTGTTCCAGTGCCTTACCAGGAGTGCGGGGTTGTTGTTTATTTTATGGTGGCGAAGAAGGAAGGCTCTTTTTATCCTATTCTAGATCTAAGGTGAGCAGGTCTTTGAAGGTGCCTTGGTTTCACATGGAGACTCTATGGTCAGTCATAGTAGCAATTAAACGCAGGGAGTCTCTCGAAGGCATACCTGCATTCCATCAGCATTTTGCTATTTTAGGGCAGCACATTCAATTTTGCGCCCTTCCCTTCGGTTTGGCCATGACTCCTCACATCTTCTCCAAGGTAATGGTAGCAGTTGCAGCGATGCTGCGGACGGAAAGCATACTTGTTCATCCATGTCTCAGTGACTAGTTGATTCGAGCCTAGTCCTTCCAGGAGAACACTCAAGCCACAGCCTGAGTGGTGGAGTTGGAACTTTTGGGTTGATAGTCAACCTGGCCAGGAGTCACCTGGTTCTGATCCAAAGCCTTGAGTATGTAGAAGTCCATTGTATTGAAGATCCTGACGAGGGTGCTGCCTCTTTTATTAATCCTAGGATGGCTAGTACTAAGAAGCCTTCTCGGGCTTTCCCCGTGCATGCTTCCATCCAAGAGCTTATTTTAGATCAATAGGTCTGACCCTGATGGTCCCTTGAAGGTGGCCAGGGCTATGTGTCACCTTTACCCTCTGAGTGAAAGTCAGTTGGCCCTCTTTGGGATGCCTAAAGTGGATGCGTTAGTCATGGCTGTGACTAAAAAGACTACTCTCCCGGTGGAGGGAGGTTCGCTTTGAAAGATATGCAGGACCAGCGGCTGGAATCCGTGCTGAAGCGGTCCTTTGAAATCTCGGGCATTTCCTTACGGGCGGTTATTTGCAGTTCCTATGCAGCCCGGGCCTGCCTTTCCTGGTTGCAGCAGGCGGTTGAGCAGCCCGCCGATGGAGCGGGTTCCCTCGCTGAGGTCAGCCCGCGTATGGAGTTTGCCCTGTCTTTTTTGGCTGATGCCCTTTATGATCTGGTCAGAGCTTCGGCTAAGGAGATGTCGGTGGCGGTTGCTGCCCGCCGCCTTCTTTGGCTCCGGCATTGGGCGGCTGACATGGCCTCTAAACAAAGGCTGGTGAGGTTACCCTTTCGGGGCCTTCTTTTATTTGGGGAGGATTTGGAGAAGATTGTTAAGGACCTAGGGGACTCTCAGTCCCAACAGTTGCCTGAGGATAGGCCGAGGCCTTCTCCCAAAAGTCCTTCTTTTCCCTCCTCTTCCAGGCCACGTTTTCGCGAAGCTCGCAGGTATTGCCCAGGGCGCTCTGCGGGGTTTGGTCAACATACCCGTTTCCAGCAGAGGAACTCCTTTCCTTCAGACAAACGCTCTGCGGTGTCCGGGCAACGCCCAGGAGTTCAGGGGTGTCCTCCACAATGATGGGGCACCGGTCCACTTGTCGGTTCCCGCAGTAGGGGGTCGTCTCCCTCTTTCTCGAGGAGTGGACCAAGATTACTTTGGATCAGTGGGTCCTGGACCTCATCAGAGAAGTTTACCGACTAGAATTCGCTGCCCCGATGGGAGACGCGTTTTTGGAGTCCCGATGTGGCACTGCTGTCAAGCAGGTGGCGGTAAACGAGACCTTGCAGGTGTTGCTGAAGCTCGGAGCGGTGGTTCCGGTTCTTCCCGCAGAACGCGGCTGCGGTTACTACTCCATCTATTTTGTGGTGCCTCGACCTATCCTCGACTTGCGCAGAGTCAACGAGGCCTTAGGAGTGCGAAACTTCTGCATGGAAACCCTGCGCTCCGTCATTGCGGCGGTACAGCCAGGAGAGTTTCTCACATCTCTGGACCTCAAGGAGGCATATTTGCATATTCCCATCTGGCCGCCGCATCAGCGGTTTCTCTGGTTTGCGGTATTGAGCCAACATTTCCAGTTTCGCACCTTGCCTTTCGGCCTGGCGACAGCCCCTCGGACTTTTTCCAAGGTGATGGTAGTGGTGGCTGCCTTTCTCAGGCGAGAGGGTATCAGAGTTCACCCTTATCTCGACAACTGGCTCATCAGAGCGGATTCGGCAGGCGAAAGCTGACTTGCCACAGCCAGGGTTGTTTCAGTTCTTCAGACTCTGGGCTGGGTAGTCAGTATGGCCAAAAGTCACCTGCTTTGCTCCGTGGATCTTGTCGGGTGATTGTGACCTGGATTGGCCACTGTTGGAGACAGGGTGCTGGGCTAGATGGACCTTTGGTCTGTCCCATTGTGGCGATGCTTATGTCTTATGTCTTCCTAATAATACCTAACTTCCTTAGCTTCAGCAGCAGATGAATCCAGGAACTGGTGGGTTGTATCCGTCTACCAGCAGGTGGAGATAGAGAACACTCAAAGAAGGCAGTGACCTAGAGATCCCAGGTCCTTCCCTCTTTAGTATATCTCTTTCTCCAGCAGGTGTTAGATGGATCTTACCAGCTCCTGGATTCTGTGGGGAAATTGTAGGCTCCTGGTCTGTCCAGTTGAGCTTGGGGTTGTGTGGCTTCAGGTGCACACTTTGAAGGCATACCTATTTGCAAGTCTCTGCCTTACCCAGAAATTCTATTTTTCTCTGCTTTCTTTCTGCCTTTCTGTGCTGTGCTTGCTGTTTGCCTGGACCTTCCTCACAGCAAAAACAAACAAAAAACAAAAAAATGACACCATTCTGGAAGTACTGATTCAGCCCGACCATGCTGTTCCTCCAGTGGAGCCTTTATGCAGTCTGCCGACCAGTGTCTCAGAAGGGGTTTTGTTGCCTAGAGAGCATCGAAGGGCTCCAACTGCCACTGTTGGGGAACAGGGGACTGTATTTTCCCCTGAATTTATTTTATTAATGCATCAAGCCTTTTTACTTAGGTAGGCCTCTCCAGGCAAAATTCCTCTACAGTCTGCAGTTACAGCTGCTCAGGATTTTTCGGTGCTTGATGAGGATGAAGGAGACATGTCTCCGCTTGAGGGGGACACCCCCCCATTGAAGCGTATGAGGGCCCACTCTATTTCGGCAACAGACTCGCTGAGAGCGTGTTCTGCGCGGTCCCTGGCAGGGGCGGCGGAAGGTTCCTCCAGACCTGGGGTGGAGGAACTAGAAGAGGGAGAGATTATGCTGGAGAAACAGGATGATCAATCCGCAGTCCGGATTTTTCATAGGGAAGAGCTTCCCTCTCTTATTTCTGATGCCTTGCAGGCTCTTAATATTGAAGACCCAGAGGCAGTAGCGGCCGCTTCTGTTAATGTTAAGATGGCCAGCACTAGAAAGCCCTCTCGGGCGTTCCCAGTGCATGAGGTTATTAATCTCATTACAGCTCAATGGACGGAGCCGGATGGGGCCCTGAAAGTTTCTCGCATTATGTCTCGTCTTTATCCTGTGGGAGAGCCTCATGTTTCGCTATTTGCCTTTCCTAAGGTAGATGCACTTGTGGCGGCGGTCACTAAAAAGACCACTCTTCCTGTGGAAGGAGGGGTGGCTGCTATTTGCAGTTCGTATGCGGCCAGAGCACAACTGGCCTGGCTTCAGCGGGCAGTCCAGTCCAGCTTGGAATCCGCGGACGCTCTGGCAGAGGTGGCGCCTTGCATGGAGTCAGGGCTGGCGTTTTTGGCCGATGTCCTGTATGATTTGGTGAGAGCCTCCGCGAAACAGATGTCGTTGACGGTGATGGCAAGACGTTTGTTGTGGCTTTGACATTGGACAGCTCATATGGCTTCTATCAGCGCCTTACCAAGTTACCCTTTCGGGGAAAGCTTTTATTTGGTGAAGATTTGGGGAAGATAGTGCAGGATTTGGGGGATTCCAAATCCCAGCGGCTGCCTGATGATTGGTCACGAGTGACTTTCAAGAGTTCGGCTTCGAAGCCTCGGTTTCGTGACACCCGGCGTTACCATCCTGGACGGTCTTCCGGCTCATTTCAGCGCTCCAAATTTCAACAGCGGTCTTCCTTTCGTTCAGACAAAAGATCCACATTGGCTGCCCAGAAGCAGGGAGGCCCTGGGCGGGCCACTCAATGATGGTGTACTGGTCCGCTCTTCAGTTCCAAGCATAGGGGGACGTTTGTCCCTCTTTTTCGAAGAGTGGGCCAAAATTACCATGGACCAATGGGTGCTCGACATGGTCAAAACAAGGTACAAGTTGGAGTTCTCCACTCTCATTGGGGACACCTTTTTGGAATCCCGTTGCGCCACATCCATCAAACGGAAGGCAGTGTGTGAAACTTTGACATCTTTGCTGCAATTGGGAGCGGTAGGGCCGGTGCCTCACAACGAACTCGGCACAGGCCGCTACTCCATTTATTTTGTGGTGCCTCGGAAAGGAGGCTCTTTCAGACCGGTTCTCGACTTGCGCAAAGGAAACGAATGCTTGAGAGTGAGGCATTTCCGCATGGAAACTCTGTGTTCGGTTATTGTGGCGGTTCACCCGGGGGAGTTCCTAACTTCTCTGGATCTCAAGGAGGCTTATTTGCATATTTCAATCTGGCCTCCTCTTCATCGCTTCCTACACTTCGCGATTTTGGGACAGCACTTTCCGTTTCAGGCTCTGCCGTTTGGTCTGGTCACCGCTCAGCGAACCTTTTCAAAGGTGATGGTAGTTGTGGTGGCGTTTCAGAGTGCATCCGTACTTGAACGATTGGCTGATCTGGGCAGATTCCGAGCTGGAGAGTCGGCTGGCTACAGCTCGAGTTATCGAGGTGCTGCAGGCCCTAGGTTGGATCGTTAATTTCTCCAAGTGTTGACTAATGCCCTCTCAGTCACTCGACTATTTGGGAGTTTCTTTCAACACAGCGCTAGGTTGCGTTTTTCTTCCCGACGACAGGCGGTGCAAGTTGCACTCTCTCATTCTGTGTTTGCTTGAGATTCTGTGTCCCCGTTCTTGGGATTATGTTCAGGTGCTTGGCTTGATGGCGGCAACTCTGGAAGTGGTTCCTTGGGCGAGATGTCACATGAGACCTCTGCAGCAGGCTCTGCTCAATTGGTGGTCTCTGATGTCTCAAGAATATCAGCGACGTCTTCCTTGGAGGCCACAGGCCAGGAGCAGTATGGAATGGTTGCTCTCCATAGCGAATCTACGGGGGGGGGATGCCGCCTGCCACGCTGCAATGGCTGCTGGTGACCATCGATGCCAGTCTTTCGGAATGGGGGGCTCACTGTCTACATCTCTATGCTCAGGGCTGGTGGTCACGGCTGGAGGCAGGCTGGCCATCAACCGTTTGGAGTTGAGAGCCATTCGACAGGCTTTTTTAGCCTTTCACGCAATTCTGGAAGGGTGTGCAGTGCGAGTGCTATCGGACAATACGACAGCGGTGGCTTATATCAACCGTTAAGGTGGTACTCAAAACTGACGGCCGCAGAGGCAGCAGCGATTCTGGCATGGGCGGAACGACATCTTCTGCTGTCGGCAGCGCACATTGTCGGGACCAGCAATGTACAGGCCGACTTTCTCAGTCAACACTGCCTCGACCCGGCAGAATGGGAACTAGTGAGGAGGTGTTTCAGCAGATTTGTCTCAAGTGGGGCACGCCTCAGATCGACCTCATGGCGTCCAGCAAGAATGCCAAGGTGGAGCGGTTCTTCAGCAGAAGGAGGGAGTCCGATGCTGCGGGGTTGGATGCTCTGGCGCAGCAGTGGCCGGTGTCCCTGCTTCTCTTTGTGTTTCCACCGTAGCCCTTGATAGGGCGGGTTCTTCATCGAATTCGACTCCACCCGGATCGGTTGATTTTGATCGCACCGGATTGGCCTCGCTGGCCGTGGTATGCAGATCTAATTCAGATGCTCATAGGACCTCCCTTCCATCTTCTGCGGCTCCCGAACCTTCTACATCTAGGACCGGTTCTTATGGAAGATCCCTGCCACTTTGGTCAAGGCCTGGCTCTTGAAAGGGCAAAATTGAGGAGGAAAGGATATTTAGACGAAGTCATTGCTACTTTGCTGCGCGCTCGTAAACAATCTACGACTATGGCCTATACCCGGGTGTGGCGGACTTTTGAAGCGTGGTGTGAGGCTCATGCTTGGTCGGCTTTTCGGGCGTCCGTGTCCCAAATACTAGCCTTTTTGCAGAAATGGTCTTGCTTATAATTCCTTCAGGTGCAAGTGGCAGCGCTAGCATGTTTTCAGGGCCGGGTGGCTGGTTCTTCGCTGGCAGCTCATCTGGATGTAGGACGTTTTTTGCGGGGAGCTTTGCACCTTTGTCCTCCGTTGCGTGCTCAGTGTCCTTCCTGGAATTTGGGACTTGTGTTGCGGGCTTTGCAGAAGGCGCCGTTTGAGCCCCTTAGGCACGCCTCTCAAAAGGATCTTACGTTGAAGACGGTGTTTTTGGTAGCCATGATGGCGCGTAGAGTGTCTGAGTTGCAAGCTCTCTCATGTCGGGATCTTTTTTTGCAGTTCTTTGAGTCTGAGGTTACCCTCCGAAGGTTCCCTTCTTTTCTGCCTAAGGTGGTTTCTGCGTTTCACCTCAACCAGCCTTTATTTCTTCTGTGCTTTCGGAGGGAAGATTGTCCGGAATCCTTCCGGCAACTGCGTTATTTAGATGTGAAGGGGCATTGTTGCAGTACTTGCAGATGTCGAACGAATTTCGCTGTTTAGATTACCTTTTTTTTCTTTTGGCGGGTCCGCGGAGAGGTTTTCCGGCGTCCAAGGCCACCATTGCTCATTGGCTTAAGGAAGCTATTATATCTGCTTATATTCTGGCTGGGAAGTCTCCTCCGGAGGTCTTGAAGGTGCATTCTACGCGGGCGCAGGCCTCTTTTTGGGCAGAAACTTCCATGTTTTCTGTGCTAGAAATCTGCCGGGCCGCTACTTGGGCTTCTCACCTCTCGTTTTTGAAACATTATAGGATTGATGTGGCAGCCTGTAGCGATGCTAGTTCTGAAGCGGTGGTCCTCTCTCGAGGAGCTGCGGCTACCCACCCAGTTTAGTGAGGGCTTGGGTACATCCCACCAGTTCCTGGATTCATCTGCTGCTGAAGCTAAGGAAGGAAAAATTAGGGCTTACCTGATAATTTTCTTTCCTTTAGTCGCAGCAGATGGATCCTGGGTCCCTCCCTGGTTTCTTGCTGTATATATATAGTTCTAGAGTTCTAAGAGAAGAGTTTCTTGTTTCTTGGGTTGGTGAATGTTTTTTGTTGTGAGTAATGTTTGGTTGCTCTAAGCTTTTCTCTGCTTTGGAATGTGTGATATACTAAAGAGGGAAGGACCTGGGATCTGTAGGTCACTGCCTTCTTTGAGTGTTCTCTATCTCCACCTGCTGGTAGATGGATACAACCCACCAGTTCCTGGATTCATCTGCTGCGACTAAAGGAAAGAAAATTATCAGGTAAGCCCTAATTTTTCCATTCTATTTGCTTTTTTAGCTGCTGCCGCTGCGCACTGAGCAGAGGGTTTCAATGTATCATCAACGACGATGCCTAGATCCCTTTCCTTGTCGGTGACTCCTAATGTGGAACCTTGCATTGCATAGCTATAATTTGGGTTCCTCTTTCCCACATGCATCACCTTGCACTTGCTCACATTAAACGTCATCTGCCATTTAGATGCCCAGTCTCGCAAGGTCCTCTTGTAATTTTTCACAATCCTCTTTTGATTTGATAACTGAATAACTTTGTTTTGTCAGCAAATTTAATTTCCCCACTAGTTACTCCCATCGCTAGATCATTTATAAAGGGTTTGAAGCATCACTGCTTCAAACCATCTCTTTGATGAGCAGTGGGCAAGACAATAGGTTTAAAGACTATAGACATCTTTGAAGAGGAAAATCGTTAAATCTGTTTTAAACAAGCCGTTGAGCCCAAGAAAGCGGTCGGAGCCCCGCCGGGTCCAGCCAAGCCCCCGCCCAGGAAAGCTGCCCTGGGGGATGGTGGCAGAGGAAAGCGCCCAGGTCACAGCAGCAGCAGCGGCGGCGGCAGCTGCTCATCGGACCTGTCGGAGTGTGCCTCGGAGCTGCTGTTGGACGATCCCCGCCCGGTGCTCACCGGTCACCCCTAGCTCTGTTCCTGCCTCCTCTATCAATGTCGGAAGAGATTTGTGACGTGCGTGGCACGTCGGTCACTCTTCATTTATGTAGTAGGATCTTACAAAAAAGCGTTCTAGGTGAAGGGTAGCCAAAACGCCATTTCAGAGGGCGGTACCACATACTCTAAAAATTTTAGTACAGGAAGTTGTAACAGACCTTGTGGAAGGAAGGCACAATGAGGCAATTATTTTGTGAGGATCTTAGTGGTCTAACTGGTGAGTATGGTATTAGTAACTGTGAGAGATATAAGGGGATACCAGGATAGTGCATTTTATGTACTAGGGACAAAATCTTGAACAAAATCCTACAAGAGACAGGTAACCAGTGTTTGGTGCAAAGAATGGGACTGACATGATCAAATTTCCTTGAGCCCATGATTAGTTTAACAGCCATATTTTGAACTGACTGGAGGTGTCAGATATTCTGAACTCTGGCACCTTGAAGTGAAGAATTGCGTTAGTCCAGGTGGACTATGATAAATGAGTTAGAATTCGGATATCGAATGTGTTTGAGTTTGAAAAACAGGTTTTTATAGTATTAGTAATATGGGGCTGGAGGCTCATGGTTTCATCAAGAATTTTAACTGAAGAGGAGAAGGTGATAGGTGTTCCTGTCAATGTGACAGGGAAGGTGAGGGAGAGAGGGGCCTTATGTCCAATAATAAAACCCCATGACTTAAAAAATGTTCCAGGGGTGATCCGGGAAATTATAGACCGGTGAGTTTGACGTCGGTGCCAGGGAAAATGGTAGAGGCTAGTATCAAAAACAAAATTACAGAGCACATCCGAGGACATGGATTACTGAGACCAAGTCAGCACGGCTTTTGTGTGGGGAAATCTTGCCTGACCAATTTACTTCAATTCTTTGAAGGAGTAAACAAACGTGGACAAAGGGGAGCCGGTTGATATCGTGTATCTGGATTTTCAAAAGGCGTTTGACAAGGTACCTCATGAAAGGCTACAGAGGAAATTGGAGGGTCATGGGATAGGAAGAAATGTCCATTGTGGATTAAAAACTGGTTGAAGGATAGGAAACAGAGAGTGGGGTTAAATGGGACGACTTTCCTATGAAGAGAGGCTGAGAAGGCTAGGGCTTTTCAGCTTGGAGAAGAGACGGCTGAGGGGAGATATGATAGAAGTGTATAAATAATGAGTGGAATGGATCGGGTGGATGTGAAGCGACTGTTCACGCTATCCAAAAATACTAGGACTAGAGGGCATGAGTTGAAGCTACAGTGTGGTAAATTTAAAACGAATCGGAGAAAATTTTTCTTCACCCAACGTGTAATTAGACTCTGGAATTCATTGCCGGAGAACGTGGTACGGGCGGTTAGCTTGACGGAGTTTAAAAAGGGGTTAGATAGATTCCTAAAGGACAAGTCCATAGACCGCTATTAAATGGACTTGGAAAAATTCCGCATTTTTAGGTATAACTTGTCTGGAATGTTTTTACGTTTGGGGAGCGTGCCAGGTGCCCTTGACCTGGATTGGCCACTGTCGGTGACAGGATGCTGGGCTAGATGGACCTTTGGTCTTTCCCAGTATGGCACTACTTATGTACTTATGGGCAGTATTCACAATGGAGAAGGGTAGTTAGTGGGGTTCCTCAGGGGTCTGTGCTAGGACCGCTGCTTTTTAATATATTTATAAATGATTTAGAGATGGGAGTAACTAGCGAGGTAATAAAATTTGCTGATGACACAAAGTTATTCAAAGTCGTTAACTCGTGACAGGATTGTGAAAAATTACAGAAGGACCTTACGAGACTGGGAGACTGGGCGGCTAAATGGCAGATGACGTTTAATGTGAGCAAGTGCAAGGTGATGCATGTGGGAAAAAAGAACCCGAATTATAGCTACGTCATGCAAGGTTCCACGTTAGGAGTTACGGACCAAGAAAGGGATCTGGGTGTCGTCGATAATACACAGAAGCCTTCTGCTCAGTGTGCTGCTGCGGCTAGGAAAGCGAATAGAATGTTGGGTATTATTAGGAAAGGTATGGAAAACAGGTGTGAGGATGTTATAATGCCGTATCGCTCCATGGTGCGACCGCACCTTGAGTATTATGTTCAATTCTGGTCGCCGCATCTCAAGAAAGATATAGTGGAATTGGAAAAGGTGCCGCGAAGGGCGACTAAAATGATAGCGGGGATGGGACGACTTCCCTATGAAGAAAGACTAAGGAGGCTAGGGCTTTTCGGCTTGGAGAAGAGACGGCTGAGGGGAGACATGATAGAGGTATATAAAATAATGAGTGGAGTGGAACAGGTGGATGTGAAGCGTCTGTTCATGCTTTCCAAAAATACTAGGACTAGGGGGCATGCGATGAAACTACAGTGTAGTAAATTTAAAACAAATCAGAGAAAATTTTTCTTCACCCAACGCATAATTAAACTCTGGAATTCGTTGCCAGTGAATGTGGTGAAGGCGGTTAGATTGGCAGAGTTTAAAAAGGGGTTAGACTGTTTCTTAAAGGACAAGTCCATAAACTGCTACTAAATGGACTTGGGAAAAATCCACAATTCCAGGAATAACATGTATAGAATGTTTGTATGTTTGGGAAGCTCGCCAGGTGCCCTTGGCCTGGATTGGCCGCTGTCATGGACAGGATGCTGGGCTCGATGGACCCTTGGTCTTTTCCCAGTGTGGCATTACTTATGTACTTAACCAGGTTCAGTCTGAACTTGTGTTAGAAGCCAAGGTGGTGACTGTAGATGGGAACCTAGTGGGTAATCAGGACCCTCTAAGGTAGCTCCCCCATGTTTTATACTGAAGCATGACTTGTTATGCAGGGTGGCCAAGGGACCCTTGGAAGGGGAGAAGGTGGAGCAGCTATTAGTACCTCAACCCAATTGTAGTCAGTTCTGCAGCTGGCCCATAGCCATCTGTTAGAAAAACCCCGGGAGTAAGTAATGGCCCAGTTCTTATGCTCAGACTTGTACAAACAGATACAGCTTTATTGCCGGTCCTGCCTAACCTGCTGGTTGAACAATCCTACAGGGATGCCAGCTGCCCCTCTTGCATCCATGCCCATTATCAAAACCTCATTTGAAAGAATTGCCTTTGACTTTGTGGACCGCCAGAGCAAACTACCCAAAGCAACGTAATGGGGTAGGTGGTTAGCTTGGCAGAGTTTAAAAGGGGGTTAGACGGTTTCCTAAAGGACAAGTCCATAAACCGCTACTAAATGGACTTGGGAAAAATCCACAATTCCGGGAATAACATGTGTAGAATGTTTGTACGTTTGGGAAGCTTGCCAGGTGCCCTTGGCCTGGATTGGCCGCTGTCATGGACAGGATGCTGGGCACGATGGACCCTTGTTCTTTTCCCAGTGTGGCATTACTTATGTACTTATGTACTTATTTTAGACAATGCAGTTTGCCACCCGGAAGCCATTGTGTTATGTAACATGAAGGTCACTACAGTAGCCAGTGCTCTGTGGGAAGTCTTCTATCACATGAGAATTCCAATGGAAATCCTCATTGACCAGGGACAACCTTCATGTTGTGAATCATGAAGCAAGTCTATGATTTACTGAAGACTTCTGTTTATCATTTGCAAACCGATGGTCTTGTTGAGCATTTTATCAAAACTCAAAAACATTTTGAAAATGTTTGTGGATGAAGATGAGAAAAACTGGGACATCCCACTCCCCTATGTGCCATTTGCCATCCTAGAGATGCCTCAGAGTTCAATCAGAATCGCTCCTTTTGAGTTACTTTATGGGAGAAGACCCAGAGGGATTCTGGATGTTGTCCAAGAAACTTGGGAAGAGGAGCCTAGTCCTGGGAAAACTTGTGGAGTATGTGCTCTGAATGATCATCTAAGGAAAGCAGGGGAAGCAGTGAAATTTTGCTTAGAAAGGGCCCATATGAGTCAAGTTCAAGCCTACAATTGGACAGCTGTCCAAAGAGACTTTCAGCTCGGGGAACAGGATTTTAATACTTCTGTCCTCCTCTGTAATTAAGCTGTTGTGTAAGTGGCAAGGCCAGTATGAAATAATTGAAAAAGGTGGGGCTTGTTAACTCTTAAGTGGCCAAATTGGACAAGTGAACTAAGGCAAAAATCTTCCATGTAAACATGCTAAAAAAAAAAGTGGTTGCTGATGACCACGGCATTGGTCCAGGAAGATGACTTTGGGCCAGAGGTCCCCTCCCAGCCTGAGCTTCTGCAAGTCTTGTTCGAGGACCAGCTCTTGGCCTCCCAGAAGGCGGACCTGGAATCCTTGTGCATCTCCTCCTCTGTCTTCCCTCCCCTCTATCCATGTACAGCATTTCACCTCTCCCCCTCTCCTCCTTCCATGTTCATCTCACTTCCTCTCTCTTTCCTCATCTCCATCCATGTCCAGCATTTCAACTCTCTCCCCTCCCCTCCATCCATGTGCATCTCCTTCTTTTCTTCTCTCTCCTCCATTCATGTCAATCATTTCTCCTGCCCTCCTCTCCATCCATCCATGTCCAGCAACTCTCCTCTCTCCCCTCTCCTCCCATCTATGTCCAGCTATTCTCCTTTGCCCCTATCCTCTCCCATCCATGTCCAGCTATTCTCCTTTGCCCCTATCCTTCCCTCCCATCCATGTCCAGCGATTCTCCTTTGCCCCTATCCTTCCCTCCCATCCATGTCCAGCGATTCTCCTTTGCCCCTATCCTTTCCTCCCATCCATGTCCAGCGATTCTCCTCTCTCCCCTGCCCTCCTCTCCCATCCATGTTCAGCGATTCTCCTCTCTCCCCTGCCCTCCCCTCCCATCCGTGTCCAGCGATTCTCCTCTCTCCCCTGCCCTCCCCTCCCATCCGTGTCCAGCGATTCTCCTCTGCCTTTTCCTCCCATCCATGTCCAGCGATTCTCCTTTGCCTCTATTCTTCCCTCCCATTCATGTCCAGCGATTCTCCTCTCTCCCCTGCCGTCTCCTCCCATCCATGTCCAGCGATTTCTCCTCTGCCCTCCCCTCCATATCCAGCAGTTCCCTTGGTTATTTTTTTTATCGAGGTGGGGAGTGGTCGTGTTTTCTTCTGCTCCTCACAGCCTGGTTCGGAAGAGCTTTTTTTGAGTGTCTTGGCGTTTTTGCTCTATAGTATGTTCATGTTCCTGTGTTTGGGCTCCCCCATTTTATTTTTCTTTAGCTGTTTTTCCATAATTTTAAGTTTCTTTTCTTCTCTAGGCTGCATTTAGGCCTTGACTTCGATTGGGTTCTCCCTTCAATTTTTCTGAGGTACTTTGCCCCTTTTTCGGTACCATTGAGTTGTTTGATTTGGCTATAGAAGTTTTTCCCTCCATGTCAACAAAAGTTTCCAGTGGCTTTAAGTGCTGTGCCCGGTGCAGTCGGACCATCTCTGGTAGAGACACCCATTCTTGTTGTCTTCAGTGTCTGGGACCTGATCATAGCCCTTCCAATTGTGGCCTGTGTCTTCGTATGAAGAAAAGGACCCAGTTGGCCAGAGATGCTCAGCAAGAAAAGATTTTTGAGCCTGGTCTGAATTTTCTGTATCGGCATTGGGTGCATCGGTACATATGGCTGCTATACTTGTTGATACTGGGAGTAATTGTGCATCGAGTGGGTCTCCCTTCCTCGGTGCCGACTGCTGTGCAGAGCCCCCAGTACCAATTGGCATCAGACCCAGCCCCGAGGCGACGGGAGTGTTTGACGTCGCCCTCATCATCACCGAGGAGGCTCAGTGATCGGCTTTGGGTGAAGGCCATGAAGCATCGGCATTGATCCCCCTCAACACATGGTGCTGGGAGCACCAGAGCACCGAAGGAGTCAGTACCCTAGAAGTGCCAGTGCTGGGAGGACCGCTCCCCCTCCATACAAGAGGTGTCGTTGCGTCGGTCTCCCTGCAGCCAGGACAAGCCTTCTGTCTTGACCCCAGAATTCTGCAGGCTGTCTCTGAGATGAAACCCCAGCCTTTCCCGGTGTTGGCCCTTGATGAGCACATCCATGCATTGCTCCCTGAGCTGCTGGCTGACTTGATTCAACAGAGTGCATCAGCATCGAGGGTGCTTGCACCTGCTATGCCTCTCGTTGCAGCCCTGCTTGGTCCTCAGCCTGCAGTGAGGCCTCTAATGCCGGAATAGCATGCAGCCCTGGCGTTGACTGCCACCCAAGCCTGGTACTCCCTTGATGTTGGTGTAGGAAAGTTCTTCAGAGTCGATGCGGGAGCCGACTCCTTGATGCCCCTCTCAGGGACATGGCTCCTCTAAGTCAAGGCAGGCTCGGTCTCAGCCCTCCCATGCGGAGTTGCTGACTGACTCTGATGATGAATGCTCATGGGAGTCAGATGAGGACCCACTGTACTTCTCGGAGGAGGAGTCCTATGGCATTACCATCTGATCCCTTCACAGGAAAGGAGAAAGTCCTCTCCAGAGAGCCTTTTCCTCTTTTGTTAAGGAAATAGGGCTGCCATTCTTTCCTTTGGAGGTGGCGGATGAGCCCAATGCCAAGATGCTCAAGGTCCTGGACTACAAGTCATCTCCTAGAGAGGCTGTGATGGTCCCGCTTCACGAGATCTTACAGGATGTTCTCATGCGGAATTGGGAGTTTCCTCTATCGTAATTCCCCCCAAAATTGACAGCATGTACTGGATTCAGAGTACCCCTGGGTTTGATAAGCCTCTTTTGCCTCATCATTCTCTCGTGGTTGAATCCACCCTCAAAAGGGCCAAGAGTTCTAGAGACTATGCTTCGGCGCCCCTGGGCAGGAAAGCTGAAACCTTGGACTCTTTTGCGTGTAAAATGTTTCAGACCTCTATGCTCATGTCCCGTATTCAATCTTACTGGTCTCTTTACTAGCGTGTACTTGTGGGACTCTGCACAAGCTGCTAGATTTGGCAGATGCTCTCCTTCCAGAGCAGGCCGAATCGCTTTGCCAGCTGGCCAAGCAACAAAAGGTGTGTTGTAAGTTCTTATCCAGGAGCACCTATGACACATTGGATGTGGCTTCCAGGATCTATGCCCAATGTATAGCGATGCGCAGACTCTCATGGCTGCGTGTCTCTGACTTGGAACCGGTGGTTCAGCAGAGATTGGCGGATGCCCCATGCCGGGGGGATAACCTTTGTAGAGAGAAGCTTGAGGAGGTCACTGACCAAATCAAGAAACATTCTCTCTCCCGCCGGACTCCTTCTACATCTGCCTCCTCTAGGAGGTTTTTTAGCAAGTCGAGGAGATGTGCCTATTACTCGCAGAGACGTAGGTATGCGACCTCCTCTCGCCCGCCACAACAGGCTGAGCTCCAGCGTGCTTGTTCAGATCAATAGCATGCACCTTCATAAATACATAAGTATTGCCATACTGGGAAAGACCAAATTCCATCGAGCCCAGCATTCTGTTTCCAACAGTGGCCAATCCAGGTCACAAATACCCGGCAAGATCCCCAAAATGTACAAAACATTTTATACTGCTTATCCCAGAAATAGTGGATTTTCCCTAAGTCCATTTAATAACGGTCTATGGACTTTTCCTTTAGGAAGCCGTCCAAACCTTTTTTAAACTCCGCTAAGCTAACTGCCTTTACCACATTCTCTGGCAACAAATTACAGAGTTTAATTACACGTTGAGTGAAGAAAACTTTTCTCCAATTCGTTTTAAATTTACTACATTGTAGGTTTATCGCATGCCCCCTAGTCCTAGTATTTTTGGAAAGCGTGAACAGATGCTTCACATCTACCCGTTCAATTCCACTCATTATTTTATAGACCTCTAGCGTATCTCCCCTCAGCCACCTTTTCTCCAAGCTGAAGAGCCCTAGCTGCTTTAGCCTTTCCTCATAGGGAAGTCGTCCCATCCCCTTTATCATTTTCGTCGCCCTTCTCTGCGCCTTTTCTAATTCCACTATATCGTTTTTGAGATGCGGCAACCAGAATTGAACACAATATTCGAGGTGCGGTCGCACCATGGAGCGATACAAAGGCATTATAACATCCTCATTTTTGTTTTCCATCCCTTTCCTAATAATACCTAACATTCTATTTGCTTTCTTAGCCGCAGCAGCACACTGAGCAGAAGGTTCCCAGCTGAAGCAAGGAATGAGCTTTTGACTGGCTTCAGCAGAGCACAGCTGCTGTAAAAGTGACCGTCCCGGACTTGCCGTTTGGGGGGAGGCTGAAGTTTTACCAAAAAAGGTGACCCCTTGTAACCTCCAACCGGTGGGTTCTTCATATAGTCCATCTCAGTTATGCCCTGCCTTGGCATCAAAAACCATCAACTGTCCACCGAGAGCTCATTACTTCAGCTCACAGCATGAGCAGGTACTTGCAGAGGACCTTTCAACCCTTCTGAATGCCTGTGCGGTCGAGCCCGTTCCACCAGGGGAGGAAGGATGGGGATTCTATTCCAGACACTTCCTTGTGCAAAAGATTTTTTTTTTTTTGGGGGGGGGGGGGGGGGGGGGAATGCATCCTTTCCTAGACCTAAGGGCCCCAAACAAATTCTTGGTCAAACAAAAGTTCAGGATGGTTTCCCTAGGTACCCTTTTCCTGATGATTCAGGAAAATGATTGGCTATGCTATTTGTTGCTGTAGCTGCTTTTTCTCCTCTTTCTCCTGCAGCTCCTCAGTACCTTTCCGCTCTCATCTCTCCCTACACTCCTCCCCGTGAACTCCGTTCGCTGGGTAAATGTCTCCTGTCGTCCCCCTTCTCCCCCACTGCTAACTCCCGGCTCCGTTCCTTCTATCTCGCTGCTCCCTATGCCTGGAATAGACTCCCTGAGCCAGTACGTCAGGCTCAGTCTCTGGCTATCTTCAAGTCTAGGCTTAAAGCCCACTTCTTTGCTACTGCTTTCGACTCCTAACCATGACTTTCTTACTCAACACCCTCACTTATCACCCCCTACCACTGCAATTTCCCCACCCCTAGCTGTCTGTTCGTCTGTCCAATTTAGATTGTAAGCTTTGTTGAGCAGGGACTGTCTTTTTCATGTTGATTTGTACAGTGCTGCATAAGTCTAGTAGCGCTGTAGAAATGTTTAATAGTAGTAGTAGTAGTAGTATGCTTTCTGGACTTGAAGGATGCTTATACACACAATCCCATACTTCTAGCTCACAGGAAGTATCTGCAATTTCAGCTGGGAATACAGCACTTTCAGTACCACGTGTTGCCTTGTGGCCTCACGTCGGCTCCCAGGGGTTTTACCAAATGTCTAGTGGTAGTCGCAGCATCGTTACGTAGACTAGGAGTCCATGTGTTCCCTTATCTGGTGAAGACCACGTCAAAGGCCGGTGTTCAGGATCCATTTGGAGAAGTATTCAGGTGCTTGAGAAAATTAGGGTTCATTTTAAACTACCCCAAGTCCTATCTGCACCTTGTCCAGCAATTGGAATTCATTAGAGCCCTGCTCAATACACAGAAAATTTGAGCCTTCCTTTCAGGACTGAGAGCGGACAGTGTAGCCGCACTGGCTTCTCAGGTTCGAACCTATCAGCAGGTTAGGGCTTGGAAGATGATGAGATTATTGAGCTACATGGCATCCACAGTTTATGTGACTTCCATGACACGTCTTCACATGAGAACTGCTCAATGGACGTATCTTCTAAGTCTATTGAGCTGCATTGGTAGCCCACTTGCGGTCGACCAGCCTCCATTGAAGAAATATGCAAGGCTGCAACGTTGTCTTCAGTCCACACATTCACATCTCACTTCTGCCTTGAGCAGGTTACCCATTGCGAAAGTCGGTTTGGACAGACAGTATTGCAGAATCTGTTTGGGGTCTGGAATGTAATTCCACCCTCCTAGGCCCATTTTGTTCTGTTCCCGGCTGCATTGTGAAGAAATATGCTAGCCCTTGCTCTCAGTAAAATACAGACCAATGGCCCAGGCTAAGAGCTAGGCCTCTTGAAATCCAAAAATCATCTTTGATACAAAATATATTTCACTGCAGCTCAAGCTGAAATGAGTTCCCAGAGAGCTAGGCTTGTAAAAATCAGAGATCACCTTTGACACAGTTATATTTCACTGTAGTAAGTGCTGAGCTGGCAAGGGAGGGGGCATTTGCTCTTATCCACAATCCTGAGACTGGCACCTACAAGACATCATGAGCACGATTGTTGTGGTTATGTAGAGATAGTACTGGGTCAGCTGCACCCCGGGTGAGAACATCGAAAGGAGGGGGCTAAGGGAAAGTTTGGGGAGCATGCAAAGTCAACTCACAAGATGCGCTCTGAACTTATCTTGTTTATACTTAGAGCTTGAGAATATGTGAAGTAATTTTGATCAACTGATAAGGGCCAAGAACCCTGATGACAAAGCTGGGGTCCATTGGAATGAATGGGGTTGGAATAGTATAAAAATGGGAGTCAGAAGGGTATTAGAACACAAGGAAGGCTACAAGAGAAGGTGGGTGATAGACGTGTCCTGAACTGCTGCTCAACCATATGAGTGACTGAACTGCTTGTACTACATTTGGTGAGGTTGTAATAAACTATCTTCTTATATCCCAGCGAGTCTTTCTGATTATGGAGTTCGTTAATTCCTGGACTGTGTAAGAGCAGTCTGGGGGAGTATGAGATCAGAATAGGTGGTGGGAACATGCAAATTAATTACAACTGCCACATAGTTTGTATATAGTTTCAGGTTGATCTGTGTTATGTCCTCGCCTTTGCAAGGCCCAGTTGGCCAATGGTTGTTGTTTTCGGTGAGCCTGGATGCTAGGGATTCCCCACTTGTGAGAATTATAGGCCTGCTTGTCCTCTGAGAAAGAGAAGATATTTACCTTGTGACAAGGTAGTAGCCAGGGCTTGTCACAAGAGTGGGGAAAAGCTTACTACACGTCCCAGAAGGCATTAGAGCGCTAGCTCAAAACCCGGAGTGGTGCTGCCTTAATGGAGCCTGCACCTCCAAAGACTTCTTCTAGAGAGCAGTGATCTGATGGAATGGCCCTTAGGAATAAGATTCCCCACCAGGAGAAGGTAGATGGGTGAAAGATACCCATTTTGTCAGCCAGTGGGAGTCCTAGGCACATATGCTAGTTCCCACAGGGGGAACCTTTACTGAAGTTCTTCACTGAAGAGGGTGAGAGGGTGGGGCGTGGCCATCTCCAGCCAGCTGAAAGCATGCTGATCTGAGCAACAGATAGGAAAAGAGCCCCATCCTAGAGAAGGGAGGAATGAGCCCTAGAGAGTGAAGCCCTCATACAAAAGAGAAAGACCAGCCAGGAGTAGACGGGCTACTCAACCCAGGATAAGAAGGGACCCCAAAATAAGGGCTGTGCCAGGACAATGAAAATGAGCACATGGAGCCAGCAGAGGCCGGTGAGCCAAAGTAAAGAGGAAACTCCCCTTTTTATATTAACCCTGAAAGGCACTGAGATAAGTCCCTAAATAATTTGTTTTGGGGGTGGAGCACTTAGGGCTAGCCACAATGTACTATTTTTCTCCTGTGGTAGTTGTGGATGAGCAGTGTCTGTTGGACAGTGCAAGGGAGATCGCTACCCCAGCTTTGGTGGCAGAGATAGAAAAGCCTCAGAGCTGGATATTTTTCTGTTTCTAATTTTTGTTTGCAAAGATCGGAAAGATAGTGTGGGGACATTAATAGTGCTAAAACATGTTTGTGCTAGATGCTGCTGGACTGTATAAACCCTTAAAAAGCCATGTGGCATACCTTTTAAGACCTGACTACTGCCGGGTGAATGTGCTCCATAAAGCTGTGCCTGTGTTTTGTTGGAACATTAATGCAATGCTGAGGTAGTGAGAAGCTACAGGACTGTGTTAGCAGAAGGTAGAGTTGGGAAAGAGGCCCATGTGGGTGAATTGTTGGAAGCCTTGGGTAGGATACTGCAGAGCTAACTTAATGGTTCATGAGAAGAATGTGTTTTACTATGGGACACTTCAATAAAATGTATGTTGAGCACTGAGAAAAGAGACTTCATACTTGTGCCAGGGGAAATTAGATGGAGCGGGCCATTGGCCCAAGGGGCCCACCACAACCTGTAGCAGGTATTCTTTGAGGACAGCAGACCTTATGTTCGCAAAAACCCTCCTGCCTCCCTTTGGAGTTGTCTGTTTTTGTTTCATATGCTAAAGTATTGTACTGCGGGAGCCATGCTCTCGCGGCAGGAAGGCACTCGTGCATGAGCAGTGGAGCATGACTCAGCTCCACAAATCTCTTGTCAGCTTGATATAATCTGTGGAGTGGGCAACTTGGGTCGCGTTACCAACGTGAGAATATAAGGCCTGCTGTCTTCAGAGAATACCTGCTACAGGTAAGTATCTTTGCTTTATTATAATGTTGCCCAATTTGCCAGCTTTCCTAATTTCTGTAAACATTTCTTCCATATCATCAAGCTGATCAATCCATAGACTGGTGGGTTGTGTCCATCTACCAGCAGGTGGAGATAGAGAGCAAACTTTTGCCTCCCTATATGTGGTCATGTGCTGCCGGAAACTCCTCAGTATGTTCTCTATCTCAGCAGGTGGTGGTCACACACAGCAGCAGCTCTGGCTAGGCCTCCAAGCCTAATCCTTAGGTTTTGTTGAGGCCTGGGGTTGAGGGCTCTTTTGAGCAAGTGCAAACCTGGTGGTGCCAGGTCCCTCCTTTTCTCCCCCCCCCCGCTGGCTCCGTTTAAAAAAAAAAAAAAAAAAAAAAATTTTAAACGTCCTTAAAGGCGTTTATTTCGACGTTTATTTAAACGTTCATTGCAGCTACTCACTGGGACACCAGTTCGTTACAGCTCGGAGCGGCAAGCAGGTAATTTTTACCTTTTTATAGCGGGCAGGGGGTTCCCCGATTCTTCTCCTCGTGGCATATGGCGTCGGAGGGCGAGGGCGCAAAGGGTCGCTCCCCGGATCGCTTGAGCGCTTCTAGAGGGGATGCGGGGGTCTTACAGCCTGATTCGCCCTTGTTGGGTGACAGTTTCGTGACCGATGAATGTTCCGGTCCTTCCTCCGGCGTGGCGGTTTTTCCCGCCATAAACGCCCATCCCCCGCTCCTCGCCTCCGCCATCTTGGCCGGCCACGCGGCTCGGACGGCTTCTTCGGGGCCGCCCTTGAGGTTGGAGACATTAATGCCATGAACGCCCTTAATTTGGGCGAGGGCACAAAGCGGCTAAAGTAAGCGCCGCTCTTCCCGCGCGGCTCCTTCGCGGAGTGTCGCGCCGGACGCCATTTTGGATGCGCAGCATGTTTCTCCCCCGCTCTTGCGAGCGCCGGTTGAGGGTGCGTCTAGGGCTGTTGCCCAGGCTGCGGAAGTGCACAGTCTGGGGGGTTTCTCCCCCGAGTTTGTTTTGCTGCTGCATCAGGCTTTCCTCATGCACAACGCTGCCCCTGCTCCCTCTTCTGATAAAGAGGTTGAGGTTCCCAGAGGTAAACGCCCTCGGGTTGATTTCCAGGCCTTGGAGGACTGTGTCTCCTCCGATGTAGATGAGGGCAGCGTGTCTGAGGTCTCCCAACGGTCCTTTGCGGATTCCTTGGAGGAGACGGATCCCCGCTCGGATGGAGCGGATGACCCCTCTGCAGCGCGTTTAGCCCAGAGGATTTGCCCAACCTGTTAGTGCAGGCCATGGGCATTTTGAAGATTTCCTCTCCGGAGGACGTCTCTCCCTCAGCCCCTGTTGGCTCTGCCATTATGCTGGGGACGAAGCGCCCGCCTAGAACCTTCCACGTGCATGATGCCATGCACACCTTAATTTCGGCTCAATGGGATGTCCCGAAAGCGAGCCTCAAGGTGGCTAGGGCTATGTCCCGCCTCTATCCTTTACCTGAAAGTGAACGTGAGGCCTATCTGTGGCCTACTGTGGATTCTTTAATCACTGCGGTGACTAAGAAAACGGCTTTGCCGGTGGAAGGTGGCACGGCCCTAAAGGACGCCCAAGACAGAAGATTGGAGGCGGCCTTAAGGTCGTCCTTTGAGGCAACTGCTTTAAGTTTGCAGGCCTCGGTTTGCGGTTCCTATGTGGCCAGGGCGTGCCTGACTATGGTGCAGCGGGCTTCCCCCTCGGATCATTCCTTGAGGGTTGATTGGCCGGCCCTGGAATCGGGCCTAGCCTATTTGGCAGACTTGCTGTATGATGTCTTGAGAGCCTCAGCTAAAGGCATTGCTCAGACAGTCTCTGCGCGGCGGTGGCTTTGGCTGAAACATTGGTCTGCTGACCACGCCTCTAAATCCCGCCTGGCTAGATTGCCTTTTAAAGGCAAGCTGCTCTTTGGGGTCGAGCTGGACAAAATCGTGACCGATCTCGGCACGTCTAAGGGCAGAAGTTACCAGAGGTCAGGGCTCGGGCTAGTACTCGTCCCGGTACCTCCAGAGGACGGTTTCAGGAAGCCCGTCGGTACCGCCCGGGCAGGTCGGGCTCCTCTGCCCCCTCTTCCTTCAAGAGGTTTTTCTCCCCCAAGCAGCATTCATTTCGCAGAGACCGCCGTCCCGGAGGTGCTCCCTCCGGTCCTCCCCCAGGGTCTCGTACCCAGTGACGGGGCCTTGGTCCACGCCCCAGTGCAGATTGGAGGACGGCTGTCCTTGTTTCTGGGTGAGCGGACCACAGTAACTTCACAAGCTTGGGTGCTGGAAGTCATCAGAGACGGCTGCAAGCTAGAGTTCTGCCGACCCTTAAGAGACGGGTTTGTACTCTCTCCCTGCAAGTCTCCGGTCAAAGCTGTGGCAGTGCAGCAGACCTTGGACAACCTGATCCGCCTGGGTGCGGTCGTTCCGGTGCCAAAAAATCAGATTGGCAAGGGACGTTACTCCATTTACTTTGTGGTACCAAAGAAAGGAGATTCTGTCCGGCCTATCCTCGACCTCAAAGGGGTCAATCGGGCCTTGAAAGTGGAGACTCTCCGCTCTGTTATAGCGGCAGTGAAGGCAGGAGAGTTCTTGGCTTCCTTGGGCATCTAGGAAGCGTACCTGCATATTCCCATCTGGCCTCCTCTCCAACGCTTTCTGCGTTTTACAGTCCTGAGACGACACTTCCAGTTCAGAGCCCTCCCTTTCGGGTTGGCTACTGCTCCGCGGACCTTTTCCAAAGTAATGGGGGTCATAGCGGCCTTCCTGCTAAAGGAAGGAGTACAAGTCCATCCTTATCTGGACGACTGGTTGATCCGAGCCCCCTCTTATGCAGAGTGCGGCAAAGCTATGGACCGGGTAGTTGCTCTTTTGAGCTCCCTGGGATGGATCATCAACTGGAAGAAGAGCCAGCTGCGCCCGACTCAGTCCCTGGAGTATCTGGGAGTTCGATTCGACACCCAAGTGGGCAGAGTGTTCCTGCCAGACAATCGGATTGTCAAGCTTCAGGCTCAGGTGGACTAGTTCCTAGTAGCCTCTCCTATTCGGGCTTCGGACTACGTGCAGCTGTTGGGCTCTATGACGGCCACGATGGAAGTAGTGCCCTGAGCCAGGGCTCATATGAGACCACTACAGCTATCTCTGCTGTTGCGCTGGACTCCGATGTCGGAGGATTATGCTGTGCGCCTTCCCTTGGACCCAGCAGTGCGCAAGGCGCTGAGCTGGTGGACGCAGACAGTCAAGTTGTCTGCAGGAATGCCTCTGGTGACCCCGGAGTGGATTGTCGTCACGACAGACGCCTCTTTGATGGGCTGGGGAGCCCAATGCTTGGGAAGGACAGCGCAGGGGCTCTGGTCTCCTGCAGAGGCAAGTGGTCTATCAACCTCCTGGAACTCAGAGCCATTCGGTTGGTGTTTTTGGAGTTCATCCCGGTACTGGTGTCGAAGCCTGTACGGGTCCTGTCGGACAATGCCACGGCTGTGGCTTATATCAACCGCCAGGGAGGTACCAAGAGCGCCCCTCTAGCCAAGGAGGCTATGAGTCTATGCCAGTGGGCGGAAGCGAACCTGGAGCAGCTTTCAGCGGCCCACATTGCCGGAGTCATGAATGTCAAGGCGGACTTTCTCAGTCGCCATACCTTGGAGCCCGGAGAGTGGCAACTATCTGCTCAGGCGTTCTTGGACATCACGAAGCACTGGGGCCAGCCGAGCCTAGATCTGTTGGCGTCATCGGCCAATTGCCAAGTGCCGCGCTTTTTCAGCAGAGGACGGGACCCTCGATCCCTGGGAGTAGATGCTCTTCTCCAACAGTGGCCGACACAAGAGCTTCTCTATGTGTTCCCGCCCTGGCCCATGTTGGGCAGGGTGCTAGACCGGGTGGCAAAGCATCCCGGCAGGGTAATCCTGGTGGGTCCGGATTGGCCCAGACGTCCCTGGTATGCGGACTTGATCAGGCTCTCAGTCGACGATCCTCTGCGGCTCTCAGTGGAGCAGGGCCTGTTACATCAGGGTCCCGTGGTGATGGAGGATCCCTCCCCCTTTGGTCTTACGGCCTGGCTATTGAGCGGCAGCGTCTGAGGAAGAAGGGCTTCTCAGACAAGGTCATTGCCACTATGCTAAGAGCGAGGAAGCGCTCTACTTCTACTGCTTACGCCAGGGTTTGGCGTATCTTTGCAGCGTGGTGTGAAGCAGGCTCACTTTCTCCCTTCACTGCTCCAATTTCTTCAGTGTTGGCGTTCCTGCAAGAAGGTCTGGAGAAAGGCCTGTCGCTCAGTTCCCTTAAAGTCCAGGTAGCGGCTCTGGCGTGCTTCAGGGGCCGCCTGAAGGGTGCTTCCCTGGCTTCGCAGCCAGATGTGGTGCGCTTTCTCAAGGGAGTTAATCACCTGCGCCCTCCTCTGCACTCAGTGGTGCCTGCGTGGAATCTCAACCTGGTGTTAAGAGCCTTGCAGAAGCCGCCTTTTGAACCCTTGTCGAGGGCATCTCTGAAAGACCTGACGTTGAAAGCAGTCTTTTTGGTGGCTATCACTTCAGCCAGAAGAGTTTCCGAGCTCCAGGCGCTCTCATGTCGAGAGCCTTTTCTGCAGTTCACTGAGCAGGAGTGACTATTCGCACAGTGCCTTCCTTCCTGCCCAAGATTGTTTCTCGCTTCCATGTGAATCAGCAGCCCTGTCTCCCTTCCTTTCGGAGGGAGGACTACCCAGAGGAGTACTCTGCTCTTAAATATCTGGATGTGAGACGAGTCATCATCAGATACTTGGAAGTGACCAATGATTTCCGGAAATCGGATCATCTGTTTGTCCTGTTTACAGGTCCTCGTAAGGGTCTGCAGGCTGCTAAGCCTACAGTGGCAAGATGGGTCAAGGAAGCCATTGCAGCGGCTTATGTGGCCGCAGGGAAGGTGCCGCCTATCCAGCTGAAGGCTCACTCCACGAGAGCTCAGGCGACCTCGATGGCAGAGGCCGGGTCCGTCTCCTTGGAAGAGATATGCAAGGCGGCAACTTGGGCTTCGGCTCATACATTCTCCAAGCATTACCGTTTGACTGTGGCTGCACGGGCGGAGGCCCGGTTTGGAGCTTCAGTGTTGAGGTCAGGGATTTCAATGTCCCGCCCTGGGTGAGTACTGCTTCGGTACATCCCACCAGTCTATGGATTGATCAGCTTGATGATATGGAAGGTAAAATTATGTATAATCATACCTGATAATTTTCTTTCCATTAATCATAGCTGATCAATCCATAGCCCCTCCCAGATATCTGTACTGTTTTTATTCTGGTTGCATTTCAGGTTCAAGTTTAGTCTTCAGTTTCTTCAGAAAGACTTCGTGTTCAAGTTTTTTCACTTGGATTCTTCAAGAGTTGAGACGAGTTTGTGTTACAGTGAGCTGCTGCATTCCTCTCCCCTCCGTTTTACGGGGCTGGATTGAGACATAAATTCTGCCGGCACTCCCTCCCGCTTCGTGCGGCTGTAGGGCAGCTTTGTACCCTTCCCGCTTCGGCGGTGTTAGGGTCAGTCAGCTCCTCTTGCGGTTGCAGGATAAGCCAGATCCCCCCGCATCGGCGGGTGTGGTGTCCCTCCCCCGCTCCGCGGGGATGAGCTGGACGGATTCCCCTCCCCCACTTGTGTGGGGATGAGCTGGGTTAATTCCCCTCCCCCGTTTCGGCGGTGGTGAGCTGGGCAGAGTGTCCCTTCGTGGGTGTAATTCTCTAAGTGCTGAGTCCTGCGGATGGAGCTTTGATATCGACATACTGAGGAGTTTCCGGCAGCACATGACCACATATAGGGAGGCAAAAGTTTGCTCTCTATCTCCACCTGCTGGTAGATGGACACAACCCACCAGTCTATGGATTGATCAGCTATGATTAATGGAAAGAAAATTATCAGGTATGATTATACATAATTTTACCTTCATTTGTCATCATTCTGTCCTGGTGGATGGTAGTACATCCCTACAAGAATACTCTTTCCCTTCACACATGGAATTTCTATCCACTAGGATTCCATGCTGTTACCTGTTTCATGTAGAATGTTTATTTTGTTTGACTCAATTCCCTGTTTAACAGCGCAACCACCCCTCCAATTTGATCCACTAAGTTGATATAATTTGTACCCTGATTACACAATGTCCCATTGATTGTCCTCCTTTGCCCAAGGCTGATATGCCTATTATAGCTACCTCTTCATTTAGTGCTATGTACTCCAACTCTCCCATCTTATATTTTAGGCTTCTAGCATTTGTATATAGACACTTCAAATTGTGTTTTTAACTTGCATCTACAAGCTTCTTTGATGGGGTAATTCACATATTTACTGTGCTCTCCCATTAAACACTCCTGGATTTCTTTACCATTACTGAAACCTCTCTATTGGAGTCACCTAAAAATCCTGCTTCAGTAGTATCCTTCAAGGATACTCCACACCGAACTATGCACTCCTGGGTGACTGTCGGCTCCCCCCTCCCCCCATTTTAGTTTAAAAGCTGCTTTATCTCCTTTTTAAATGTTAGAGACAGCAGCCTGATTCTATCCCGGTTAAGGTGGAGCCCATCCTTTCGGAACAAGCTCCCCCTTTCCCAGAAAGTTGCCCAGTTCCTAACAAATCTAAATCCCTCATACCTGCACCATTGTCTGAACCACTGATTGAGACTGTGGAGCTCTGCCTGTCTCTTGAGTTCAGCGCGTAGAATGGGGAAAATTTCTGAAAATGCTACCCTGGAGAATCTAGATTTCTGCTTTCTACCTAAGAACCTAAATTTGGCTTCCAGAACCTTCCTCCCACATTTTCCTATGTCTAATGATTCAAACACAGAACAGATCACACAAAGAAAGTCTGTAAAATTATTTATTCACCACAACAGTCAATAAATATCTAATAGGTATTTATTGAGGACCTGTTTACTAAGGTAAGCTAGCATTTTTATCATGCGCTAAATGCTAGAGACACCCATATATTCCTATGGGTGTCTCTAGCATTAGTGTGTGCTAATTGTTAGCGCACTAAAAATACTAGCTCACCTATAGTACGGTTTAGTAAACAGGGCCCTGAATGTTGTGGTGAATAAATATTTTACAGAATTTCTTCATGTGATCTGCTCCTTGAGTGCATATAGTTAGGACAGCAAAAAGGCTGTCTTAATTTTATAGGCCAAGTTAACAGGCCACTGGTCTAAATATTTGCTGGTGCCCGGTTAACTGCCACGTCAGTGCACATGTCTGCGTGTTCAGTGCCAAGAACTGCATGTGCCCTCGCATTGAATATCTGGAGTTAGTTCAGCCCATGGCTCTGAGCAGCTTACAATCTGCTTACCACCATGGGCTAACTATTACCCTCAAACTTACAAAAAAAATCAGCATGTAAATTATTGCCTGTTCTGAAGTTATTAGGTGCTTATTTTACTCTTGGTTTTATCTTGTCTCAGGATACTGACCAAGGAGAGAGATTTTTAGCTGCATCAGGTTTGGTTCTGATGGTGTTTTGGAAACTTGAATAAAACAACTTTTTATCGTTGTCCCATGGAATTTTATCCTGGGTTCTTTGCGTTGACATAAGTATATTGAAGACTTTTGTTTGTAATCATTTTTAACTAGTTTGGGCATAGTGCAGTAAGTATTCAGCTTTAAGAGTTGCTGTGTTTTACAGAACTAGAGGGGATGACTGTACAGGAAGGAATGTGTTTGGGTCTTTATACTCCAACACAGCTGTTTTTCGCCAGGCCATGTGTCTCTCACCAGTGCATCTGTTTCCTTTACAGGAAAAATGTTACATCACTGACTCACAGTATCAGGAGCTCTTCCAGTCTGTGCTGCAGAAGTCCTTAGAAGAGTGCCTTGGTGAGTTTTCTTGGAGCCAGGCAGTAATATGAGCAGGGACTGTCTTCTTCATGTTCAATTGTAAAGCGCTGCGTACGACTGTTAGCGCTATAGAAGTGATTTATAGTAGTTTATAGTAGTAATGTGCTACCAATCCCATTTGTTCTTTTTCCATCATCAAATACAAGATGCCTGCTACATCAGCCTGAGCCAACAGGATAAAGTAACACAAGTGTTTACATTATTTGTATGCTTAAAAAAAAATATATATATTTGTCTTCTAGAAGACTCCCTTCTTCCTTACTTCCATCTAGACTTTATCAGGGATCGTCCTACAAGACCTCTCTCCTGACTTTCCCATTTGGCTCTCATGAGGGATTCCCCCCTGATTTCCTCCCATCCAGTTCTCATCAGGGTCCCTTGCATGAGAGACGTGTTTCCTGACTTTTCATCTGACTCTTATCAGGGATACCTCTTCTGTGAGGTCTCTCTTTCCTCCTTCCATTGGTGCTCATTAGGGATCCTCCCCCCCTCCCCCCCCCCCCCCCCCCCCCCCCCACCAAACAAGGTTTCTTTTCTGACTTCCATCTGAGATGCAAGGAGTTATCTTTAAGTAGCAGGTTAAGCAAATGAGGACTGCTCCTCTATATTATGAACTTATAACTTTTTAGCAGACAAGAAAAGTATTGTGGTAATGATTTTTTGTTCACTTGAATGTGTGATCCTGCTAGATCATTCCAAACGCATGGGTTTATGCAGTCTTGCCAAGAGATAGAGGACTACAACGTTTCAGTAACATCACCGTTCTAAAGGAATGGTGCAGACAAGGCAGTTGCTAGTAGTCTCTATCTCTAGTGTGTACTGAACTGGTGCAGCAGGATTCTTTTGTTTCCTAGGCAGCAGTCCTTGGATTGCATTTCTCCCTGGTCAGGTTCTAAGGATTCTGGCCTGCAGGTTCCATCTTGTTAGAACAACTGTTGGTAGTTAAGGTCCTAGAATCCTTGTCCATGTAGAATACTGGTCGAGCAGGGGTGATGGGCAGGATTTCCTCAGCAGGAACCTTTCAGATGATGGAGTGTGAAAACGGGGCCAGGAAAATTACCAATAATCAGTAGACTGGTGAAGCAATCCCTTCAGGGATCTAAGGGTGACTCACAATTTTTTTTTAAATCATGTTTATTAATTTCAACAACACACAAGTTACATTCTCAGTCTTTCAGCAAAGCACAACAACATGAAAAACATCAGATACCAAAAGCAATATTTCCTTGTGACTTGCAGCAGATGAATCCAGGAACTAGTGGGTTAAGTCCACCTACCAGCAGGTGGAGATAGAGATAAACAAACTAAAGGCAGTGATGCCAGACGGCCAGCTCCTTCCTCAGTCAGTATGTCTCTATCTCAGCAGGTGGTGGACGGCTTTCTCTCCAGCTCCTGGGCCTAAGGCCTCTGAGGGTGCTCCTGGGCCGGTGGCCAGTTTGAGCCGGGCGGGGGTGGCGGACTGGTGGTGTCCCCTTTGGCAGCATATGCAGTTGCTGGGTCCCTGCTGCACCTCAAATTCCCTCTGAACAGGCTTTTGCAGTTCCTTTCCTTCCCTGTTTGTTTCTGCCTCCTCACTAAAAGAAAAAAGAGAGAACCATACCTCACTAAAAGAAAAAAGAGAGAACCATAGAATTTATTTAAAAGAGAAACAGAGAAGCACAGGAAAGTGTGTTTTTGCTGAGAGCAGATTTGTGTTACTGCTGTCCAAGTCCTGTTTTCTGTTGCCTGCTTGTCTGAGCCTGCCTCGAAGTGGAGTCGGAGAGTTTTTTTCCTTCGTCTCACTTTCCCGGTCCGGGGTAAGTCCTGCTGGGTTCCTGTTCAGGGACAGGCAGTGGCAGCGGAGGTGGTAAAATGCTGTTCCTGATGCGGGAAACGGCATTCGGTAGTGGGCCTTTGCAGTGCGGGGTGCGCTGATTTTGCGGGACTCGATGGAGCGGTGCCCCCCCCACCCCCAGAGCGTGCTTTCCCGGCCCGGAGCCTGGCAATTCTCGCGCCATTTTGCGATTGGCCGTGGAGTCGGCTCCAGTAGCGGTTTTGGGCAAAGCTTCTTCTCTGTTGGTAGGGGAGTTGGGGGGGGCCGTCAGGCACTGTGGGCGGTGGTGCAGGTGCCATGGCTGCGACCTCCGTTGCGGGGGAGGGGTTTTCGCCAGAGTTTATTTTGCTACTCCATCGTTTTTGTTGAAAAGGGCCTTGCCCCCCCCCCCCCTCACGTGGCTGCGCCAGCTTCGGCCTTTGATTCTCTCAGGGGGTCTGGGGGGTAACCAAGAGACTTGGGGTTTTTCCCCAGAGGATTTCTTCTCCCTTAAAGCCTAGGCTTTCTTTGGGGTCTGAGGAGGGTTCCTGCATACAGTCACCTGCAGCTTCCTCCGTGGTGGCTCTCTCGGAGCAGACGGGGGTAGAGGATGTGGAGGACGGTGTCCTCACTGACCAACCGGAGGACTCTTCCGCCGTGAGGATTTTCCATAAGGAGGAGTTGTCTTCCTTTATCTCAGGTGCTGGAAGCCCTGAATATAGAGGATCCTGAGGTTGTAGCTTCTCAGGCGGTCAACCCCAAGATGGCTAGTACCAGACAACCTTCTAAGGCCTTTTTGGTACATGAAGCTATTGAAGAGTTGATTTCAGCCCAGTGGGCGGATCCGGATGGGGGGCTGAAAGTAGCCAGGGCTATGGTCAGGCTGTATCTGGTTTCAGCGGACTGTTTAGAGCAGTTTGCTCTACCTAGGGTGGATGCCCTGGTGACGGCGGTCACTAAGAAGACTACTCTTCCAGGGGAAGGTGGTGTGGCACTTAAGGATATGCAAGACAGACGGCTAGAGGCCTCTTTAAAACGTGCCTTTGAGGTGGCTGCTTTGACACTTCAAGCTTCTGTTTGTAGTTCTTATGCGGCTAGAACTTGTCTCAGTTGGCTACATTCTGTCATGGATTCGATTTTGGAGTCTAATATGCCGGGAACTCCTCAGATGTCGCTGATGGATATTGGGCTGGCGTACTTGGTGGATGCCTTGTATGATTTGATCCGTGCTTCGGCCAAACTCATGGCTTTGACCGTTTCCTCTCGGCGTCTTCTGTGGCTCCGTCATTGGGCCACAGATATGGCCTCTAAGCAACAGCTCATTAAATTGCCTTTCTGAGGGAAATTGCTTTTTGGGGAAGAACTAGAAAAGATTGTTAAAGATTTGGGGGATTCCAAATCTCAGCGTCTTCCGGAGGATAGACCCAAGTCTACTTCCAGGCAGGGAGCCTCGAGGTCACGTTTCAGAGAGACGCGACGGTATCGCCCGGGGCAGTCCAACGCAGCCTTTCAGCGTCCTCGTTTTGGGCAGCGTTCTTCCTTTCGTAACGAGAAGCATCCGGCTGGACCCTCCTCTCGTCAGGTGTCTCCTTCTTGGGCCTCCTAATGATGGGGCACAGGTCCATTTGGGAGGAGAGCAGATCGGTGGTCGGCTTTCTCTGTTTTTTCAGTGGGCCAGAATTACTTCGGACCAGTGGGTCCTTGATGTGGTGTGAGAAGGTTACAAGCTAGAATTCTTCTCTCCCGTCACAGACTTTTTTCTAGAGTCCTGCTGTGTATCACGGGCCAAGAGGACAGCGGTTCTGCAGTGTTTGCGAGACCAGCTAAGGATAGGGGGTATCGTGCCTGTTCCTCCTCTCGAAAGGCGCACAGGTCGGTACTCCATCTTCTTTGTGGTTCCAAAGAAGGGAGGGGCTTTTCGGCCTATTCTTGATCTCAGAAAAGTAAACCAGTTTTTGTGGGTTCGTCACTTCCGCATGGAGACATTAAGGGCAGTTATTGCTGTTCAACCAGGCAAGTTTTTGACGGCTCTCGATTTGAGGGAAGCTTACCTGCACATTCCCATTTGGCAGCCCCATCAGAGATTTCTCAGATTTGCGGTGCTGGGTCAGCACTTCCAGTTTCTGGCCCTTCCTTTCGGAATGGCCACTGCCCATGCACTTTTTCCAAGGCCATGGTGGTGGTGGCAGTGTTCCTGCAGAAGGAGGGGATTCAAGTGCATCAATATCTCGACGACTGGCTGATTCAGGCGACGACAGTAGAGGAGACTTGAGTGGTCACCGACCGAGTGATTGCAGTGTTGCAATCCTTAGGTTGGGTGGTCAATATGGACAAGAGTCATCTGGTTCCTACTCAGAGTCTGGAGTATCTTGGAGTGCAATTCGATACGAAGCGGAGGAAGGTGTTTTTCCACGAGGGGCGAAGGATCAAATTGTTTTCTCAGATACTGACCTTATTGAGTCGTCGAGCTCCCCGAGTGTGGGACTATGTTCAGCTCCTCGGTTCCATGACGGCGACCTTCGAGGTCATTCCATGGGCAAGGGCTCAACATGTGGTGTCTTCAGAATTTCCTTTTGAGCAGATGGTCGCTGACGTCGCTGGATTATCAACGACACCTTCCTTGGTCGAGCTGGGCCAGGGACAGTCTCGCTTGGTGGCTCCAGTCAGCCAATTTGCAGAAGGGTGTTTCTCTGGTGTCTCCCAATTGGGTGGTAGTCATGACAGATGCCAGCCTTGCGGGCTGGGGAGCCAATTGTCTTCATCGAGTAGCCCAGGGATTGTGGACCCCTCTCGAAGCAACTTGGCCGATAAATCATCTGGAGTTGCGAGCAGTCGTGAATGTGCTGCGGAGTTTTCAAGACCTTATGCAGGGGCAGGTGGTTTGTGTATTCTTGGATAACATCACGACGGTGGCCTACATCAATCGGCAGGGGGGCACTCGCAGTCTTCCCTTGGCAATGGAAGCATCTTGTCGGGTCCTCGAGGCAGGACCAGAATTCGTGAGCCCTTGGACCACTGCTGAGGAGCGGCAGAGGCAGGCAAGACCACCCTCGAACTGGACACAAGGAAGAGCAGGACTGGAACTCGGGACTGGAGTAGTAACAGAGGCAGGAAACTAGAACAGGCAGAACAGGAACAGCTTCACCTGCGCTTGACCACCGTTTCTCTGGAGTTGAGCTCCGGAGTGCAGGCGGCCGACAGGACTTGCAGGACAGGGCAGGAACTGAAGACCCAGAGGACCCACCCTGGGTCCAGGATACACGAGGAAGGCTTGGCACAGAACTAAACTGGACTAGGACTGAAAGCTGCTACGCAGCCACTAGCAAGAAACACAAGACAGACCAAACAGACAGGGCGTACACCAAGGCTAGACGGATACAGGGGCTAGGATATACATACAAGCTTGGTAGAAAGGGGTTCAGGATATACGGGGTTCAGGATAGACATGCAAGCTTGGCAGGGGCGAGGTTCAGGATATACACTCAGGAAATGCAGGACTCAGGATATACACACTAGCTAGGCAGAAGCAGGATTCAGGATATACACACAGGATATGCAGGACTCAAGATATACACACTAGCTAGGCAGAAGCAGGATTCAGGACATACACGCAGGATATACCCACTAGTTAGGTAGCAACAGGGTTCAGGGCAACACATAAGCTGGGCAGCAGACAGGAGAATAAACCAAGATACTAGCAGAGTCTTGGGCAGGTGGCAGGCAATAGAACAAACCAGGAAACTAGCTATGTCTTAGGGCAGGCTGCAAACAGAGAGAAAAACCAGGAGCTAACAGAGTCTTAGGGCTGGCAGCAGACAGAGGAATAAACCAGAAGCTAACAGAGTCTAGGGCTGAAGCTTCAGGCTCCAAACACAGACAGAGAGAAACTGGCTGAAGTTTCAGACTCCAAACACAGAGCAAGGCAAGAAAAGGACTAACAGTCCACAGACACAAAGCAGAAGGGCAGAGCCCACACAGAAGGACTAGCAGTCCACAGACACAAATAGCAGATGGGCAAGAGCCCCAGAGAAAGGCTAAGTAGCAGCGCAGCAGTGCACTCACTAACCTGACGACCTTTTGGCATAACACAATGCAAAGGCCCTGAATGCCAGTACAGCACTTCCTTATGAAGGCCCTCACAGATGATGTCACCTACAGCAGGACAGAAGCAGGAAACACACTGACACCACAGAGAGGCTTGAAGCACATAGGAAGTGAATACTGTAAGGAGGTTGGAGGGTCTAAGCAGCTCAGGAGGAGGTATGGGGCCAGACTACATTCCCCACAAGGCCCTAAGAGAAGGGATTGAGGTGGTAGGTCCAAAAACTCAGTATGGCCCCCACGTGGAAGGGAGGGGGAAAAGGACTGGAAAGAGCAGCTGCTATGGCAGGCGAGGGCCAGAAGGGGGAGCAAGGATGACAAAGCTCAATACCCTTGGGTTAGAAATCAGTACAAGATTCCTTCCACCTGGGAGGGGGAGGAGGTCTCTAACCAACAGCCTAGCAGAGAAGGAGAGTTAATGGAGTGCTTGGAGGAAGGAGAGGCGAGAGAGGTTTGGAGGAGCCAGTTGACATGGACTGTAATTGTACTTTAGGGCAGAGTTGCAGGGACTGAAGGCAGTGGGTGGTCACAGGAGTCAATTAGCTGTGTTGTGGGCGGTGTACTGCCATTCTGCAACCACCCAAGTGGAAAAACTTTTAAAACTGAAACCCAGGCTGTTGAACTGGGGGGGAGAACTTGGATTTAAAGGGAAGTTTTTTTCTTGTTGCTTTATTTTGGAAACTGAATGGGACTTTAACCCCTTGAACTGAGATTTTGTGGAGGAGGGGAAATAAACTGTTTGGAACTAAAAGCTGTGTTGTCTGGAAGGACTTTGTTTGGGGTCTGCTGAAGGGAGCCTACCACCCCTGAAGGTTTGCTACCGGGATTACAGATATTACAATACACAGGAAGGACAGACAGGAGCCATCTTGGAAGCTGGAACAGAACAGGCGGGAGCCGTCTTAGATGCTGGCTCCCCAGAGAGGCATAGCCCACACAGGTGAGGTCTAGTGAAGTAATCAGCACACAGAGACAGAGACAAAACTAACACAGAAACAAACAGAAGCCAGCACAGATGCTGACCCCCAGAAATAAGGTAAGTCTGAGGGTGGTCACGACCACAGACATGACACATCTCGTCTTCTAGTATGGGCGGAAGCGCATGTTCAGAGTCTGTCGGCAGCGCACATTGTGGGCCAAGACAATGTTCAAGCGGATTTTTTCAGCCGGCCTCGTTTGGACGCAGTGGAATGGACACTGTCGGACTCGGCTTTTCGGCTGATCTGTCAACGTTGGGGAAGACCAGTAATGGATCTCATGGCCATGGCTTGCAATGCCAAAGTTCCCCAGTTCTTCAACCGCAAATGGCAGCCAGGGTCCGCAGGATTGGACGCTCTTCTCCAGCCATGGCTGGAACAACAGCTACTGTATGTTTTTCCTCTGTGGCCTTTGATAGGGAGAGTTCTTTGCTGCATAGGGCGGCATCGGGGGCTGGTCGTTCTAGTGGCCCCAGACTGGCCCTGACGGCCGTGGTATGCAGATCTCTTCCGAGCACTCTCAGAGCAACCATTGCGATTTCCGGTGACTCCCGATCTGCTGCATCAAGGGCCAGTTAAGATGGAAAATCCCTCCCGCTTTGGTCTTACGGCCTGGCTATTGAGAGGCGGCAGCTGAGGAAGAAGGGATTTTCAGGACCAGTCATTGCCACTCTTTTGGGGTCACGGAAGCAGTCTACTTCAGTAGCGTACGTGCGAGTGTGGAAAGCTTTCTCGGCATGGTGTGCTTTGCGTGCTGAATTGCCTTTTTGGGCGGACATTCCGGTTATTCTGAAGTTCGTTCAGGATGGTCTTCAAAAAGAATTGGCATCTAATTCCCTTCGAGTGCAGGTGGCCGCTCTAGCTTGTTTTAGGGGCAAACTGGATGGTTCCTCTTTAGCAGCGCACTCTGATGTGGTCCATTTCCTACGTGGGGCTCTTCGGCTTCGGCCTCCTCTGCGGCAGCCGTGCCTGGCGTTGCATTTGAATGTGGTACTGCGAGCCCTCCAGGCCCCACCATTTGAGCCGTTGAATAAGGTTTCTGAGAAGGATCTAACACTTAAGACAGTGTTTTTTTGGTGGCCATTGCTTCGGCTAGGAGGATTTCTGAAGTTCAGACTTTGTCTTCCAGAGATCCTTTTTTGCAGTTTTCTGAAGCAGGGGTGTCGATCCAGACGGTGCCGTCGTTTCTGCCTAAAGTGGTTTCGGCTTTCCATGTCAATCATGCGGTTTATCTTCTGTCTTTTCAAAGAGAGGATTATCTGGGGGAGTTTGCCTCCTGGACGTGCGGAAAGCCTTGTTTCGGTACTTGCAGATCTCTAATGAGTTTCAACGCTTGGATCATTTCTTTGTGCTCTTGTCGGGATCGAAAAGAGGTGAGGCGGCTGCTAAGGCTTCCATTGCTCGCTGGATTAGGGAAGCCATTGGAGCAGCGTATCTGCTACAAGGGCGGGCGTCTCCAGTGGCCCTGAAGGCGCATTGTACTCGGGCACAGGCGGCTTCTTGGGCGGAGGCATCGGCCTTATCTCTGGAAGAGATTTGTCAGGCGGCTACTTGGGTGTCCCATCATAGTTTTGCGAAGCATTACAGGCTAGACGTGTCTGCTCGGGAGGATGCGAGTTTTGGGGCAGGAGTGATGGCGCGGGGAGCGTCGGCTTCCCACCCTACTTAAGGAATAGTTCCTGGATTCATCTGCTGCAAGTGGCAAGGAAAGTAAAATTATGTCTTACCTGATAATTTTCTTTCTTTAAACGCAGCAGATGAATTCAGGATTCCTCCCTAGTTCAGCTGACGGTTTTTTCATTTTCCGCGCAGTGTGGTTAATTATTTCCTTCCAGGTTCTCTTTTGCAGAGTTCAGACAGATATGGGAACACGGAAAGGATTCCGATTTCTGGATCAAGTTGCAGTTATTTTGAAGTTCTTATTTTGTTCTCTGTTTTTCATAGTGAGGATGGTTTCTGGTTGTTATTGGTTTCATATTTTTGGCCTTGGCAAATGCTTACGAATGACATACTAATTGAGGAAGGAGCTGGCTGTCTGACATCACTGCCTTTAGTTTGTTTATCTCTATCTCCACCTGCTGGTAGGTGGACTTAACCCACTAGTTCCAGGATTCATCTGCTGCGTTAAAGGAAGGAAAATTATCAGGTAAGACATAATTTTACCTTACCTGACTCTTCTTTCCCCTTTCCCTCTCTAAGTTCCCCCCAACTGTTTCTTACCATACATATACCTCATTATACCACAATATCACTTTGTATTCATTCATACTATGTATTTGTTCAAACCGTAATCGGCTAACACCGTTAACGGTTATATGTAAGCCACTGAATATTGGCAGGATCCTGGATGACTTCTGGCAGCCTACAGTATACTGGATATTCGCCGAGGACAAGCAGGCTGCTTGTTCTCACGAATGGGTGACGTCCACGGCAGCACCTCTGATCGGAGATCTTCACTAACAACAGCATTTGCTAACCCTCGCGCGCATGCATTGTGCACATGCGCGACCGTCTTCCCGCCCGAACGCGCTTGTGTTCGTCAGTCTTCTTTTTTCCACGGCTCAGGACGGCTGTTTTTCGGTCGGTCTGTGCCCCAAGGAGACCCCTCGCGTCTTTTCGCCGCGTTTTTCCGTTCGGAAGTGTCCTGTTTTCTCTTTTTCCGTCGTGTGTCTCTTCGTTTAAAAAAAAACAAAACTTCCCTTACGTCAAGTTTTTTCCCATAAGTTTCCTTTCGCCGCCCGTACGGGTTTTTTCTAAAATTTTGGGTGCCATTAGCCATCATCGCGAATTTTGACTTCGCCGGTGTGATTTTTCCGCCCATGTCCTCGAAGCCCAGCGGCTTCAAAAAGTGCACCCAGTGCAGCCGGACTATCTCCCTCACTGACAGGCACTTTTCGTGCCTTCAGTGTCTGGGGACCGGGCATCGCCCCCAGGCCTGTACTCTCTGCCTTCTTTTAAAGAAGCGGACTCAGGCGGCGAGATTGGCCCAGTGGAATCTGTTGTTCAGGGCCTCGTCCGGTGCTTCGACGTCTTCAGTACTGAGGTTATCGTCCGGTGCGTCGACGTCTGCGGTACCCAGCTCTTCTGCCGGTGATCCAGTTTCTACGATACCGAGGTCATCGGTGGTATCGATGTCGTCGGAGGGTGCTTCAAATGTCTTCCAGAGTGTAGGTGAGGGCTGTCCATTCCCCTGCTGGTGGCGGTGAGCCCTCGAGTAGGTCTCCGCCTGCCTCGAGGGCTCCTGCGGTACAGGCCGCCCCGGGATCGACCTCTTTTGGACCCGGTCCACAGGAGATGTTTGGATTCGACGTCCTCCTCTTCGGTACCGGGAGGTACCGGTGACGTGCTTCGTGCGAAGGCAAAGAAGCATCGTCATCGGTTACCTTCCAGACGTGGTACTGAGAGCTCTGGGTTGCAGGTGCCACCGGCACCCAAGCGTCGACATCGGGAGGACCGCTCACCTTCCATTCAGGAGGTGTCGATGTGCTGCCCCGTGGACAGCCCGGTACTGCCTCCGTGTCCTGGACAGATTCTGAGCTCGTCGCCGGTACCGGACTCCTTGCCTCTCTCGACAGCCGCTCTGAACGAGAGCCTCAGGGCCATCCTTCCTGGGATCCTGGAAGAGCTGTTGCTCCCTTCTCCAGTACCGGGGTGCTTGCGCCGCCAGTACCGACGACTGAGGCGACGGCTGGGCCCTCGTCCGTGGTGAGGTCTCCCGTACCGGTACCGCTTGCGGTACTGGCATCGGCTGCCTCCCAGGCAGACTCCCCGACATCGATGGAGGGAGCTCCATCGCCGCCGGTGCGGGAGTCTTCCTCTCAATGCTCCCACCGTAGCCATGCTCCTACGGAGTCGAGGCGGGCTCAGCTTCGGACAGAGGTTCATGAACTGGTGTCCGACACCAATGGTGAGGCCTCGAGGGAAGCAGAGGAAGACATCAGATATTTCTCAGATGAGGAGTCTGACGGTCTTCCTTCTGATCCCAATCCCTCCCCTGAAAGACAGCTTTCTCTTCCCGAGAATCTATCTTTCGCGGCCTTTGTCCGGGAAATGTCTACGGCCATTCCCTTCCCTGTGGTTACGGAGGATGAGCCAAGGGCTGAAATGTTTGAGCTTTTGGACTATCCTTCGCCACCTAAGGAATCGTCCACAGTACCCATGCATCATGTTCTCAAGAAGACATTGCTGGCGACCTGGGCGAAGCCGCTAACTAATCCCCACATTCCCAAGAAGATCGAATCCCAGTATCGGATACATGGGGACCCGGAGTTGATAAGGACTCAGTTGCCTCACGACTCTGGTGTGGTGGATCTGGCCCTTAAGAAGGTCAAGAGTTCTAGAGAGTATGCTTCGGCACCCCCGGGCAAAGACTCTAGAACCTTGGATTCTTTTGGGAGGAAGGCCTACCATTCTGCAATGCTCATTTCCAAAATTCAGTCCTACCAGCTCTACACGAGCATTCATATGCGGAATAATGTGCGACAGTTGGCAGACTTGGTGGACAAGCTCCCCTCTGAGCAAGCCAAGCCTTTTCAGCAGGTGGTCAGGCAGCTGAAGGCATGTCGTAAATTCCTGGCCAGGGATGTTTACGATACTTTTGATGTCACGTCCAGGGCCACTGCTCAAGGTGTGGTGATGCGCAGACTCTCATGGCTGTGCGCCTCAGACCTGGAGAATAGGCTCCAGTAGCGGATAGCAGACTCTCCTTGCCGGGGGGATAATATTTTTGGAGAAAAGGTTGAACAGGTGGTAGAACAGCTCCACCAGCGGGACACCGCTTTCAACAAATTCTCCCACCGGACGCCTTCAGCATCTACCTCAACTGGTAGACGTTTTTATGGGGGAAGGCGGACTGTTACCTATTCTTCTAATAAGCGTAGGTACAATCCTCTCTCTTGCCAGCCTGCTGCCCAGGCCAAACCCCAGCGCGCTCGTTCTCGTCAACAGCGTGCGCCTCTACAGGCCCCTGCAGCACCCCAGCAAAAGCAAGGGATGGGCTTTTGACTGGCTCCAGCAGAGCATAGCCGCAATCAAAGTGTCTGTGCTGGATGATCTACCGGTCGGGGGGAGGTTAAAATTTTTTCACCAAAGGTGGCCTCTCATAACCTCCGACCAGTGGGTTTTTCAAATAGTCCGGCTCGGATACTCCTTCAATTTGGTCACAAAGCCTTCAAATTGCCCACAGGGAGCTCAGTCCTTCAGCTTCTAGCACAAGCAGGTACTTGCAGAGGAACTCTCCACCCTTCTTAGCGCCAATGCGGTTGAGCCTGTGCCACCAGGGCAAGAAGGGCTGGGATTCTATTCCAGGTACTTCCTTGTGGAAAAGAAAACAGGGGGGATGTGTCCCATCCTAGACCTAAGGGCCCTGAACAAATATCTGGTCCGAGAAAAGTTCAGAATGCTTTCCCTGGGCACCCTTTTCCCCATGATTCAGGAAAACGATTGGCTATGCTCTCTGGACTTAAAGGATGCTTACACTCATATCCCGATACTGCCAGCTCACAGACAGTATCTTCGATTAGGGAAATTCAGCATTGGGTGGGACAGTGTCCAGTAATTGGCACAGGCTAACTAAAAAAAAATTAACCCAGCTAAAGGTGGTAATTTGGGACCGCAGCCAGGGGAAGGCTGTTTGTGTATGAGAAAGTGCTGCCGAAGGAGGCAGACTGAAAATCTAGAGATAGGGAATCATAAATCTCATCGGCGTTAAGGGAAGGACCCTTGCATAGGTCCACCGTCGAGAATATGTTGAAAAAAAAAGTTGTACCAGTTTCGAGATGAAACTGGAGTTGAAAGATATGAAAAAGATAAGAGAGGGAGTTAGTTAGATGGATTTAGGAGCAATACAGTTGACAGAGGATAGACAGCGGGAGGTTAAAAAGAATACCTGTGTAAATGACTGTTTAACTTGTACCACTTCAGCATAGAACAGGGACAAAAAACGAACGGAAAAGGGGGAAAAAAATCACTTTCTGAGCTTTTAAAAGTAAACTGTAGAGCCTCCTCTGCCGAAGCAGTGCTGGACTGATAAGGCAGCTAAAGTGGGCAAGCTTCCCAGATTCTCATGTCCTTGAGATAGTGAACTACAGCACTTGTTAGGGAAAACTTTTAAAAGCTATAGAAAGAAATGGCAGTTTCAAGGGCCAGGATAAGGATATTTAAAAAATGTGAGAAAAAGGGTTTAGAACTTACAGCTCTTCGGGCAATTTTAAATAAATTTACAAAGGCAGATTCGAAGCCCAAGAGGGAGTAACCATCCTCTGGCTACCAATATGTTTATTTTCTCAGAATCTGCCTTTGCTAATCAAGCAGCGGAAGCAGTGGCCCGTCTCATCTCTCTCTGGGCAAAGTTACATATGCCCTCCAAATATCTAGCTTTTCCAACCTTGAATCTGCTCATGGCAGTTCAGTACAGGCTCAGCCGTAGCTAAGTCTATAATTAAAGAGGAACCCAGTTTTAATTAGTTAAAGAGATATAGTTTATTAGTATTAATTAGCATTGATACATTACCCAATAATGAGGATACCAGCAATTCAGTCAATCATACAGTGGAACAGAATCACACGACACATCAGCTCTCGGTGGTACTCTGTCTCTCTCCTCCATCAGCATCTGCGTCTGTCTCTCTCTCTCTGTCTCTCCTTCTGCGTCTTACACTTCTCGGGGTGCTTCCTTTATACTGTCTCAACCCAATGGATTCCAATGGGATCCAGCTTTGTCAGCAGAACATGCTATCCCTTGTCAGTTGATAAGGAACCGATAAGTTTGACTTCATTAGGTCCCAGGTTCCAACTATACACAAAAGGGGTGCAAAGCACAGGTGGCGAGATGACTTCATCGGTCATTCTGCTTTTCTCAGCTATTCTCAGCTCCCCCTCCCTCTGAGTACTCTCTAACTATGTACATCTACCCCTTTATCTACTTTCATTAGCCCAAAACATCTTTCATGACTCTTCACTGATGCCAGTCCCAGGCATGTTTATAAGAGCAAAAGACCCCCTCCCGTGCCAGCTCCCTGAGAACTCAGTTCAGCTTGTGCTGCAGAAAAATGTATTTTGTATCAGAGATGACTTTGGATTTTTAAGAGAAGCCCAGCTCTTATTATGAGCCATTTGCTTGTGGAGGCCTAGCTCTTTAGCCTGAGCCATTGACCTGTATTTTACTGAGAGCAAGGGCGGCCATATACAGTGGGGGAAATAAGTATTTGATCCCTTGCTGATTTTGTAAGTTTGCCCACTGACAAAGACATGAGCAGCCCATAATTGAAGGGTAGGTTATTGGTAACAGTGAGAGATAGCACATCACAAATTAAATCCGGAAAATCACATTGTGGAAAGTATATGAATTTATTTGCATTCTGCAGAGGGAAATAAGTATTTAATCCCTCTGGCAAACAAGACCTAATACTTGGTGGCAAAACCCTTGTTGGCAAGCACAGCGGTCAGACGTCTTCTGTAGTTGATGATGAGGTTTGCACACATGTCAGGAGGAATTTTGGTCCACTCCTCTTTGCAGATCATCTCTAAATCATTAAGAGTTCTGGGCTGTCGCTTGGCAACTCGCAGCTTCAGCTCCCTCCATAAGTTTTCAATGGGATTAAGGTCTGGTGACTGGCTAGGCCACTCCATGACCCTAATGTGCTTCTTCCTGAGCCACTCCTTTGTTGCCTTGGCTGTATGTTTTGGGTCATTGTCGTGCTGGAAGACCCAGCCACGACCCATTTTTAAGGCCCTGGCGGAGGGAAGGAGGTTGTCACTCAGAATTGTACGGTACATGGCCCCATCCATTCTCCCATTGATGCGGTGAAGTAGTCCTGTGCCCTTAGCAGAGAAACACCCCCAAAACATAACATTTCCACCTCCATGCTTGACAGTGGGGACGGTGTTCTTTGGGTCATAGGCAGCATTTCTCTTCCTCCAAACACGGCGAGTTGAGTTCATGCCAAAGAGCTCAATTTTTGTCTCATCTGACCACAGCACTTTCTCCCAATCACTCTCGGCATCATCCAGGTGTTTACTGGCAAACTTCAGACGGGCCGTCACATGTGCCTTCCGGAGCAGGGGGACCTTGCGGGCACTGCAGGATTGCAATCTGTTATGTCGTAATGTGTTACCAATGGTTTTCGTGGTGACAGTGGTCCCAGCTGCCTTGAGATCATTGACAAGTTCCCCCCTTGTAGTTGTAGGCTGATTTCTAACCTTCCTCATGATCAAGGATACCCCATGAGGTGAGATTTTGCGTGGAGCCCCAGATCTTTGTCGATTGACAGTCATTTTGTACTTCTTCCATTTTCTTACTATGGCACCAACAGTTGTCTCCTTCTCGCCCAGCGTCTTACTGATGGTTTTGTAGCCCATTCCAGCCTTGTGCAGGTGTATGATCTTGTCCCTGACATCCTTAGACAGCTCCTTGCTCTTGGCCATTTTGTAGAGGTTAGAGTCTGACTGATTCACTGAGTCTGTGGACAGGTGTCTTTCATACAGGTGACCATTGCTGACAGCTGTCTGTCATGCAGGTAACGAGTTGATTTGGAGCATCTACCTGGTCTGTAGGGGCCAGATCTCTTACTGGTTGGTGGGGGATCAAATACTTATTTCCCTCTGCAGAATGCAAATAAATTCATATACTTTCCACAATGTGATTTTCCGGATTTAATTTGTGATGTGCTATCTCTCACTGTTACCAATAACCTACCCTTCAATTATGGGCTGCTCATGTCTTTGTCAGTGGGCAAACTTACAAAATCAGCAAGGGATCAAATACTTATTTCCCCCACTGTATATACAGAAGGTGGTGTTGGAGTTCCATCTGAACCAGTCAATTGTCTTGCCAACATTCTTTCCCCGTCCTCATGCCCGCTCTGCTGAACGCCAGCTGCACACATTGGACTGCAAACGAGCATTGGCCTTCTATCTGGAGCGGACACAGCCCCACAGACAGTCCGCCCAAATGTTTGTTTCTTTTGATCCCAACAGAATGGGAGTGGCTGTCGGGAAACGCAACATCTCTAATTGGCTAGCAGATTGCATCTCCTTCGCTTACGCCCAGTCTGGGCTGACTCTTGAGGGTCATGTCACGGCTCATAGTGTTAGAGCCATGGCAGCATCAGTGGCCCACTTGAAGTCAGCCACTATCGAAGAGATTTGCAAGGCTGCGACGTGGTCATCTGTCCACACATTCATATCGCATTACTGCCTACAGCAGGATAGCCGACGCGACAGTCGGTTCGGGTAGTCGGTGCTGCAGAATCTGTTTGGGGTTTAGAATCCAACTCCACCCCCCTAGGCCCATTTTTATTCTGTTCCAGGCTGCACTCTCTGTTAGTTGAATAAGTTTAGGTCAATCTCAGTTATGTCCTCGCCGTTGCGAGGCCCATTTGACCAATGTTTGTTGTTTTGAGTGAGCTTGGGCTCTAGGGATACCCCATTTGTGAGAACAAGCAGCCTGTTTGTCCTCGGAGAAAGCGAAAGCTACATACCTGTAGAAGGTATTCTCCGAGGACAGCAGGCTGATTGTTCTCACCTACCCGGCCGCCTCCCCTTTGGAGTTGTGTCTTCCCTTGTCTATGTCTTTGCTATGTACTGGACTGATGAACACGAGCGCGTTCGGGCGGGAAGACGGTCGCACATGCGCACGGTGCATGCGCACACGAGGGCTAGCAAACGCTGTTGCTAGTGAAGATCTCCGATCGGAGGGGCTGCCGTGGACATCACCCATTCGTGTGAGCAATCAGCCTGCTGTCCTCAGCGAATACCTTCTACAGGTATGTAGCTTTCGCTATTAATGAAGAGTTGGCCTAGGGGTGGGCAGGAAGACTAACAGTGCTTGTTAGATTCTATCTGTTAATGCTGTGGTACAAAGCTTTTAAAACTAAGTGGAAAAGACTATGGCGATTAGTTGTTTAAAATTTGCTTTTTATATTTTTATTTTGCCTAACACTAACCTACAGCTCCTCCTTTAAACCCCAATCTTTAAATTCCCAAAGCACAAAGCAAAGTAGCGTTCACTTACCAGAGAAATGTCCTCTCAGAACTTCTCAGATTGTTGCGAGTTAGTCAGGGCTTTGAAGGCCTCTATACTTTCCGCTTGCTCCTGTAAGGTATCCTCTGCGTCGGCAACTCTGCATTCTAGTTCGCCTGTCCGACGGGTCAAATCTGCTGTGGCTTGGACCATTCCCGCGATTTGCTCCGATAGTTGGGTGAACTGGGAGTCTAGGGCCTTCACCACAGTGTATGTAAGCTCCGGAATGAAGTCGGGAAGGGCTTGTGGGGCCAGAGGGGAAGCCGCCATTTTGTCCTTGCTTGGGTGCGATCTGTCTGGCCCCCTTCTCGGCGCCTTGGTTGACATTTGCTGCTCTGTTTTCGCCACAAACTTGTCCATTCACTCCCACGCCACTTCAGTAGCAATAAACCTTTCCTTTGTCGTTTCAAAATAATGGAATTTCAGCAAAAGAGGGGAATCCCCCGAGCAGCTCTCTCTCTGCATGTCTTCCGCCACTCACAGCATCATGTGACCTCTGGAGAACTGCAGTTTTTAAACTCTTGCTAGGCAGCATGCCAGGGGCCTGTTTTCTATCTTTTAACCAGTTTTTAATCACAATAGAACACTACCTCCTATCCCATGACTCTCCAATTTCCTCTGGAGTCTCTCATGAGTTACTCTGTCAAACACTTTCTGAAAATCCAGATACACAATATCAACCGGCTCACCTTTATCCACATGTTTGTTCACCCCTTCAAAGAAATGTAGTAGATTGGTGAGGCAAGATTTCCCTTCACTAAATCCATGTTGACTTTATTTATTTGTTGCATTTGTATCCCACATTTTCCCACCTTTTTGCAGGCTCAATGTGGCTTACATGTTGCCGTTACGGCGTTAGCCGATTCCGGTCTGAACAAATACATGGTACGAATGAATACAAGGTGATGTTGTGGTAGATAAGGTACATGTAAGGTAGGTGTAGTTGGGGGAACTTATAGAGGGGGGAGGGGAAGGAAGAGTCAGGTAATGCTTTATTCACTTTATCAAGTTGTGTTCTCACTTTTTTTGATGCTGTAAATTTAACAGTTCAGCAATTAAGAATCATATTTTTGTTAAAGCAAGATAATTATGCTAACACATAAGGCAGCTTAATGTTTAAAACAATTTTGTCCAATTTTGTGGAGTTTTTTATACCCAGTGATAGAATCTGGGCGTGTTACTCTTGTTATTAGTAACCTTGCTCTAAACCTGCGACAGTTTGCCCCAGGTTTCTGAGGGTTTTTCTCCACTTTAATGCACCTTCTTTGAAGTTTTGTCTCCTAGAGTCTTTGTATATTTTGTATTACATTAAGAGCTTTTTGACTCTAGCTGATCTTTCAATGTCTTTTATGTTCTTTGGTTGCATTGTGTCGCAGGTGTCCATGTATTTTTATGTTGGGTCGGTGGGGTATGCTCTTTTGAACAAGACCGTTTTTAGTGATTTCCTGAAATTAAGGTGGTCTGGCATAGTTTTTACTATTTTTGGCAGTGCGTTCCATAGTTGTGCGCTTAAGTAGGAAAAGCTGGATGCATAGGTGGATTTATATTTGAGTCCTTTGTTGCTTGGGTAATGGAGGTTTAGGTATGATCATGTAGATTTAGTGGTATTTCTGGTTGGCAGGTCAATAAGGTCTGTCATGTATCCAGGTGCTTTGCCGTAAATGATTTTATGAACAGTCGTGCAGATTTTGAACGTGATTTCGTTCTTTGATTGGTAGCCAATGCAGTTTTTCTCTGAGTGGTTTGGTGCTGTAAAAACGCGTTTTTCCAAATATAAGCCTGGCTGCTGTGTTTTGGGTGGTTTGAAGTTTTTTAATGATTTGATCTTTGCATCCTGCATAGATTCCATTACAGTAGTCTGCATGGCTTAGTACCATTGTTTGTGTCAGGTTTCGAAATATTTCCGTCGGGAAGAATGGTTTCACGCGTTTGAGTTTCCACATTGAGAAAAACATTTTATTTATGGTGGATTTCGCTTGGGTCTCAAGTGAGAGGTTACGGTCAATTGTTACTCCGAGAATTTTCAGGCTGTCTGAGATAGGGAGGGTGTGCCCTGGGGTGTTGATGCTTGTGGGTTTGTATGTATTGTATTGTGATGAGATGATGAGACAGTGTGTTTTTTCTGTATTGTTTTAGTTGGAATGCGTTAGCCCATGAGTTCATGCTGTTTAAGCTGAGCTTGATTTCGTTGGTGATTTCTGCCAAGTCATGTTTGAAGGGGATATATAATGTAACATCATCAGTATAGATAAAAGGCATAGGCCTTGGGTGAGTAAGGTCTTGGTTAGTGGTGTCATCATGAGGTTGAAAAGGATCGGTGATAGTGGTGATCCTTGTGGTACTCCGCAGGCTGGTTTCCACGGTGATGATATGTTTGATTTTGATTTCACTTGATATGTTCTTGTGGTTAGAAAGCCCTTGATCCAATTAAGAGTACTGCCACGGATTCCAAAGTGTTCTAGAAGTCTTAGTAGTATGTTGTGGTTGACCATGTCGAATGCACTTGACATGTCAAATTGGAGGAGGAGAATGCTTTTGCCTATTGCTATTTCCTGCTTGAATTTGGTTAGGAGAGTAAGTAGTACTGTGTAGGGGTCGAAATCCTGATTGTGACTCATGTAGTATAGTGAATTTGTTTATGTAGTCGTTGAGTTGCTTGGTCACCAGACCTTACATTAGTTTGACTACTAATGGGATAGATGCTACTGGGCGGTATAGTTGGTAATGTCATCTGTTTTTTTCTTGGTGTCTTTTGGTATTGGGGTGAGCAGGATGTTGCCTTTTTCTTTAGGGTAGGTACCCTGCTGTAGAAGTGGGATGTGAGATCTGTTATGAAGCGATGGGGGGGCAGATTGTATTAGGTAGCTGGGACAGATGTCCAGTTGACAGTGGCTACTGGAGTATTTTATAATCGCTTGGGTGACTGTATCGGCACTGAGGGGGGCAAAATTTGACCATATTCGGTCAGCAGGGTATTCACCAGGGTCTAGACCATTAATGAAGTTTTCTATGTCCATGTTGTTCCTAGGGCTTTACGTAGATTTACGATTTTTTTTCATTGAAATATTTAGCAAGGTTGTCTGCAGATGGGATGTCAGTGTTGGTTGTGGTGACCGGCATAGTGTCCAGTGGTTTGTTCACAAGATGGTATAGTTTCTTCGTGTTTTTGTAGTCCGGCCCAATTTTAGTTTTGTAGTACGACCTTTTGGTCTGCCTTATTGCGTATTTGTATTTCATTTGTAGTTGTTTCCAAGCGGTTAGTGTGTGTTCGTTTTTTTTTTTTCTACGCGCGTTCCAGTTTCCTAGATTGTGTTTTTAGTTTTTTCAATTCTTCATTGAACTACGGTATCGAGGTATGTCTCCGTGAGGTTCTAGTTTGTAAGGGTGCTATTTCGTCTAGTATGTGTCTGCATCTTTTGTCCCAATCTGAGAGGTAATATACGGATTCCGTTTTTGCTGTCCAGTCGTTGTATATCTGGTGCCAAAAAGTAACCGGGTCTGTTTGGCCTCGCGTGGTGTGAGTTGTGTGTTCTTGTGTGTGGGGAGAGCCCCTTTTCCGCTATTTTAGGGTTAGGCTTAATTTGTAATGGTCGGACCATGGTGTTTCTGATTAATGAGACTTTGTCTCATTAATCCATGCTTTTGAATATGCTCTGTAATTTTGTTCTTAATAGTCTCTACCATTTTGCCCGGCACCAACGTCAGACTCCCTGGTCTATAATTTCCCGGATCTCCTCTGGAACTTTTTTAAAAAATTGGCGTTACATTCTCATATTTTAATCCTCCGCCATAGGCCTCCCCTACCTCAGGAGGCCACTATTTGATCCCTCCCACTTTGGACCCCCCCCCCCCCCCCCATATCCAATCCCCCTGTATTTGCCAGGCCATGTCTGTGCACCAGCATTAAATATCTACACAACTGGGCATGTGCTGGCCACCAATGTTTACCTGGGTCCTAGCTGATATTCAGCCAGGACCTACATAAGGTGATCTGTTTAGTCCTCAAACTCCCTTCTCAGATTTTAATCCTCCGCTATAGGCCTCCCCCACCTCAGGAGGCCAGTATTTGATCCCTCTCACTCTGGAACCCCCCTTTATCTGATCCCCCTAAATCAGGGACATCCTCGGTTTTGCTTCCACCAATCCTGATCCTCAAGAACCATTTAAATGGAAGGCTGACCCTAGCAGTAGTATTGAGAGACTACCACCAGAGGACAATGGGCACCATTTTGCACATGAAGCCACATGGGATAGAATTGGAAGGGGATCTGTCCTGGTCCCTCTCACTGTATCATCACAAATGACCCCCACGTAAGTCCCGGGGTTTCTTGGGGGGAGTTGGGGGGGGTAGCTGGAGCATCAAGGGGATTCCTGGGTTAAGAGGGTGAGATGGGGGATATTCCTGAGTGAGGTGGGTTGGATGAAAGAAGTTCCTGAGTTGGGGGGATAGGATGGGACTTCCTGATGGGGGGATCAGATGCCGGAGGGGGGGTTCCTGAGTGGGGAGGATCGGGGGGTCCTGAGTTGGGATCGAATCTGAGGAAAATCAGATTATGGAGGTCCTGAATTGAATGGGGTCCTATGATGGAGGATTGGAACTGAGTTTGGGGGATCGGGTGGGGGGGGGGAGGAGAATCGGATTGGCAACCTGGTTGCCATGCCCTACTGAGTGCCAGCTGATATTCAGTGTTACCATCCACATAGCTGAGCAGCCAATGATGAAGTCAGCCTGTTATATGGTCCTATCTGATTGCTTAGTTATTTAGGTTCTGGCATTGAATATGGCTCCTCCACCACTCCGCTCCTGGACCACCTCTCCAGTGCTCAGTTTTAGAATGGGTGGTTAGAGCTAATATTCAGCTCACTGCTTGGTTAAGTGCCGATCAATATCGTTGGCCAGTCTGCTCAGTGTTGTTTAACCAAGCAGAAGCGTCTCTAACTCAAACCTTTTGAATATTGGGCCTAATATTTTCAAATTAACAAATTAAGAAATGTTTTGCTTTACAGATGACTGTAAGAAGCCATGTTGTCGAGTGGGCCTTGGAGAGAATGCTGAGAAAAAAACTGCAAAGAGGTGTGTCAATAATCTTGAAATTTAAGGTTCCAGTGCAGCACATACACAGGGAATCCCCATTCTTAGAGATACAACAGAGAATTTAGTTCTCACAAGTGGGTGATGTCGCTGATGAAGCCCTGGTACAGATGATGTCCAGCTTTCCTTCAGTTTCTGGAAGCTTTTGGCAGGCCTGACACACATTTGTGTGTTCCTTCCTGCCTGCCTGACTTACACAGGACCTTCAGTTTTGTTTTTTTCCGTGAAACACTTCAGACATGTCTTATTTGTCTCTGTACCACAATTTTACCAGTGATTTTTTTTCCTGGTCTTCCTGCCCTTTTTTATTTGTGTGAGAAACATGGGACCCTTCTTATTTTTTATTTTATTCTTTTCCTTTTTCCAGATTTTTATGGCACTTTCTAAGCTTTCTGTGTTTTCTGCAGCTCAGGGGTAATCTTGGGTCTTACTCACTCTTTGGCACGCATCACAGGTTCGACAATAATCAGCTACGGCTTGAGGTACTCCTGGCCAATGGAAGTTCTGTGTCAATCTAGTTGTGTGCATGTCATCCCCTGATGTCCTGCTGGTGAAATATCATGTGCAATCTGTAGGAGTTGTTCTCTGTATGCTTTGGGCACTATAAGTTGCTTGCCTGCTATTCGGGGCCTGTTGGGATCAACGGGATCATTTTCTTTGTACAGCAAGCCCCCTTTCCATAGGATACGATCTTTACAAGTCTCATTGGTTGGCTGACCAGCCCTCTGCCTCAGGGCTTCCAGGTCAGGGTCAGAGTGTTGTGCTTCCTGAAAAGCATTTCTCTGTCCTATATCAGTATCCATAACTGGAAGGGTCTCTGCTGGTGACTCTGACAAATCAGGGTCAACAGTTTGTTCAATAGGTATGTCAGTTAAGTCAGGTTGTTCCATACTCATTGCCCCAGTCACCTCAGGATCAGGTGCTACTGGAAATACTGGAGTGCCTCCTCTTGCCGCTTGGTCAGCTGGTTCCACCTGGACTGGCTCAGGATGTGGAACTAGAGAGGTGATCTCTGCTGCTTCTGTTTGTTGGGATGGCCGGGCCGGGCCTGATTACTGGTCACTGTAGCAGAAATGCAGACTCCAATATCAAGGGTAATGTTCATTGGACCCATGTCGGTCTCTCAAAGCATCAGTACTGGTATGTTTTTCATTATTCCTGCTTCTCTGTATCCAGACTTGGTACCCCAATCCAGGAATACTTGAGCAATGGGTACAGTCTGTCTGGATCCATTGGCTAACACTACCTCCACAGTGCACCCTGGAAGAATAGCATCTTCCGGCAGTAGCTCTGGTTGTAATAAAGTCATGCTAGAGCCAGTGTCCAGAAGCCCAGCCACCTGGGTCCAGTTCACAGTTACTGGGATGCTGTAGTATTGTGGAAACCCATCTGCTTCCTTGCTTGATGAATGTGGAGCAACTCTGTGGGCCTCCTTTTTGGGACTGGATCCACCCACAAAAGCTGCCAGCTTTGGTGCAGGAACTGAAATCCTTTTTAGTGCAGGCTTGGGATTATCTGGGCAATCCGCTTTGAAATGTCCTATATGCCCAACACTGGTAACAAGGATGTTCGTGCCTAAAGTTTTTAGGTTTTTGGGGAACACTGGAGAGTTTGCTGACAGTCTCTGAAGTTGCAGGAATATTTGGTTTAGGGCCCTGGCTGCCCTTAGATCCCGGCTGCTGCGGATAAGAACGGCTTCTGTTTGCCAGCCAGGGACAGTTAGCCATAAAGATGTCAGCCAACTCAGTCACCTTCTCAGGAGTACAGGGCTGGTGATCTTGAACATGTCCCTCACCTCTGGATGGCAACGCTGAAGAAACTGCTCCAGGACCATCAGGGTTTGGCAGTCCTCCAGGGTTTTAACCTCAGATCCACTGAGCCACCGCTGATGCTGGTATCTTAGCTGAATCATAAACTCGCTGTGAATATTATCAGCCCCCTTTTGCAAAGTCCAGATGTTTAGTCTATAGGTTCAACAAAGTTTTGCGCACCTCCTCAAACTGGGAGCATGTCTCCATGGACAGTCCTTGCAATGCCTCAGGTACTCTACCAGTGAGCTTTCCTCCCAGATAGTGCACCCAGTCTTTCTTAAGGCGGCAATTTTTTTCAAAATCAGTTAGATATCCATCAGTGTCACCTCAGGTATCATCAAACTGCGCAAACAAGTTGGGCCTGATTCAGACTGTGGATCCTGCCTCTGGCCTTGGCACAGAGGTTGGGCTGGAGCTCTGGATATGAGCCATCTCTATCTTCCAACTTCGTTTTCTGCAGCTGGAATTCACGCTCCTCACGCCGCAACTGGAATTCCTGCTCCTCTTGCCGCTGTTCCCGTCCTTTCCGCTGTTGATCTAGCCACTGTCTCTCTACCATGTAGATCTGCTGGATCTCAGTTGGTGTGGCCCCTGCCAACTGATTGGCCTCTGCTCACAAGGTGTCTGCTCTCCCTCCCCAGGAGAACTCTGCGCAGGCGGATCCCGCAGCGCCTCCCCACTGAGGTCATCCGGTCACTCTTTTGTTAGATCAGGCATATCCGGTGTCTAAGGGCTACTACTAGTCACCATCAGCACGCTGCTAATATCCTAGCACTACTAAAAAAAACACTGAACAGGAAAGGGACCCTGTTACTGCTGCATTTGTTCACTGTGCTCTGTATGTGGAGGTTACAGGTAAAACCTCTGACCCACTCAGTGGATGGTGACCCTCACCATTGTCACTGAGCCTGACAATTTCACCATGCTGTCACCAAAAAAGAAAAAAGGTCTGTCTTGGAACGCCTAGCACCTGCCTGGGGTTAACCCTGTGGCCACTTAGAGAGTCCCTAGCACTGCTCAGGCTTGCCTGCACCTAGGCATGTGTTCTATACCAGCACCCTCCACCCCACTGACTGGGTTCCACTTGCCTCTGGGCAATTCTCCCACTCTCAAGTTATTCCCCAGTGATTTCTAGGACACTGGGGCCACATTCCCAGGAGTCCCACAGTTCCTAAAAAGCACCCACAGACCCAAAATACAAGTCACCAGGCTTCTTAGTCTGTCCAGGACAAACAGAGCTAACAAATGAATTGATTTATTATCATGAAAAATTTGAACAGTGAACGATATAAAACAGATGGAAGAGCAACAGGCAATAACAGGTAACTGAATAAGAATCAATATTAAAAATATCTAAACACTTTGTTACTACCTGGGTAGCACCTGGTGAGTTTCCGGAAATTAACAGCTCACAAGTCTTGAACAGGGTCTCAGGACAGAGATGTTTCTCCTCTTTACCCCCAACCTGAGACTAAAGAAAATCCAGTACCACCCGGCTAGATTTGAACTCCAGGGCCAATCAGAGCCCAGGGCACCAGCTTTGAAAATATCTGGCCAGTGGTACAGTAGGTTGCCTTTCATCAACCTTGGTTGAAAGATAGGAAACAGAGAGTAGGGTTTAATGGTCACTATTTGCAATGGAGAAGGGTAGTTAGTGGGGCCCCTCAGGGATCTTTACTGGGACTGTTGCTGTTTAACTTTTTCATAAATGACCTGGAGGTGGGGGTAACTAGCGAGTTTATCAAATTTGCTGATGACACAAAGTTGTTTAAGGTCGTCAAATCGCGGGAAGATTGTGAAAAGTTGCAAGAAGATATTGCGAGACTAGGAGACGGCACGTCTAAATGGCAGATAACGTTCAGTGTGAGCAAATGCAAAGTGATGCATGTGGGAAAGAGGAACCCAAACTATAGCTACATAATGCAAGGTTCAGCATTAGGAGTCACGGAACGAGAAAGGGACCTGGGAGTCATCATTGATGATACGTTGAAATCTTCTGCTCAGTGTGCTGCTGCGGCAAAGAAAGAAAATAAAATGTTAGGTATTATTAGGAAAGGGATGGAAAACAAAAATGAGGATATTATAATACCACTGTATCGGTCCATGGTGTGACCGCACCTAGAGTATTGTGTTCAATTCTGGTTGCCGCACCTCAAAAAAGATATAGTGGAATTAGAAAAGGTGCAGAGAAGGGCGACAAAGAAGATTAAGGGGATGGGACGACTTTCTTATGAGGAAAGGCTAAAGCGGCTTGGGCTCTTCAGCTTGGAGAAAAGGCTGCTGAGGGTGATATGATAGAGGTATATAAAATAATGAGTGGAGTGGAAAAGATAGACATGGAGCGTCTGTTTATGCTTTCCAAAAATAGTAGGACAAGGGGGCATTTGATGAAGCTGGAGTGCAGTAAGTTTAAAACAAATTAGAGAAAATGTTTCTTTACTCAGCGTGTAATTCGACTCTGGAATTCGTTGCCAGAGAATGTGGTTAAGGCGGTTAGCTTAGCAGAGTTTAAGAAAGGTTTAGATGGCTTGCTGAAGGAAAAGGCCATAGAATGTTATTAAATGGACGTAGGGAAAAATCCACTATTCCTAGGACAAGCAGTACAAAATGCTTTGCTCCGTGGATCTTCTCGGGTGATTGTGACCTGGATTGGCCACTGTTGGAGACAGAGTGCTGGGCTAGATGGACCTTTGGTCTGTCTCAGTGTGGCGATGCTTAAGCTTAATCTGGAAAAGAAAAAGTCTCTTTTTCAGCAACAGCTTTAAAACACAAAACAAACACCATCTACTGGCCAGTTAGGAGAAATATATTTCATGAAATAATTAATATAGTTCACAGGCTTAGAAACCCACAGTTTTGTCACAAATACCTTTCAAGTATTTAAACGTCTGTATCATATCACCCCAGTTTCTCCTTTCCTCCAGGGTATACATATTCAGGTCAGCAAGTCTCTCCTCGTATGTCTTGCTGTGCAAACCCCGTATCATTTTCGTCGCTGTTCTCTGAACCACTTCAAGTCTTCTTACATCCTTAGCAAGATACGGCCTCCAAAACGGAACACAATTCTCCAAGTGGGGGTTCACCAACAACTTGTACAGGGCATCAATACCTCCTTTCTTCTGCAGTGGCACATAAATAACATAGTGTATCAAACAGTTTCTCTTTTATGAGAAAACTAGTAAAAAAGCCCCGTTTCTGATGCAAATGAAACGGGGGCTAGCAATGTTTTCTTCTGTGTGCATGTGGGAGTGTGTGTGTCCCTGCCATCTGGCCTCTCTCCCCTCCCCCCTCTGAGTCCTTCACTGTTAGAGCCAGCGATTTGATTTCGTGCTCTGCTGTTTTCCTTCACTGACTGTGTTACAGAGAGGGCGGGGCAGACACTCATAGGGAAACCGGATATCTCGCCCCCTTCACACTTCCGGCTGGAGGCTTCATAGAAAGTTGGTGTTGCCTTTTATATAGAGAGATTGCATATTGGAGATTGATAGTTTTTGTTCTTCTTCAGATTCACAAAGTTATTTATGGTGTTTTGGTAGTTGCCACTCAAATATAAGTGCAGACTCCTGATGCAGTCCATACCACTGAAACACGACATGTGTCGAGAAATTTCTGAAGATAATAAAAGCCAGCTTTACACCATTGACTTTACTGGTCATGTCCACTGTTTTCTGTGTGTTATTACATGACTAGTAAAAAAGGCCCGTTTCTGACACAAATGAAACGGGCGCTAGCAAGGTTTTCCTCGGAGTGTGTATGTTTGGGAGAGTGTATGTGAGAGTGACTGTGTGAGAGTCAGAGTGAGAGTGTGTGTGTGTGAGAGAGAGAGAGAGAGTGAGTCTGGGTGTGAGTGTGTTTGTGAGAGTGTGTGTGTGAGAATGAGAGTGTGTGCAAGTGTGTATGTGAGACAGTGTGAGAGAGAGAGTGTGTGTGTGTGTGTGTGTGTGTGTGTGCGAGAGAGAGAGTGTGTGTGTGAGACACAGATTCTCTGTGAGAGTGAGTGTATGAGACTAAGCGAGTGTGTGAGTGACTGTGTGGCACATAGAGAGTGAATGTGATACATTGTGAGACAGAGTGTGTGAGAGTGAGTCAGAAAGACATTGTATATGAGAGAGAGAGTGTGAGCCTTGCCCTCCCAATCCATGCCCATCTGTCCCCTGCCCCCTCCATTCATCCTTTCCAGCAATTCCCCTCTCTCCCTGAGCCCTGTCCTCCCAATCCATGCCCATCCATGCTCCTCTGTCACCTGCCCCCTCCATTCATCCCTATACAGCAATTCCCCTCTCTCTCTGAGCCCTGCCCTGCAATCCATATCCATCCATGCCCATCTGTCCCCTCCATTCATCCCTATCCAGCAATTCCCCTCTCTCCCTGAGCCCTGCCCTCCCAATCCATGCCCATCCATGCTCCTGTCACCTGCCCCCTCCATTCATCCCTATCCAGCAATTCCCCTCTCTCCATGAGACCTGTCCTGCAATCCATATCCATCCATGCCCATCTGTCCCCTCCATTCATCCCTATCCAGCAATTCCCCTCTCTCCCTGAGGCCTGTCCTGCAATCCATATCCATCCATGCCCATCTGTCCCCTCCATTCATCCCTATCCAGCAATTCCCCTCTCTCCCTGAGCCCTGCCCTCCCAATCCATGCCCATCCATGCTCCTCTGTTCCCTGCCCCCTCCATTCATTCATTTCCAGCAATTCCCCTCTCTCCCTGAGCCCTGCCATCTCAATCCATGCCCATCCATGCTTCTCTGTCCCCTGCCCCCTCCATTCATCCTTTTCCAGCAATTTCCCTCTCTCCCTTCCATGACCCCCCCTCGCATCCATGCTCTTCTGTCTCCCATGTCCCAGCCTGTCCCGCCCTCTTCTTCCCCCCCCTTTGCATCCTTGCTGTCGTTTCTCCTCTGCCCTCCCGCTCCCATTGTTCAACTGCCCACCCTCTTCTCTCCCCCCAACATCCCTTTTTTTTTTTAATTTACCTCTGTGTCGGTAGGTTCCGGCAGCGCAGCGTTAGGGAAGAAGGCGGCGCTCCCGACGTCTAGCCTTCCCTTCGCTGTGTTCCGCCTTCTTCTGACGTCATCCTTGACGTCAGAAGAAGGCGGAACACAGCGAAGGGAAGGCTAGAGACGTTGGGAGCGCCGCCTCCTTCCCTGACGCTGCGCTTTGTTTGTTTTTTTTTTCCGCCCTCGACGTCATGACGTTTGCCCTGGACGTCATGACATTTGACGCGAGGGCGGGGCAGAGACGGCTGGCAGCCTGGCTGGCTTCACACCACAAATCCACGAACCCTTCAAGTAATGTTTGAGTGACTTCAGAACGTTGTCTTCAGAACGTTCACGGTGCGTTTTATTATATTAGATAAACCATAAAATTGTACTTCTCTGTCACCTTCTGATCATCCATTCATATCTTTATTTTTCTCAGTTCTCCCCCACCTCTACCTTTGTCTCAAGACTGTCATTGGAATACTTTCATGTTTCACTTGCATATTTTTATATTGTCATCTTTTTGCTCATTCCTGACCTGAGGAAGAAGGTTCTGCTTTTGAAAGCTTGCCAAAAAATGTACCTTCTTATTTTTTCTTTTTTTCTCTTTGTTCTGTTTTATTATTAGTGCAACCAGTATTCAGGTGTCTTGAATTGAAGGTGCGTTGTGCTCCAGTTCATGATCATTCGCAGCTGCTTCTTCAGTCTGTAGTATCTTAGGATGTTAAACATCCAAACTTTTTAGAGTTTATGCCCAAACCTCTTTGGGGAAAGATCAAAAGCAGTTAGTTTTGGTTGGTAAGAAGGTCTACCAGGGGGCAATACGTATGATAAATATTTTAGCTCATAACTTCAAATATTTCATTATCACCATTCTCTTCTTCAACAATTTGTAGAACCTTCTCCTAGTCTTCAGATGCTAGAGAGCAAGCCACAAAATTATACCTTAATTTGTAAAAGTGTGTTTGCCATATCAGAAAGATGTATGATGCATATGTCATATCTTCTTGCACCCATTCATTTATGCAGATGATATCACAATCTACATCCCCTTCACACATGAGCTGACAGAAATAACCAATAAAATCAACGATGGCCTGAACATCATGGACTCCTGGGCACACTCATTCCAATTGAAACTGAACACCGAAAAAACACATTGCCTCATCCTCTCCTCTCAATATAACAAATATAAACCCACAACCATAAATACCCCAGGACACACCCTCCCCACCCCAGACAGCTTGAAAATACTTGGCGTCATACTCGACCGCAACCTTACTCTCGAGAGTCAAATAAACTCTGTAACAAAGAAAATGTTCTGTTCAATGTGGAAGCTCAAACGATTAAAGCCTTTCTTTCCAAGAGCAACCTTTCGATACTTAATACAATCAATGGTTCTAAGCCATGCAGATTACTGCAACGGAATCTACGCAGGTTGCACAGAACAACTCATGAAAATGCTCCAAACCGCCCAAAATACAGCAGCCAGGCTGATATTCGGCAAAACATGTTTCGAAAGCGCCAAACCTCTTCGTGAAAAGTTGCATTGGCTCCCAATCAAAGAACGGATCATCTTCAAAGTCTGCACTTTAGTCCACAGAATCATATATGGCGTTGTCCCGGGATACATGGTAGACCTTATTGATCTACCAAGAAGAAACAAAGTCAGACTGTCAAGATCCTACTTAAACTTACACTACCCAAACTGCAAAGGCCTGAAATATAAAACAACTTACGCATCCGGCTTCTCCTTCATAAGCTCACAACTATGGAATGGCCTCCCAAAAGCCCTGAAAACAATCCACGACCACCTGACCTTCAGGAAATCACTGAAAACCAACCTCTTCAAAAAGGCCTACCCCAACGACCCCACGTAAACCTCTTCACCCAGCAACACAGCATGACTTTGACCGTACTGGAGAACACGCAATCTTCATCCCTCCCGACCCTCCACATATACCTCATATGATCACTCTTCAACCTTGTATTTGCTATCAACTGACTGGGTAAACGCCTTTGACGGTAATATGTAAGCCACATTGAGCCTGCAAATAGGTAGGAAAATGTGGGGTACAAATGCAACAAAGAAAAATAAATAAATAATGACGTGGTAGCCATAGGCAGAAGAAGAATGTCATAGTTCAGATTTGTATGACTGCCTAGCGGACATCCCTTGTCTTTGTGATACTCTCTTTGAAGATACAATAAAAGGCACCATCTCGCAAGTTAAGGATAACTTTTCCACTGTTCTTGAGCTTTCTTAACCATCTTCTCAAACTATTCTTGTCTGCAGACCTTAAAAATCATTTTATAAAAAAAATCATACCATTAACAATATTTTCAACAATTTTATCCTTAACATTGTTATTAGTGTTATCCAGTATTAAGTAATCAACATCAACTTTCTTAGTCCTACAATCAAAGACAAAGGCCTTGGGAATACAAGTCCCAAACATCCATCCAACCTATTGCCAACAAATCGTAATCCCAATTTTTGACTACTTGCCACTGGATTGCTGTCTACAACATTTCACAGAGGCTTTGTAATTGGTCACCATGGATCGATGGGTGCTATGTATTATACAACAGGGCTACAGAATAAATTTTCATCAACTCCCACCCCCAAAAGAAGCCAAATGAGGTCTCCAGTATCAACATATTGAAGTCTTAAACCATTAATTGCAGGCTCTGCTATGGAACAGAGCAGTAGAACCAACAAGGCACAGGTTTCTACTACATCTTCTTTCTAATCCCAAAGAAGACTGCAGGGCTTTGGCCTATCATCGATCTCTGCAATTTGAATCTCTTCATAAAGAAATAAAAATTCAGAATGAATATATTGGCCATCATTCTACTTTTGTTACATTAAGGAGATTGGCTGGATTATCTATGTTTAAGAAATGCCTTCACTCATATTCCAATTAACACCCATCATTGGACGTTCCTCAGGTTCACGTTTGTCCACCATCACTATCAATACTGTTTTCTACCATTTAGCCTATCCCCTTCACCCAGCACTTTGTGAAAAGTGTCTTGCTGTTGTCACAGCACATCTGTGCACAAAAGGACATTATTTTTATCCAGATCTAGATAACTTGCTTGTATCGGGGCCATGCCTCAATCCATGCTAATAACAATTTGAGTATTTGATCTCTAGAAGATCTTGGATTTCTCATCAAAGAAAAGTCTGCATGGAAGCCAACACAACTCATTATTTTCATTGGCGCCAATCTAGATACCAGAATGGCAAAAGCATGCCTCCCTGTGGACAGACAGCATACATTAATAAATGTGGCTCACACCCTATTTCAGTAGCATTCAGTATTGGCAAGAAACATACTATGCCTTCTAGGTCTCATGTCCACCACCATTCATATAGTTCCACTTGCAAGACCACACATGAGATATCTATAGTGGTATCAAGTTTCAGAGGAATCAACTTGGACAGCCTGTATCCAAATGCATCAGACCAACATCAGGCTGCGTTATTCTCACATGTGGGTGGTGTCATCTGATGGAGTCCCGGTGCGGATGCTGAATTGCTAGCACTAAAGAAAGTTTTGCAGTGTACCACTACTGGTGCCTTCCTGCTCGAGCGCGGACCCCTCAGTCTCTTTTTTATTTTTCTAGGGAACTGAGAGGATGTGTTTGCTTAGTCTTCTCAATCTGTGCTTTTCAAAACATTTTTTCGCTATCGCGAATGCTTTCCCTTGTGGGTAATCATCTTCTTTTTTTACTTATTTTTCCTGTTCTCCCTTCCTTGTATTTTCTCCAGTTTTATGGCTTTTGTTGGTTTCCATTATTTTTTCTAGAGGTTGCATGCTTAGACCCTGACCTCAGTTTGAATGCTCCCCTTTTTTAATTGCTCAAGTTAGAGGAGTTTAACCAATATTCTTTTTTTCAGTGTCCCAAAAGGCTCCCAGTGGCTTCAGGCAGTGTGCTAAATGTTGCCATGCTATTTCACTCATGGACCTGCACAAGTGGTGCATTGGGTGCCATGGGCCAGATCATGACCCTTCTGTTTGTGATCTTTGTCTTCGTATGCAGGCCAGGACATAGAGAGTGCAATTGGCTCAACAAGAGAAGATTTTTGGCTCTTTGAAGGCCAGACCATCATCTTCGGCACCAGCAGCATTAACCTCCCTGACTGCTCCGACACTGGTAACCACTGGGAGTGCACCATGCACCGGCATTGAGTGGGTCTCCACGTGCCTCAACACCTGGCGCTGTTCACGGGCCCTGGGACCGGTCAGCATCGGATCTGACACTGGGGAGGAACTCTGATTCGGCGGCGTCCTTGTCAGCACTGGGAGATCGAGCTGTATGCATCGGGGGGAAGCCCAAGAAGCATAAGCATCGATCCTCCTTGATGCATGGTGCACTGGGGCATTGAACTCTCCAATACCTGAGAAGCGCCGACATTGAGTGGAGTGCTTCCCTTTCTTGGAAGAGGTGCTGGTGTGTCAGTCATCAAACAGCCAGGTCCCCATCACCAGACTGCCTCCCTCCTATGCCTTTGCCGAAACCCACCCTTGATGAGCAGTTCCGGAGCATTCTCCAAGAGGAGCCGGCGCAGTTGCTGCAGGGAGCTTCTGCGTTGACATTGAGGGTGCTTGCACCCTCAGCGGAACAGCCCCAGACTCTCTCTAGAACATCAACACCAGCACCTCACAGGGCGTTGGAGCCGAGGCCTGAGTAGGCAGTGCCCCCTCTTACATTGGGAGAGGAAGCTTTCACACAGTCTGAGAGAAGGCCTGCACCTCGATGCTCCTTGGATCGTGGACGTCATTCCACTAGATCAAGGCCTGTGCAGACTCAGTCTCCTGATTCTCAAGAGGGAGAGGAGTCTGGAACTGCTTGTGGGTATCAGACGAGAATCCACATTACTTCTTGGAGGAGAAGTCATATGATATCCCTTCTGATCCCTCACCCCCTCAAGAGAGACAAAAATCTCCTCCAGAGGCACTCTCTTTTACTGGTTTTGTCAGGGAGATAGCTGTGGCCAGCCCATTTAAGTTGGAGACAGAGTAGGAGTCAGGGCAGAGATATTAGTTGTCTTGGGCTATAATCTCCTCCCAAGAAAGGGGTCAGTGTGCCAAAACACCCTATCCTTAAAGATGTACTGGTGAGGAATTGGGAATCTCCACTCTCAGTGCAGGTAGCATCCAAGAAGGTGCATAGCAATATCATATCTAGAAGGCTTCCGGATTTAAGAGGGCCCAGTTGCCTTACCACTCTTTGGTAGTCGAATCTGCTCTCAAACGAGCTAAGATCTCCTGGGGTGAGAGGCCAGAAACTTAGACTTGTTTGGGAGGAAAACCTTTCAGGTGTCAATGCTTGTTGCCCACATCCAGTCCTACCAGCTCTACACAAGCCTTTACTTGGAGTCTCTAGTTAATAGTACCCTTAATCTGGCAGATTCTCTCCTTGTGGAACAGGCCGTCGAGCTTCGCTAGTTGGCCATTAAGCAGATGGAGTGTTGGCATTATTTGGCCATGGTAGCTTATGACACTTTTGATAATACGTGCATACTCTTTGGAATGGGTGTAGGGATACACAGACACTCACGGCTGTGTGTCTCTGACCTGCTGTTCAGGAGAGATTTGCGGATGTGCCCTGCTGTGGTGTCAACTTATTTGGAGAGAAAGTGGAAGAGGTCACTGACCTCATTAAAAAGCACACTGATATTATCCACGGTCTTTCTCAGCAACCTCCATCTGCATCTTCTTCAAAAAGAAGATTTTCGACTGGGCAGAGGCGCAGGTCCTACTATTCTCAAAGACGTAGGTACCAACCTTCTACTTAGCCTACTCAGGCAACTCAGGGCACCCATCCCAGGCCTCTCCAGCCCCGTCCCTAAAAATCCCAGCCAGCTCCCCAGTCAAAGCAGGCCATGGGCTTTTGACTAGCTCCAGCTGAGCACAGCCGTGCAAAGGGTATCCATTCCGGATGACCTACTGGTCAGAGGGAAGCTCACTTCTTACCACCACAGATGGCCTCCTAAGGTCATGTCGGAGTTCCATCTTAACCAATCAGTTGTTTTTCCAACATTTTTCCCCAGACCTCATGCCCATCCTGGCAAAAGTGTACTGCATACTTTAGACTGCAAACTAGCCTTAGCCTGCTATTTGGAGCGCACTAAAGCCCATAGACAGTCCACCCAGCTTTATGGTTCTTTTGACTTCAACAGATTGAGGGTGGCCATCAGCAAACACACACTTTCAAATTGGATAGTAGACCGTGTCTCTTTTATTTATGCTCAGTCTGGCTGACTCTTGATGGACATGTCATGGCTCACAATGTCAGTAGCCCACTTGAAATCAGCCTCCATTCAGGAGATTTGCAAGGCTGCATAGGCGGTCGGTGGCCCAACTGTTTGGGGAGGCTAAAGGGGGCGGGGTTAGGGGGTGGGGACAGGGGTGGAGCTTAAATCCATAATTGTCTGATAACACAGAAAAAATAAATAAAAATAAGTCACAATACCTTTTATTAAATTTAGATATTAGATATGTATCATATGTCAAAGAATAAAGTGGTTGCTCAAAGCATATTCTAAGCACAATTGCTCAACTGCAAAACACTATGCACAACTTTGTGCAAAACCACACTCAGAACCTTACTGTACCATAAATATTACACTGGGCAGAACCTAATACACCAATATACCACCCATACGGAAAATGCACACCGTCAACAATATGAAACAAGGGATCATATCATCACAGTTCTCATGTAGCTGGGTAGAGCCACAAAACACCCTAATTCATGTTTAATGTGGGATAAAATGCCATAAATAAGTAAATAAATATAAACTTTTAATGTTGAGCACCTGATTCTCAAAGTGGATATATTCCAAACACTATAATGAAAATAAAATGATCTTTTCTACCTTTGTTGTCTGGTGACTTTTTCTAATCATGCTGGCCCAGTATCCGATTCTGCTGCTATCTGTCCTCAGTGCAGGTCAGGAAGTCATCCTCCTTAAATATCTCCCTGGCAACCCAGGACACCTCCAGCCAACCCCCCCTGCTCTCCCAGCAGTAAAGTAAACAAATTAAATCATAAACCAATTTCTACAACTGGTTACACAAGGCTAGAGGGCTTTCACTGCAGCTCCTGCTGTGAGAATGGAGGTAAATCAACAATTTAAACCCCTCAGAGCACAGCAGGGAAGGCTTAGCGTCTCCAAGCCTCTTATACCGGGTGCCTATGCAAGGCTGAAATGTGGTATTCAGTCCACACATTCACATCCCACTGTTGTTTGGATCAGGACACCTGGCGTAACAGTCAGTTTGGATAGGCAGTTCTGCAGAATTTGTTTGGTGTCTAGAATCCAACTCTACCCTCCTAGGCCCTATTTTATTCTGTTCCAGGCTGGACCAACTAGAATGTATATATTTTCAGGTTCATTGGAGTTTTAGTCTCAACATTTTGATACTCCATTATCCTAGCTTTCTTGTTTTCAGTGAGCCTGGTAGCTAGGGATTTGTAATCCGTTGGGTTGGTCGTGAGCCCTTGGGCCCTGGCCGAGGCCAGCAGGGTGCCAACCCAGGCCAAGGGGAGACCGACCCACCACCGCACACCCCAGCTACACAATACCCCCTAAGCTACCCCTCCCCACAGTCCCTCAGGAAGAAGGGAAATAGGCATACAGGCGGGCCTCACGGCCGAACTGGAACCCACGCAGACAGAGCCACTCGTGCGAGCCTCACGGCTGAACTGGAACCCAATCACACACAGGGAGGGGTGAAAGAACCCAGAGGGCCCCAAGATGCCAGACACGCGCTGAACACCAGCAATAGGGCAGAGGGGGAAACAAAGGACCAGAGCAGGCCACGCCCACGCAGGGGACTAGCGTAGGCCAGGGGAACTAACACAGCAACCCCCCGCACCAGGGTTAGGAGCCCCAGGCAGAAGCCAGAGGAACCAAACACAAAAGGAAGGCAGAAAGCCTTTGCCTCAAACCCACTGTAGACAGAGGCACACAGAACACAAAGGGTTAAGCTTGTAGAGCCAGCAGAGAGAGAGTGCCATAAATCAACAAACAATCAGAGAGAACGCTTCCCCTCCCGAGAGGGAGTGGGGCCCATCCAACAAACACACTGGCAGAGGCAGGAATACAATACACACAGTACACAAAGGGTTAAACTCACTGAGCCAGCAGGCGGGGACACTGGGAAGAGAAATCCTTAAAACAAACAAACAATGGAGAACCCTCTCACTCAGCCCAGAGCCCCAGAGGCTGAGCAAAGCCCAGCCCCCACTAAACAAACGAGCAGCTGACCCTGATTACAGAGCTGCACACACACACACACACACAGAGCAGCAGCTAACCCAGAGGGAAGGAAAAGAATACTCTAAATCAACACAGATCCCTGTCAGAACCTAGAGCACGTTCTGAGAGAAACCTATCAGGCTTTCCTGTTACCACCAAATAAGTAACGCAAAAGCAGAGAAACTCTTCAGCTGCAGGCTAAAGTACTATTCCCTGACGTCAGCACAACCCCTGGCAGCCAATCAGAAGAGACGTCCCCCCTCCCCCTCAGCCAAACCAGCAGAATCATAACAGGATTCCAACATATGAGAATAATGCGGCCTTCTTGTCCTCAGAGAAAGCAAAGATACTTATTTGTAACTAGTGTTCTCCGAGGACAGCAGGCTGCTTAATTTCACATACCCTCTCACCTCCCCTAGGAGTTGTTTTTATGCTTTTTACCTGACTGAGGGACCCATGCTTGAGCATTGGGTGGGAAGGCAGCAGCGCATGTGTGGTGGGATGCTGCTAGAGCTTTCTTTAGTTCTAGCAATTCAGCGTCCGCACCGGGGCTCCGTCGGATGACGTCACCCACATGTGAGAATAAGTGGCCTGCTGTCCTCAGAGAACACCAGCTACAGGTAAGTATCTTTGCTTTTCCTTTTAACTGGGGAAGTCAACCCTCGAACAGTGAACATTCCAACTTTAAGCACTTTAGGATTCATTTAAAAAAATGAATATATTAACTTATGTAGGTTCTGTAGCTGAACAACAGCAGACAAAAAGACCTTGCTGCATCCATCAGCATCCCTGTAATAGCAGAATAAACATTATGAGGCAGATGCAGCAACCAAACGTAAAAAAATCTAAATCGTTAAAGTCCCTAACGATTTTAAAATAACGAAAAATGCACCAAAAAAAAAAGTCACACATGCTGGAATCGGTATTGAAACGTACAATGTATCAAAGAATCACAATACACATCGTTAATCGGCCCCCAAATCATGCGCAGAGCAGCCAAGCGTTATGTTAGCTGCTCTGCGCATGCCACAAACAGTCAAATCACAAGCACATGGCAAATTGAATTGACACATAAAAAATAAAACTAAAAAAAGGATCGGGAGGGGGCAAGGGCGCTCATCAGGAGCGTCCTGTACGGACGGCCTTGCCCCCCCCCCCGCCGCTGCTCCCCACTTTCCGCCGCTCCCCCCACCCCGAAAAAGCAAAATTGTAGCAGCCCCTGCCCCCCTCCCTTCCTCACTACTCTCAGCTCCGCCTCCCGACATCCTCCGTCTGTGCCCCGCCCCTTTGGGGGTCGTCGCCGCCATTCCCCTTCTCCATCGGGCCCCCCTCCCTCTTACCGGGCCCGTGCAGCGCCTCTCTCCTCTGTCCGAAGGCGCTGCACGGGCAAGAAGAACGCTGAATCAGCTGATGCCTGCCTTCGATAGAGCGTCTTTCTCCTCCTGGGCCCGCCCCTGTCTGACGTCAGTAACCTACGTAGGTTACCGACGTCAGAAAGGGGCGGGCCCAGGAGGAGAAAGACGCTCTATCGCGAAGGCAGGCATCAGCTGATTCAGCGTTCTTCTTGCCCGTGCAGCGCCTTCGGACAGAGGAGAGAGGCGCTGCACGGGCCCGGTAAGAGGGAGGGGGGCCCGATGGAGAAGGGGAATGGCGGCGACGACCCCCAAAGGGGGCGGGGCACAGACGGAGGATGTCGGGAGGCGGAGCTGAGAGTAGTGAGGAAGGGAGGGGGGCAGGGGCTGCTACAATTTGCTTTTTCAGGGTGGGGGGAGCGGCGGAAAGTGGGGAGCAGCGGGGGGGGGGGGGGGGGCAAGGCCGTCCTACAGGACGCTCCTGATGAGCGCCCTTGCCCCCTCCCGATCCTTTTTTTAGTTTTATTTTTTATGTGTTTTCTGAGGTCCTTTGGACCAATCACAGCGCTTTTAGCTCTGCTAATGCGCTGGGATTGGCTCAAAGTTTGTTTATTTTTTCACTTAACACTTTTTCCTGGCACAGAGCTGTCCTAACGAGAGGTCCAGACCTCTCGTTAGTTTTCCTGCCTTTTTCCTGCGTAAAGGCAATCGGAAAAGGTTAGTGCATGTCGTTTCAATGGGGTTTTCACACTAATTGCTCATCTCCATTCCGTTTTCGTTAGCTGCTACTGTCGTCGGAAAATAGGCTTAAGTGCATGGAAAGGATCGGAAATTCTTCCCCGAGGGCTCATTTAACGATGAAAAACGTTTAGTGCATCTGCCTCTATGTCCCATATAATTGGACCCTTCCCTCTGCACCCCTCTTCCCCCATCACCTGTGATCCATTAGAAAAATGGGTGTTAATGGCGGGAGATAGTGGCCGTCAGCTCCAGCAAGAACATGATAACGAACAAGACTGATATAATATGATCTTTAAGAAATTACATAGAACAACCTTATCTGAAAAGTGAGAGTAATATACCCTTCTCTTCAATCTCAGATAAATATGAACACTTTATATAGTAGCCAACCCAAGAATCTTACATATTCGTAACATCACTCAAAGTTAAGAACTTCTGCGTTGGTGTGATGAGGAATCTGCTGTGGCCTCCAAATACTCAAAAAAAGAACCAAAAGTATGATAAATTTTGCATTCATGTAAGTGCATTCTGAGAGTTTATTGCCGACTCAGCCTGGGTCGGGTCAGGTTGTTGCTTGCCTCTTTTATTGCGGTGCACTTTCTGCATCGTGTTTTGTTGCTGGGTAGAGCGCGTTACCAGAAAAGTTCTTGCTTCCTCTGGTAAATTTTCTATATTGGACTGTTGGAGAAATCTCCAGGCGCCAAGTGGCATCTGCACTTTGATGTGCCGTTGATCGTGAGAAGTAGGCCAAAAGGAGAGGTTCATTTATATTTGATAACTAAGGATCTTAGAAATGTGGTCAAGTCTGAAAAATCTCTTATGCACTTGTAATGTAATTGCAGATATCTCTTCCACTGTTGTGATGCAGTCAGCAAAAGCTGACTCTTCAGGCACGCCACGGATTCTTAATATTGTGTTTGTGGGACCTGTTTTCTAGGTCTTCCACACAGTTCCATAGTGCCTTAATGTCTGTGCCCTAAAATTAATAACAGGAGTTGAACCCTCCACCTGGTCCTCACAGACAGCCACTCTGCTCTCCAATTCATCTTGTCACCCACTGATTTCCCTAATCTCTCTTTTTTAATATCTTCTATAGTGGTCTTTAAATCTTGCCGCACAAGTTTAAATTCTGCTTTTAGTTCATATAACCGCTTACAGATCTCCCTTCCATTAATTGTTGTGCTGCCATTCTCTGACTCAGACCCCAAGTCCTCTTCCATTTCTGATTCGGGTTGTGCCTTTTTGTCTGGAGTCTTCACCACCAGTTGTGGTTTACTCAGCAGCTTATCACGTGAAGAAATACTGATTTAGAAGATTCAATTTTGCAACTCAGCAGGCCACAAAGATGGTGCTGTGGAGGCTGATAGAGGAGGAAAGATCGATCTTTTAAGAAATCCCAAATAGAGCTTCAATCCCGGGCTGCTGTCTTTGTTGCTGATATCACTTCCTCCTTGAGGCATCCAAATCTTAACTGGAAAAACTAAATAATAGCCGAGGTTCACAGCCCCATCCTATAAATTCAGGATAAGTGGGGAATACAAGACACAGAGCAAAGAAAAGTATTTTTAACCAGAAATAAGGCATCGGGCTTAATTACAAATAGCGAATACACTATTCTCCAATTAATGTAGGAAATGGATTAAATGCAGAACCAATAACTAATAACAATTCCAGAGTGTAATGATTATAGACTTAATGCTGTGAGGTCAGTGAGTCTCAGACTGGGTTTTGCAGAGCCCTAGGGTTCCTCAAACTATCTTCAGGGGTTCCTCAAGAAATTATATTGTAGAATCCATTTGTATAAGCATATATATGTTTACAAAAATTGAGGATTCCTTGGTGTATGAAAAAATATTTTAGGGGTTCCGCCACAGTAAAAGTTTGGGAATTGCTGAGAGGCCCTTTTACTAAGTAGCGGTCAGCACTAACGTCCCGCGGTAGACCTGGGATTGATGCGGGGGATGTGTTTGGGGCAGAGAGTTGTACACTGTTGATTAGCACGGGAGCCTTTACTTACTAGTAAGTAGGTGGCAGTAAGGGCTCCTGCATGAATGGCCACATGCTAATTGGGAAAATTGAACTTGTGGCCATTTTAGTGCTGTGCCAAATGTGGTTTCAGCTTGTGGGAAACCCATGTGCTAAAAATAGCGCAAGCCACTTGTTAGCGCAGCTTAGTAAAAGAGCCCCTGACTTAGGTGTATTGGTTCAAAAATATGTATCTAGCTCCCTGATATTTCATTACATATTTACATGAGACTTGTAGGGATAAAACAACCACACAATTTGAAGGACTCTAGGTCTGAGAAGTAAAAACTGAGTGAATTTAGGCATCTGGAATCATCCTAATATGACAATTCATAAACAAGGAGTCCTTAACTTATACATTTTGTTCAGCCAGTCTTGATCTGGATCTTGAGTACATGTAACAATTAAAGTTGAAGTTAGGACTTGATCAGTATTTGACCTTTCCAGGAACTCTTAAGTTTTTCCAAATTATCTAAAGTTAACTGAAAAGGCTACTCCTGATCCTCAGTTTCCTTCCTTTTTGAGAGTCAAGAAAAGGCCTTGGGATCTATTGGTATTTTCAGAACAGAAATAGCATTTCTTAAACATTCCAGTTGCAGAGATAGTAGGAACCCTGGGGAAGTTAAGAAGGCACAAATAACACCATCTGATAAGAGTTCATCCAAAGTGTGTAATTTATTAAGTACCACAGACTCCTTCACAAACAAATCTTTCTTATAAGAGATTTTGACCTTTTCTCCCAAAGAGGACACTCATGGGTCAATATTCAGCTACTGCAGTCAGCATTTTTTACAATGCTGACTGCAGCTGTAAAAAAAAAAATATATCCGGATGTTCAGCACTACTATGTGGATAGTGGCTGGTATTGAATATCCAGATAAAGTGGGTAGCACTGGAACATATCCAGATAGATGTAATATTCAGTCTGTAACTTATCCAGATAATTTAGGACAGCTTTTAGACCTGTCTTAAATGCTTGCTGGCTTATGCTGGTATAATATAAGGACACTTATATAAGTATCTTTATAGAATAGGCTCACAACCTATTTTGGTGTCTAATGGAGGTGCCCTGATATGGAATTGCCTCCACAGTTCCAAGTACAAAAAGGAGTACACAAGCAGCAAAGAACAGCACAAAGGACTTTCAAGCCTGGCGGACACTGCTGCTAGATACAAGTTGGGAGACCTATGCTGAGCAAACTCTTTGACAAGTTCTTAACATTCGCTGCGTTACGCATTGGATTGACCCCTGATGTAGGTGTTGTGATGCCAAAACACAGCTCCTGTCAGGTCTTTGAATAAAAGTAACATTGTCTTCTCCAGTCTTGAAAACCCCTTGTGCTATTCTTTGCTGCTCCATAGTTCCAAAGCCATCTGTAGTATAGTTCCAAAGCCATATTCAGAGGCACTACATTCCTCGAAACATCGAACATTGGAGCAATGGATATCGGGAACAGCAGACAGTGGTGAACCCCCCCCCCCCCCCCCAAAAAAAAAAAAAAAAAGCCCTCCTGAAGAGCTCTCCAACAGCATTATCCCTCCTGAAGAGGACTCTCCCCCTCCCAAAGACCCCACCTGCTGTTAGCCCCCCTGGGCCTACCCTAATGATAGAACTGCAAGACTGCCAGTAGAGGTCATGACCACCATTTTGAAACTGAAACCGGCATGGGCAGAGAAAGTGGGGATCAATCCTGCCCATCTTACCCTAGACCACCAGGGCTTTGTTAAAGTAGGCCTGGGTGGGGGATGTTCTTTCCAGGGGAGCTCTGTGGGAGAGGGAATACTCTTAGGCATGTCTTCAGGATGAGGATGGATGCTCTTGGGGGGTGGGGGAGCTTCGGAACAATGCATTTTCAGAGCAACAGACATTGCTTCCCCCATATACAACTTAATTCTGTAAAAAGCACTAAAAATTAAATGCTCCATATTCCCCAGATAGGGGACACTCAACCACACAGGCTAATACCTTGAAGTTGTGCAACATTCCTGCTTTGCTTCTGCAGTACATACCCCGCAGCAGTCGCAAGACACAACCACTCTGCTGCTCGGACCACTACTTTTTAACATATTTATAAATGACCTAGAGATGGGAGTAACTAGTGAGGTAATTAAATTTGCTGATGACACAAAGTTATTCAAAGTTGTTAAATCGCGGGAGGATTGTGAAAAATTACAAGAGGACTTTATGAGACTGGGCGTCTAAATGGCAGATGACGTTTAATGTGAGCAAGTGCAAAGTGTTGCATGTTGGAAAGAGGAACCCGAATTATAGGTATGTCATGCAAGGTTCCACATTAGGAGTCACGGACCAAGAAAGGGATCTAGGTGTCGTCGTTGATGATATGTTGAAACCTTCTGCTCAATGTGCGCTCTAGATTAGCTGATTGGAGACTGGGTGGGACTGCCTGCCTCCACATCCTGGTGGTGACTTTTAATTTTGTTGGCAAAGTATGTAGCAAAATCATTGCAGTTCAGTTGTGACTGGGCAGGGTGGTTCTGTTGTGGGGGTTTCAGTAGGCTGTTTACTATGCTGAACAGGTGCTTGGTTGAATTGTAGCACAGCTCCAGTATATCCCTACTGGCTTCACACACTGTAATCTGCTTCGAACATTTTGATGTGTAAGCAGAATATAAGCACCTGGTAAAGTAAAGTAAATTCTATGTAGTGCTATGTTATCCGTACATGTTAGGGCACATAACTCTGCCTTCATGCCTTGCATTTGGGGTACAGTGAGGCTGAGTGCATGCTGTGCGCCTGTGAAGCTCTACTGCATCTCCAGCCTCATGGATCAGAGATGCAGAAAGATTTCTGCTTGGCGGCATGCCTTGTAGGCTTCATGGTAAGCCAATCCCAGAACTCCATCATCACTACCCTTGGCCTCAGGAGCATGCAGTTGGTCTTACTACTGTGCCTCCACACTTCCCTGTCCACATCCTTCAGGAATGGCATGTTCCTCCTCTGGCTAGATGGGCTCTAAAAGTGGTTGCTGTAGCCCTTCCCAGTAGCCCTGCTCATCCTGTAGCTGCAGTTTTTCGAGGCCATGGGCGCCCTTCTCCTCTGGCTTCCTCACTTGAGGTTCCCCAGGGGCAAGGGATGGTTGTGTATTCTGGACTGATTCTCCTGCCTCTTTCTCTGCACCTACAAACTTCTCTTCCACCTGTTCTGTTGTTGCTGTGGGAAGAAGAGCATGATTGTAAGGCAATATGGCAATGAGTGTATAGAGACAGCAACTGCCTGGAATATACAGAGGAATGTCACACAATGTACAGAGCTTTTGAAGCTGTATCATAAGGTTCATATGTAGTACAGCCACTAAGGTCTGCATAGATGTGTTCTGTGTTTGGCCACAATAATGTGCATGTGATACCTCGGGCAAGGGTTATGGGGGTAGCCCTGTGAATAACTCAGCCATACAAGGTATATAAATGTGAAAGTAAATGTTTTTATTCTCCTGAGCCCTGGGACCTGTTGATTCGTAGGCGAGGAACATCAGATGCAATAATTTCTCTTATTTAGTAACAGTCTTGAGTAGGCCTTTTGCTAGCTGGCCAAGCAGTCTGTGGCTGGTGGGGCTGTCCCTCCCCAAACACAGCCTGTAAGTTCTCAAGTCTTCTGAGTTTCAGGTCTGGTCCTAGCCAGATCTCAGCAAGGCATGCAAGTCTTAACAAGAAGGAAAGTTGGCTTACCTCAGCCAGGTCACCGCAGTTAAACATATTCAGTGAAGGCATAGACTTGGGCTTCAGTTCTTCCTTCCCTGGGCCTCCTTAACCTCAGCCTGGCCCTGTCTTTTAAACTCCCAGGTATTGACTCCGCCCCTCCCAGCTCACTTCTGGGGTGGGACCAGTGCTCTTAAGGTGGTCCAGGCTATCGGAGGGACTTTTCTTAAGGGTGGGGAGCAGTGTTTTAGAAACCCCCTCCAGTGGACATTGTTTCATTCTGGTTGGATCGAGGCACTTGTATGCATTACTTGATGTGGGAGAGGTTACCATGTATATGCTGGGTGCCTTTATGCTGGAGCTGCTCTTTTGTGTGAGGGCCTCTGTGGTGACTGATAGGAGTTAGGGTACAGATTCTTTTGTCTACTTCTTGTGTTGGCATGGCAGCGGGTACACATTTAGCATTCCTGTGGTGTGCCAAGCTCTTTGCAGCACCAAGGGCTAAAGTGTATAGTGCCTTCCAAGGATTACAAATGAAGATATGGAAAAACCCTTTCTCTATTCCTGTAATGCCAAAGCACCTGGACATCAAATGTAGAATGTAAGCAGCCCCAGAACATGAAAAGCCTCTACTCTCTCATTATTCAGTTGTCGAGGAGTTGTCTTTTAAAAAGATGAAAGACACAAAGTTTAATGCTCATTCTTCTCCAATCAAGACCCCCAAAGTACTAGACACTGAATGAAAAGAGGTGTCTCTGAATGTCTTGGATGTTAGGATTGCCATTCTCATGTCAATCCCCTCAGACCCAGACTCGCTGCTGACACAGGCTCTCACCAAGATAGAACAGTGTATGTTCCATTTAATTTGTTTCATCTAAGATACCTATAAAACATCGTCCAGAACTGCCCCCATGGGTTATAGCTACCTGGAGAAATGCTTACAAGGCCTCAGGACTTTGTGAAGGTCTCCACGAGTGTCTTGTTAATGTACAGTATTTTGTTTAGGTGGCAATTTAATCAGAGAAATGATCCAAGTTTCCAACTTGATTCAAACTTTTCTATCCGGCCCTCTGGGAAAACCATCAGGGCGGCTTACAATCTAACAATGTTAAAACAAAGAGAAAAAAAAAGGACAGAAGAAGGCAGAGAAAGGAGTGAGGAACTACAATGTTACAGAAGAAAAGGAGGAGGGGTAAAACAAAAGGAAGAGGAGGGAAAGTGCTCTGCAGAAAACTGGACTCCTCAAACTTCAGCATCGATTGTTATAGGCATCTGAGAAGAGGTATGTTTTAAGCGCAGTTTTGAAGGTAGTGAGAGAAGATTGGGATTATAGATAAATAGGAAAGACATTCCAAAGATAAAGACCGTGTACTGAAAAGAGGAAGTGTCTTGTATGTTCGTGGGCAATCAAACGGTAGGACGGAATGAAAGTAAATTTTGGTATGAGCAGGATTATAAGGAGTCAGAAGGCAAGAGAGATAAGGTGATGCATCAGATGTAAGTATGTTAAAGATGAGTAGTGAAAGCTTATACATTATACAATGGGTTATTGGCAACCAGTGGGCTTCTTTTAATTGAGGAGTGATATGATCATATTTCCTGGCATTGCAAATTAAATGGATAGCAGTGTTTTGAATAAGTTGTGAGCATCAGAGTGCCTTGACTCTGAGATCCTGGTATAGGGAATTACAATACTTTAACTGAAATAAGGGAATGGACAAGAATATTTAATGCAGAGTGAAATATGAATGAGCGTACTGAACATATTAACTGGAGTTTGAAAAAACAGCTACGCACCACCTTGGAGATTTTGTGGTCTGAATGAAACATACAGTTTCTAGAATGGACTTAGTTTTTGACTACCTTTTGGTGGTGAATGTGTCTTCAGTATTTCTGGGAAGTGTGACACAATATTGTCTAATTCAGATCATTGCCTCAGAATATTTGATCAAGGCTACAAGATCGAATTTCGTACACCTTCCACTCACCAACCCCCAGTGGTGCTTAAGCACTACTCTGAAATCCAAGTTGCTATGTTAGATACTAGCTGTCCTCCAAGAATGCAACATATAGTCAAATCCAAATGATGAAAAGGTATTTTCCTCCAAGTATTTTCTCTTCCTCAAGAAACCCAGGGTACTTAGACTTGAATCTATTCATCAAGAAAGAAAAATTCAAAATGAACTTACTCAGCACCATCTTGATTCTTCTCTGCCAGAATGATTGATTTCCCTGGATGCAAGGGATGCCTATATCCTGTTCCTATGCATATGCTGCACTGAAAATTCCTATGCTTCATGTTCCTGTACCATTACCAACAATACAAAGTTCTTCCTTTCAGCTTTTCCTTGTCTCTTAGCGTATTTACTAAGTATTTTGTATTCTCCGAGGACAAGCAGGCTGCTTGTTCTCACGACTGGGTTGACGTCCGCGGCAGCCCCCACCAACCGGAAAAAGCTTCGCGGGACGGTCGGCACGCAGGGCACGCCCACCGCGCATGCGCGGCCGTCTTCCCGCCCGTGCGCGACCGCTCCCGCCAGTTACTTTTTTCCCGCGACTGAGAGAGTCGTGTTTTTGCAACTCTCTCGTTTCAGCCGCCGGAATTTTCGACCGCGTTTACGCGGGTCGTCGCTCTTGGCCCTTTTGGCCTCTTCTTCTTTCAGTTTCGTTTGTTATCCAAAAAAAAAAAAAAAAAAGAATTTTGCGCGTGTGGAGCACGCGCTCCTCCTTTTTCCCTCGCTTTCTAGCGGGGACGCCTCGTTGCGGCCTAGTGGCCGCTCGGTCGGTTTCAATTTTCGTGGTGTGATTTTAGCCACCATTGCCGACTTTGACTTCGCCGACGCGATTTTTCCGTCGATGTCCTCGAAGGTCCCGAGTGGATTTAAAAGTGTGGTCGCTGCGGCCGGCCGATCTCGCAGACCGACACCCACGCTTGGTGCCTCCAGTGCCTCGGGCCGGAGCACAATCTCAAGTCGTGTGCTTTGTGTCTCGGTCTCCGGAAACGGACTCAGGTTGCGAGGCAAGTTCTGCGGGACCGTCTTTTTGGAACTTGCGCCGGCCCCTCGACGTCGACCTCGACGGCATCGGTATCGAAGGCCGGTTCTTCGGTACCGGTATCGATGCCCGAGACATCGGCACCGATGGCAGCGACCCCAGGAGAACAGGTCCCGTCGGCCCGCCGGTCCGCCGGCGAGAGTGGGGTAGAGAGACCGCGTGGGCAGTCGGCCCCGGTCACTCCCTCAACTCGTGAGCCACGGGACCGAACCCTGTCGGACCCGGTACCTCGAGACCGAGGGGGATCGACCTCCTCCTCCTCCATGCCCTCCGGCACCGGTGACGTGCACCGGAAGAAGGACAAGAAGCGCCGTCACCGGGAGCCCTCGGTGCCTGAGGAGGTGTCGACGCCGAAGCGTCATCACAGAGAGGAGAGATCTCCGTCGGTGGTGGAGGTACCGACGCGTCGGGGTTCCGGCACCTCGGTGCCGTCTCCTGGCCCCCAGCAGCTTCTGGCACCGACACCCTTGCCGGCCCCACCGCCTTTCTCGGCAGCGGGCCTGGACGAGTGCCTCAGAGCCATCCTTCCGGGGCTCCTGGAAGGGCTGATGCGCCAGGCTGTGCCGGCGCCGGGGGTGCTTGCGCCCTCGGCGCCGATGACTGTGGCGCCGGCGAGCTCTAGCCCGGCGCCGGGGCAGTCGACACCGCCGCCGCTTGCGGTGCCGGTCTCGACAGCCACGCAGGTGGAGTCCCCGTCGACGTCGATGGAGGGAGCTCCGTCCCCGCCGGCGCGGGAGTCCACCGCTCGACGACACCGAGGCCTCGGTGCCTCGACGTCGAGCCGGGCCCGGTACCGGACTCAGCTACATGAGCTAATGTCCGATACCGAGGATGAGGACTCGTGGGGGGAAGAGGAGGACCCGAGATATTTCTCCTCAGAGGAGTCTACGGGCCTTCCCTCGGACCCCACGCCGTCACCGGAGAGGAAGCTCTCACCTCCTGAGAGTCTCTCCTTTGCCTCCTTTGTGCGGGATATGTCTATAAGCATTCCCTTTCCCGTGGTCTCTGTGGAAGAGCCGAGGGCCGAGATGCTCGAGGTCCTCGACTATCCATCACCACCTAGAGAGTCCTCCACGGTACCGCTGCACAATGTCCTGAAGGAGACGCTGCTCCGGAACTGGGTGCGACCATTAACTAATCCCACCATTCCCAAGAAAGCAGAGTCCCAGTACAGGATCCACTCTGACCCAGAGCTCATGCGGCCCCAGTTGCCCCATGACTCAGCGGTCGTGGATTCTGCTCTCAAGAGGGCACGGAGTTCGAGGGATACCGCCTCGGCGCCCCCGGGGCGGGAGTCTCGCACTCTGGACTCATTTGGGAGGAAGGCCTACCAGTCCTCCATGCTCGTGACCCGCATCCAATCGTACCTGCTCTATATGAGCATCCACATGCGGACCAATGTGCAACAGCTGGCGGACCTGGTCGATAAGCTCCCGCCGGAGCAGTCCAGGCCTTATCAGGAGGTGGTCAGGCAGCTGAAGGCGTGCAGAAAGTTCCTGTCCAGGGGGATTTTTGACACCTGTGACGTGGCATCTCGTGCTGCGGCCCAAGGTATAGTGATGCGCAGGCTCTCATGGCTGCGTGCCTCTGACCTGGACAACCGCACCCAGCAGAGACTGGCCGACGTCCCTTGCCGGGGGGATAACATTTTCGGTGAGAAGGTCGAGCAGATGGTGGACCAACTGCATCAGCGGGAAACCGCTCTCGACAAGCTCTCCCACCGGGCGCCTTCAGCACCCGCCCCCACGGGTGGGCGTTTTTCCCGGGCACGGCAGGCTGCACCCTATTCTTTTGCAAAGCGTAGGTACAACCAGCCGGCCCGAAGGCCTCGTCAGGCACAGGGACAGCCCCAGCGCGCTCGTTCTCGTCAACAGCGTGCGCCTAAGCAGCCCCCTGCGCCTCCACAGCAAAAGCCGGGGACGGGCTTTTGACTGGATCCACGGGAACATAGCCGCCCTACAAGTGTCCGTACCGGACGATCTGCCGGTCGGAGGGAGGTTAAATTTTTTTCACCAAAGGTGGCCTCTCATAACCTCCGACCAGTGGGTTCTCCAAATAGTGCGGTGCGGATACGCCCTGAATTTGGCCTCCCTGCCTCCAAATTGTCCTCCAGGAGCTCAGTCTTTCAGCTCCCATCACAAGCAGGTACTTGCAGAGGAACTCTCCGCCCTTCTCAGCGCCAATGCGGTCGAGCCCGTACCACCCGGGCAGGAAGGGCAGGGATTCTATTCCAGGTACTTCCTTGTGGAAAAGAAAACAGGGGGGATGCGTCCCATCCTAGACCTGAGAGGCCTGAACAAATTCCTGGTCAAAGAAAAGTTCAGGATGCTTTCCTTGGGCACCCTTCTGCCAATGATTCAGAAAAACGATTGGCTATGTTCCCTGGATTTAAAGGACGCATACACTCACATCCCGATACTGCCAGCTCACAGACAGTATCTCAGATTCCGCCTGGGCGCACGGCACTTTCAGTATTGTGTGCTGCCCTTTGGGCTCGCCTCTGCCCCACGAGTGTTTACAAAGTGCCTCGTGGTGGTAGCGGCCTACCTACGCAAGCTGGGAGTGCACGTGTTCCCATATCTCGACGATTGGCTGGTCAAGAACACCTCGGAGGCAGGAGCCCTCCGGTCCATGCAGTGCACTATTCAACTTCTGGAGCTGCTGGGGTTTGTGATAAATTACCCAAAGTCCCATCTCCAGCCAACTCAGTCTCTGGAATTCATAGGAGCGCTGCTGAATTCCCAGACGGCTCAGGCCTACCTTCCCGAAGCGAGGGCCACCAATCTCTTGGCCCTGGCTTCGCAGACCAGAGCGTCTCAGCAGATCACAGCTCGGCAGATGTTGAGACTTCTGGGTCATATGGCCTCCACAGTTCATGTGACTCCCATGGCTCGTCTTCACATGAGATCTGCTCAATGGACCCTAGCTTCCCAGTGGTTCCAAGCCACCGGGAATCTAGAAGATGTCATCCGCCTCTCCACCAGTTGTCGCACTTCACTGCTCTGGTGGACCATCCGGACCAATTTGACCCTGGGACGTCCATTCCAAGTTCCGCAGCCCACGAAAGTGCTGACGACGGATGCATCTCGCCTGGGGTGGGGAGCCCATGTCGATGGGCTCCACACTCAGGGTCTGTGGTCCCTCCAGGAAAAGGATCTGCAGATCAACCTCCTGGAGCTCCGAGCGATCTGGAACGCACTGAAGGCTTTCAGAGATCGGCTGTCCTGTCAAATTATCCAAATTCGGACAGACAATCAGGTTGCAATGTATTACGTCAACAAGCAGGGGGGCACCGGATCTCGCCCCCTGTGCCAGGAGGCCGTCGGGATGTGGCGTTGGGCGTGTCGGTTCGGCATGCTCCTCCAAGCCACATACCTGGCAGGCGTAAACAACAGTCTGGCCGACAGACTGAGCAGAGTCATGCAACCGCACGAGTGGTCGCTCCATGCCAGAGTGGTACGCAAGATCTTCCGAGCGTGGGGCACCCCCTCGGTGGACCTTTTCGCCTCTCAGACCAACCACAAGCTGCCTCTGTTCTGTTCCAGACTTCAGGCACACGGCAGGCTAGCGTCGGATGCCTTTCTCCTCCATTGGGGGACCGGCCTCCTGTATGCTTATCCTCCCATACCTTTGGTGGGGAAGACCTTACTGAAGCTCAAGCAAGACCGCGGCACCATGATTCTGATAGCGCCCTTTTGGCCCCGTCAGATCTGGTTCCCTCTTCTTCTGGAGTTGTCCTCCGAAGAACCGTGGAGATTGGAGTGTTTTCCGACTCTCATTTCGCAGAACGACGGAGCGTTGCTGCACCCCAACCTTCAGTCTCTGGCTCTCACGGCCTGGATGTTGAGGGCGTAGACTTCACTGCGTTGGGTCTGTCTGAGGGTGTCTCCCGGGTCTTGCTTGCCTCTAGGAAGGATTCCACTAAAAAGAGTTACTTTTTCAAGTGGAGGAGGTTTGTCGTGTGGTGTGAGAGCATGGCCCTAGAACCTCGTTCTTGCCCTGCACAGAACCTGCTTGAATACCTTCTGCACTTATCAGAGTCTGGCCTCAAGACCAACTCAGTAAGGAATCACCTTAGTGCGATTAGTGCTTACCATTATCGTGTGGAAGGTAAAGCCATCTCTGGAGAGCCTTTAGTCGTTCGATTCATGAGAGGCTTGCTTTTGTCAAAGCCCCCTATCAAGCCTCCTACTGTGTCATGGGATCTCAACGTCGTCCTCACCCAGCTGATGAAACCTCCTTTTGAGCCACTGAATACCTGCCATCTGAAGTACTTGACCTGGAAGGTCATTTTCCTGGTGGCAGTTACTTCCGCTCGTAGGGTCAGTGAGCTTCAAGCCCTAGTAGCTCATGCTCCATATACCAAATTTCATCACAACAGAGTAGTGCTCCGCACTCACCCAAAGTTCCTGCCGAAGGTGGTGTCGGAGTTCCATCTTAACCAGTCAATTGTCTTGCCAACATTCTTCCCCAGGCCGCATACCCGCCCTGCTGAACGTCAGTTGCACACATTGGACTGCAAGAGAGCATTGGCCTTCTACTTGGAGCGGACACAGCCCCACAGACAGTCCGCCCAATTGTTTATTTCTTTCGACCCTAACAGGCTAGGGGTCGCTGTCGGGAAACGCACCATCTCTAATTGGCTAGCAGATTGCATTTCCTTCACTTACGCCCAGGCTGGGCTGACTCTTGAGGGTCATGTCACGGCTCATAGTGTCAGAGCCATGGCAGCGTCGGTGGCCCACTTGAAGTCAGCCACTATTGAAGAGATCTGCAAGGCTGCGACGTGGTCATCTGTCCACACATTCACATCTCATTACTGCCTCCAGCAGGATACCCGACGCGACAGTCGGTTCGGGCAGTCGGTGCTGCAGAATCTGTTTGGGGTGTAAATCCAACTCCACCCTCCAGGACCCGAATTTATTCTGGTCAGGCTGCACTCTCAGTTAGTTGTTCTTCGTAGGTCAATTTCTGTTGTACCCTCGCCGTTGCGAGGTTCAATTGACCTGGGTTATTGTTTTGAGTGAGCCTGAGAGCTAGGGATACCCCAGTCGTGAGAACAAGCAGCCTGCTTGTCCTCGGAGAAAGGGTATGATACATACCTGTAGCAGTTGTTCTCCGAGGACAGCAGGCTGATTGTTCTCACCTTCCCTCCCTCCTCCCCTTTGGAGTTGTGTTTCATACTTTATTGCTTGTCATTCAACTGGCGGGAGCGGTCGCGCACGGGCGGGAAGACGGCCGCGCATGCGCGGTGGGCGTGCCCTGCGTGCCGACCGTCCCGCGAAGCTTTTTCCGGTTGGTGGGGGCTGCCGCGGACGTCAACCCAGTCGTGAGAACAATCAGCCTGCTGTCCTCGGAGAACAACTGCTACAGGTATGTATCATACCCTATAGCAGTGGTCCAGCTATTCGGATTGGGACTCTCTGTCTTCCCTGTCTGACAATTGGCTCATCTGCTCAAGCATAGCAAGAGGCTACTCACTCTAATTAGGACCATCCAAATTCTGCAGATGCTGGAGTTTCTCATCAGCACAATCCCTAGAGTTCATTGGAGCACGCTCGGTGATCCCCCTTGCAAGAGCATTCCTTCTGGATACTCACCTGTGAGCAGTCCAGACACTGAGACATCATATAACCTTGGCTCGCTCCACATTGTCCACATTCCTTCTCAGATTACTATGTGACATGGTAGCCACAGTGGGTAGTGATGGTCACCATAGCAAGGGTGTTTAGTTGCCCACTTGATTGGCACATGAAGTTTCAGTGGGGTCAACATTGGCAACCTCTTTCAAGAAAAATTTGGATAACATCACAAAGCAGACAAGCCTTTCCTTGGTAGTAAGGTACTTTCAACCTAGCACAAGGACCTGACTTCTGGCTACTGCAATTGATCATAAGTTTTATTACAGATGCATCTCCTGTGGGAATGGAAGCCCACCTTGTTGATATCCCCACATAGGATATGTGGGTGTGCAATAAGTACAAACTCCATTTCAGTCTTCTTGAGTTACTGGCCATGTTCTGCTCACTACAGATCCTCAAGGATTGGCTTAGGGTAATATCTTATTTATTCATACCAAGAATAAGATAGCTGTGTTCTACATAAACAATCAAGTCAGGTCAGGCTCTTACCCAATATGTCAGAAGATCATCTGGCTATGGAACCTATCACTTGACCTGCAGCTCTATAAGCCACCTATATCTCAAGATACCAAAACCATTTAGAAGGCCAGCTAAGCAGCAATTCCTTGCCCAGGATCTAGCTGAGCACACATTTGGGCGGTTGGGTATTCCAGACATAGGCCTTTTGCAACTGATAATAATGCGATATAGAAACATGACGGTAGACAAAGACCAAATGACCCATCCAGTCTGCCCATCCTCAGTAACCACTAACTCCTTTTCCTAAGAGATCCCACGTGCCTGTCCCATGCTTTCTTAAATTCTGACACAGTCTTTGTCTCCATGACCTCCACTGGGAGGCCATTCCACGTATCCACCACCCTTTCTGTGAAAGAATATTTTCTTAGATTACTCCTAAGCCCTTTTCCTCTTAAGTTCATCCTATTCCCTCTCATTCCAGAGTTTTCCTTCATTTGAAAAGGCTCACCTTCTTTACATTAATGCCTTTGAGGTATTTAAACATCTCTATCATATCTTCTCTCTCCCTGCTCTCTTCCAGTGTATACATATTGAGGTTCATAAGCCCTCTGGACTGACTCCATCCTTTTTATATCTTTTTGATAATGATGATAAATGATAATGATAAACTGGTCTTATATCCTGCTAATTTAACCTCTTCAGTTCAAAGTGGGTAACAAAATCACAAGAGAACAAAACTTTAAAAGGTTATTATTCATAGAAATTCACCATATATAACTCAGATATGAAGATGCTAAAATAAAATTGTCAAAAATATGAAAGATGGTGCAAAAATAACAGTATAGATGGCAAGTTGGTATAGAAATCTGTTTTTATACAGTATAAGAAAAAGGTGATGGAATCTAAGAAGAATTGCTATAGTCAATTAATGAGGATAACATTAATAGTATTGTGTACCTTAGTGAAATCTATAACTGCACCAACTGACTCCTTACTAGGTCCTCACATAACACTGCCGTCTGCTCAAGATCTTGCAGATTTTTTTCTTAACATTGTAACACAGATTCAATGTGATGTATTAATTACTGACTCAAACAATACTGAGCTTTCATTTGATGACTCTTTGGTATTTTTGGATGGGGTGAAAACTAATAAAATCTGGGATTCATTTCCACCCATGACCACTACTATCACTTCTACTCTATTGAAATGTTCTCATTCTCAATGTATTCTGGATTATTGTCCAATTTCTTTATTTTCAAAAGTACCACATTTAATTTCACAGTGGTTAACAGCAGAATTTAATTCATTGTTGGCAACTGTCTCACTGCCATCTTATATGGGAAAGATTATACTAACACCAGTACCCAAAGGCAATAATGTTGATCTTTCTATACCTTCAAATTATCGCCCTGTAGCTAGTATACCTATTTTTACTAAGCTAATGGAAACATATGTGAGCCAATTGTTTATGGAATATATGGATGTTCTCTTGTTTACAGGTAAGCAACATTACTACCTGGTCTAAGGATGTAAGTGCAGTGTATTATATCAAACTTGAATTTTAGTGTATCTTTCTGTTTTTCCAAAGGGAATGCTCAAGGTTGCCTGTAGCAGGGGTGGAGGCTATCTCGAAGAAACTTCCTCTGGCACACGCCAATGCAGCATCAGTGATGTCACTAAAACTACAGCAGGAGGAGTGTGAACCAGTGGGTCAGAAATCCAGCAAACTGTCCCTGAGCAAGAAGAGAAGGAAAAAGAGTTAAGATTTCTAATTAGTCAATGACAGGCCAACACATTTCTGCTAGTATAGTCAATATTGATATGTAGGGCAAATTGGAGGAAATTCAGGGCAAGATATTGAGATATTTATTTTATTTTCTATAGAGCTATGGTTTTTTTTATACAGGGAAATCAGAACTACATGTCCTAGCATGAAATGGGGTAAAATATTAGACTTGGTTCAGAAGGATAGCGTGTGGGAGTATCCTGCACAATACTGCTGAATTAGACCCAGATATTCAATGACGGGGCATGTTGGGGTACCAGCATTGAATATATGATTCTTCGGCTGACCCAGAAGTTATGTGAATGCTGGCTGATATTCAGTTCCGATACCTGCATGCATAATCTGGCAAAGATAGGACTGCTTTTTATGCAGTTTTATCTTCTGGTTACGTACGTGGGCATCAACTCTGAATACTTCTGATGCCTGCATTTCTTAAACACTGGCCAAAACTAACTAGATAGTGTCATTGTGCAGTTAAGTGCCAGTAAGACTCTGGGGCTGGCCCTTTCTGTGTGGTTTAAGCAGGCAGGAGTCTCCCATAAATTCCACTGTGTGTCACAGCTGCCAGTTTATCCAATTTCAGTCCTGGTTTTCAACTTACATCCCCAATGCAGTGTGGTATTTATAGTCCCTTATTCTACCCATTAAAATCTGTGCTGTTGGTGACATAATGCTGTGGTGCCAGGATAGGGTTGCTAGAAATCTAAAATGTCCCTATAGAAATGAGACTGTAAAGAGAACCAAGCCAAAGTATCCCCCATGTCTAGCTCCTGTTAAAAAGAAAAAAAAAGTGGAGCTGAGGTACATCTCAGAGATCTCTGAGATCCCTCCCCACCGGAATTTTTCTGTTTTCCCCAATTTATTTATTGGGATCTATTAACTGCCTTTAAGAAGAGATTCACCCAAGGCGGTGTACAGCAGGTAAAGTTTAACATAAAACTTACAATTTTGTTAACAGCATAACAATAATAAAATAGCCAAAAATAAACTAAATATAATAAGGTAAACTTGAAAACAGTAAATTGAAGCCTAATAATATATAGAACTACTGTGAAACAGTATCAAAAATATACACATTTAAACACTGGAATTCAAATACCAGAGTTATAATGCAGATTGGGATCCCCAGCGAATGAAATGATGGCCCACCCCACAGCAGAATGTTTGGACATTGGGCTCTCTATTCTCTTCTCCTTCATCAAAGACATTTGTTACGTAAATGGTAATGAGTCATCTGTACCAGACTTCAGTTTATTTCTAGCAAAATGGGGTTGGGGCATAACCTGTTATCCGTGCTAAGAAAGATTCTAATTAGCAGCATTGTTTTTATTTCTTTTTCATTTTATCAAGGGAAAAGTATTTAAGTGGCTGGGGCTCATGCAGGTTCAGCTAAAATCCGCCCCTTTCTTTCCGAGCACTCTACCAAAACCCTCATCCACACTCTTGTCACCTCTCGTTTAGACTCCTGCAATCTGCTTCTTGCTGGCCTCCCACTTAGTCACCTCTCCCCTCTCCAATCGGTTCAAAACTCTGCTGCCCGTCTCGTCTTCCGCTAGGGTCGCTTTACTCATACTACCCCTTTCCTCAAGTCGCTTCACTGGCTCCCTATCCGTTTTTGCATCCTGTTCACACTTCTTCTACTAACCTATAAATGTACTCACTCTGCTGCTCCCCAGTATCTCTCCACACTCGTCCTTCCCTACACCCCTTCCCGTGCACTCCGCTCCATGGATAAAACCTTCTTATCTGTTCCCTTCTCCACTACTGCCAACTCCAGACTTCGCACCTTCTGTCTCGCTACACCCTAAGCCTGGAATAAACTTCCTGAGCCCCTACGTCTTGCCCCATCCTTGGCCACCTTTAAATCTAGACTGAAAGCCCACCTCTTTAACATTGCTTTTGACTCGTAACCACTTGTAACCACTCGCCTCCACCTACCCTCCTCTCCTCCTTCCTGTACACATTAATTGATTTGATTTGCTTACTTTATTTTTTGTCTATTAGATTGTAAGCTCTTTGAGCAGGGACTGTCTTTCTTCTATGTTTGTACAGCGCTGCGTACGCCTTGTAGCGCTATAGAAATGCTAAATAGTAGTAGTAGTAGTAGTAGTAGTAGTAATGTTAGCATAATACTAATGATACACCTAATAAGCTTGCATTAGAACATTCAAGTCTTAATAAGGTTGCATTTTAGAACATTCAAGTAACATAGATATGATGCTCTGCTGCTTTGAATGTGTGTGTGCCTCTGCCCTCTTTCAAGCATGAGCACAGTTTATTTTTTTATTTTTCGTGGCAGACTGGATTATCGGCAGGGAAGTTCATTACCTCCCTCCTCCTTTTGCTTTGGTAAGGTGTATTTTATCACTGCTTCAGTGAGTGCGTTGAGTTGTAGAATTCCAAATTTCCATGGTAACCGTTAACTGTACCTCAGCTTAGAGTGTATTGCACATGAGGCTGGAACTTTGGAGGGGGAGGAGGAAATAGAGTCTTACAGACTCAGGGCCTGATGCGCAAAGCTTACCATGCTGGTAGCGTTTACTTTAGACTGGTTGTAGCCAGTCTAAAACAAATGTTATTTAGCATCTAATGCACAAAGGGCTTTTGCGTGGCTTTAACCATTTGCTATAGCAGCTACCAAGAGTCTTATACAAATGCATTACAATATGCTCATTAGTATTATAATGAGCATTCTGTGTGATGCACAGAAAGGAGCGTCTGCCTTTAGAGTGTTAGATTTTACGGTAGGTCAGGAGCTGTCATCGGAGTCCTGTGCAGTTCCCTTCTCCCTTCGGCCTCTTCTTCCCTACCACCCCCCAGCCTGGTGCAGGGAGTTCTCTCCTCCTTCCTGCGCTCTGCTGACCTCAGGGAATGATCTTTCCTTCCTTTTCCCCCCCACCTGTCAACAAACGCTCTCCTATTGCTTGCTGCTTCATGCCTGTCCTTCGCCTTGGGGCCATGGGATAAACGATGTCTGATGTTGGTAACAGGGCTGAAGAATCAGTTCCACAAGGCTAGCCAGGTAAGAGCCACTGACCCGTGAGCGACTGTTTTTATGAGGCCAGATCAGTGGGCACCCTGAGCCCAGGCATGATGTTCTTGATTCCGAGGAAACAATCCTGTTCTGTGCATGTTTCTAGGCATCCAAGTCACAAACAGTGACCAATGCACAAAGGAATTTCCGTGCATCTCATTTGCATGCCATCCCTTTTGTGTATTGGTCACTGTTTGCAACTCAGTAAGTTCTCCTATGGCTGCCATTTTTAAGGGCTCCCTTTGTGCATCGGTGCCCCAATCTTTTATGCAGCTCTCTAGACACTAACAATCAGGATGTGCTTTAGGAGCAGTTAAATGTCAAAAAAAGGCAAAGTAGTTTCTCTTGGAATGAGTACCTTACAACCTGAAAGTCACAGGTTCAACACAGGCTTTAGGATTTAGTCTTAGAGACATTGTAATTTGGAATTCAGTTTTTGTGCATGCCTTCTCAGGTGAAATTCAGTGTGAGTTTGCTCCTTTGATTTTCAGAGGTGCGCTGTGCTATAGTAGTATATCTAGTTTTTCACCCTTTTATTCAGGTAGCAGTTTTCTTTCTCCTAGTTTGTGCAGTCCATTACAGTTGTGGCTTAGAAGGCAGGCTGTCTTTGTGAGGGCTGTGTGCCTTTGTTTCTGATGCACACCTTGTCACAGAACATTTATTTTGCTTTTTTCTGATGGTTGTTTAATGTTGCGAGGCTCTTAGGGAGCTCTCTCTCTCTCTTCTGGATGAAATTTGGCCTGCTATTCCCAGGTACTTGGCTCCTCTGTAATGGCACTGTTTAAGCTAAGCTGTATTCTGGTGCCTTCGAGAAGTGAGTCTAGATTGCTTATGTGATCCATCTTCCAAAAGCAGAGAGAGAAAATTCTTTAGATAAGAGCTTTCAGCTATAAGTCTTCCGTTCCTTTTTCTCTGAGATTTGCTTCTTTCCAATACAAGTGAATGCTGTGGGCTATGTTTTTGATGTACCTCGTCTCCTCCCAGCGGTGCCAGTTGATATGCAGCTCTTGCGTTCACATAGTCCATTATTGCTTGTTCCTCTGAGCTTCTCTCGTTCAGTTTTTCCACTATAATTTCCTTTTTATCTCTCATGGCATTCATGGGCTCAAGGGAGTTTAGTTTCCTGGCTTCTGCTAGTTTTGCCAACTTCTCAGGCTCAGCTAATTTAGGCCTATTTGCCGAACTTAACATCATAGGTTCTGAAGAGTGTGATAGCAGCATAGGTTCAACCAAGCTTCTCAGAATGAGTTCACCTGAGCCCAACAGCATGGTTCATCTGAACTTAACAGCATGGATTCTCCTGAGCTTAATAGCATGGATTTGGCTGAGCCTATCAGCATGCCTTTAGATGGGCTTTACAGAATAGTTTTGGCTGAGTTTATCAGCATGAATTTAGCTGAGCTTAGCTTGAATTTAGCTGAGTTAACTGCCTGGATGTAGCTCACCTTAACAGCTTAAATTTGGCTGAGCCTGGCAGTGTGGATCTAGCTGAGCTTAATAGCATGGATATGGCTGGGCTTATCAGCATGGTTTCAGCTTTAATTCATCCAAGTTTATATTTCAACATTTTTATTGATGATTGACAAAAATAACTATATCCAGTATCTGGCATAAACATAAATGCCACCATCAAACTTTCAAAATAGCAATACAGTGGTAAAGTCCATCATCAATCTTTTTAACATTTTCTCCCGTCCCCCCGAACCCACCCTCCTTCCCCTCTGCCTTTATGGTTCAACAATTTTATTGATGATATTACACGGATAACAGTACCAAGAAAAACATAATGTAGACTCTGATAATTAACACACCCACAGCTCAAAAAAAAAAACTAACATAGAACATTATCTAATTCATCCAAGTTTAAGAGCTCAAATTCAGCTGGGCTTGGCAGCTTATTACCTTAAATTCACCGGCCTTAGCCTCGCAAACTCGCTGCTCCTTATCGGCATTTGCTAAACAGGGTTTCTGCTCATGGGCTGTGCGGAACTCAGTCTCACAGTTTCAGTTGAGCCTAACCTCTTCGCCTGCCTGTGTAATGCAGATGATGGAGCACTAGGGTAATAGAGCTAACTAGAAAAGCTATACAATATGGCTGGATGTGGTGCCTGTGCAAGAGTGCATACTTACAGCTATTCAGCTGTTTGGCTCCCTAGCTGACCATCATATCTGTCTTTTCCAGAAGCCCAGTTCTTTTGGGTTCTCTAGCTGGGTTAACTTTTGTAGCTTCAAACACAGCTTCATCTAACCTCTTAGTCTATACTGTCTTTGATCACATGGGCTCTTCTGATCTTAATTTCACAACCTCACTGGGCCTTTAACTTTTGGTTCCCAGTTGAACCTTTCTTTTAAGATTAAGCTGAGCTTATCTTCTTAGCCTCCTTGTATTCACCTGACTTTGACTTCTCAACTCACCGTGTGCTCTCTGACACCATGTCGTCTCTGATGTGGCTGAGCTTCACCTCTCTGCAGCAGGAAAGATGTTATTCTTTATTTTCAGCTGAAGTTTTAATTTACAGCTTCAAGTGGCTTAACCCACTTTTAGTAGGCAGCTGCCTTTTGCTCTAGAGTTTTTCTTTTTCATGCTGACCTAATTAGGTTGATTCTGAGTCAACTTTTGCCCCCAAGGCATTAACAAAATCTTTCCTTCATGGACTCAGTGGCGCTTCTCTTTGCAGAAGCTGCAGTACCTGGAAATAGAAGTTCATAATATAGCCGACCTCTACATTTCAAATTTAGATGAGCACTGCAATTTCATCATTCTGCTCTCTTTATTACCCTTTCCAATTCAGTCTACAGCTGATGCTACATTTCTGCTCTGCATATTAGAAATGCAGCTGATTTCTGTGTCTTTCAAGTACAGCTGACTTCTGTACTTTGACTTGTATCTCACTTCTTCACCTTAGTCATGCAAAGGAGCCCTTTAGTTTTCAACTTAAACGGACAAGTGCAGCACAACCAACAGCTGACCCCTGCAGCTTTCTTTTCACATGACCTCTACAAATGGCTAAAGCTGCCTTCTGCAGCTTTCTTCTTCAGCTATCCTCTGTAGTCAGCCTTGAGTTCTTAGATGTCACACAGTTGACCTCTCTAATGGCTTTCCCTTCACTGATCTTCCTAAGTTATACATTTGAGTGTTCCTGATACTGTGTTCTTTAACGGTGGCCTTTGCGTCGGCCTCTTTCTGGTTCTCATGTTTTGTTGTCTTTTTTTTGCCATATATTTTCTTCTTGAGTTCTGCTTGGCATACATATTTGGGTTCCCTGTGCCTAGAGTTATGTCTCTTGGCTTGTGCGCTTTTACTCTGACCCTATTTTGGGTACTACTACTACTTAATATTTCTAGAGTGCTACTAGGGTTACGCAGCGCTGTACAGTTTAACAAAGAAGGACAGTCCCTGCTCAAAGGAGCTTACAATCTAAAGGACGAAATGTCAAGTTTGGGCAGTCTAGATTTCCTGAATAGAGGTATGGTGGTTAGGTGCCGAAGGTGACATTGAAGAGGTGGGCTTTGAGCAAGGATTTGAAGATGGGCAGGGAGGAGGCCTGGCGAATGGGCTCAGGGAGTTTATTCCAAGCATGGGGTGAGGCGAGGCTACATCCCACAAGTGGACTGATCAGTTGGAGATGATAAGGAAGGAAAATGTGGTTTACCTGATAGTTTCCTTTAGTCCTAACAGATCAGTCCAGAAGCCCTCCCTTAGAAATTCCTGTCCTTTCATTATCCAACTCATTTGTTTCTCTTTTGGATTTATCTGTCTTCCCTTCCAAAAGTTTGGATTGTGATTGTGCCTAAGCTTCTGTTTTATAGAGCTCCAATTCAGCACACTCCAATAGCTGCTGATGTGGTGATTCAACCGTAGAGTATATCGTTGCAATTTTTTTCTGCCAGCATAATATACAACTTTCTCCTGGAATGGTTGAATCTGTCTTCAGACTGTTTTGTGCCTCGGTCATTTATCCGTGAGGTAGGGAAGTATCCTTGAGTGCCAGTACTGAGGAGACTGTAGACTGATTTTTGCTTCAGTCATTTTCCCTCGGCTAGGAAAGAGTCCTTGAGAGCTAGTACCAAGGAGACTGCAGACTGTTTTGTGCTTCGGTCATTTTCCGTCAGGTAGAGAAGTGACCTCGAGTTCCAGTATTGAGGAAACTTCAGGCTATTTTGTACCTTGTTCGTTTTCCCATAGCATAGTAAATGACAGCAGATAAAGACCTGTATGATCCATCCAGTCTGCCCAACAAGATAAACTCATTTTACATGGTATGTGATACTTTATATGTATACCTGAGTTTGATTTGTCTTTGCCATTCTCAGGGCACAAACCGTAGAAGTCTGCCCAGCACTCTTCTTGTACTAAGTTCTGAAGCTAACGAAGTCTCTTAAAATTTACACTCCAGCCCATCCGTACCCAGTCATGATCAGGGCGTAGACCGTAGAGGTCTGCCCAGCACCGGTTTTGGTTCCCAATTACTGGCGTCGCCACCTAATCTCTGCTAAGATTCCGCGGATCCATTCCTTCAAAATAGGATTGCTTTGTGTTTATCCCACATATGTTTGAATTCCATTACCGTTTTCATCTCCACCACCTCCCACGGAAGGGCATTCCACATATCCACCACCCTCTCCGTGAAAATATACTTCCTGACATTGTTCCTGAGTCTGCCCCCCTTCAACCTCAGTTCATGTCCTCTAGTTCTACCACCTTCTGGTCACCGGAAAAGGTTTGTTTGTATTTGAAAGTCTGTATCATGTCACCCCTGCTTTTATTTATTTTATTTATTGCATTTGTATCCCACATTTTCCCACCTCTTTGCAGGCTCAGTATGACTTACAATACATCGTGAATGATGGAAATACAATTTGTTACAATTTGATTATGGGTTACATGGTGAGGAATTATGAGAAGACAAAGTGAAGATAGCATTATGAGGCAATAAGAACTATAGGATAGCAAATTGAGGATAGCTTCATGAGACATGGCACATTTCTAGCTATAAATGAGGGGTTTCATTTGTGGTGAAGGTACATAAAATTTTTAGATCGTTTTCAGGTTGCGTGGTAGTGCATTCCAGAACTATGTGTTTTGATCCTTGTGATATATTTTGTCAAATAGATGGGTCTTCAGTAGTATGCGGAAGTCGGTTAATTCGTAAATCGTTTTTAGGTTGCGTGGTAGTGTGTTCCAGAACTGTGTACTCATATAGGAAAAGGTTGATGCATGCATTAATTTGTATTTTAGGCCTTTGCAGTTAGGGAAGTGGAGATTAAGGAAAGTTCGGGATGATTTTTTAGCATTCCTGGGTGGTAGGTCTATCAAGTCTGACATGTAGGCAGGGGCTTCACCATGAATGATCTTGTGAACCAAGGTGCATACTTTGAAAGTGATTTGTTCTTTGAGTGGGAGCCAGTGCAGTTTTTCTCGTAGGGGTTTTGCACTTTCGTATTTTGGTTTTCCGAATATAAGTCTGGCTGCTATGTTCTGGGCTGTTTGGAGTTTTTTCAGTATTTGTTCTTTGCAGCCTGCGTAGAGTGAGTTGCAATAGTCTAAATGGCTGAGCACGAGTGATTGCACCAGGCTGCGGAAGACGGACCTTGGGAAGAATGGTCTTTTCCTCAGCGACCCTCCAGACCGGTCAAGACGCGTGGGTTATGCTCGCCTACCAGCAGAGGGAGACTGAGAACACTAACTTCAACTATGTACATATAACCTGTGCCCATCCCACAGAAGCCAGTATTTTCTCAGTCTCAGCAGAGGGTAGACAGGCAGCCTGTGCAGCTTGGCCGGTCTGGTTGGAGTCAATCAATTGAGAGTTTTAGGCTGGTCCTTTGGTCGTTCCTGAGGAGCATCCCTGTGCCTGGAATACTCTGTGTGCTGGGGGTTGGTGGTGCCAGTGGGGCCTGCCATTGTCCCCCCTGGGGTGTCACACCCGGGTGGCCGGGTCCCTCCCCCGAGCTAGCTCTCCAGTTTGGGCAGCTTTGTGCCTCGGCTGCAGTTTTATATTGCAGCCTTGAGTGCCAGGGATTTTATAGCAGCAGGGCTCAAATTGTGCTGCAATAAAGTTTAAAAAAAAAAAAAAGACCCAGACGGTGTGGAGAGCTGTGCAGCTGCCCTCCGGAGTGCCGGAGCTGGGCAGCTTTGCGAGGTGAGCTGTGAGTTTCCCATTTCTTTTACCTTTTGGGAGTTTTGTTTTTTTTGGCGCGAAGATGTCCTCGAAGCCGCTTCGTTGTCGGTCTTGCGCGCGTCGGGGGGTCGATGCGGTTGGCGGTTCCTGCCGCTTTTGCGGGGAACCGAAGCCTCAGTCCTCCGCTCCGCCGGTATTAGCGGCGGAGCTTCCCGCGCCGGCCTTGCAGGAGGTTGCAGGGGCTTCGGTTAGCGGTTCAGCGGCGATCCCGGTTTTGGCGGGAACCGCCGCCATCTTGGATTCGGGCCCGAGAATTCCGGATTTAGTCAGCGGGCCTCAGGGCAGCCCGGTGGCTGGTGCTTCTGGAGGGGACGTTTCGGGAAGGATGGGTTTCCCTCCGGAATTTGTTTGGTCCTTATTTCAGGCCTGGCAGGCGGGACCGTCGCGCACAGAGCCCCTTAGTCTGGGGGCGGGCTTGAGTGCTAAGAGGCCACGTGTTGAGTGGGCTGAGGACTTGGAATGTTTTTCTCCTCCAGAGTCAGAGGGTGACTTTAGTCCCCTGGAGGAGGAGGAGGGGTCCTTGTCCGGCCCAGAGAGAGAAACAGTGCCCGGGGAGGATCCGTCGGTGGTCCGCATTTTTCACAGGGAGGAATTGGCGGATCTTATTGAGCAGGTGTCTGCTATGCTCAAATTTGACCCGGCAGTAGATCCAGCTCCCTCTGAAAAGCAGGACCCGCTGGTTAAGGGGATCCGAAGGGTCTCTCGGACTTTTCCTATGAATGCGGATCTTAGAGAGATGGTAACGCAGGAATGGCTCTCGCCGGAGGCGCCGTGTAAGGTGGCACGGGCCATGGCTAAGCTCTATCCCCTTCCACAGGAAGACAGAGATTCTTTAAAGCCTCCTACTGTGGATGCCGTAGTGACGGCGGTGACTAAGGCTACTGCAATTCCTGTAGATGGAGGGGCTGCCTTGAGGGACCCTCAGGACAGGAAACTGGAAACATTTCTGAAGCGCAGTTTTGATTTATCGGCGCTGGCTTTGCAGGCTTCAGTTTGTGGAGGTCTGGTGGCTCGAGCATGTTTCCGCTGGGCTGAGCGGCTGCTAGATGCTCCGCAGGTTGATAGAGCCGCCTTAGTGCAGGATTTGGCAAAGTTGGAGATGGGCTCGTCCTTCTTGGCAGATGCGCTCTATGATTTGTTGCGTGCATCGGCGAAGAATATGACCCTCGCGGTGGCGGCTCGAAGGGCCCTGTGGTTGCGGGGCTGGCTGGCAGATGCCGCGTCCAAGGCAAAGTTGTGTTCGCTTCCCTTTAAGGGCGCCTTGCTTTTTGGAGACGAGTTGGATAAGTTGGTTAGGGGTCTTGGTGATACTAAGATCCCGCGGCTTCCAGAGCTTCGGCCTAAGGCGTCTAGGGGCTCTGCGGTGCGAGGCCGTTTTCAGGAAGCTAGACGGTATCGGCCGGGTAGGTCCTCGGGGGGGTTCCGGGGTCGTTATTTTCAGAGAACCCAGCCCTTTCGTGGGGGCCGCCGGGGGGGGGCGAGCTGCCTCTTCGGGAGCGGCCAGCACGTCCCGTGTGTCGCAATGATGGTTTGGGGGTCCAGCCTCTGGTTCGTGTGGGGGCTCGCTTACGCTTGTTTTACCAGAGGTGGGCCCAAATCACGTCAGACCAGTGGGTGCTGCAGATAGTGCAAGACGGGTACGCGCTGGAGTTCAACGGTCCTCTGTCCGATTTCTTTCTCGTCTCTCCCTGTCATTCAAGGCGCAAGGCAAGGGCAGTGCGAGACACTCTGTCGCGTCTGGTAGATTTAGGCGCTGTGGTGCCTGTTCCGACAGAAGAACAAGGTACCGGCTGTTACTCCATTTACTTCGTGGTGCCAAAGAAAGAGGATTCTTTTCGGCCCATTTTAGACCTCAAGAGGGTCAATGCGGCTCTAAAGATTCCTTCCTTTCGGATGGAAACGTTGCGCTCGGTCATTGTAGCAGTTCAGGAAGGGGAATTTCTGACTTCTTTGGATTTGACAGAAGCTTATTTGCACATCCCCATTCTGGAGGCGCACCAGCGTTTTCTTCGTTTTGTGGTGTTAGGGAGTCACTTTCAATTTTGTGCGCTCCCGTTCGGCCTGGCTACGGCTCCTCGCACTTTCTCCAAGGTGATGGTGGTCGTGGCAGCGGCGTTACGGTTGCAGGGTATTTTGGTGCATCCGTATCTCGACGACTGGTTGATTCGAGCCAAAACGCAGGCGGAGAGCGAGGAGGCTACCGCCCGGGTGGTGACCTTTTTGCAGTCGCTGAGTTGGGTTGTCAATCTGGCCAAGAGTCACCTAGTTCCGTCACAGTCTCTAGAATATCTGGGAGTTCGGTTCGACACGGAGCGAGGCCGGGTGTTTTTGACGGCTCCTCGCATTTCCAAACTGCAGCTTCAGATACGTCAGCTCCGAGCTCAGAGGGTACCTGCGGCACGGGAGTATCTTCAGGTGTTAGGTCTGATGGCTGCGGCTATAGAGGTAGTACCTTGGGCCAGGGCCCACATGAGACAGTTGCAGAGCTCGTTGTTGACTCGTTGGTCCCCTCAGTCCCAGGAGTTGGAGGAGCGGTTAGCGCTGCCGGAGAGGGTTCGGCGCAGCCTCCGCTGGTGGCTTCACACTCCGAATCTAGCGAAGGGTATGCCGCTAGAGGTGCCAAATTGGGTGGTACTGACCACGGATGCGAGTCTGTTAGGCTGGGGGGCGCATTGTCTAGGGCAGGTGGCCCAAGGGCGATGGACGTCGGAAGAGGCGTCGTGGTCCATCAATCGCTTGGAGACTCGAGCAATTCGGTTGGCTCTTCGGTCCTTCCAGAGTCTGCTAGAGGGCAAGGCGGTCAGGGTTCTTTCCGACAATGCCATGGCCGTAGCTTATGTGAATCGGCAGGGGGGGACGAAGAGCCCGGGATTAGCTGTAGAGGCAGCGGAGCTGTTGGGGTGGGCAGAGGCTCATCTTCAGGCTCTGTCGGCAGGTCACTTAGCAGGAGTGGACAATGTGGACGCGGATTATCTGAGCAGACACATGTTGGATCCCGGAGAGTGGGCTCTCCATCACTCAGTGTTCGAGCGGATAGTGTTGCAGTGGGGTCGTCCGGTGTTGGATCTCATGGCATCGGCCGACAATGCGCAGGTCGCGCGGTACTTCAGTCGTCGAAGAGATGCTCGAGCCGAGGGTCTCGACGCGTTGGTTCTGCCGTGGCCGACTCAGCAGTTGCTCTATGTGTTTCCGCCGTGGCCGCTGGTGGGCCGCGTGGTGCAGCGGATCGGTCGTCATCCCGGCTTAGTGATTCTGATAGCGCCCAATTGGCCTCGTCGGCCATGGTACGGAGATCTGGTGCGGTTGTTAGTGCAGGATCCTTTTCCCCTGGGGTCTCGGGTGAGACTGGTGCAGGGACCGATCGAGATGGCCGACCCCTCTCCATTCTTGCTTACGGCTTGGCTCTTGAAAGGCACAGATTGAGAAAGAAGGGTTTCTCGGCCAGGGTCATTGATACAATGTTGCGGTCGCGTAAGAAGTCCACATCGTTGGCTTATGTGCGGGTGTGGCGCATCTTTGAGAGTTGGTGTCTTGAACGGAATGTTGTCCCCTTGCGGGCTTCGGTGATGGAGGTTTTGGAGTTTTTGCAGGATGGTTTGGATAGGGGGCTCTCCCTTTCTTCCCTGAAGGTGCAGGTGGCTGCTTTGTCTTGTTTCAGAGGTAAGATTCGAGGAGTCTCCTTGGCAGCTTCTCCGGACGTAGGGCGGTTCCTGAGGGCAGTGAAGTTGATTCGGCCGCCCCGTCGTCCGATGGTTCCACCTTGGGATTTGAATGTGGTCTTGGAGACTCTGTTGGGGCCTCCGTTTGAACCATTGGCGTCCATCACATGTAAGGATCTTACCTTGAAGACAGTTTTTCTGGTGGCCATTGCTTCCGCTCGTAGAATTTCAGAGTTGCAAGCCTTGTCTTGTAGGGAACCTTTTCTGTCCTTTGCGAAAGAGAAAGTGACTTTGAGGACGGTTCCTTCCTTTGTTCCTAAGGTGGTTTCAGCGTTCCATGTGAATCAGGTGATCTCGTTACCGGTGTTGGGGGATCGTTCGGGGGATGCCTCTCAGCGTCGGTTGGCTAAGTTGGATGTTCGGCGCGCCTTGCGGTCCTATTTGAGCAGAACGAGAGAATTCCGGGCTTCGGATAGGTTGTTCGTTTTGTTTGGAGGTCCCAAGAGAGGGGCTGCGGCCTCCAAGGGGACTCTGGCTAGGTGGTTGAAGGAGGCTATTGCCTCGGCTTATTTGTTGAGGCGGCGTGCGGTGCCCCCGTTACTTAAGGCGCATTCAACTCGGGGGGTTGCTGCTTCCTGGGCGGAGAGTAGTTTTGTTCCTCCGCAGGATATTTGTAAGGCAGCGGCATGGTCCTCCATTCATTCCTTTGTGAAGCATTATAGGATTGACGTTCAGGCAAAGGAGGATGCATGTTTTGGAGCGGCTGTACTGACTTCTGCGTTTCGAGGGTCCCACCCTTAAGGTTCTACTGCTTTGGTACTTCCCACGCGTCTTGACCGGTCTGGAGGGTCGCTGAGGAAGGTGAAATTAGGCCTTACCTGCTAATTTTCTTTCCTCTAGACCCTCCAGACCGGTCAAGAGCCCGCCCTATGGATTTTCAGAGATATTGTTCGTATCAGAAGTATTTGAGCCGTGTTCTGCTATGACTATTCCTTTTCTTTCGTTGGGCCGGAGAGTTTTCTTCGCCCATAATATTTGACAGAGCGGGGCGCTTGTCGTTCCGTCTGTCTGAGCACACTGTTGGTGTTGACTATTGGTTTTCCAGGTACAGGGGTTTTATAGTTCAGAGTTCAGGTTGCAGGGGGTTTTTTCTCTGCTTTGCTAAGTGTATACTGGCTTCTGTGGGATGGGCACAGGTTATATGTACATAGTTGAAGTTAGTGTTCTCAGTCTCCCTCTGCTGGTAGGCGAGCATAACCCACGCGTCTTGACCGGTCTGGAGGGTCTAGAGGAAAGAAAATTAGCAGGTAAGGCCTAATTTCACCATTCTTTTCAATTTCCACATTGAGTAGAACATCTTTTTGGTTGTGTTGTTCGCGTGGGTCTCAAGTGTTAGGTGCCGGTCGATAGTAACTCCAAGGATTTTTAAGGTTTTTGAGATTGGCAGATTTAATTTTGGTGTATTGATGGTGGTAAATTTACTCGTATTGTATTGGGAGGTGAGTATTAGGCATTGGGTTTTTTCTGCGTTCAGTTTCAGTTGGAATGAATCTGCCCAGGTGTTCATGATGTGTAGACTTTGGTTGATTTCGTTGGAGATTTCACTGATGTCTTGTTTGAAAGGAATATATATCGTTACGTCATCGGCGTATATGTATGGATTGAGGTTTTGGTTTGATAGTAGTTTGGCCAAGGGGATCATCATTAGGTTGAATATAGTCGGTGAAAGGGGGGATCCCTGCGGGACTCCACATTCAGGTGTCCATTTGGCAGATGTAGTCGAGTTTGATGTTACTTGATATGAGCGTAAGGTTAGGAACCCCTTGAACCAGTTTAGGACATTGCCTCCGATGCCGAAGTATTCAAGGATGTGTAATAGAATTCCATGGTCGACCATATCAAAGGCACTTGACATGTCGAATTGTAGAAGTAGTATGTTGTTGCCGGTTGCAATCGTTTGTTTAAATTTTGTCATAAGGGTAGCTAGTACTGTTTCAGTGCTGTGGTTAGACCGAAATCCTGATTGGGAGTCATGTAGTATTGAGAACTTGTGTAGGTAATCTGTGAGTTGTTTGGTTACCATCCCTTCGGTTATTTTGGTTATTAATGGTATGGATGCCACTGGTCTATAATTAGTTCACTAGCGTTTTTCTTTGTATCTTTGGGTATGGGTTGCATCTTTGGGTATGGGGGTGAGTAGAATGTTTCCTTTCTCCTTTGGGAAGAGTCCATTTTGTAGCATAAAGTTCATGTGGTTCGTTAGATCTGTTATAAATTGTTGTGGAGCCGATTTCATAAGGTTATTTGGGCATATATCTAATTTGCAATGGGATTTGGCGAATCTTTTGAGTGTTTTGGAGATAAGAGTCTTCCGATAGTATTTCGAATTCGGTCCAAATCCTGTCTGCTGGGTATATTCCATGGTCTGGGTCTAGACAGTCTAGCAATGTGGCGTATTCGATGGGGCTGGTGGGTATTTTGAGTCGTAGTTGTATAATTTTCTCCTTGAAGTATTTCGCGAGGCTGTCAGCCCCTGGTGTATCTTTGCTGTTGTTTGTAACTGGTGTGGTGTCTAGCAATTTGTTCACAAGGTAAAAGAGTTTGTGTGTGTCTTTGTAGTTTGGTCCAATTTCTGTTTTGTAGTGTTGTCCTTTAGTTTGTCTTATGGTATATTTGTATTTCCTTCGGAGTAATTTCCAAGCATTGAGTGTGAGTTCATCTTTCTTTTTGTTCCATGCGCGTTCTAATTTTCTGACTTGTGTTTTGAGTTTTTTCAACTCTTCGCTAAACCATGGAATTGATTTTTTCCTGTGTGATGTTCTGGTTTGGATTGGGGCAATAGTGTCTAATGTTGTTCTACATATATCATCCCATTCTTGGAGGAATTGGATGGTGTCTGCTCTTGTTGTCCATTTGTTTTGGTAAATCTGTTGCCAGAATGTTGTTGGGTCTATTTTTCCTCTCGTGGTGTATGTTGTTCGTTCTTGTTTTTTGATTACGTTTATCGTTCGCCAGTGGAGGGAGATGTATGCTTTATGGTGGTCTGACCATAGTGAGGGTGTCCATCTTGTGTCTATTAATAGGAGGTTTGAGTTTCTCCTTTCTTCCAAGGTATACATGTTCAGGTCAGCAAGTCTCTTCTCGTACGGTTTGCAACGCAAATCCCATACCATTTTTGTAGCTTTTCTTTGCACCGCTTCCAGTCTTTTTACATCTTTAGCAAAATACGGCCTCCAAAACTGAACACAGTACTCCAAGTGGGGCCTCACCAACGATTTGTAGAGGGGCATCAACACCACCTTTCTTCTGCTGGTTATGCCCCTCTGTTTGCAGCCTAGCATCCTTCTGGCCACGGCCGTTGCCTTGTCACATTGTTTCATCACCTTCAGATCCTCAGACACCAACACCCCAAGGTCTCTCTCCTGAGTCAAGCTTACTAATCTCTCCCCTCCTATTTGGTATCTCTCTTTAGGGTTTCTGCACCCCAAGTGCATCACTCTACACTTCTTGGCATTAAATGTTAACTTATGTCATAGAGACTAATTATGTCACCAATGCAGTCACGGGCAGACTTTTTGACCTGAGATCCAAAACTGATTGCAACACTGCCCAAGTGATATATGCCGTCTGTTGTCCATGTTTAACATGGTACATAGGACAAAGCAGAATATTAAACAGCAGATTGGTGAACACCTCAGTAACATCAGGTTGAACAAAAGTGAGACCCCATTGGTAGCGCATTGGCAGGCTAAAGGTCACAGAGGATCAGATCTTAAGTATGTAGTTCTCAGGCACATCCAACTACGATGGGGGGTGATATTACAGCCATACTGATGAAACATGAACAAATATTTATCTATCTATGGAATACAGTATAACCACAGGGTCTTAATAAAGAAATAGATTGGTTAATCACATAACCATTATCATGACACAATTACAGCTTACTTGATTACTGCAGTCAGCTGTTGACTGACGTATATAAAAAGCGCCATTAGTTGGCGCCGGGTCAATACCAGCAGGGATGAGCCTGACTCGTGATCACTCCGGGTAAGCCGAAATAGAGAATCTAAATGAATATTTATTGAGAAAAGTTGAAAATGAGTGATATACAGTGAATGAGTAACATTAGATAAGACTATACAACATAAAATGACTTTTTAGACTGATACCTAAATGTTTTCAGCTTTGTAGAAAGTCGAAATATATTCCCTTGAAAACGCCAATACGGTGAAACGTGGCCCCACGTCGGGAATAACGAAGGAATCCTACTTTTAACTTCACTGTCACATAAGGGTGAAGATCCAGCAGCATTTACATCAGTCCTACCGTTGGCACTTTAAAGCCATTCACAGATAAGTGATCATATCTGTATATAACCAGTGTTTTAACTACAGCGGTTCAACATAAAGAATCCACTTGTTAGGAGGTAGGCAGGACTGGTGCTATGATGGTGAATGCTGCGGGCCGACACCACAATATATGGTATATGGCACGTTAGTATAGTCTGAGCACTGCATATTAAAAAGAAAAAATATTTTAACAGTTATAAGAGATAACTTTTACTGGTGGAATTGTTGTTATTATATTATTACACCAGTTTGATTATAAGAGATCCCTACATATTGCATAAAATTTTAACTGCCAGACCCTCGACCAATCTTCTAACTTTTGGAGATCCCTTCTCATTGCTTCTACTCCCTCCACTCTATTGGCTATTTTCGTGTCATCCGCAAAAAGGCACACCTTTCCTTCCAACCCTTCAGCAATATCTCCCACAAATATATTAAACAGAATAGGCCCCAGCACCGACCCCTGAGGAACTCCACTGCTCACCTTCCTTTCCTCTGAGTGGATTCCATTTACCATCACCCTCTGCCACCTGTCAGTCAACCAGTTCACCACTTTCGGTCCTAATTTCAACCCTTTCAGCTTAGGTAAGGAAGTGCTCTTGAGGGCCAGTACTGAGGAAGCTATATACTGTTCTGTGCTTCAGTCTCTATCTTTCAGGTAGGGAAATGTTCTTGCTCTGTGTCTCGGTCATTTTTATCCTCAAATAGTGAAGAGTGCCATTTCATATCAATACTGCTTTCTTGGTATGAGTGAAACATGTTTTGATAGTATACTATGTGCTACCTATATATTTATATATAAAACCTCCATTGCTTTGTCATTCGAAGTACTGAGGAACTATAAGTCCACAATACCCTTATGGGATGCATCTCAAAGAACTACTTTCTCTGTCTCCATCCGCTGGTCGACAGACATAACCCACAAGTGGACTGATCTGTGTAAGGTCCATTGCTATGAAGTCTGCTTCTCTGGTGGAGCCTCTGGAAGAAGGACAGCTACCTGTTAATGAAGGTGATGATACTACAGTTGTTCATCTTTTTAAAAGAGAAGAACTTCCATCGGTTATTGCTAGATTACTGGAGGTCTCAGCAGTTCAGTTCCACCCTTGCCAGAGAGTTCCTCTCTAGGTGATCCCATTTTAGAAGATATTAGGAAGCCTTCTCAAGTGGAGGTCGATGCCAATGCTGATGTTGATGCAGATACTGATGCTGAGGATTCAGACCAGGCTCCAAAAGGTTTTTCTCGCTGATCCTTTCTGGTCAGCTCAATCCTTTTCTTCATCGAAGGCAAAGAACACAGCCGGATATGGCCACTGGGAACCTTCAATGACATGGAAGGAAAAACAGCCATTTGATTTGGCCACGTCTGTTGTTCCTTCCATGTCATTGAATGTTCCCAGTGGCCATATCTGGCATAGACAGTCAATCTTGGTGTCTTCAGTGTTTGGGGCCTGATCATACCCTTTCCAGCTGTGTTCTTTGCCTTCGATAAAGAAAAGGACTGAACTGATCAGAGAGGATCAGCGAGAAAAACCTTTTGGAGCCTGGTCTGAATCCTCGGCATCGATATCTGCATCGACGTCAGCATTGGCGTTGACCTCCACTGTTGTAACCGGCAGCAGGTGCATTGGTCCATATGCCAACTGCTGTGCAGGGTCCTCAGGATAGATCAGCATGAAAACCAACCCAATGGCGATGTGAGGATTCAACGTCAACCTCGTCAGTACTGAGGATCGTCAATGACCGGCATTGGCTGAAGGCCAAGAAACATTGGCATTGAACCCCCTCAATGCATAGTATTGGGAGCACCGGGCCAACAAGGGTTTCGGTTCCCAAGAAGCATTGGTGCCAGGAGGACCACTCCCCCTTCATACAAGAGGTTCTGATGCGTGGGTCTCCAGGCAACTAGGATCAGGCACCTGTTTTGACCCCAACAGTTTAGTAGCCTGTCTCTGGACCTGATTCCCCAGCCTTTCCTGATGGCCTCTCTAGATGAGTGCATCCGGGCCATACTCCATGAGCACTTAGTGGGAATTTTACAACAGTGTGTATCGGTTTCTGTGGTGCTTTCACCAGCCATGCCTCTTGCTGCTGCCTTGCAAGGCTCTCAGCCTGCAGTAAGGTTTCTGACTCTGGTGCAGGATGCGGTACTGGTGTTTACAGCTGCTCGTGCTGGCACCTCCTTGACATCAGTGGAGTTCTTTGCCAACATCGAGGAGGAGCACTCATGGGAATCAGATGAGGATCCACGGTACTTATTGGAGGAGGATTCCTGTGGTATCCCATCTGATCCCTTTCCTCTAGAAGAAAGAAGAAAATCTCCCGCTGAGAGACTTTCCTTTCCATCTTTTATCAGGGAAATAGCGGCTGCCATTCCAATTCATTTAGAGATGGAGGCTACACCTAAGGCTGAGATGTTCAAGGTCCTGGATTACAATTCCCCTCCTACAGAAGCTGTGACAGTCCCACTTAGATCCTGCAGGACATTCACGTGAAGAACTGGGAGTTCCCTCTGTCCCTATCCTTCCTAAGAAGATAGACATGATGTACCAGATTCAGAGCTCCCCCTGGGTTTAATAAGCTCCAGTTGCTTCATCACTTCTTAGTGGTAGAATCCACACTCAAAAGAGCCAGGAGTTCTAGGGACTATGTTTCGGCGTCCCCTGGCAGAGAAGCTAGAACCCTGGATTCTTATGGGCAGAAGATGTATCAGGCCTCTACGCTCATCTCCTTTATTCAATCTTACCAGCTCTACACGAGCCTCTACTTGTGGAACTTGGTGCGCAGTGTGTCTGATTTGGCGGATTCTCTCCCACAGGAGCAGGCAGAGATGTGTAGAAAGTTCTTGGCCAGGGGCAGCTATGATGCTTTTGATGTGGCGTCCAGGATCTCTGCCCAAAGTATAGCGATGCGCAGACTGTCATGGTTGCATGTCTTTGACTTGGACCCAGTGGTCCAGCAGAGGTTGGCGGATGCCGCATGCTGGGAGGATAACCTTTTTGGAGACAAGGTGGAGAAGGTTGCAGACCTCATCAAGAAACACACTGACACTATTGATACTCTCTCTGGCCAGACGTCTTCTGCACCTACCTCCTCATCCAGGAGGTTTTTGGGCAAGTTGAAGAGGGGTCCCTACTATTCTCAGAGGTGTAGGTACACTCCTTCTTCTTACCAGCCTCAGTAGGCTCAGTCCCAACGTGCTTGTTTTCATCAATAGCATGCACCCAAGGCTGCACCCCAGTTGAAGCCAGGAATGAGCTTTTGACTGGCTCAATTAGAGCATAGCCACGGTAAGAACATAAGAACACAAGAGTAGCCATACTGGATCATACCAGGGGTCCATCTAGCCCAGTATCCTGTTTTTCCAAACAGTGGCCAAGCCAGGTCACAAGTACCTGGCAGAAACCCAAATCATGGCAACACTTCATACGACAAGTATGGCAGAAACCCAAATCGTAGCAACATTCCATGATACAGATCCTAGGGCAAGCAGTTGTTTCCCATGTCTGCCTCAATAGCAGACTATGGGCTTTTCCTCCAGGAATCTGTCCAAACCTGTTTTAAACCCAGATACACTAACCGCTGTTACTACCTCCTCTGGCAAAGAGTTCCAGAGCTTAACTATTCGTTGAGTGAAAAAATATTTCCTCCTATTTATTTTGAAAGTATTTCCATGTAACTTCCTTGAGTGTCCCCTAGTCTTTGTACTTTTGGAATGAGTAAAAAATCAATTTACTTCTACCCGTTCTACACCACTCAGGATTTTGTAGACCTCAATCATGTCTCCCCTCATCTGTCTCTTTTCCAAGCTGAAGAGCCCTAACCTCTTTAGCCTTTCCTCATATGAGAGGAGTTCCATCCCCTTTATCATTTTAGTTGCTCTTCTTTGAACCTTTTCTAATTCCACTATATCCTTTTTGAAATACGGCGACCAGAACTGAACGCAATACTCAAGGTGTGGACACACCATGGAGCAATACAAAGGCATTATAGTATTTTCGGTCTTATTCACCATCTCTTTCTTAATAATTCCTAGCATCTTGTTTGCTTTTTTGGCTGCCGCCGCCGCACACTGAGCAGAAGATTTCAGCATATTATCTACAACGACACCCAGATGTTTTTCTTGAGCGCTGACCCCCAGGGTGGACCCTAGCCAGGGGTGTGCTGGTAAATTTTTAACAACAGGCTCTTTCTCCGGACATAGCCAGCTCTGCAGTTGGAAGGGCCAGGGGTGGCTGGGGGGTGGGGGAGAGCAACACTTGCCTCTCTCTCCTCCCTCCCTTCGTGCGGGCACACTAGGTATACCTTTGCTGGCAGCCAATAAATGGACTGCCACCACTCCCAATGTCTTGCTCTGAGCAGCATGCTGGAACTTCTCTCACATGCTCGAGAAGTCCCAGCCTGCTGCCCAGAGCTGCAAACAAGGAGCAGCAGTAGTCTATTTACTTGGCTGGCAGGACTCAGCATCCCCACCAGCAAAGTAAAAGAGAATTCAGCAGGGGGCCCAAGCCCACATTTTGGCTCCCAAAATGCTTAAAACCTTAACAACCGGCTCTTGCGAGCCTATGAGAGCCTGCTCCAGCACACCACTGACCCTAGCATTAGGTAACTGTGATTCACATTATTCTTTCCAATGTGCATCATACCTTGCATTTGTCCACATTAAATGTCATCTGCCATTTGGACGCCCAGTCTTCCAATTTCCTAAGGTCTTCCTGCAATATTTCACAGTCCGCACATGTTTTAAAAACTTTAAATAACAACTTTGAACAAAAAGAAAAATGTCAGGAAGTATTTTTTCACGGAGAGAGTGGTGGATGCTTGGAATGCTCTCCCGCGGGAGATGGTGGAGATGAAAACAGTAACGGAATTCAAACATGCGTGGGATAAACATAAAGGAATCCTGTTCAGAAGGAATGGATCCTCGGGAGCTTAGCCGAGATTGGGTGGCAGAGCCGGTGTTGGGAGGCGGGAATAGTGCTGGGCAGACTTATACGGTTTGTGCCGGAGGCGGGGCTGGTGGTTGGGAGGCGGGGATAGTGCTGGGCAGACTTATACGGTCTGTGCCCTGAAAAAGACAAGTACAAATCAAAGTAAGGTATACACAAAAAGTAGCACATATGAGTTTATCTTGTTGGTCAGACTGGATGGACCGTGCAGATCTTTTTCTGCCATCATCTACTATGTTACTATGTTTTGTATCATCTGCAAATTTGATCACCTCACTCATTGTTCTGATTTCCATATCATTTATAAATACGTTAAATAGTACCGGTCCTAGTACAGATCCCAGCGGCACACCACTGTTCACTCTCCTCCATTGAGAGAAATGACCATTTACCCTACCCTCTGCTTTCTGTCCAATAACCAATTCCTAATCCACATCAGAACTTTGCCTCCTATCCCATGACTCTTTAATTTTCTCAAGAGTCTCTCATGAGGAACTTTATCAATAGCTTTCTGAAAATCTAGATACACTACATCAACCGGTTCACCTTTATCCATATGTTTATTCACGCCTTCAAAGAAATGAAGCAAATTGGTGAGGCAAGACTTCCCTCAGCTGAACCCATGCTGACTCTGTCCCATTAAACCATGCTTGTGTACGTTTTCTATAACTTTATTCTTTATAATAGTTTCCACTATTTTGCCCGGCACTGGCGTCAGGCTTACCAGTCTGTAATTTCCTGGATCACCCCTAGAACCCTTTTTAAAAATCAGCATCACGTTAGCCACCCTCTAATCTTCAGGTACTACGGATGCTTTTAACAACAGGTTACATATTACTAACAGCAGACAAGCAATTTCATGCTTGAGTTCTTTCAGTACCCTTGAATGTATGCCATCTGGTCCAGGTGATTTGCTACTCTTTAATTTGTCAATTTGGCTCAGTACATCTTCCAGGTTCACCGAGATTTCTTTCAGTTCCTCCTCATCATCACCCTTGAAAACCATTTCCAGTACAGGCAGAGATCTCTTACATCTTCTTCCATAAAAACAGAAGCAGAGAATTCATTCAGTTTCTCTGCTTTGGCCTTGTCCTCCCTGAGTACCCCTTTTGCTCCTTCGTGATCTAACGGTCCCATGGATTCCTTCGCAGGCTTTCTGCTTCTGATGTACCTGAAAAAGTTGTTACTGTGAGTTTTAGCCTCAGAGGCAAGTTTCTCTTCATATTCTCTTTTAGCCTTCTTTTTTAATGCTTTGCATCTGACTTGCCAATGCTTATGTTGCTTCTTATTTTCTTCATTTGGGTCCTTTTTCCATTCTTTGGAGGATAGTCTTTTGGCTGTAATGGCCTCTATTACTTCACCTTTTAATCATGCTGGCTGACAAACGTTTTCTGTTCTTTCCACCTTTGCAAATATGCATCTGGACTGGGCTTCCAAGATGATATTTATCCAGACCTTTACAGCCGATCCTTTTAATTTCTTTTTAACCATTTTCCTCATTTTATTGTAGTCTCCCTTTCGAAAATCAAATGCAGCTACAGTAGATTTCTTTTGCTGGTTCATCCCAGATAGTAGCTCAAACTTGATCATGTTATGATCACTGTTTCCCAGGGGACCCAATACCGCTACCTCTGAACGACCTGCTAGTTGGGGGGAGGTTGAATTTTTTTCAAGAAAGGTGGCCCCTTATAACCTCTGACTGGTGGGTTCTTCAAATAGTCCATCGCGGTTACGCCCTGCATTGCCATCAAAAACCACCAAATTGCCCTCCAAGAGCATCTCACTTCAGCTGTTTGCACAGGCAGGTACTTGCAGAGAAACTGTCTGCCCTACTCATGGCCCATGCAGTCGAGCCTGTTCCACCAGAGGAAGAAGGGAAGGGATTCTGTTCCTGGTACTTCCTAGAACTATGGGCACTGAACTAATTCCTAGTCAAATTCCTAGTCAAAGAAGCGTTCAGGATGTTGCCCTGTGCACCCTTCTCCCCATGATTCAGGAACATGATTGGCTATGCTTTCTGGACTTAAAAGATGCTTTCACCCATAACCCGATACTTTCAGGTCACAAGAAGTATCTTCAATTTTGGTTGCGGAAACATCACTTCCAGTACTGCGGATTGTCTTTTGGCCTCGCATTGGCTCCCAGAGTTTTCATCAAGTGTCTTGCAGTAGTCGCAGAGTTGCTTTGGAGTTCATAGGATCCCTGCTACATTCAGCAGGTGTGACCTTTTCTCTCTATGCTGAGGGCGGACACTCTGTTCTTCCTTGCCACTCTGGTCAATGCCAGCCAGCAAGTTGCGGCTCAGAAGATGTTGAGGCTGTTAGGCCACATGGCCTCCATTATCCATGTCATGCCCTTGACACATCTTCACATGAGAACTGCCCAGTGGATCCTAGCTTCCCAGTGTTGTTAGGCCTTGGGGAACCTAGTGGATGTCATCCATGTGACACTAAAGTATTATGGCCCCTCCCACGGTCTCCCACTTACAGCGGGGCGCCCCCAGGTCAGCGCCGCCCTACCATTACGTTTCCGGAGGGGCTGATGCTCCCAGATTGCCTGCCACTCCCAAAGTTCGTCCATGGTCAGCACTCCTTAGGTGCATGCACATGACGCCATGCTGAATTTGTGCATTTCCGGAGACCCCGATGACATCAGCCAGTGGGCATATTTAAATGCCAGAGCTCCTCTCTGCTGTGCCTTTGCAACAGGTCACCTTCTCTTCTGGTTACTCGTTGCATCTGGTCCCTTGCCAAGCTCTTTAGTACTACTTCAAGCTCTCCAGTTCTCCTTCAGGCTCTCCAGTCCTGCATCAAGTACTCCAGTCCAGCTTCAGAGTCTCCAGTCTTGCTCAGACCTGCCCAGAGTCTTCAGTTCTGCACAGCGTTCCAGCTCTGCACAGACCTGCACTCAGCCTTCCATCTGCAAACCCCCAGTCCAGTGCTTCCTTGGATTCAGCCGCCATCTGCCAGTATTCCTTTGGCTGGGTCAGGAGCTCGGCAGTGATCCAAGGGCTCACCTTCTAAGATCTGTGACACAGAGTTGGTTCATTCTCTGCTTTGGTGGACAATTGGGTCCAATTTGACTATTGTGCTCATTTTCGAAAGAGAAGGACGCCCATCTTTCAACATATATCGGAAGATGAACGTCCTTCTCCCAGGGCCGTCCAAATCAGTATAATCAAAACCCGATTTAGGACTTCTCCAACTGCACTCCATCGCAAGGATGGCCAAAGTTCAAGGGGGCGGGTTGAAAGCGTAGCGAAGGCAGGACTTGGGCATGCCTAACACTTGGATGTCCTTGACCCATAATCGAAAAAAACAAGGACATCCCTGATGAACACTTGGACGTTTTCACCCGGACCTGTTTTTCTTACAACTAAGGCACAAAAAGGTGCCCCAGATGACCACCGGAGAGAATCGGGGATGACCTCCTGTTACTTCCCCAGTGGTCATTAACTACTACTACTACTCCTCCCACCATCAAAAAACATCTTTAAACACATTTCGTGCCAGCCTCAGATGTCATACTCAGGTCCATGACAGCGCATGCAGGTCCCTGGAGTAGTTTCGTAGTAGGTGCAGTGCACTTCAGACAGGTGGACCCAGGACCATACCCCCCTACCTGTTACATCTGTGGAGGAAACAGCGAGCCCTCCAAAACCCACCACAAACCCACTGTACCCACATCTAGGTGCCCCCTTCACCCATAAGGGCTATGATAGTGGTGTACAGTTGTGGGGGGGGGGGGGGGGGTTGGGGGGGCTCAGCATACACGGTAAGGGAGCTATGTACTTGGGACCGGTCTTCTGTATGCATATCCTCCCATCTGTCTTGTAGGGAAGACTTTGCTGAAATTCAAGCAAGACCGGGGGACTATGATCTTCATTGCTCCATACTGGCCCAGGTAGATCTGGTTCCCTCTTCTTCTGGAGTTGTCCTCTGGTGAACCTTGGAGAATGTTTTCTGACACTCATCACACAGAACGAGGATCTACATCCCAACCTTCAATCTCTGGTCCTCACAGCCTGAATGTTGATAGCTTAGAATTTGCTTCCATGCATCTCCCTGAGGGTGTCTCCAAGGTCTTGCTGGCTTCCGGGAAAGGTTCCACTAAAAGGTGTTATTCTTTCAAATGGAGGAGGTTTGCCATTTGGTGAGGCCCCAGATCCCTTTTCTTGCCCTACACCGACCCTGCATGAATATGTTCTACACCTCTCCAAGTCTGGTCTCAAGACCAACTCTATAAGGGTTCACCTCAGTGCAATTATTGCTTACCATCATCGTGTAGAGGGATAGCCCATCTCTGGGCAGCCTCTAGTTGTTTGCTTCATGAGAGTCTTCTTCAGTGCCGGTCAACTCCGGCGCCTTCGTTGTGTGATCATCTGTTTCTGACACCTTACGTCCTGCACCGTGCATGTAGCCCCATGCAGGATGTAAGGCGTCAGAAACAGATGATCACACAACGAAGGCGCCGGAGTCGACCGGCGCTGAAGAAGACTCTTTGGCTGGCGGGGTTTGGGGACCCCTGCCAGCAAACAAGGTACCTGATGCGGGGGAGGGGGGGGGAGGGAGGCTTGCGGTGGGGGGGGGTTGGTGGCGGGGGGAGGCAGCTATACAGTGCCGCCCCACCTCAGGCTCTGCCTCCCCCCCCCCCCCCCCCCCCCACCGAGGTCTGGCTACGCCCCTGGCCAATATTCATCACTGGCCGGTTAACATTTTAGTGGTCAAAGATAGGCCTGCTATTTACACGGCCTATTTTGTCTGCTCAACATAGCCGGTTTGGCACTGAATATCTGCTATGGTGCATGATATAACCAGTTAGCGGCTATCCACTAACTGAGATATTCAGCGGGAGATAACCGGTTATCTCCTGAATATCCGCAGTTAGGTGCTTCAACCTTATTTAACTGGCCAGGAGCCGTTCCTAGCCGATTAAATAGTTTTGAATATCGGGGGGCATATGGCCTATCCAGTCTGCCCATCCATATCAACTACTAATCTTTACTACGTTTTTCGCTCCCTTAAGAGATCCTCTATGAGTGTCCCATGCTTTCTTGAATTCAGATACAGTCCTCATCTGCTCCATTGGGATGCCTTCTACACATCCATCACCATTTCTGTAAAGAAGTAGTTCTTTAGATTATTCCTGTGTCTAACCCCTCTCACCTGCATCTCACCTTCTGGTTCAAGAGCTTCCTTTCAATTGAAAGAGGCCCACTTCCTGTACATTTACGCCATGGATATATTTAAATGTCTCTATCATATCTTCCCTCTCCCACTTTTCTTCAAAAGTATACATATTGATCTTTAAGTCTGTCCCCATTTGCTTTATTACAAAGACCACTGACTATTTAAGTAGTCACCCTCTGGATCAACTCCACCCTGCTTATATCTTTTTGAAGGTGCGGTCTCCAGGTAACTTCACATATGCTGCTGGGTCTCTAATGCATGCATATTCATTGTGGATACCCTAAAAACCTGACTTGCTGTGGGGTCCTCAGGACAGGTTTGGGAAGCCCCCTGATCTAATACTATTTGCCGAAAAGTATAAGCAGCTCCCAATTCTGGCTGGAGTTTTTCATACTTTATGGCCTTGCAGACCTTAATAAGAGCCAGGGAGAAAATTCCACAGCTGTAATCATGCAGCATAGAAGCTGACTCCAGTGACAAAAAAGACCTGACTCTGCTGCCAGGAATTTTTACCAGTACTGTTGAGGAATGAAAAACACAAAAAAAGGGAAAAAATAAAACAGATTGAAGGGCCTGTATGTGACCCCTTCAAAAATGTGTTTTTAAAGGAAAAGGGCGTTGACACAATATTGTTTGTCTGTCTTTGTTTTTTAATTTAGTGGAAGAAGGAAGCAAAATGGAGAATAAGCGTAGCCGGAAAGGACAGCCAAAGAAAATTGTTCCAGGATATACCCAGATCACCGATCAAGAGGAAGCAGATGAGTGTTTGAGTGAGCTGTTGCACAGTTTTGGGAAAGTTTAAAGAGACCATGTCATTAGCCAAAACAAAATTATGTTTAGGCCATAAAATTACTTATTAGCATCTTTCAGGATTATGATTTAAAGAGTTTTCATTTGTTAAGTTTTTTTTTGTATGTTTGTTTTATTGCCTGATACGTCTTATCCCTCCCTCCCCAAGTGAATTTGGTCATATTATAGGCCAGTAATTCTCTACTCAGTCCTTGGGACACAGCCACGATTTCAAGATACCCACAATGAATATGCATGATATAACCTTTATAGATTTGTATGCATTGGAGTGAGTGAATATCCTAAAAACCATACTGTCTGGGTGTCTTCCAGAGGATTGGGTACCTTTCATCCAATCCCTAAAAATCCTAGGAGCCATAATAGATCCCGCTTTAAATTTTAAGCCACATATCTCCTCTTTAGTTAGGCAGTGTTTTATTAAGTTGTGACTGTTATTTACTTCATCAAACTTAGTACATCCTTTGGTTTTTAGTAACCTTGACTACTGTAATGTCTTACTTCCTTATCATCCCTCCTGACCAGTACAGACTGATGGGTTATTCACTCCTATCAGCAGGTGGAGACTGACTGGCCGATATTCAGCCCGTGGAAGGCTGGCCGGCTAAGTGCCGTGATTGGTGTTGAGCCTGATGTTCAATGCCAGGCCGTTTCCAGTGATTGACATTGAATATCCATATTTTTTTGGCCTTCATAATCTTAACCAGCTATGTTAATATTTAGCGCTGGCTGGTTAAGTTGCCGCTAAACTTAGTTGGCGAAGTGCTGAATATTCGTGTCTAGCTGATTAGCTTCTACAAGCTAAGCGCTAATATTCAGTGGATATAACTGGCTATCTTGTTCTGAATGTTAGCGCTTAGCCAGCTAAGTGGTATTTAACCAGCCAGGAGCCATTCCTGGCTGGTTAAATAGCACTAAATATCGGCCAGTGAGAATTCTAGAATTCTAAATGAGCCTATAACTGCTGACTGCAGTCCCTCTCAGTGTTCAGCAGATGGTGAGCATGTGCAGTCCAGTCAGTATTGTAGTTCTTGGGGGAATATTCCAGGTTCATAACATTATTTTCTTATTTCCACTCAATGTTTACCGACAGGCTCTGCAAGTGTTCAGCCTATCATCGCTGGGGACTTGATGTGGCAGGACTGTGCAAGTATTGCAGTGATATTTAAGGGAGCTGCGCAGCCTGTAGGGATGGCTTCAAGTTCCCTTCTGGGATTGGAGATCCGTGAGGAGTTGGATTGCACTGGTATTAGACAAACTCCTGACATGACAGTGGTGGGAACCACCACCATTTTGGATTCCTCATCCCAGGATCAGTTCCCGCAGCTAAAGGCAGTGTTTCCTCTTATGAGTCTGTTGAGCAGTACAGTGCAGAGAGAGGCCTCAGGTTGATCTTTCCCTTGAATTTATTCTAGCTATGTATAAGGGTTTTTGTATGAGGAAAATTAGGGAACAGCCGAGCTTGAAAGCCCTCAAGGGGCTCCTGCTGCACCCAAGCATCAGCATTTAGAATGAGGAGAAGAAAAGTTTCTGGACTCTGGCTTTCTTCAGTCTGAGGAATAAGCTTTGCATTGTTGAGATTGTAGAGAGTTTTCTGGGGAAGAAGCCTCGATGGAGGACCCGTCCCTAGTGAGAGATTCCACTGTGGTGGAACCCTGCAAGATGGATCCTTTGTTAAAAGGCATTTGCAAGCCCACCAATTTCTTTCCAGTGCATCAGGATATTAGGGACATGATTCAGATGCAGTGGAATTCCCTGGATGCACCTTTTAGAGTTGCACACTCTTTGATTAGACTGTATCCAATCCCAGAACAGGATAGAGAAACCTTAAGACCTCCTAAGGTAAATGCAGTTGTTTCCGCAGTCACTAAGAAGACTACCATTTCCATGGATGGGGTACAGCTCTGAAGGATCCTTAAGACCGTAGAATGAAGTCCTTGCTAGTTCAGGTGACAAATTGAAGAGGTGTAGTTTGTTTTCATTGGTTGGAGAAAATTTTAGACAGTCTGATGACTGCTTGCTGGTGGACCAGGAAACTGCTAAAATTGAGATGGGATCCTCCTTTTTGGTGGATGCAGTCTATGATTTGCTTCGGGCTTTGGCCAAGTCCATGATGCTTATTGTGGTGGCTCGAAGGTTCTTATGGCTGTGTGGCTGGTCAGCAGATGTGTTGAAATTGAAACTGAGCAGGTTTCCCTTTAAGGGAACTCTGTTGTCTGTTGAGGAGTTTGATAAATTGATGAAGGGTCTTGGGGAGATGAAGGTCCCTAGATTGCTGGAGGATAGGCCGAAGTCAGCTGGTAGATGGATTTCAGGTAGAGGTAGGGTCAGGGAGATGCAGCATTATTGCTCTGATAGAGTCAGTGGCAGTTAGTGAGGTAGATTTTTCCAGAGGATTCAGTCTTCACGGAGATTGCCGTGGAGGCAGAGAGCCCAGTTCTGGTTCAGCGTGACAGGGTCATGGGGCCCACTGAAGATGTTGGGGCTCATCCTTCTGTGGCCTTGGAAGCTCAGTTGTGAGGCTTTCATTGGAGGTAGGCTCAGGTTACCTCTGACAAGTGGGTTCTCAAAGTCATCCATGAGCGGGCCTTAGGAGGCCATCAGGGAGACTTTGCAAAGACTGATCTTCCTGCAGTCGGTGCATTCCATCCTGTTCGAGGAGCAGTCAATACTCCATTTATTTGTGGTGCCCAAAAAAGGAAGGAACATTTTGTCCTATTCTGGATTTGAAAATAGTAATTGGGCTCTAAAGGTTTTCAGTTTTTGCATGGAGACACTTCACTCTGTTATTGTGGCAGTCAGAAGAGGGGAGTTCCTTAACTCTCTGGATCTAACTGAGGCCTGTCTTCACATTCCAATCTGCCAGGGACATGAGAGGCTTCTTCGCTTTGCAGTTTTAGGACAGCATTATCAGTTTTATGTGCTCCCTTTTGGCCTGACAATAGCTCCTCATATGTTTTCCAAGGTGATGGTGGTTGTGTCAGGAGCCTTGTGGAAAGAGGGCGTTCTTAAGCATCCTTATCTGGATGATTGGTTTATTTGATTGAAGTCCTTTCAGGAGAACATCTGAGTCAATGCTTGGGTGGTGCAATGTTTGCAGTCCCTGGGCTGGGTTGTCAGCCTTTCCAAGAATTATTTGACTTCTTCACAGAACTTGGTATGTCTGGGTTTCTGGTTTGAGGTGCTTCTGGAACAAGTTTTTCTTCCAGTGGAACAGATTCAAAAGTTGCAGAGTCAGGTGCAATCCTGCCTCAGTGCAAGGTGTCAATGGGCCCAGGATTATCTGCTAGAGGTGGTCCAGTGGGTGAGTCATGTGAGACCACTTCAGCAAGCCCTGTTGTCCCATTGGTGTCTCTTAACTCAAGACTTAGAAGGGAGGTGCCTCTTCAAGGCAAGGTACAGTCCAGTTTGAAGTGGTAGCTTCACTCTCCCGACTTGAACAAGAGAATGAGTTTGGAATCTCCAGAATTGGGCAACAATCACCACAGACATCATTCTCACAGTTTGGGGCGCCCATTACCTGGGTCAGGTGGCTCAAGGATACTGATGCTCGGAATAGTCTCGCTGGATGTTCAATCAGAGACCAGAGTGATATATCTAGCATTGCAGTCATTTCATTGTCTTCTCCAGGGCAGATTGGTAAGAGTTCTCTCCAACAATACCATGGCCGTCATGTATGTGAATTGCCAAGTGGGCACAAAGATATGCCTGGTGGCAGAAGAGGCGGCTCTTCTGTTGGCCTGGGCAGAAAGCAATCAGTCAGATTGTTGGTGGCTCATGTGACCAGAATAGAAAATGTTCATGTGGATTTTCTGAGCAGAAATTTTCTGCATCCCAGGGAATGAAGCCTAAGTCAGGATGCCTTAAGATTCAAGGTTCAACTTTATTTAATATAGCGCAAATGAATGAAAATCTAAGTGGTTAACAAACAACATTTAAAAAGAATAAAGATGCAAAGGCTAAAAGAATAGGGGAAAAGAGAAACACATGAGGGATACTAGGTTACAATTTTGGCTTAATAAGGGATTAGGGGAAGGAGACAAAATTAACCCTAAAGATACGAAAGGGAGAAAGAAAAGACAGACACACACAACACATATGTAGCACATCCCAAGGCTTTATAGAAGAATGCAATCAGCATCAACATAGAACCTGCAAAACATCATTCAAGATGAGCCAAAAGCTTTATTGAAAAAAAGTTTTTAGTGTTGTCTTAACATTATTAAAAGAAAGTTCTAACTGGAAACTGAGGGGTACAGATTTCCAAAGTGTTGGAGCAACTATGGAAAAGCATGTGGATCTAGCTCGGAGGGAATGAATATGCAATGGGTCAACAAGTAGGTGCTGGTCTGCAGAACGCAGGGTACAAACTGGTATAGATAGAATTAGTGAACAAAATAAAAACTGAGGGATTCCCATATGCATAATTTGGTGAGTTAATGCCAATACTTTAAAAGAAATATGGTGATAAACAGGGAGCCCATTTTCCAGTTTCAAAAGGGGGGTAACACTGTCATACTTACGTGCACCATGAATGAGCTTAACTGCAGTATAATGAATTAACAGAAGATGACAGATTTGATATTAAGGAAGACCAGAAAACACGAGATAGTAGTCAAGACAGAAGATAACTAAAGAATGTATCAGTCAGTACACAGAGTGACTGTAGATCAAAAAGAGTACAGGCAACTCGAATTTGCCTAAGAGTAAAGAACGATTTCTGAACAGCAGTAGAGATGTGTTGCCAAAAAGTAAGATAGTTGTCTACTGCAATACCCAAGATTTTGTTGGAATCAATCACAGAGATATGGAGAATGTGGGAGAGTAGCTGTACCAACCAAGGGAAAGATCACTGATACCATCTTTGAAACATTTAGGGCCCTGTTTACTAAGTCGTGCTGTAGGTGTTCTAGTGATTTTTAGCGTGCACTAACGCTAGAGATACCCATAGGAATAGGAAAGTTGAAATTGGACCCTTGAGGAGGGGAGAGATGCAGTTGATAAACTCTGAGTAACCAGCTGATAAGCAATGGACAAAAGGTTGAGATTGGGGAGTTTCAGTCAACATGGAGGAATTGGGTCTAAATGCGATGGGGAGGAATTCATAGAAGAGAGTAATTTCTTAAAGACGTTAAGTGAGGGAAGATTAAAGTTACACCATTGTAAGACGAGAGCATTAGAAAGTAATGGCAAAGGTGACGGCTCTACAAAAGGAGGGAAGGCATCCTTAAGCTCAGAAATTTTAGTGACAAAGAATTTAGTTAATTGTTCTGCCAGTGGAGATCCTTTACAGAGTCTGATTGTTTTTCCAGTACGGTCTTGATACAGTGGCTGATAGCAGATAGGTTCCTCTTGTAGACAATGCTTAGAGGCATGTTTTCCATGTTAATAAATGGTTGTTTGTTAAACATATTTAAAAAGAAAAGGTGAGATGCTGTGGGCTGTGGCTCTGCCACTGAGCTATGGATTCAGTTTCTAAGAAGCTGTTGAGTCTGCTTCCTTTATGGGGGTGGTTGCTGTTTGGAGAGGACTTAGAGAAGTGAGTGAAGGACATGATGGGGGAGGCGAGGCTTCTCCACCTTCCTGAGCTGAGGCAGAAGGGCATGCAGAGAGTCTCTCTCTCTAGGAGGCACGCCGAATGGGTGGGCTGCTTTTGGCCCGTGAAGCACTCTTCGGCCCAGTCAAGGGGTCAGGGTCAGTCCTTCACGCAGGATTCCTTTTGTGGTCCCAAAACAGCTGGGTCCTCAGGCCCCTCTGGCAGGACCCCTGCTGCCTGGCCTTCACGATGTATGTGCGCTGGTCCCCTTATTGGTTCCGATGGGAGGCAGATTGTCTCTCTTCTATGATGAGTGGACCCATATCACCTTGGATCAATGGGTCCAGGAGGTGGTTGATAATGGGTACTCTCAAGTTCGTCTGTCCAGTTCTGGATGTCTTCATGGCCTCCCTGTGTGGCTTGGCCCTAAAGTGGCAGACAATTGCTGTTACTCTGCAGCATCTGTGCAACCTAGGGGCAGTGGAAACTATTCTGCAGATGGAATGAGATCTGGGAGGTACTCCATCTATTTCATGGTCCCAAAGAAGGGCAGTTTGTTTTGGCTGAACCTGGGGTGAATGCTTGTCCAGCACTTTCGAATGGAGACTCTCTGCTCAGTCATTGTGTTGGTATGATTGGGGGAGTTCTTAACTTCCCTGGACCTCACGGAGGCCTATCTCCACATCTCCATCGCAGCTCATCAGAAGAGGTATCTGTGCTTCTGTGTGTTGAGTCAGTATTTTCAATTTTGGGGCTTTCCCTTTGGCCTGGCTATGGCGCCCCGCATGTTTTCCAAGGTGATGGTGGTGGTAGCTGTGCACCTCTGGTGCCAGGGGTTCAGGTTCATCCGTACTTGGACAGCTGGCTGATTCGGGCCAATTTAGCTGTGGAAGCCAGTTGGGTCATCTCTCAGGTTATACAGATCCAGCTTTTACAGATAAGTGTCACAACGATATTTGATTCCTTCACTTACTGCTGCTTTATTTTCCCATGAAGATTAAGATCAAGATTGAGAGTTAAAATCGGCTTTACAAGACTGTTTTATATTTATATAAAAAAACAAAAATACAAGTTAATTTTGACAGACCTGCGTTGAAATGAATAAAAGTTGGACTAAGGGCAGGAAGTAGGTTTTTTGACCTGTGATCGATTTTTGGCTAAAAGATAGTTATCCCAACGTGTGACTCACATGGTGGGTAAAAACCTCTTTGCAATTTCTGAGGTTTTTTCTTCCTGCTAGGTCTTGGTACAATAATGTACAACAATATTTTGATATAGTTCTTTAAATAAGATTGAGATGTGAATCTTCTTTTTCCACTTTTGAGTTGCAAGTTTTGATATTTTTTGTGGATTATTTTTTTGGCCATTCGTTGTGTTTAAATGGAAAAACTGCAGACCCTAGTGACTGATCCAACTTACATGAAGTTTTTAAATAATAGGCTGGTTCTGCACACTAGAGGCCAACAGAATTTTGGTTTTGGATTCAGCATCGAAATCGACCCAAAATCCAGATTTGGGTTTCTGCTGAAAATGCTTGTGCATTTTCAGCTGAAACTGAAACCCTGCCGCCGCCACCACCACTCCCTCAAGTAGAGGGCAGGTCCTCCCGGAGTGGCCAACCATCCAACCCCTTCACCCTCCCACCACATGAAGGCCCCCTCCCTTTAAACAGCCTGGTGGTCTAGTGGCTTCTGGGCAAGAGTGATCTGTATCTGTATTTCATTCAATTATTGATATTTAGCCCCACTCTGTTTTTTCTACATAGTGGTTTAGTTACTCCACTGCGTAGGTTTTACGGAGGTGGTGGCTGGCCCATGAATGTAGCTTTTATAGGTGTGTCCACTGAGTTGGTACCCTTGGCTGATGAGGCCTTTAGTCTAAATTAATTGATTTAGTTTCTTGTAATACAGCATGGATAATTTATAACCTATTAGAGCAAGTTGCTTTGTAGTTTCTTATCTTTATTGCTCTAAGCAGATTGATTAATTTTTCTATTCCATTCCTATTCACATACGGAATATAGATATATTCTTGAAGTTTCATCAGGCGCTAAAAACATAGTTGTTTGACAGATTTTTCTGATTGCTGTTTAATGTTTGAATCTGATGTAACCTGTTTTGACTTTTTTTGGAAATAAGTGAGCTATAAATGCCAGGAATGGAATGGACTCAGCCTACTCTGTTCAGCTAGTAAGGGGGTGTTAATCTGATCATGAGCCCTTGTGTCCAGGCCGAGGCTAGGAAGGACCTTGGCCAAGGTCTAGGGTAGACCAAACAGGCGCTATGCAATACCATGGGCCTCAAAGCCCCGCACACTCAGGAAAATCAACAAGCACCACCAGAAAAGGGCCACAAGGCTGATCGGAAACCCACTCGTACAGCTCCAAGCGTATGGGCTGCAAGGCCAAACTGGAACCGAATTATACACTAGGGAAGGGAAAAGAACAATGAGGGGGTCCCAGAAGGGACTGGAGCTCAAGCAGCACAGACAGTGCCAGGCAGTGACACAAAGGGAAGGGCGACAGACCAAAATGGCGGATACAGACTACAACCAGAGGGAGAGAATACAAACAAAGGCTACACAGTAACCCAAGTAGCGGAGGGCAGAGCCCACAGGGAAAAAGGGAAAGCCAGGGTCAGAGCAGGTCTCTAGACTCGGAACCTAAAAGAGCAAAGCTCCACAGAAATGGCTGAGCAGGAAAAACAAACTGAAGGAAAAGGCTGCTAGAATTCCCCAGGCAGAGGAGGGCCAGGACCCACCAGGGCTAAATGAAACACAGTACGCCAAGGGCAGAAGCAGACAGAAAGAAAAGGCAGCTTCTAACAAACTACAGCATAAAAGGAGGACATAGCTCCCAAAGTCAAATAACAAACACAGGGCACCCAGAGTAAAAGCAGAACAGAGGGAAGGACTGCCTTCAAATACTTACACAAGAAAAGGGCCAGAGCCCACAGCAAAATAACAAGCAAAAGCAGACTAAAGAGAAAGGCTGCTTTCAAATA